>NC_141104.1:27370740-28008688 GCF_041138505.1 Cibotium barometz
ACATTTAATTGAGATTGCTAGCATCAGGAAAATCTCTAAGAGGACTGCAAGGTTAGCGCACCTGCAAGAAAGGTCAAGGTATGTGAGGTCTTGGAATCTCTTCTCTTGTGCATTAAAGAAGAGAATGAAAGGCTATATAAGATGGTTGCAAATTTAAAGTTTTTGCCATTGGAGTGTGGAGAGCTAGAGCAAAGACATCAAGACGTGCTTATGCACATGTAGATTGAATGAAGCCTTTCATTATGATATTTTGAACTTGGAAGTTCAGAAGTATGTAGGACTTAATTTTTTGTAACTCAAGTCTCAAATATATATCATCAAAATTAGTCAAGACTTTTAGACTTGTATCTTTGAAAGTTTCATATTTGATAAATTTAAGTTTTTGTAAAATCTTGTGAATTTTTTAATTTTAAAAGTGACTTATTATTGCATCACATCACAAAAAGTTTTTTAAATTTCACTTTTTTTTACCAAACTTTTTTACTTGTATTTGAAAATTTGCAATTTATTTCTTTGAGTTTGGAATATTAGAAGTTTTTTCTTTGTTAACCTGTACATATAAGAGAGAGAGAGAGAGAGAGAGAGAGAGAGAGAGAGAGAGAGAGAGTGCACGCACCTTGAGCATCTCTGGGAGGGCCCTCTTTCTTGGATAGAGAGAGTAACTACGAAGTAAGGTAATGTTTAATGTGGGACATTTGGCATGAACTTGATCCTCAGTGTCCTTGAAAAAGTATATAATACCTCATTTGGGGAACACCTCTCCTCTAGAGGCAAGGAGATTTCTGTGGAAAGTATCAATACCTCATTTGGGGAACCTCTCTCCCTCTAGAGGCAAGGATATTTCTCTGGAAAGTAATAATACCTGGGGAACACCTCTCCCTCTAGACGCAAGATTCCTATGGGAGGTAATAATAGGGGCCCTACCATTGGGATGCAAGCTGATGCTCAAAAGGGGTATGTCTTCAAGTAGGTGTCCAAGATGTAAGACCAATGTTGAAGATACTTAGCATAGCTTCTAGGGATACCCAGCTCTGAGAACCATGTGGACCCAAATGAGTAGATGGGTCATTGATACTTTGGCATTAAGAGTTTGTTGGTCCAATTGGTTGCTTGCTCTAGGCCCTTTTGAAGAGGTTAACAATCTATTTGGTATAATCAAATTTATATGCATTTGTTGGGAGGTGTGGTGTGACTTTGAGTGGAAACTAGTAACCTGAAAATTATATGTAATCTGGAAACTAGTATCATCCCATAAACTCGTGAATCTTCGATCTATTAGTGCAATATACACTTTGATTTGTATCAATCCTATGTCGTTTCGAAAAGTTGGTTATCTTTCTTTTTAGCAGCATCTGCATGCTCATATGAACAAGCATCAATAATGCCACCATTATACAATAAAGCATCCACTAATTAGTGCTCCACATGCTTAGGTTTGCAGCATCAACACCATCACGTTAATGTACTCTAAAATCTTTGCATCTTTCTCATGTTGTACATTTTAAATGTACATGAGAAACCACCAGCACAACTAGCCAAGCATTCTAGTTTACCTTACATGTGTGATAACAAGTTTAACTTATACAATGAAAGTTTTTCCTTACATATGTGATAACTAACAATTACAATTTACACAATTAAACTGCAAAGGCGCACTCACAGCGTCTAGAGATTCCAATTCTTGCTACAAACTCATCATTTTATGCTGCATAAATCCAACTGTGTTGAAAGCAGATGGTATTCGACAAAGCAAAGAAGCTTTTGTGTCTTATTGCACCAGCAATTTGATAGATATACATGCCCCAACAATCTAATTTGATAGATATACATGCCCCAACAATCTAATTTTCAAGCTTTACATGCTTTAGTTCACAATGCCAAGTGAAGATGAACAAGCTTGGATTATTATCTCCAAGCAGTGCCACTCTTATCTGGTGCCACACCCATGCATGGTCACGGGTGGTATAATGAGATATTCTAAGTGCCACAAGTGCACATATGGTCAAGTGCAAAGTAATAGTGTTATATAGAAAGGAGAGTCTTCTCATGTAGCCTCATTGTAGCAGGGGATGCCCTGACACCTAAATATGATATATAGCTCACAACTCACATCCCCAGCAGGGAATGTGAGTTCAAACCCTGACACCTAAATCTCTACCAGTGCCGGTTGACACCTACAATTGTCGCAAGGAAAGAACACCAAGTCTGGGTTTAAGGATACCATAACACCTCAGGGCCACTTTGGTCCAAATGAGGATGGCTCTGATGGTTCTCTCTCAAAACACAGCCTTCCACAAAGCATGTTCGCCTTCACCACATTTTTGATGAACACTTTTCAACCTCTCAACTGATCTGCAAACCCCACTGCAAGACCAATCAAAGGAGGCAACACATGCATTGCCTCCTTGTAATTTCAATTCACAGTCTGCAAGACAAACCAGACAAAAAAAGTTACTAACCCAAAACCGGACCCATAGGCAAAGTGGTTAGTCTGTTAGCTTACTGACCCAACAACCAGAGTTCAACCTTGCTACACACCACCATGTGATCTACAAGGTCGCTGGGCGAGTGCATTTAACATTTTACATGCCATATGATCTACAAGCTTGCTGGGCATGTGCCTATGATATTTCTTACACTGCCATATGATCTACAAGCTCGCTGGGCATGTGCCTATGATATTTCTTACATGTTGCTACACACCACCACATGATCTGGGCATGTGCCAATGACATTTGTACATGTTGCTACACGCCCCTATATGATCTACAAAGTTGCTAAGCATGTGCCTATGACATGTCACATGTTGCTACACAACACCGCATGATCTACAAGGTTGCTAAGCATATGCCTATGACATCGATGCAGGCAATAGCATTACCACCATCTCTTCAACTGGAAGGGTGTCTTTCAGAACATGAACAATGCAGAAACTTAGTATACCCTTTGTGCACATGAACAATGCAAGCTTAGAAAGTGATTCAATGGAGGGTTATACAAGGTGGCAGCAAACCTTACCATTAACACATGGACCCAAGGCATCATGTGGGATTTCAAGTAGACTGAGCATACCTGGAGGAGTTCCGCAGCACATTCGCCTATCATCAATGTGCTCCACATCAAGGCCAATGAACCATGATCCCAAAGAGACATCCTCATTGGCATATTTGTGCAAGATGTCACTGCACCACCATGACCTACCGTAAGAACAATCAATGTCTACGACTGGTGAAGGATCGCTGTCCTACAAGCGATACAAAACAGTAGACCTCAAAAACTCACAGATTTCTTGAAATATACACAGCTAGCTCCTTGGAGATGGCATATAATTGGCCTGTTGCATGTTTGAAGTATTTGTTACCTTGCCCACCAAACTTCCAATGCTCAGGCTCATAATACTTGACGTCCCTGGAAAAAAATGAACTTAGCAAAATGTCTAGTAATCACTTGATATGAGAGTAGGTAAACTAGAAAAAGAGAAGACTTAAAATAAGAGGAAAACTTACTTCTGTGCGAGAACAGGACCAGACTTCATGCATCCTATGTACACGCGATGCTTGCTTCGATGCCGGGCTAGGGTAATACCAAGAGCCCCTGCACAGCCAGAGAGATTAATAAAGATTAAAGGATCATCCATAAACACTACATAAACACAATGGTTAATCTACATAACCAAACTGGCCATCTAAACTGCCCAATGGCTAAAGACATCATCTGAAAGGCAACCATTAAAATTAGTATTTAATTATCGCCTAGCTTAACATGGACGTCATCATCCATGTTAATCCAGGTTAACATGGGCATCATTGTCCATGTTAATCTAGGTTAGCATGGAGGTCCTCGTCCATTTCACACATGTGAATCATGTGTAAATTATCATGTGTAGCAAGTTAGACAACAACTGCAAGGGATCCCCGGATTCTTTCATATTTTAAGTGCTTGATCATCACCTAGATTAACATGGACGTCATCGTCCACTTTTATGTAGAAGTCTGCATCCCATAAGGAGACAGCGGTTGCAAAGAAAATCTTTGTTTTGGCTGACAATTCATGGTACCCTTCAACATGTTCCTGTCAAAACACATGCATGCTGCACCGTCAGAAGGCCTTCCCAGTCCGACCCAAAACCAACTTTTTGTACAAGCCATTAATGGTGTTTACTAGAGGGCTCACCAGTCTTAGAAAGTCATGATGTTGCGACTCCTCAGCTTGGATGGCTCGATTCAGTATGCCATTTGGCGTGGAACTGTAGTGATGAACACAAAACACTGGTTTAAACCCCCGGCTACATAGTGCAATGAAGGTGCGAACAGAGGTAGATGCACACCGGAAGACTTGCAATACACACAATCATTCACAAGTATCTGACACTCAACCTGTATTAATGCAAACATTATGTACAACTGAAAGTTCAAGAGGTGACCAATCCCTGCTAATCCCAACCCAAAATGCAATAGTCCGGCAGGTCCTGTGCAAATAATTATCGGTTGCAGATGTGATTCCGGCTCTTTTAATCGTCATAAGGATTGCTTGTTCAGGAGAAGACCTTGCAAAATAGTTTGATGATTTTATAAGACCCACCAAAACCCAGTTGCCCTGAGTCTGGAAAAGTGCAATGCACCAAACTCTAGTCATAAAGCACTGGATATCCAGAAGCATCCAGAGTACATTCCGTCCTCGCTTCTTGCAAATGAATCTCCCAACGGAACCTCCAATCAAGCACCTCTTGAGGAAGCACTTGCAATTGGTCCAAAGCATCGTGATGAAACACTGACCCTCTTATCAACTTCTGAGATATTTGCTGCTGCCAACAACTACCATGTCCTCATGTGGTATCTCTATTTTGTGATTTTTATTAATAACTACTCCAAGCACACCTGGGTGTATCCATTGAAAGCAAAGTCTGAGGTTTTTACATGCTTCAGACACTTTGTTTCTATGGCAGAAATGTGTCTGCATGTGAAGTTGGCACCTATCGTGTAGATTGAAAGAGGGAATATATGTCAAAGGAGTTTCATGTATATATGGTTGAAAGATGGAACGTTGCACGGTTAAAGGTTAGGATTTACCTCATATTTTTTGGTTGGAGGCAATATTGTGTGTCACTTACGTACTAAATAGATGCCCCACCAAGACCTTGCAAATAAATACTCCTTATGAAGCTTGCAATGGCAAGAAGCCCTCTGTGGCTCATTTGCGTATTTTTAGTTGTTGTGCTTATGCTCTTGTGCCTAAGAACAACAATGCAATAAGCTGGATAATAAAACGGTAAAATACATTTATATGGGATACAGCTCAGAAAGCAAAAGATACAGACTCTACCATCTGGCCACAAAGTGAATTTGGTTAAGTAAAGACGTCTTTGTTGAGAATTCTGTTCAACCCATGCTTTTATGTAAAAAAGAAAAAAGCAAAATGTATGCTCATAGTACATCTTTGATACACTATAACCTTTGTACAATGTCGGGCAGCCATATATGGAGCAAATGAATGCTCTACAAGGTGTTGCACATCAGCCCATACTGACTAAAAATAAGCTCGAATTTCAGCCCACCCATCAACCTACCATTGATAAGGCAATTGTGGATGATGCAACGGATGAAGAAAGGGTAGCCATATAGGTGTTCAAGAGTATGCCAAAATGGTTGGTGTGCGGACATTGCAAGACAACAAATTAGCTACTCCTTTACCTAGCAGGACACAAGCAAGTTCTTATCATGCATCTTATTCTTTTGTGGATCATGCTCTCATTACCAGTATATGGAATGAAAAGAAACTTGTTTTCTTAGGAAGCACATGAAATTGGATGGAAGCCATGCAGAATGAGTATGACTCGATCCTCGAAAAAGACACTTGGTATTTAGCAGATTTGCCTTATGGTAAAAAGGCCATTGGTATGAAGTGGGTTTGTAAGCTTGAGTGTAAAGCTAATGGTAACATTGACCCGCTACAAGGCAAGGCTTGTTGCAAAGAGTTATGCTCACAGGAAGGACATAGATTATGCTGAGAACTTTGTACCAACGTCTCGTATAACTACGATCACGTGTATTATTGCATTGGCAGCGCATCATGGTTGAAATGTACATCATATCAAGACTGCTATCTTGAATGGTGATTTGCATGAGGTTTATGTATCTCAACCTCGTGGTTTTATTGAGAAGCGATAAGAGTCTAAAGTATGCAAGTTCAAAAAAGCTTTGTATAGCCTTAAGCAGGCTTCCAGAGCATGGTACGAGAAGATAAACGCATACTTGGTTGAAAAATGGTTTTTGCAACAGTCCAATTGAGAGTACCCTCTATGATGTAAAAAGGAATAAAGATTATTTTTTAGTCATCGTTTTATACGCTGATGACATGCTACTCACAGGTCCTAATGAAGAGAAAATTTCATCCTTCAAGGCTGAATCACGTGTCATTTGAGATGACAGATTTGGACTCGTTGCATTATTATTTGGGCATACAGTTTACGTAACGTGATGATGACATTATGATATTGCAGTCAAAGTATATACAAAGGCTACTTACACGGTTTGGTCTTGAAGACTATAAGCCTGTTGCTACATTAGTAGAGACAAGTGCTAGGCTTAGTCTCCAAGATGCAAGCCGAGCCAGTTAATGCATTACTTTATTAGCAAGCTGCTGATAGTTAGGTGCTATCTATCTATGTAATACGAGGCTAGACATTCAATTTAGGTCTCCCAAAGCGCATGTTTATGTAGTCCCGGAAGTAAGCATTGGCAAGCTGCCAAGCGAGTATTCAGTACTTAGATGGTACTCCAATCCCTTGTTCTATTTGGAGAGTGATACTCAACTACATGTCTTAAGTGAACTCCGATTGGGCTGGATGTTATGACACGCAAGATCCCACTAATGGCTTTTGCTTTCACCTTGGTGATTCATGTATATCATGGCTCAGCAAGAAGTAGCCGACAGTGGCCACTTCGAACTGTGAAGCTAAGTACAAGGCAGCTTTTACAACGATGTGGATGGCTCATACACCTTTCTATGTGTGTTGCTACCTTGATCTCCACTCCAACACCCTCCTTCACTCGATTTGACAGTTCTTAAGGCCTCTCGGACTACCGCTTTTCTGGGGTAGCCTAGGTAGCAGATCAAAGAGA
This sequence comes from Cibotium barometz, assembly GCF_041138505.1. Taxonomy (NCBI): domain Eukaryota; kingdom Viridiplantae; phylum Streptophyta; class Polypodiopsida; order Cyatheales; family Cibotiaceae; genus Cibotium; species Cibotium barometz. The sequence continues at coordinate 27,377,862 of NC_141104.1, forward strand.
AGAAGTGCAATCTCGTAGCTTGATTGTACTCTAATTTATGCTATGAAACCTCATTCAAAATCACTCATACACACTCAAAATGGCTACATATGATAGAGAATTAATTAGGAGACTTAATTCTTGCTTAATTAGCATAAAATCATGAAATGGCAAGGTTACAAATAGCTCACTAAAGAGACCCACGAATTCTACAGATCCGTTGTGAATATCTCTTCACACAGAAAAAGTTGTGGACAAAGTCTAATGTTCATCCACACTACTTAAGTACTAGAAGGGTGCCCAAATGGTGTTGGATACTTATCATGTAGCTACCACACATAAAGAGATACCATCTAGGCTATCTGTAAGGCTAAACACATAGCCACTAGTAGATCTCTTATCATATGAACTGCCAGCCAAATCTTCGCTTGTAAATCCATGCACATCTACTCCTTGTCAACCTCATAAAACAATGCATATGTAAGGTGCCTTTCACATATCTCATAATGCGTCTCATCACATCCAAGTGAGGCTTCTGCAGTACCTGCATAAACTGCCTCACGAGCCCCACTACATAACTGAGGTTACGCCTTGTTATGGTCGTGTGAATCAAGTTTCCTACCTACCATCTTCCAATAGGATCCTCGAGAAGCTCACATGCATCCATCCTCAACTTCACATTCTGCTCCAAGGGTGTATCAATTGGCTTACATCTAGTCATACCATATTCGGACAACATATGGGAACCACACTGCCTCTCCATAAATACATTGTTTGGTCCTTAAGACCTCTATCCCAACAAGAAAGTAACTCAGCTAACCCAAATCCGTCATCTCAAATTTGCTCATCAAAAGCTTCTTGACATATCATTGCTATCACCTATGATGATCAAATCGTCCACATAGATCACTATCACGGTGATCCCAAATTCTGTCTTCCTCACATAGAGCGAATGATGTGCACTGGCAATCTCCAAACCGATAGAGATAAGATGCTTGCTTATCTTATCCATCCATGCACGTGGTGCTTGTTGCAAACCATACATGGCTTTCTTAAGCCTGCACACATAATCTCGGTGGCAAGACCCCATCCCTCTGGGTCCCCTCTTCCTTCTACCCCTCGCCCCCGCCCCCGCCCCCGCCCAGCTGTGTGCCACGTGACTCAAACCCAATGGCAATGATTTTCGCTGTTTCTCCAGCTGCGGTGGCCCTGCCCCCATAGTCACCTAGCGACTAGCCCCGTGTCATGGGGGGCCAATGGACTATGGTTTGTTGTTCGGCTGTCTTCCGGTTGATGCAAGCAGTTCTTGGATTCCATGGCCCCGCTCCGAGTCTGTGACCTTCCATCCTCGTTCTCCCGCCCCTGTGACAGTGGTGCAGTGATCTTCTCTTTCCCTCTTAGTGTCACCCCTGGCAGCGAATGGGACTGTAAATCGGCATCCTCCGCTATACATTCTCAGTTAGTCGCTCTCTCTCACCACATCCAAAACACATTGTTTCACTTCTAGCCTTTGGCTTGCATGTAGCTAGGAGGGCTAGACCAGGGACGACACTTTTACCCCTCGAGCCTAGACGTGATCCTCATCGTCTTCCTACATGTTTCAGTGGCAGTACCCCTCACACCGACATACCATTACCTCTACTGTGATGGATGGAGCCCGGAGTATGCACAGAGCAGGGCAGCAACAAAGTGGGACTTCATAAAAGGCACGATCAAGGCCCATCTAGCTCGCTTCAAGCCCCGGACAGACTGCGATTACTCCCTCTCCAAACAGTCCCCGAAAACCCTCCAAGCTGAGGGTGCACCGAGCAGATCTCACGCCCTATCCATGCGGATCATCTCTTAGAATATTCACGGGTTGGCTTTCATATCTGAAGGGGGGCCCTTCATCAGGACCTCCAGAGAATAGTAGTCAATATTCTTTTCCTTCAGGAACATCACCTTTCAGCAGGACGTACCTATAGATGCGGGTCTCTGGCTTTTGGCCCTGAGGGGAACTAGGGGGTGTTTGCATGTTGGCCAATGAGCAGCTGCACCCATCACTATTGGATTCAGGCACCGTTGTGCAGGGTAGTATCATCAGTGTTGGGAAAGGCTCTGTGGGTCTCCTCAATCTGTACGCCCCAAACAGAGTGGCGGAGTGGACGGAGTTTTGGAGTTCAAGTACGGCAAGAGCTCCCACAGGCAAGTTTGGGTGGGGACTTCAACATGATAGAGGATCTGGAGGAGAAACAGGGAGGAGGGATGGACACTATATCTGGAGCAGAGTATCTGCCTACGATCTTACCATGAGAGGGCAGGACCCTTGGCACCTCCCTGAGTTTGGTCGCACCCCTTGGAGCCTCCTCTTTTATAGATCCAACAGGAGGATGCATGGACCAAATCTTTCCCGCATTGAGAGATTTTATGTCGATGAGTGGGCTTGCAGCCCCACTGGGGCATGATTGGTATTTTTGTAGGCACCACTCTCTCAAACCATGCCCCAGTCCTACACTTAGAGGATCCATGGCGATCATAGAGGCAGCACGGTGTCCATATCCCAACAAGCTTGGTTCAAGATCCCGAGATTGGCAGGCGGATCAAGGAGAGCTCTATCTTTCAACTGCAGCAGACCTCAACCTTGGCCTTCGAGAGATAGCTCTTTCCTGCAGAGGGCAGCCCAGGACCGACTCATCTCGTTCCGAGAGCAAGAGCAGAGCCTTCACAAGAGTCTTGCTTCTCTTCAGCGCCTCCAGGAGCAGACCCAAGAGAGCCCATGGCTGGAGTCCCAGATGGAGACAGCTCGCACACAGATCCGATCGATTGAGGAGAGAAGGGTGGAGTTTAGGTACCATCCACACGCCTCTGTCTAGACACGTCTCTACTCTTCATCACCCTTCAGGTACCGCAGCACTCGTCACCAGAGTCTGCATTAGTTCACCTTCCGCTGCCTACTCCCACCTCCGAGTGCCTCTGCAGCCACTTGACACTGACCACCTCTCGGAGTGCCTTTGCCGCCTCTCATTGACACGAGCCTTCGTCACTGACCGTGCTTCAGCTCCAACATCGTCTTTGCTTCTGCACCGGTCTTCTACTCAGAGTCACCTCATCAGAGGGCCTCTTGTACATATTTTCACTCACCATCATATATACTCACCCATTTCATGCTGTGTTGTTTTGCTTTGATCTCTCGTACATCTAGTCCTTTCGTCCTTTTTCCCTCACAGTGTCTTCACCGTAGAAGAACATGTTACATGCACACTATGCAAAAGCACTAATGTAGATAGATGGAGAGAGGAGAGTTTGGTGAAGAAGTTGGAGAGCATAGTTGCATTCCATACTCGTACTCAACCTTGTGATCAATACGGTACTTCATACCGCACACGTACCGTATGGGGTGTTAATGCACAAGCTTCTATGTAAATGTTCCTGTTTGTCCTATATCTTTTTAGGCAGCCCCTATGCCTCATCCATCCATTACATGCAGCCTACAGGTATTATGTGTACACAATTGTTTTCAATATACCATATTTTATATTTATACTAAGTGACCTTACCTTATCGAAACTTTCCATACTCGTGTATTGTACATGTTGTACTAATTTTCCTAACCACCTTGGTAGAGAAGAAGCGAACAATGGCAACACTTGATTGGGGCCCTACCCCCCACTGCAAGCAATGTATTTACTTGAATTGTTGAACCATGTTACCAATGGGCTGATTTGTTGTAATACTCAAATCTATTGTAGACCTACGTCAATTGATCGGGGCTGATTATTGACATGTAATCGCACACCGGCGGGTTGCTGACCCTGGCCGGGGTGGATGCCTGACCTTGCTTGGCACTTGTGTTTTGCTCAAGGACTGTGAGATGGGGAATGAATTTCCCAATAGCTTCTCATATAGGCTGGCCTTGAGCAAGACGGTCAGCCCACCCATGACGACTAACAAAAATATGTTTAATGCCTGCTTTGATGCATTTTTCCACCTAGTGCTGGGCGACCTGACCTCATTTGGGTGCCTAAATATTCATTTTTGGTTGCTCCAGAGTTGTCCGCACAAATGCCTGTCTGTTGTGTTCATACGGCTGCCCGGACACTGACCATGCAGTCCTACACTTGGTGACAGTATTCAGACACTGACCTGACTACATCTCTGGGGCTGGCTCTTGGCCTTATAGGCACAATGCTCATCCAAAAGGTAACTATGGGTGTACTTGTTGTTGCACTCTAGTACAATAGGTGCACATGACATTCCCTTCTGCTCAACTGAGTTGCATTGTCTCCTAATAGTGTGCAAGCAGTGTAGGGTACTCCTCCAAGGATTTTTTTCCCCCTCCGAAAAAAAGATCTTTCTATTAGCTATGATCAAACAGCCATAGGCTACATGTACAAGCTGAGAACCCTCAAATAAGGTGAAAATCTGGGGGAGGGTAGTCCCTACATGGCTGACTGCCTGTAGTGCCAAACGATTCCTTCATCTGGATCAGAAAGAAGGGTCCGTGTCGCCATGTATGTAAGAAAGCCTCTCGCTGCGCCTGTGCATGCGATCTGACCCTCCTTGGAGCTTCCCGAGGGGCCCCCAAGCAATGTGAGATTGAGCGCCTAGAGTGTGGCCGCTAGGCAGCCTGAAGAGGGGGTTCAGAATCAAGGATGGCGGAGTCTCTTCTCATCATAGTCGGGGGCACTTGGGAGAGGGCAGGCTAACCCCATGCTCGGATCAAGCTGGCTTCAAAGCGGTCCTCAAAAGAGGAATTGAGACCGTGGGAATGGGCCTCGGTGTAAATCCATTGCACACTAGGGGTCCAGGGTCCACCAAGAGTAGTACTTTGGGCCAAAATCTGTGCAAGAAGAAAAGCCTTCCAAGGCTCCCCGCTTGGCTGAAGGTCTCTCACAACCAGCTTTCCCAACAGGGCTCTACTCTGAATAGCTGGATCAATGATGCCAAGACCACCCTAATGACAAGGCTGGATAATCACTCTCCAGGCCACTTTGGGCCGTGCAAGTCTTCCATCTGTCCCCGCCCATAGAAAGTTCCCAATCAGATGGTGCATTGTCTAGCTGGATCAATGATGCCAAGACCACCCTAATGACAAGGCTGGATAATCACTCTCCAGGCCACTTTGGCCCGTGCAAGTCTTCCATCTGTCCCCGCCCATAGAAAGTTCCTAATCAGATGGTGCATTGTCTAAGGCATGCCTGAGAGAATGCCAACAAGAAGTAATGTACTACATGGTAGCCATGAGCACTTGGTTGCCCACAATCATGTGGCCAGTGAGGGAGACATGGGAAGTGCTCATGCTCAGAAGAAGGGGGACAAGTTGCTGCTCTCTGGCGAGATATCAATCCCTACACGACATCCCAAATATCTGACCAGGGTGCCATTGGGAATCCATTAGAAAGACTCAACTGGGCGCAAAGCCGAGGTGGGTGCGGATCCAACCCAAAGACCACGCAACTTGTGCTAGTTGATCAGGGTGCCGAAAGCCAGGCAAAAGTCCTCAATGCCTAGTGCGAATCTCTGAAGGTTTCCTTCCTCTCTACCAAGGTTTGCTGCCGTGTCATCTGCAAACTCCAAGTCAAGAAGCTCCTCTTGGGACCTGATGGGGAGACGAAGGCCCTGAAGTCCAATGCCCTGTGTGGACATGAAAGTGCTCATCATCTCAGTTACGAAGAGGAAGAGGAAAGGGGCAAGGAGGCATCCGTGAGGAACTGATCTAGAGACTGGAAACCTCTCCCCTCTAGCCCCTTGAACGAGGACCTGGCTGTGGGCAGCAGAATACCATGATGAGACTCCTCTAATTACAAGAAGCTAGAGCCACTAGAGAGGTGACGATCATTGAATGGCTTAAGGAAGAGACAGTTATACAGCTGCAACAGCAGTTAGCTCAGAAAACTAAGCCACCACAAGCAATGGAAGCCCACGACCACATGGACAAGCTCATTGAGAGGGCATCCATGCTTGCTACCTTGCCGGTAACGTTGGAAGGGGACCCCATCTAAAGCATAGTGCCCTCCAAGAAAGCCCAATCAACTCTATCTTAGGCTTTCTAAAAATCCAGGAGAACGTCCTCCTGGTGAAGATGAGCTGTGGTGGCTGCCTCCCAAAAGGCGAAGATGTCATCCAAATACCTGAGTGGTGGTGAGGAGCACAGATGGATGCCATCCTAAGTGGTGAAAGTGGTGCAAGCTTTGGTGACAAGGGTGTTGCAATACCTAAGTGAGAGAGAGGAGCAGAGAGGGTTGTCGTCCCGAGTGGGGTTGGTGGTGAAGATAAGCAGAGAGGGCTGCTCTCCCGAGGTGAACTGTAGAAGAAACACGCTAGCGTACTGTAGCAGAGAGTGGGCTGTTGTCCCAAGATATCTACTGATGATAAAACGATGATGTGTTGTACTGTAAGCAGAGAGTGGGCTGATGTCCCAAGGTGTAAGCTGATGTAAAACGCTCTTATGCTCTATGTAGCAGAGAGGACTGCTATCCCATGAGCTGAGGTAAAAACGTTGGTGTGCTCTATGTAGCTAAGAGGGCTGCTTTCCCATGAGCTGAGGTAAAACGCTAGTATGCTCTATGTAGCAGAGAGGGCTGCTATCCCATGAACTAATGTAAAACACTGATGTGCTGGAGGTAAAACGCTAGTATGCTCTATGTAGCTGAAAGGGCTGCTTTCCCATGAGCTGAGGTAAAACACTAGTATGCTCTATGTAGCAGAGAGGGCTGCTATCCCATGAATTTATGTAAAACACTGATGTGCTGGAGCTGACAGGCGAAGATGATGAAGCAGATGTAGTGCAGGCACCGGTAGCAACAACAACAACAACAGCGGCAGATCATGATGTGGTACCGGATGTGTGCAATGAACTGGTACTACTGCTGAATGGTCAAGCAAATCTATATATAGTATGTGGGCTACTGGTCGGCCCAATGCAAGGGGCAATCGGCCAGCAGCAAGACTAAAAAAAAGAATAAAATCTAACAAATCCAATAAAATCCCCTTTTTAGGGCTGGACAAAATGCCATTTTCACACACCCCCTCTCAGGCCAAAAAGGGGACCATGAGAAAAAAAATGAAGGATGCCAAGGTCCCACACTAACACTCTAGAAGAAGGAATGTATCCCCCTCTGGAAGTAAAGTGAGGGGGAAGCAAAGTCTGATAAAGTCAAAGAGGGAGATCGTGATGGAAAAGGTGGTGAAGATGAGTGGGTGTGCATGGGTTGATCATCTCCCAAAGTAAGATCTTGAACGGGGCTCTCCTCTGAGTAAGAAGTCCCATTCCCTATGTGGTCCAGATCAGAGGTAGGAGAATCAACTTCTGGTGACAAAAATTGGGCCTCCAAGAGTGCCCATGATGTGTGCTCTTGAGGTCTTCAATCCCTTTGCTCACGATAGCTCTGATACCATGTGAGGGCAAAAGGACGAAAGGACTAGATGTACAAGAAATCAAATCAAAACAACACAGCATGAAATGGGTGAGTGAGTGTATATATGATGGTGAGTGAAAATATGTACAAGAGGCCCTCTAATGAGAGGTGACTCTGAGTAGAAGACCGGTGCAGAAGCAATGTGACATACGGGGGTTGATTGTAGTAAAACAAGCTTAGGCTTAACTAAACTGCACTTAATTATACTTGAGAGATAGACAATGGTGTCAATGCAATGCAATGTAGCTATAATAAATGAACGGTTACAATGAAGATCTATGAATAGATCTATGCCTGTCCTAGATGAATATCTATCTCGGGAAGAGAGAGATATGCTGAATGCTGATGCTGACTGAATGTTCCATTCTCCAATGTTGAGGTCCACCCTTGAGATGCTGGCTTTCCTCTATGTAGGAGGCAGGAGATGACTGAATTGCTGAATGCTGAATTCTAACTATATGGTACTAATTCTCCTTGCTCCATAGGCTATAAACGCTGAGAGGACTCGAGATATGACTGAATGAAGGATGCACTTCTATATATATGGGATACTGCTGCTGCTGGTCGGACAATATGTTGCGGTCGGCCTGATCAAGTGCATTAGATGAGATGAATAACTTCCTTTTTTCTCTTACAAAACTGTTATCAATATCAAGAACAGACCTTGTGTTGGCTTTGCCAGCGCAAGTCTACCGGGGATCCTCCACAACACATAAATGCTAGAAAAAGCCCTTTAAATGCTGTCGGCTGTTTCGACAATCTGTCGACTGGTTCCACAGGCCCCAACCTGATATGCTGAATGCTCTTTACGTACTGCTGTGGGTGCTGTACAAGCCCCAAACACTGCCGTACATGCTGTGATAAATGGATTAATGCTTGAATGCCATGGTTAACGCTCATGAATGCCATGGTTAATGCCTATGGATGATAAGAAGGCCATGTCAGTTGTACACCAATAGGGTGTGCACGTGACAAGCAAAGACGATGATGGAGCTGAAGCACGGTCGATGACAAAGGCTCGTGTCGATATGTGAGGCAAAGGCACTCTGAGAGGTGGTCGGTGTCAAAGGCTCGCGTCGGTGGATGCAGAGGCACTCCGAGGTGGTAGTGGGCAGCAGAAGGCGAAGTGATGCAAACTCTTGCGACAAGGGTGCAAACTCTGGTGACAAGGGTGCTGCGGTACCTGAAGGGTGATAAAGAGTAGAGAGGGCTGCCGTCCCGAGTGGCACAGGCTCTGGTGACGAGGGTGCTGCAATACCTGAGTGGTGGTGAGGAGCATAGAGGGCTGCCGTCCTGAGTGGTGACAGTGGTGCAAGCTCTGGTGACAAGGGTGCTGCAATACCTAAGTGAGAGAGAGGTGCAGAGAGGGTTGACGTCCCAAGTGGTGTCGATGGTGAAGATAAGCAGAGAGGGCTGCTGTCCCAAGGTGAAGTGTAGAAGAAAAACGCTGACGTAGAGAGAGGGCTGCTGTCCCAAGATATGTACTAATGATGATGTGCTGTACTGTAGCAGAGAGTGGGCTGCTGTCCCAAGGTGTGAGCCGATGTAAAACGCTGGTATGCTCTATGTAGCAGAGAGGGCTGCTAGCCCATGAGCTGAGGTAAAAACGATGGTGTGCTCTATGTAGCAGAGAGGGCTGCTGTCCCATGAGCTGAGGTAAAACGCTAGTGTGCTCTATGTAGCAGAGAGGGCTGCTGTCCCATGAACTGATGTAAAACGCTGATGTGCTGGAGCTGGCAGGCGAAGATGATTAAGCAGACGTAGTGCAGGCACCGGTAGCAACAGCAGCAGCAGCAGATGATGATGTGGTACCGGATGAGTGCAACGAAGTGGTACTACTGCTGAATGGTCAAACAAATCTATATATAGTATGTGGGCTGCTGGTTGGCCCAGTACAAGGGGCAATCGGCCAGCAGCAAGATCAAAAAACATCTAACAAATCCAGTAAAATCCTCTTTTTAGGGCTGGACAAAATGCCATTTTCACACAGACACATCCACTAACATGAGACAAAGACACATCCACTGACATATCCTCCTGTGGTGCTACAATTCGAAAAGAACCCACTAATAAGACTCGACACCTCAACCAACTCCTCTGAGGCTTTGGAGAGTCTTCCTTACTCCCTCGCTGAAAAACAGGATTATGTGCTACCAGCCATGGCGCAGTGCGACACTCCCCCACTAGAACTGTGCTTTGTGCCGGCTGGGGCCTTATAATTCTTGGATTATAAGAATCCTTTTGCGTCTACCAAAGGTACTAAATGCTTGGCAGAAATTTGCTGTGTGCTCTGCCTGTGTGCAGGCCAAATCTGCCATCCATCAACATATGGATCAAGGCTGCCATCTCATCCTGTACAGCCATGACGGAAAACTTGAAAAGTTGGAATCAGGGAGATATCCAGTACTCACTCCTCTTCCCAAACCCTGGCGATGTTCCTTTAACTTTACCCTAATCCTGCAGGCAACACACATGGTGTGCTACTAGAAAAGAAACTTTTACAGATATCCTAGGCTTCTTCTAACACAAATTTGATTTTCCCAAAACCCGTGCGCGCTTTCCTAACTCTACAGGCTTCCCTCCTAATCAGGTAAGCAATTACAATGGTTCATGTTCAAATTTACAACTAGTGCGTGTGCGTGTGGAGAGAGAATGAGCGAAAAGCCATCCCCTTTACTGAATCAAAACCACTTCCTTACCCTTGACCAATCACAAATCTAATGACAATCCCCTTCTCCACCTCTAATTGCTTCAGCTTCTTACCTGCAGATCAAAACAACAAACATAACTTAAATGAACACCCCAAGTCGAGCATTTGTAATACTTTGGTGATCATTCAAATTCTGCATTCCAATCAAAATACACTAGTTTAGATATTGACCTCTTGGCATCCATGTCTGCCGTACTGAGTCTCGGCGCTTTCGACTGCTAAATGCCGTGTTAATCCCAATCACCACAAACACTTTCCGGCTCTCATTCGAAGCTATACCCCCGTAAGAGAGGTCCACCCCAACTTCATTGTTTTCCTTTGGTTTTGAGCCTCCCCCCAATGCTTTGGAGTCCAATTCTGCATCTAACATTGAGCTGTCAAGTGTCCATACATTATCACCACATTGCATTCAAATCTCCAAACCCTTCTAGAAAATATCAAATGCAAAAATGTTCGCCAAGATGACCGAATACTAACCGAAGAACTTGATGAGTTCCTGACATGTATTGTGCAAGGTTACTCTTGGCTGCTATACGTCTCTGTTTCTGAACAAAGACAACTGACATGAATGAATCAAGTCACTCAAGGTACAACACTCTGATAAAACATACAGCGTTTCCAAATCAATACGTGTATAGTGCATGTATGTATGTATAATATGTAGTAAGTATGTACGGACACTAAATGTATGTATACATGTACATAGGTATGTATGTATGGGGTGTGATGTCAAACGTACATATGTTGTACGTACATATGCACATACATGTGTTTATATCTATGAATGAATAGCATATATATGAATGTATGTCCCTAGGTATGTGTGTAAGACTGTACGAGTGGATGTCTATATGTGTGACTGCATTTACCTTGTTTGTTCATTCATGCGTGCATGAGCGCGTGCGTGTGTGTGTGTGTGTGTGTGTGTGTGTGTGTGTGTGAAAAGATATTTAGTGCTAATGCCTTCCTTATTTGGACAATGTGATCAAAAGGATTTGACCTACAATTTTGGTTTCATACTGTTCAAGTTCACCAGTTTGGTGGTCATATCTGTTTGTCTCGAGCAGCATCCATAATCTGGTTTTTGCAAATGAAAAATATTCCCAAAAACCAGAGATTTAAAAACTATAAGAATCAAAACCCGTGCACAGTATGCATATGTGAAATGACTGAAACTAAAATTATTGGAAATAATTTATTTAAAAAAAGACAAACCTGCTGGTAAACAGCATTCCCATGCAAAATGAGATTATGCACAGAAGTGTAATCCATCTGTAAGGCAAACCTCCACCTAACTTGGCCACCATCTTTGTTTCCTACTGTGGCAAAATGGCTAAATCTAAGGCCGGTTACATACTTGCCTGGATGTCCAAAAGTGTCTTTTTTCCAACCAATGAAAAAGCTGAGATTGCCTGCCCATCCGGGGAGCCCCTTACACACTAAGGCCGCAGCGCCCAAGGTACACTTTGCCAGGCTGGTGCTGAGATGGAGGCTGACTCATGCTCATCATAAATCACCACAATTCCGGGTGCTACAGTCTACTTGTCTCTCATGAGAAAGTTTGGCATCAGCACACCCACCTGTAGATTAACCAGAAAAGCTCATGAGGTGAAGTGGGCAGTAATTGGGTGAAGTGGGCTGTGCTAATTCAGTACAGAGGGGTGAAAGCCCATCAGTGTATGTTGTTTAAAAGGTCATCGGCAGTGAATAAGAGGGAAAACCCACACTAGTAAGTTGCTTAAAAGGTGGCCATGTTTAATCTGTGGAAAACCTATTGTGAGGAATAATTGAAGCTTGTAACAAAAGAAAAAAACTGCAGTTTTTCTGAGAAAAGTTGAAGGAAGGCAAGAAGATAGAGAGAGAAACAGAAAGATGAGTGGAAAAAAAGGTAAAGGTGGGGGAAGATAGTAAAGTGTCATCTATGTGAAATATGTGACAAAAATGTAATGCTTGGAGTTGGGTCACTGCTGCTCCATTTGAAAATTTAAAAAAAACTGGGTTTAGTTTATTTGCAACTCTTAAACTTCAAAAATACCTACAAAATCCAACACTTGAAGATTTCACATTTTGGGAGATTTAGTTATAAACGCCTTCAAATTTCTTAAATTCAGTAAAAATTACCTCCGATTTTTAGGAGAGAAGCTTGGGTCACGGGTGAGAACTTGTTTTCAACTTTTCGCACACTCAGATTTGATATCAAAGAGGAAAGGCTGCAGCAATGGGGAAAAAGACAATCGCCCACTTACTTCCCGTCTAACTGTTTCTTCCTTTCTTCCAGAAACTCCATTCAATTAAGCATCAGGCCATGGACTGTCTCGGTTTCATCCTTTTTTTCCAGAAATTCCATATTCCGACCATGAAGCATGCCTTCTTTTTTGCTTTTTTGCATTTTTACGAGGCTGGTAAGTGGTAACTGGTTGAAAAAGCAGAAAGCACATTGCCCCATGAGGCTACAAGAAATGGCTTTTTCTGTTCCTCACAGAAGTATGTGAGTCTTAAAAAATGCAACAAAAATAAAAAGCAAATTGGTGGGGATGCCATTTTCATTGCCAGACGCAGTGGTGTGAGCTCAGCAGATCAGAGCATGTGATTGAGTGAAAAAGTAAAATGCTATGAGTGGGTTCAGTGAAAAGCCGCTATGAGTGTGTAGTAAAAAGTAGCAATGAGGGTGGGTTATCTAGGCCTATTTACACTCATTTTGTGAAGTAGGTACACCTTCTCATTCATTCATAGATTATATTAAAGCCTCCACCTCGACCTTATGAATTGAAATTATATCAATCTATTAAATTATTTGACCCCAATCAGCTATAATAATATCACAATTCGATCAATGGGAGCACCCACGTGGCTAATGTGAGCCTGTCTCTAGCTACTATTCTAATGCATTTGCCGACCACCCACTCTTGGAAGTTGCAGGGTCCTATTCAAAAAGGGAAAGGACTCCCACGTGGATAAAAGCTAGGTTTTAAGGCCCCATTCACGCGCTAGAAGTGAATGGGCTCATTAACACCCTAGCCACAAGTGGAATTTGATTTTTTTGTTTGTCTTGCCTAGAAGACTATGCAAAAAGTGGTGTGGATATTAGGAGGTCAAAACTCCTCTACATCAATGAAAAATTCTTAATTTCTACATTCAAGCTTATGTTGTATATTAAAGGTTTTTTTTTCTGAGAAGGTGATATGTGTGTGCCGTGTGTGCCGTCCGTCGTGTAGTCCCTAGGCATCAAACCCGAGTCCTCATCGTAAAAACCGATCATTCTACACCAGTTGAACTACACACGCGTCGGCATATAACCAATGTTTGATTTGCCAAATTTGGGATAGTTTGCATTTGTGGACATGCATGGTTCAACATGTGTCATTGTGTCACTGACATGTTAGGCAACTATGAAAACACCTTTGCAAAGATGCCTAGTTTTTGTCTTACCTTACGCAAGATATAGTGAGGAGTAGGTCATTTTTGTTAATCAAATCTTGATGGTTAACATGATTTAATCCCCTCCATCTTTTTTTCTAAATCTAAGGGCTTTTCACCCTACATGTAAAAAAGGCAAGCTTTATCATTGTTGACACATTGCTTTTGGTGGTGTGCTTGATTTTGTTTTTATTAGGACTACCATGTCTTGCAATGTGGCAATGATGGCAAGAGCTTGTGCCATTTTTACATGTAGGTGGTATATATATTCAATCGAAACCACTAAATCTTATATCCAAAAGAACAAAGGCTTATAATTATGTGTGTGTGTGTGTGTGTGTGTGCGCGCGCGCGCGCATGCATGTATGTATGTATGTATGTATGTATGTATGCGTGCATGCATGTGTGTGTGTGTGTGTGTGTGTGTGTGTGTGTGTGTGTGTGTATTGGATTTGGATTATCTTTGAGCTTAGTAGTAATGGGAGAATATTGGAAACTCTATTAGTGTTGGCTTGATTTTAATGCGACACATATGAGTGGGCCATTTTGTATATTAGATTTGGATTATCTTTAAGCTTAGTAATCATGGGAGAATATTGGAAACCCTAATAGTGTTGGCTTGATTTTAATGTGACACATATGAGTGGGCCATTTTGCATGGGTAAGCTTTAAATGTTGTGTGGTTAGGCCTACGTGATGGTGTGATCATATTTTAGAACATTTTGATTACTACATTTCAATAAAATTGCTTATTAGTGTGGTTAAATAGAAGAGACATCATTCGTGTTCAAATGAATTTCATACATTATTTAGCCTTGTTAATGCAAGGGTCATAAGGCACTTACCAAACCGCCAAGCTCGCGGAGTAATGAAAGCTACTCATCATCAAGTGGTTCTCTTGTGCTTGTGGTCACACCGATGTGGCTCCAAGTGTTGTAGGTAGTGCATCTAATGGAGCCATGGCTAATGTGGACACCAAAAGCTCCAAACCGCACACCCTCAATGCCTAGACTCTAAAGAAGGGAATAGAGTAGATAAGGAAGAGAGTATGTGGCTATTGCCTCCCACACCCTAAACAATGACACACCCATCCACATGCTTACAAGGGAGAGAGAGAGAGAGAGAGAGAGAGAGTAAAGAGAACACCCAATTGTATTACACAAATGGGAAGATCATAGTGAAATTGACTTAGGCTACTTTTTGCTGATCCAAGATGTAATTCCATACCCAATAAGAAAACAGTAACCAGATATTGATATATATTAGATTTGGATTATCTTTAAGCTTAGTAATCATGGGAGAATATTGGAAACCCTATTAGTGTTGGCTTGATTTTAATGTGACACATATGAGTGGGCCATTTTGCATGGGTAAGGTTTAAATGTTGTGTGGTTAGGCCTACGTGATGGTGTGATCATATTTTAGAACATTTTGATTACTACATTTCAATAAAATTGCTTATTTTAGTGTGGTTAAATAGAAGAGACATCGTTCGTTCAAATGAATTTCATACATTATTTAGCCTTGTTAATGCAAGGGTCATAAGGCACTTACCAAACCGCCAAGCTCGCGGAGTAATGAAAGCTACTCATCATCAAGTGGTTCTCTTGTGCTTGTGATCACGCCGATGTGGCTCCAAGTGTTGTAGGTAGTGCATCTAATGGAGCCATGGCTAATGTGGCACCAGAAGCTCCAAACCGCACACCCTCAATGCCTAGACTCTAAAGAAGGGAATAGAGTAGATAAGGAAGAGAGTATGTGGCTATTGCCTCCCACACCCTAAACAATAACACACCCATCCACACGCTTACAAGGGGGGGGGGGGGGAGAGAGAGAGAGAGAGAGAGAGAGAGAGAGAGAGAGAGAGAGTAAAGAGAACACCCAATTGTATTACACAAATGGGAAGATCATAGTGAAATTGACTTAGGCTACTTTTTGCTAATCCAAGATGTAATTCCATACCCAATAAGAAAACAGTAACCAGATATTGATATCTCACTAATCTCCAACCTAATTTGAGTCACAAAATCTAGTCAAAGAATTGCCTGACTTGTAAGTGATGTCATACCCAATCGTACCTTTGATGTATTTCAACACCCGCATCCATGCTACCTTCCAATGGTTCTCTCTGGGCTAATTTGAGAACCTGCTAAGGAAACTAACTGCAAAGCTGATGTTAGCATGTGTATTGAATAGGAAGATCAAACTCCCCAACAACTTCCTATACTCCTTCATATTCGCCAGTGGAGAAGCATCTTTAATAGAAAGCTTTTGCATCATCAACCTCCATGGTGTAACCAGTGACTTGCACTCAGCCATGCCAAATGCTTTCAAAATTTCTCCTACATACTTTTGCTAAGAAATGAAGTTTCTATCTGACTCTTTCCAAACCTCTATCCCAAAAAAAATGAATAAGCCTAAGGTTTTGTCATATCAAACTCTAAACTTAACATCTCCTATGTTTATCGGATCTTCTCTTCATGGTTCTCCCCATCTTAATGAGGTCATCCACATGTAGGACAATGATCATATACCTTCCTTGTTCAGAGAAAATATACAAATTTGCATCTGTTGAAAAGAGAAAAACTTACAAAGAACGCATCTATCCATTGGTACCATGCTCGAGGGGGCTATTTTAGCCCATACAATGCCTTCCGGAGTCTATGCACTTTGTTTTCTGAACCGGGTATCTCAAACCCATGTGTTTGTGCCACATAAACCTCCTCCTTGAGATGGCCATTTAGAAATGCTAACTTCACATCCATTTGCAATACTAGCCACTTCCCATGAGCGGCCAAGGAAAGTATTATATGAATAGTGGTCAATCTAGGTATGGGGCAAATGTCTCCTGAAAGTTAAACCCTTCAACGTTTGCACAAAACCCTTCACCCACCACGAGCCTTGCCTTGTACTTATCAAATATACCATCAAACTTGTACTTTGGCCTTCTAAACCCACTCAGTGTGCCAATAACCTTCCATTTCAAACTAATTCACAAGATCCCAAGTGTAGTTTCTCAAATTGAGTCAAACTCTGACTCTATGGCTCCCCTCTAGTTTGGATCTAGTAATGCTTCCTCCAAGCTGGTGGGCTCTTGTACTTTCATATCTTAGCCACATCAAGGCCATATTAACAATGTAAGCAGAGGCCCTCTTCTACTCTCCTCTTTTCTCTTGGATCTCCAAACATCTGCTAGCTCTTTTGTGATGCCAGAGGAGCTTTCCCATCCAAGAGCTGCTTCACCCATTTAGGATATGGCCCCTTGAGGTGTTTCAGGCTTCTCTTCTTCGTCATCTAAAGAATCCACCTCTTCTGTGGTTATATTTGCTGGGCTACTTCTTCATTAAAGGATAGCGTGGACGGAGCTCTCTCCTCCACTTGATGAGGTTTTTCCTTGAACACCACATCATGATTGATAATTATTTTCTTTGGCTCAGGGTTGTATAGTCGATAACCCTTTGACTCCATATTGTATCCCAAGAAGACACACTTTCTGCTCTTGAAATCTCACTTCGTTCTGGATAAGTCTTGGAACGTGCACAAAATAGTCACATCCAAATGTTTTGAAATGTGCAACTAAGCGTTTCTTACCCGAATAAGCTTCTTGAGGTGTCATGTCCTTCATTGCCTTTGTGTAACTCCTATAATTGCCTCGACCTAAAAATAATTTTATAATCCATTTCCATTGAGCATACTCCATGCCATCTCCACCACTATGCAATTCTTACACTCTACAACAACATTTTTGTTGTGCAGAGTATGAGCAACTATCAAATCTCTCTTGATAAGTATTGGAACATGCACAAAACAATCACATCCAAATGTTTTAAAATGTGCAAATAAGGGTTTCTTCCCCAAATAAACTTCTTGAGGTGTCACGTCCTTCATTGCCTTTGTGTAACTCCAATTAATCGCCTTGGCCCAAAAAGAATTTTATAATCTGTTTCCTTTGAGCATACTCCATGCCATCTCCACCACTATGCAATTCTTACACTCTACAACAACATTTTTGTTGTGCAGAGTATGAGCAACTATCAAATCTCTCTTGATAAGTCTTGGAACATGCACAAAACAATCACATCCAAATGTTTTAAAATGTGCAAATAAGGGTTTCTTCCCCAAATAAACTTCTTGAGGTGTCATGTCCTTCATTGCCTTTGTGTAACTCCAATTAATCGCCTTGGCCCAAAAAGAATTTTATAATCTGTTTCCTTTGAGCATACTCCATGCCATCTCCACCACTATGCAATTCTTACGCTCTACAACAACATTTTGTTGTTACAAAGTATGAGCAACTATCAAATCTCTCTTGATCACGTGCTCCTTGCAGTAGGCGTTAAACTCACTTGTTGTGAATTCTCCTCCTTGATGTGTTCAAAACTTATTCGGCCTCTTTCCTATCTCATTTTACCAAGTTATGCCATATTTTGAATTTTCCAAAAGCTTGAGCCTTATCCCGAAGAAAATTCACCCACATCTTCCTCTTGAGGTCATCAATTAGTAAGGAGAAGTAGGAAGAACCACCCAATATAGTGGTTGGCATTTTACCCCACAGAGATCTACATGTACAAGCTCTAGAGGAACCTTTGCACGATTCTTGCTTTCCTGTGAAAATACATGCCCATGTTGCTTGCCCATTATACAAGCTTCACACACATCTGACATCTCAAAAAATGCTAGTAGATATGCCACAATCCCAAACCTTTGTATCTCTTTCAAGACTACAAGGCTTAGATGCCCAAATCTCTCATGCCATAGCTTGCTTGTCTCCCCACATTAGCTCGGGTTGTAAAAGCCGATAGATCATACAAGTTGTTTGCATCAAATTCCTTTCCCAACAACATTACCATTGGCATGTGTGATGATCACACTAGCCTTATCTCGAAGAGAACCTTCAAGTCATAGTTAGCTATGGCCACAAAACAGAAATCAGATTCCTCTTTATGTCTATAACATAAAGGACATTGCAAATAACCACTTGGTATCACCATTGCTAGAAACAAAAGAAATGGTACCTGAACCCATGTGGCTCGGCATTTGGCATCATTTGCTATCACTACCAAGGTAGACTCTCCCATAAGCTTAAGGAAGGTATACCAACCTTTTTGACTGATCTAATATGATGCTCCACCACCATTGCATGTTGAGGAATGTTCTGCTTTTGCATAGATTTCTTCTATTTCCACAAACAACTCTAATTCTACTTCAACACTATTCCTGAATGCTTCTTCTAAGGCTTCAAAGTGCTATTTTTCTCATTGGCTTCCTTTAGTCTACATGCTTTGACCATGTGACTAGCCTTATTATTGTAGTAGAAATACTACCTTAGATTTCTTTTTCTTTTTAGAAGCGTTGGGGTTATGGTAGCCCTTCTCTTGCCTTTCTTTACATTTGGAGAGAATGTCGTCTCTCTACCATCGTTGGCTTTGAAATGCATCTCCTCTACTAGCATTGGGGTTATGGTAGCCCTTCTCTTGCCTTTCTTTACATTTGGAGAGAATGTTGTCTCGCCACCATCGTTGGCTTTGAAATGCATCTCCTCTACTAGCATTGCGCCAAACTCCTCAAAAGTAAGAGGCGGGTTACACACCTACGTGTTCAGTGAGGTCACCAAACTGTCATGCTTCAAGGGAAATACTCTGATGCATCTTCATGCTAATTCTTCACTGGTCTAGTAATCCCCACCGCCGCCATCTGATCTTGTAGATTTATCCATGATATGAGCTGCTCTATTGCTTCTCCATCAGAATGCCTTTTTGTTGCAAGCTAATTCTCAAGGTTTTGAATCCTTGACTCATACTAGTTCTTTAGAACTTGCCATGCTTCCAAAGCTATGTTAGTATGTTGAATCAGGGTCATCAACGAATCAGTGACACTGGCAACGATAGCATATAGCATATCTACATTCCTTTTCCTCCACGCCAAAGTGAGAACAAGATCTGGTGGTATGGTCTATTAGTGGATTTACTGGATCCAGAGTAGGACTCGATTTCGCATCAACCCCATAGTGTGGTTTTCCCACAACTTATAAGACTCAAGTATAGACCTAATCTCGAACTTTCAAAGAGTGTGATTGTCTCATCCAACTTCACCAAAAGGTGTGCCCTCCCATGTGCTGTGAGTAAGGAGATTTAATGGGCGATCTAGATATACTCTGGGGATGGAGGATGTACAAACTAATGGCGTC
The DNA here is from genome assembly GCF_041138505.1 of Cibotium barometz. NCBI lineage: Eukaryota > Viridiplantae > Streptophyta > Polypodiopsida > Cyatheales > Cibotiaceae > Cibotium > Cibotium barometz. The sequence goes on from NC_141104.1 coordinate 27,397,552, forward strand.
ACCCACTCGTGAGCTCCAGGTAAGGAGCTTTGATGGTGATCTAGATAGAATTTGGACAGAGGATGTCTTGCTTACAAGAGTGCTTGAACATAATGAACTTGATGGTTATGGAGTTCCACAAATCCCCCCATATATAGTGCCCCATATGGTAAGACCCACCACAACCACATGTATCCCACTGATGACGGGATATATGTACTATGAATTATAAACTATAAACTCCCCACAACCCAAGAATAGTGTGTCCTCAGTTTCCTATATCTAGTATCCACATAATACGATCACTTAGTCTGCACAAGCATGCATCCTATTGGTAGAGTTCCAAGTCTACATAAGTCATCTCCTAACCACCATTTGGCCACGCTTGTTGGCCACCATCTAGTGTCTAAACCAAGAACTATCGAGTGATTAGGTGCTCATCACCACAATGACTATTCATAAAAGGGGACTTACAAAATACATCATATCCCCACCACCCACAAAAATATCAAGAGGGTGGAGATTTGAGCAAATGCTTTTCCAATATATGCTTGGCAACTTGATTGAGTTATCATCATCACAGAACTCCTAAGCTTCTTATAGATGTTTGAGTAACCATTTTATTGAGAGATGTTGGTTGTTTATTGATGAGCGTTCTTGGATTTGTTGTGGCTTTTTCTTAACTTCTTATTGGCTAGTTAGGGATGGAATTGTGAGGTTTGTTTTTAGAAGCCACAGTAAGGTATTGCCCATTTGAAAGTTTTGGGCTTTAAGTAGACATTTGGGGACACCCAACAGTGTTGACTCCTTTGAGCTTGCAATTATGTTATCTATGATTTGAGGGCATCTCGCTTGCTTTGTAGATACTAGTGTCGTGACCCGTCTCCGACGAGCTGGAAGTATTTTACATTTTCAAGGGAGCATTTTCCATGTAGTTATTACAGGCGAAAGAAATATGTGTAAAATCACCCTTCCTTTCTTTTTAGAAGCTAGGCACATCGAGTTACACACAAACACGCATAAAGATGTATGTATGTATGTACGTATGTATGTGTACGTGTACATGTAATCCATTGAAACCATACATGTTACAACTGGAAGATATGTGTATGTGTGTGTGCGCCTATGAATGCATGTGTGCATGTCACATACATGCATGTAAATGTGACATGCATGTGTGCATGTCACATACATGCATGTAAATGTGTGTGTATGCGCACACACCCATAATATCCATAGATATTGTTCACACTAATACATATATGCATACATCATCCTCAACTTGCCAAACTTATATATAAACACATCATGATTGCCATATATATCCATATAGAAGCTTCTAAAGCACCAAACTTGGCATATAAATAAGCATTACAAACCCATAGAATGATGACAATCTTAACACACCTGAACACAGCTTCAAAAAACAATCTTCGGACAATTGGATTATCTCTCCGCACCTCCATCTGGCAGAATGTATGCCAAAAAAAAAACATTAGCATTGAAGATATAATTCTCATTGAAAAAAAGTAGGATAAGGATAAAAGCTTACAAAACTCATTTGGTGGATCAATATTTGAGGCAAATGGCGTTTGAACAGGCTTGTAAATAGCAAATCGAAAAATTATGTATTGTCCAGTGCCTATGCACCAAAAATCTAACTTACTAGGCTTTCATAATCCACAAACATTACACGTACATAAAGTTCATCTGCAACCTTTCGCAATCGTAGATTGTAAATTTCAAGGAGCCCAAAGCTCTCGTAAACTATCTCGACCATACAAACCTAACAATAATCTGGGTTCTAAAAAGTAAAGATATTCCCTGTTGTTGCAAAAAGAATGTTTCAATAAAAATATAAATAAATCAAACAAAACACAAAAGCTACATAAAAAGGAAGTTTCTATATATACCGTAAAACACCAGTGCTCTCTAATAGTTCGATAATAAGAGATGCTATTGCTTGTCCTTCCCAAAATGGAGGGTCTACAAATATAGCCATGAATATTAAATACATCTTGGAAAACGATAATACCTATATTATAGCAAACGATAATACCTATATTATAGCAAACGTCCAAAAAATTTACCAGCAATATCTTGTCCATCACCATAAATGAACAAAAATGATCTCCTTGCCACATCCATCTTAACTAATATACCCCTGATATCAAATATAACACACTCTCTCTCTCTATACACACACACACACACACACACACACACACACACACATATATATATATGGCTATGTGTGTGTGTGTGTGCGCGCGCGCGCTCAATAGCTTGAGCCAAGCAACGAATAATATAATGGCACTGTATATAAAAGCAATCCAAAAGCAAACAAAGACTGTACTTGCACATCTTTGAAAACATTCTCCATTCAAATGCTTACTTCATCATTGTACAAAGATATGTATAAATGTAGTCTCTAACATTTGCAAGCTACCATTTACATTTACATTGTTCGGCATGCCATTTGCAAAACCTCCTTGTAGACAACATTGGTTGTGAAGACTTCATTTGAACCTCTTGTGCCGTTTTCATATTCCACAATATGCTTTACACACACTTTCACTACATTGGATGATCTAACACGTGACATAGCAACATACAGTTGTCCATGTGTGAATACTTGTGTGGCCAGATAAAGTCCCAATACACTCAATGTTTGTCCTTGGGACTTATTTATTGACATACCAAAAGCTAACTTGACAGGAAATTACCTCTTTCTTATGTCAAAAGGCAATTGAAGCATAGTAGGCATAAATGTTATCTTGGGAATAAAGACTCTGTCTCCAATGTTTGTACCTGTAATGATTTCTGCTTCTATCACCTTTGAGTTAAATTGCTTGCATATCAATCTAGTACCATTACAAAGTCCCCATCGAGGGTCCGAATTGCGGAGCAGAATGATAGGGGCATTAATCTTGAGAAGTAAGCGGTGATGAGGAGGGTAACCACCACCTAAGTTCAAACTGTTCAAGTACTCAATTGGATACAGTATTACGTCATTCTCGCAAGAAACAGCAGAATCTGCACTCAGGTATTCTCTTTCAAGACCAGGCAACGAACTCAAGGCTAGTTCATTGATTTCATCAACCTCTAAATTTTGCGGTGCAAGAATAGCACGGTCTTTGAAGAAGCATGCATAATCCTCAACTCTCTGAAGATCTTTGTATACCCATTCTACCAAACTCAAAACACAGTTGCCATGGATCAACATTTGCGGTGGAATTACCACTCTGCCTTCATTGTTTGGCTGACCTATAGTGCCATCCCCCAATTTGTAATGTCCATTTGACAAATTCATCTTCTATACCATTATAAGCACTCTGTCTAACCTACATGTTTTGTATGAGCTTTAAAACACTCACATATAATGTGCTAGAAGCATTGAGTAGAGGGATTTTGAAATGTGAGTGACCCGTACGACCATTTGAGAGTAACAATGCAGCTATTCCACGATGCACATGCCAAGGCAACGTGTTTCTCTCCATGCAATCGAGATAGCAAGGCATTGTAAAGATAAGTTTTGCCTGATCCTCTTAGTTCATCAAGGAAAAAAACACCACCCTGGTTCAAAGAAATAGTTGTAAGAATACACTCAAATGCTCTTGATTGATAACTATTAAGACTCCTTTCCATGGAAACAGACAAATCAGCCTTCAAAATCAGCTAATTGCTTTCCATACTGGTGTAAGAGATCTTGCATGTGCAACAAAGCCTGATTCTTTGTTAGAATGACAAACACCAACATCGAAACACCCTCTCTGCTGCAATGAATAGAAAAAATCTTCCGAAAGTTCGGCGGAGAATTTATCCCAAAGCTGCCTAGGGTATATAGGCTGCCTAGGGTATATAGGCTGCCTAGGGTATATAGGCTTACAAAAAATCTTCTGAAAGTTCGGCGGAGAATTTATCCCAAAGCTGCCTAGGGTATATAGGCTTACAAAAAACCATTATAATGACAAACAATTGACGTAGCTAGAATCTTGTATTCTGAATTGCAGCTTGATGGAGACACATGTATCACTCCTCATCACTCTTCATCATCCCTTTGGCTTCACATGCAGCCTTAAAACATGGATACAAATGTCCATTCACTATTTACAAATCCTCAAAAGATTTGCACCCTTTGCACACTGTGAGTAGCATCCGTAAGTAATATTGCTCACCTGCACTTGAACTAACATTATCCATACATCCAATCATATTTTTCCTTTTCCTTTTAGTCCATGATCGAAGAGCCAAATTCCACACCCACTTGCAAGGGAAATCAACATATAGTAAGCTATTTGCATCCGCATATAATTGATTGGCTTTGAACCATTCAGTGAGAGATGTTCTTTGGTTTTTGTCACAACTAATCACATCATGCAAGTCATCGTGGTCATTGAAAAGCACATTATTGTGCATTGGGAGATGAACATTTAACCTTTGTATATCAGGATTTTCATCATGCAAATCATATTGATATATGTGCCAGCATGCCTCTGAAGCAGAAATGTACCGTGCATCCAGATATTGACTAACCTCATCAATAACCCCATTTCTGTCTTGCAACTCTATAGTAGCTCTATCATGTCCTTTGTATACCACCATAGTTGCTGGGTGCTTGACATTCTAAGGCAAAGAAAACACCTGTCTTATAGAGTGACATTGAGATTTAATATCTTTCACATCACCAACGACAAACGTTATAGAATGGAAATTATCATCCATAGGTAGCTCATTTAAATCAAATGAGAAAGGGCCTCGTGCCAAATCTCTATGTGTCTAAGCATTGTGATGTTCATTGTTAGGTTCTTGAAGAACCGTGGCATTGAGAATTATTCCGTTTCTTGAATCTCCAAGTGGATTCCACCATGGGGTTTACTATGCTCCTCATTTTCAACCCTTCTAAATGTTTCAATTCCATATAAGTAAAAGTAATCCGTAAAATTAGCACCATTTTTTTTTCGAATGCAAGTCCTTGTCCGTAACCATTTACGGTGAGTCATACGTGTTGCATCCAAAATTCAAAGCCGACGAACTTGGTTCGAACTCAAGTATGTACAGCTCTTAGCCATCTTCGATCTCCTTTGAAACACAAAATAACAAATACTATTTTTCTTAACTTCAAACAACATAATACTTGAGATAGACAAAGAGAGACAATGACATAGATAGATAGAGAGAGAGAGAGAGAGAGAGAGAGAGAGAGAGAGAGAGAGAGAGAGAGAGAGAGAGAGAGAGAGAGAGGAAGGCAGAGTTGAAACATGTTGAGAGATGGAAGAGAGAAGTATTAAATTTGAGAAAATAGAAATTTCATATATATCACCAAAATGAAGAGCCAAATCTATAAGTTGGAACTCAATTTGATCCTTGATAAAAAACATCATCCCTCTCACAAAATCTCTAAGCAACTACCTTGGCTTCTAAAACACGGCACATATTTTTCATAATTGCATTGAGTCAATTAACAGATATCTTTAGACTCAATATCTCCATGCCTAATGTACGCACTTGACCTTTTAGAGAATCTACATGTTCTTTACATTGCCCATTACATCCACTAGACATTCCCCAATTTGAACATGCATGTTCTCCATGAAAGAAATCATGTCTAGTTGGTTTGCCTCCATGCGACCACTACTGTCATGGACGCGATGGAGATGATGAGTCAACTCATCTCTTAACATATCTCCCCTTTGGCTGCCACTTCCACGAATCTCATCCCAAAGGGCATCTAAGTACTCCTTGCTGCAAGCAACCAAATTTTTCTCAGTGCGATTGCATGTATCCGTAATAGTTTATAGATGTTTAGGGCTTGTTTGTCCAGAATGGAGACCTTGACCAAGCAAGGTGCTTTACAGCCCGAACATTCATCAACTCAGGTGGCGTAGACAAAGCAACTTCTTCATTGGAAGAATCATCCACAACCACTACATCTTTGGAGCGGTTGTTTTGAAGCTCCATTTGCTGAAATCCAAAATTAATATCTTAAAGCTGTACAATTATCTCTATGTATCGTTTGCCAACATATACCTAACCCTAGTAACCTATACCACAACAAAAAAGAAGAACACAATGATACATATAATTGTCTATGAAAGTTTTTTTCCTTTTTTAAGAATGTTTATCAATTAATATAAGATATAAATGCATATATTCTCCAAGGCTAGTACAATTTGTATATTCTATATATTCTGAACAATCTCAAAGGCAGAAGTCCAAAAAATGAAGATTTCTAACATATCAATATTACACTAATATTTGCAATCTGAGTATCAACAACAAAACACTCAATCCTCTCTCCCCCTCTCTCTCCTCTCTCTCTCTCTCTCTCTCTCTCTCTCTCTCTCTTTCTCTATGTAATCCTCACTCTATGCATCCCTTTTCTACACAAAAATTGAGAGAGACAATGACAGCATCAAAAGAACTTACCTCAAGTTGAAGAGAGAATTATACTCAAAAGCACCAACTTTGATTCAATCGTCCTTGTGCTTGCTTCTACACATTCACATACAAAGACACATAAAATAACAAACTTATGATCTCTCTATTTTTTTCACCCTCTCCTAACTATATTTCACACCAAATACCGAAATAAAGCACAATAATAACTATTGGTATAGAGAGAGAGAGAGAGAGAGAGAGAGCGAGAGAGGACCCATCCATCAATAATCTTAAATCTTATTACATTATCTTTACCAAATTTTTCAATGGAATGCATTTCAATATTTCCCTAAAAATGAAGCGCTTTTTCTCGGAGCTCCTACATCTAATACCCACAATGTAAAAGCCATCTAATAATCCCAATGCCTCTTTGATTAAGAGAAGCTTGAGATTTTCATCTAGCTTGTAAGGATCTAAGACTATATAAATATATCGAGGATTAATATCATCCCACCTATCAAAGCCAAGAACTTCCCATTTTGGGCTACAATGATATCTAAAAAAGCCCAATTGGGGCATCTTCTCAAAGAAGATCGTATCCAACAATTTGTTATTGTCATAAAAGGCATACCCGGGATAGTTGCGATGTCCAGTGTGGAGGTTGGGTGGACGAGCATCAGAGAAAGCCCTAGATTGGCTAGATTTCAGTCATTATGATTAACGAGCATGGTGATGATGATAGAATCTTGAGATAGACACATACATTGTGATTGATTGAGATGCTATGCTGTAATTGATAGAGATTTATATCATGTGAATGTTTGTTTGAGATTACATGTCTCCTTACTTATGTGATAAGAACCTTGGATATGACATGCATGCTTGTTTGCTATGATTTGTTTGTATTGCTATTATAGAAATAGGAGTAAGTGAGTTTAATGTTTTCTTAGATTAACATATACCCCAAGAAGATACACTTCCTGCTCTTTAAATCCTGCTTAGTTTTGGATGAGTATAGAACATGCACAAAACAATTTCACAATCAAATGTCATAAAATATACAAAATTGAAGGTTTCTTACTAGAATAATCTTCTTGATGTTTTATGCCCTTCATTGCCTTTGTGTAACTCTTATTATTAAGGATATACACTCAAGGTTTCTTACCAAGACAACTTCTTCCTTTGCGTAACTCTTGTTGAGAATATGCACTACAATGTTAATTACCTTGTCCCAAAAATAAATTTGCATTCCTTTCCCTTTGAACAGACTTTGTGCCATCTCCATGATTGTGTAATTCTTGTGCTCTACAACACCAGTTTGTTGTGGAGTATGAGCAACTATCAAATCTCTCTTGATCGTGTGCTCCTTACAATAGACATTGATATGAATTCTCCTCCTTGATCTATTTGAAACTTCTTCAATCTCTTTCTTATCTCATTCTCTACCAAGCTATGCCATGTTTTGAATTTCCAAAATCTTCTGAAGAAGAATCTTCCTACTAAAGTCATTGCTTAGTATAAGAACTAGGAAGAACCACCCAATGCAGTGGTTTAGCATTTTACCACAAAAATTTGCATGGACAAGCTTTAGAGGAGCCCTTTGCGCACGATTATTGCTTTCTTGTGGAAATGCATGCCGATGTTGCTTGGCCATTATACAAGCTTCACATACATCTAGCATTTGACAATACGTTGGTGGATATGCCATAATCTTAGTACTTTATATCTCTTTGAAGGCCACAAAGATCAGGTGCTCAAATATTTCATGCCATAGCTTACTTGTCTTGACATCGGCGTGGGCTATAAAAGTTGACAGCTCATTCAAGTTGTTGCATCGAATTCCTCTCCCTACAACATTTCTAATGGCAGCTACCAAACTTATTGAAGAGAACATGGTAGTCAATGGCCATAAAACTTATAGATTCCTCTTGATGTTTTAGCACATAAAGGACATTGGACATCACCATTGCTAGAAGCAAAAGAAATGGAACCTAATCCCATTGCGGGCATTTAGCATGTTCCCACTGCTTCTAGGATGGACTCCTCCATAGGCTTGAGGGAGCTATACCAACCCTTTTAACTTATCATATATCAAGAAGTTCCATTATCTATGATCCATGAACCATTCAAATGATGGGGATTGTTCTACCTTTGCACGTATCTTTTCGATTGCCACAAACAACTCTAGTTTTACTTCAACACTATTCCCTGACTTCTTTCAAAGGGTTTAAAGTGTTGTTCTTATTTACTTCCTTCATGATTTGACCACATGATGAAGATTGTCACAGTAGGAACACTTTGCCTTTGATTTGTTCTTATTTTTAGAAGCATTAGGGTTAGCAAAGCCCTTCTTCTTGCCTTTCTTTGTATTTGGGGAGAATGCAGCATCACTACGATCTCTAGCTTTAAAATGCATCTCCTCCTCCACCATCATTGTGTCAATTGTGAGGTCATCAAACTATCATGCACTTGCATACTAGTTCTTCACTAGTCTTGGTGATCCCCACCACTACCCATCACCATTTGATCTTGTAAATTCTTTATCCGTGAGTGAATAAGAACAGCTTTGATGCTTCTCTTTTAGAATGCTTTTCTAATGCAAGCTAATTCTCAAGGTTTTGAATCTCTTGTTACATAGTGGTTCTTAAGAACTTGCCATGATTTAGAGGCTATGATAGCATGTTGACTCAAGGTCATTACATAAATGAGTGATGTTGGTAACGATGGTATATGACATATTTGCATTCCTTCGCCTCCACGGCAAAGCGAGAGTAGGATCTAGTGATATAGTCTATAGTGGATCTATTGGATCCGAGTAGAACTCGGCTTTGCATCAAACCTTGTTGTGATTTCTCACACCTCATATGAATCAATAATCTTAAACTTTCTGAGAGTAATTTGTTCCATCCATCTTTCCTTCACTCTAGCTTTCCTTTACCAAATGAGCATAAGTGACTACATTATTTACAAGTTGCGCCATCTCTCCAATCCGAAGTAGGATCTAGGTTTGCATCAACCTCTGCTTATGATTTCTCACACCTCATATAAATCAAGAATCTTGAACTTTCAGATAATGTAATTTGATCCATCCATATTTCCTTCACCAAATGATGGAAGATGGGCATGAGAGTGGCTAATTGCGTTATTTGCAGGTTGCGTTGCCTAGAGCCTAAACTCGAATACCATGTAAGAAACACAATAGCAGAAGCTGCATGTATCTTTATAATACAAAGCCTTGAATTGCAGAAAGAAGTGGAGAGTAAAAAATATTACTACTTACAAACTTTGATTATAAAATGATGACACCCGTGTTGAGAAGTTTGGTGCCATGGAGCATAAGTCTTTTTAGAGAGTGAGAGTCAAGTACCTACCATAATCCCACATGAGCAAGCAGCAAAGCCAATTTGTACTCACCTTATATAAAAGGGGTCATTTTCAAGAAATCAATCAAGCAACACATCTCAAGTCTTTCTAAGAGAACAAGTCTCAATCTTGTAACCTTACTGAACTTAAGTCTAAAGCTTTATTATCACACACACACACACACACACACACACACACACACTCATGATGAGTTTCCTTTACTTCTTTCTACCTTAGCTCACCTTCTTCATCATCACCTCCATGGTTATGGAGATCTCTAGATCCAAGTATTTTTGACATGGTATTAGAGCTTGGTTAGCTCTCTATAGTAGTTGGTGTTTCAGCAGCGTAGCTTTTCATCACCCTCTAAGTTTTCATCTCTATTATAATGATAATTTCCCATAATTTTAGCTCACATTATCATAACTTTATCCTTATTCTCTTCTAGTGGATGAGGCTACAAAGGTCGGTGTGCCTTGGATAAGGTCAATTTGAAGCTCCACTCTTTGATCTATTAATCATAGTAATTAAGACTTAATTAGTATTAACAATTAATTAACTATTATGAGTAGAAATTAAGGTTGTGTCATAACTTGGGATAGTATTTGACACTTGCAAACACTTACTTGCATTCAAATCACTTTATTGCTTGATTTCTAGTACTTGCAAACACTTACTTGCATTCAAATCACTTTATTGCTTGACTTTGTACTTGAAAATCTCGTGCATCACCAACATTATATGAAAGTAGACACTGGCACGTGAGTAGTACTCATTGCTAAGACCCTCTCAAATGGTAGTAAGCATAGGAAGTCATGTTGAAAGATTCACTTGGGAAGGGTTCCATACTTGGGCAACATAAATGAAGTATCTCCTCATGTACCAAAAGCTATGAAAACTCATTAAAGAGAATTCACTTGCTAATCCTAATGATGAATGGGTAGAAAAGGATAAGCAAGCACTTTCACTCATCAAGTTACACCTAGGGCCTCACCTTATCTATCACATAGCCTCCAAGGAACACACTGTGTGGTGGCTGGGTGATGGCCTCTATAACACCACCAACAAACACACAAGAAGAATATGTATTAGGATTAAAATTTGGGGACTCTAAGATCCCAGCTCAAATGACAGCTATCAGCTCAGGTTCAATCCCCTAACCCCTGGCTGACACAAATAGGCACCTCTACACCTTACTGTCCGACCCGACCACTATCTCCAACCGTTCCCCACAGTCAGACCTTACCTCCAAGACCTTAAATCTTTTACCCAAAAGCCTCAGCCGACCAAAGCTGTGACAATTAGCTAACCTAAATCTCTCTCAACTGCCTTAGATAGATTAAATATTGATTGTTACCCAAAACAAACACAGGCTGATAACCTAGACCAAAAACGTTCGCCAACATCAAAACACCTCAAAGGTTTGCTTCAGAACTCCATAACACCCATTAGCATCCTCTTATAGAAACTAACCAAAAATTATTTCGACTGACATAGAAATGACAAAATGTCACCTCCAAAATCCACCTTTAAGTTTCCAATCCAGAATGAGTCTTTAAGGCTCCCAGAATGTCCTCCCCCCAAAACCTTGCCTCAAAAACCCTCTGAACCAGTCAACTAACCTTAGCTGACCACGAGCTTACCCCAAACACTCTCAGCTGCTGCCATAGACAAATGAGATATAAACTGTCTACTGGTTTCGAATTTTGATGGCTCAATCCAGGTCAAAATGAGTCCTCTAGGATCCTCTACAATCCTCCCACTTCAGCAAACCTTGTAGTCACTATCCAAGGACCTTATCCAACTCTTGGCTAATCTCGTCTGCTCTCTTGCTGACACTAATCTAGATAACTCGTCTTAACTGTTACCAATTTTTCTCTCATAAGCAGAACCAACCAACTCAAAATCCCTGTCTAGATCAATAACTCTCTCTCTTTTATGTCTGTTGTATCCTCCTAGCCCTTAGGCTGCCCTAGTTTCATGAAGATATGACTTCAAAGACATTTTATTGCTACCAACAACAACTAACTACTATTGTCCGATCTGATGTCTGATTGTTGTCGATTGCTTAACGGCTGACTCAACTAGCAGACACTCTCAACTCTGAGTCCTCTAGGATCTCTAAACCCTCTAAATACTCAAACTAAACCAAAATATGACCCTTTGGACGACATCCAGCTGATCACCTTCAAGTCAGGCTGCTTCAGAATGACCAGCTTGCCCACAACCCCACCCACAACCCAAACTGACTTCTATCATACTTTAAACTGTCATACTTGACTCAGAATACCTTCCCTTGTAAACCAAACGATCAGAACTAACTTTTTACTTCATCAGGTGACTCCCTAGACACATAACTGCCTGTAGCTATCTCCCTTCTAACCCTATTTTGATAGCATTTTCTCAATAGAAGATGACTTTTTCTATTAAAGGACATCTCAGACCCCCCAGATTGTCAAACACTTCTTCATAGGTGCTCTACATCAACTAAAACAAACAGATCAACTCAAACTAACTCCAAAACACAAATACACATTGACCATGCCATAGGTATAAGCTTTAAACTCAATGTTCTATTCACAAAACAAAGAGAAATTGTTCTTTTTCTATTAAAGGACATCTCAGACCCCCCAGATTGTCATCATAGGTGCTCTACATCAACTAAAACAAACAGATCAACTCAAACTAACTCCAAAACACAAATACACATTGACCATGCCATAGGTATAAGCTTTAAACTCAATGTTCTATTCACAAAACAAAGAGAAATTGTCTCAACACCCCTGAGACAATCAAACTTGTCGGCAAAACATAATTGAAAACTTAGAGTTTTATGGGTATGCTCCTACAACTATCCTAACTATAGTGAATACACTGACTCAGACTGCAAGCTTCTCCTAGACAGACTTGATTCAGCACATGGCTGACCTACAAGAGCAACAATTGAGCATAAATTGGGCTAAAACATGTCTCCAACACAGTCACCTTTCAAAGATAACCAGGGACACATCTCCTGTTTGATTCTCTGGACCAAGACACCTCCTCTACTCTGATTTTCCCAAATACTCCTCAATTGGATTGCGCTTCAATCTCTGTGACCCTCGAGAACTGGAAGCCCTCTCGTCGACAGTTTTATTCACTGTAGTCCCTTTTCCCTCTTCACTCACTTGCTTCTCTCTTGTCTCCTTCTCCCCCCACTCATCTATTGCCCTCCTCGTAAATTGTCTTGATTCCTCCTTTTTGTCCATTGCTAATTCGCCGCCTTTCTACACCGGTTCCCTTTCTTCTCCATACACCTTCTATTTTGGTTTTTTCCAGCACTTGTTCTTATCCTTCACGTTGCCATGATGTCCCTGCCATCTAAGATTCATTACACATCATCATTTGTTTTTTTTTTTTCACACTCCACCTTTGTTTTGAGCCTTGGGCACCCCTCACAATGTATGGTGAATCCATGGCCCATCCAAAACCTGATGTATAGATGGATGGTGTGAATGTATGTTGGTGTGAGGTGGATCCAAGGTGGATAAGAGCACGTGTGCTAATCGAAAGTAGAAAGCATATGGGAAGTCAAAGAGATGAGCTAATCGTTTCTGAAGGACTCTCCATGTGATGTGGCTAGAGCACCCACCAGAGAGAGAGAGAGAGGAGAGCCAGAGAGAGACTGTAATCGAGGGGTCTCTTGCAGATCTGTCAATTTTCTTGCTGTGGGCTGGAGTACCTGCGTCCTTTTTTTTAAAGTTTTCAGAGAAGAAGACCAGCGCAATTGTGTGCTGATACATGTGTATTAAGGCCTATCAAGCGGGGCAGAGGGTTTAGTGAATTTGAAGCTGTGTCGTTGCTGGTCCAATTATGGAGGACCCCTATGTTTTGTTTTTTGTTTTGATATCTGTAAGCCCAAGTCTCAGTTGAGACTCCTGTGAGTTTTCTAGTAGCCTGAAGTAGTTTGGTCTATATCAGCGTGTGTGGCTATATAGTCTTTTGCTTTGAGGTTTTCATTGTGATGATGTGTGGCTTTCATTGAGTTCGTTGAGGTTGAGTTCCTGTGGGTGTCATTTGGATGACTGGAAAGCTTGTACCGAGTCACTGCTAACTTAGACGGTATCAACTGAGAGGTTTATAGAGTCAGGTAGTGTCCGCTGAAGATCAGAGATGATCAATTGGATGTGTTAAGGGCTAGATTTGGTGAGTAATAAGTATGGGCTTGGGGAAAGAGTTGGTAAGGTGGTGCTAGCTGACAGAAGTGTCAGCTTGACAGCAGTCAGCATTTTGACAGGTCTAAGGTCTAAATGGTGTTTTCAGTCAATTGTATGTTAGCTGCAGTCCGTGGAGGGCCTATAGTGTTTGATGTTGGTTTGGACTGAGTGTCTGGAGGTTTTAGAAGTGTCTACAGACACAAAGGTGAGGAGAGCTGACAATTTGTCAAAAGCCAGCTGATTCAAAATCAGCTGAGTCAGCAGTCAGAAGGAAGTCAGTTGTGGATCGATTGTGGTCAGCAGGGAGTGTTTAAGGGAATATCTTGGTCAGTTGAGAAACCCAAGGGTTGTAGGAAGTTAGAGGACACGTGGGAATAGGTTCCTGATTTAGTTGAGGTTGCTGAGTCAACCAAGTTTGTGTCAGCATTCTGAGTCAGAATCCAGTCAAGTTCTATCAACAGAGGTCAGCAGGTGATCCGCAGAGGGTCAGGAGCGGATCCAGAAAGGTCTTGAGTTTGAGATTAAAGGTTTGCTGAAGTTGGAGGACAAAGAGAGGAGCCTGGAGGATAGTTTCAAGACTAGAGTTAGCTTCGGCATTCTGATTCAGTTTTGGGTCAGCTGGGGGTCAGCTGCTGACAGTCAGCCGAAGAGGTTTTTGGTCAACACGGAGTTGGTGGTGGTTAGCTGAGGTTATTAGGTGAAAGAACAGAGCTTCTGGAGGTGATTGTTGACCTAGGAGGATAGCAGGAGGAATCAACATGGTAGGTTGGGAGGGCTTCATGCATCCGTTTGTGTCCGGAGGAGTCAGCTCGAGGGCTAAAGACAACAGCCAGGTGGAAAGGTGCCCTTGGAAGCAGGGATTTGAGTGTCCCACAATTTTGATCCCATATTGTTCTCTTCTTGTGTGCATGTTGCCTGCTGGTGTTGTATAGAGGCCGTCACCCACAAACCACACAACGCTAAAGATGAATGGTTAAGTATTTGAGGCTAAAGCAAAAAAATCAAGAAATTCATCTTAAAATTAAGTTCTATGGGCTAGAGATCAACTTTAGTGAATCACTAGCACAAGTTGTTAGCAAGATGAAAAGCATAATGACATAACTAGATAGCATAAATGCCAAGATAGGAGATAAATCTGCATTAGCCATTCTCCTAAAAAGCATGCCAAAGGAATATAATGCATTGGTAACTACACTAAAGAATTTACAAGAACCAACCTTTGAAGGATGTGTCTCCTCTCTTCTCGAAGAAGAAAAGGAGCTAAAGCAAAGAAACACATCTATGGAACAAGCACTCTTCAACAAAACAACTAAGAAATGCTTCCATTGTGGAAGGATGGGACACTGCATAACACTGCCTAAGTGAATGTAGACTTACGCAGCACAAGCCAAAGTGTGACCATTGTAAGAAGATGTGACACAAAGAAGAGGAGTGCAAGATTCAAGAACCAAGATAGCCAACTACATGGAGTCTTCATTGAGCAAAGAGGAGATTCCCAACGGCAGACTCTTCTAAGAGCTACATTAACAAACCTTATCACCCAAGCCTATATTACAACCTATATGTTATAAAAGGGGTCACCATATGAGTAGACACCCATCTCATCTCATTTCTTTTTATCCACATCCACCTTAAGTAGCATATGAATGCACTAAGGGAGAGGTGTAGGCGTTATAACCAAACCTTACCACCTGAGAGTAGCATATCAAGCACCCAAGGGGGAGTATTAGAGTTGTAAACCTCGTATCCAACCACCTTGCAGTAGCCTAACAATATGGCACCAAGGGGAGGTGTTGAAAAATATGGTGGTATGGAGCACGTCTTGGTAGAGAGTGAGAGTCAAGCACCTAGCATAGTCCCACATGAGCAAGACATTTTCAAGCAATCAATTAAGTAACGCAACTCAAGTCATTTTCAAGCAATCAATTAAGTAACACAACTCAAGTCTTTTATGAGTACAAGTCTCAACCTTGTAACTCAACTTGATTCTAAAGCTTCATTAGCACAAACACACACTCATGATGAGCTCCCTTCACTTCTATCCACATTAGCTCACCTTCTTTATCATCACCTCCATGGCTATGGAGAGCTCTAGATCCATATTTTTTAACACCCGTGTTCTCCGATCCGGGTAAGGGGCTTTGATGGCAATCTAGACATAATTTGGACATGAAAGATGTCTTTCTTTTAAAAGAATGCTTGAACCCCCGTGTACTCTAGGTAAGGAGCTTTGATGGTAATCTAGACATAGTCTGGACACAAAAGATGTCTTGTTTATAAGAGTACTTGAGCATATAATGAACTTAGTGTGATGAAAGGTTGCCACATTAGCATTTGTATAGTGCCCAGAGTTGGTATGGACATAGGTTAGCCATGTTGGCCAACACACAACTTCGTCCAAAATCACCAATTGACCATATCATTTGATTGGGACCATATAAGACTACAATAGTATCCCATAGGAACTTTGCACCAAGTATTCATTTTGGTGTAGATAACATAGAAGTTTTAGCGTATGTGATTCATATGAAATTTCATAAGTCATGGTTATGAGAGAGGTTGAATTTACAAAGTGTTTTTAGATGGAAGAAAAGACTTGAGTTGTTCTCTTCTTTAAAGGGAATTTAAGGTACAAAAGCAACCTGTGTAAATGAGAGGAAAGAGGGTTTGCCTTCTTTGTAAGGTTGTTACCTTTTTTTCTAGCATTCAAATCATAAGGTAATTTTAATGTGGAGGTAAAGATTTATGCTAGTTCCTAAAATTTGTTTTTTTTTCCATGCGTGGAGAAATTCGAAGGGAATCTTGCCTTGGTAGTGCTTTGGTATAAATTTATGGATTACAGGACACTCACTGTACTTATATGTAGTTTTTTTGAAAAAAAAAATTGTTATGCGAGTTTTTTTTTATAGTACACTGTACTTATATGTAGTTTTTTTTATTTCGTAAATAAAAAAAATGGGTTATGTCTTAGCTTATGATCCGTAATATTTATGAAGTTTGAGCTTTGGATCATTGTTCTTACCTTGCCATACATAAGGGACAGAGCTGCAAATGCAACTTTTGCTTGTAGATGTGCTAGCCTTGCTCTGTGTCGTCACATCAAAGAGCTCCTTACAAATGGGGTGTGAAGAGAGAGCTTCACTTGCCTTGATGGAAGCAAGCAAGAATCCTCTTCACTTGGCTCTAAATTACTCAAGAGGAGGTTGAGAGAATCTTTACATCCTATATGGAACTCCTAAATATGCTAACATCTATCTACAATATGCATGAATCAAATAAAGACAAGTAGCTGAAGAAAGCACATAGAATAGAGAGCTCGAAAGCCTGGATTTACAATGAACAATGATTATGTATTGCTTAATGTCAAATGCTTAATGTCAAACTTGAGTTATATACAAGGAACTTGTATTCACACGTGCTTGGCCAAGACCTAGTCCTTGGCAGGTAGTTTAGTTCCCAAAAGTTATATCTATGAAGTCGTAGACTTCCCCATCTTCATCTTTTGAGAATAATGTAAGGCCACTCTATATATTCCAATGACATCTTACCAAATACTTGCTTGTAATACAAAAAGATAGTGAGGGTGCCTTACAAGAGGGCTAAGTGATGGGACAATGTGAACCGGAGTGGTTAACATATCCCTGTTCTTAAAGGTGATCGGGTCCTTACGTCACCATCTTTAGGTGTTAGAAGATGCCACTTGTGTTAGTGTAATTCTGCTAGAGGTAAGCGTCCTTGAGGTAGGGCATCCACCAAGCTGGTGTGGCATCTTCGGTGGTCACAAAGATTAAGCTCTTCCCATTCACATCTTGTGCTAGGGGTTCCTAATGTGCAACTTCTTTCTGTACTAAATGATGACAAGGCAAGATGATGAGGCAGATCTCTACTACTATATCATATGCCAAATCCATAATGGTGTAAGTCCCTAGCTTGCATGATGTGCTCGTATACAATCTGGAAGAGCATGAGGATCCCAACAGGGTGGTGCTATTTGGCCTATGAATGAATTCAGCCTATCAAGTAGGGAAGGGAGATGTCAAACTGTTCAAGATCAAGGGAGAGGTTTTTGGAAAGGAACTCGAGGTTTGTCATGGCCATGAGGACATCAAGTTTGCATTGCTTAGGATCCTCAAGATAAAAGGCTCTGTTGGTTCTCAAGCATCTGCAAATGAGTTTTTCTGATGTTCCAAAACATCCTTGTGTTGCCTGTCCTCCTTGTAGATTTTTTTGGAAAGAAGTGAAGGTGGTTGTGGCCTCTTTGCCCATCTTTGACATGGAATCATTTTGTTCTACAAAGGTAGTGGCAGCCTTGTCGACCTCTTTGGCGCGTGCCTTGGCTTTGTTGGTTCTGTCTGGGGGCCGCTAGCTTGACAACATGGCTCTTCCCAGCTTCCTCTTGGGTCAGAACAACGAGAACTCTTAATCAAAAGACACTAGTGTCAATCTAAGAGTCACATCCATGCATTCGGGACATGACTCTTCACTTACAACCTTTTAGCCTCTTTTTAAGAAGGCCTTGGCAATCAATGCAACTGAGGGCACATGATTATGTAGTGATGTTGCATGTGAACATGCACTAACTCTAGGGGCACTTTTGTCCTATGGGTTTTTCCCTGTGGACATTTGGTGTGCAAGGATGCCTAGACTAATTTTATTATCATGCCTTGTACTTGTGGTTGTGTATACACAAGCTTATTATTCTTATACATTCAACCTTGTGTGGCTTTCCCATCTCTCTCTCTCTCTCTCTCTCTCTCTCTCTCTCTCTTTCTCTCGCAAGAGCTGAAAATGAAACAGGTTGCAAAGTACAAAGTCTCCACTTAGATCAAGGGGAGGAATACATGTTAGATGCATTCGAAGCATATTTGGGAGAGAAGGACATTAAACATTAATGCACAATGCCATGAGCACCAAAATAGAATGGTGTGAAAGAAAGAAAGAACATGTCATTAATGGAGATGGCTAGATGTATGGCTTGCCTCACAAGTTTTGGATGGAGGCTAGTACGTGTGTAGCACATGTTTTAAACGTGTGCCCTACCAAATATTTAAAGACCATTAGAATCATTTGAGGCTTGATTAACAGAAAGCCTAAGGTTGGTTGCCTTGCATATGCTCATATGCCTCCACAACTAAGAGGCAAGTTGGATGACAAGGCAGTTAAGTGCATATTTGTGGGCTACAACAATGGTAACAAGAGTTAGTGTCTCTACAATCCATGTAGTATCTTTGAAAGAAGATATATTATATTTGCTGAAAATTCAACCCAACCGTTCAAGGCTGAATTCAATAGAAATTTCCAAAATGGCTCAAAGGGTATGTTTGAGGGCAAGATGTAATAGTAGACTAGTAGCCACTAGAAATGCCTAATAGACATCATGCTAAAAATCAGCCCAATGTAGATCATGACATAGAGGAAGTAGTTCATGAAGAGCAAACATGTTTGGAAGAGGCTAGAATAGTGCCTCATTGGCTGGTTTGTACTTTGCAAGAGAGTAAACTCTCAACTCCTCTTCATAGCAAGACACGGGTTGGCTCCAAAAATGCTACATAACATGCAAATGTGGCCTACATGAGTAGTCTTTATAACACAGATAAGCCAGACTCTTATGAGGAGGACCAAGAAGATGAGCATAGGCAAGAAGCCAGGCAACATGAAATCAATGCTATCTAGAAAAATAGCACATGGGATCTAGTATACTTGCCTCATGGCAAGAAGCCAATTGGTACGAAGTGGGTTTATAAAGTCAAGAGAAAGTCTAATGATACCATTGACAAGTACAAGGCTAAACTTGTTTCCAAAAGCTATGCCTAGTAGAAAGACATAGATTATGCTGAGACTTTTGCACCTACTTCACTATCAAATGTGTTGTTGCTTTGGCTGCCCATCATGGATGGAAGATGCATCAATTGGACATTAAGATAGCCTTTCTCAATGAGGACTTGCCGGAAGAAGTTTATATGAGTCAACCCATTGGTTTTGTGGTGCTTGGACAAGAAGGCAGAGTATGTTAGCTCTGGAAGGCTCTATATGGTCTCAAACAATCTCCCATAGCTTGGTATGAGAAGATACACTCTTATTTGGCCAACCAGTGTTTTAGAAGCAGTCTAGCTGAGAGCACCCGCTATGTTAAAGAGGATTGTGGGGGTTTACTTGTGCTCATACTTTATGCAGATGACATGTTGACTGGGAAACAGTGAGGATATAGCTTCATAACCTTCATAAAAGAGTAACGATGTGATGCTAAAATGAAATACCCCAAAGAAAGAGTCACACTCCCTTGGATTTCCAACCAAGATCCACACACACACAAGAAAATCTATGAAGCTATCCATGTACCTGTAATCCATGGTCACCAATGCATGAACATAACCAAAAGGATAGAAAATGAGTTCAATTAGCACTCACCACCTACCTGTATGCTCCAAACCGAATATAACGAGAAGCCACTCCCATGCTAAAGACCACACAACCTTGGCCTAGTCTACATCCTTAAGGCATGCATGTCACATGCCATGCAACCCCAACCCTCATGATTGTCACTAATGCGTCTAGCCCTAGTAGGCCATAGCTAGGTCCTTATGAGGTCCCTCTCCCAATGTCTAACCCCCAAGGAGGAACTCTCTATAATGAGCCACAACTAAGTTAAACTGCCCACCATAATCCAGATCATAGTAAGTAATGTACCCGGCATCATGATAGCCTAATTATGTTGTCCAAACATAGGCAAAAACACATGTTCTTCATCTTTCTGTAGAATTGAGCTAGTTTGGGTGGTGACTTCCTTTTCAAAGGTTCTAATCCTTGGAGATTCCTAAGGATTGTGTGTGTCGATGCTATATCAATGTTTGTCTCAATCGGTTTCCATCGCTCTATGGTGGGCTTCAAGGACTTGGAGCCTTTTCATGAGTGCCTAAATTTGTAGTTGCAAGTTAGTGACATACTATTAATGGTAGCTACATAATTTACTTAATTGTACTTAAGAACATGTGAACTGTCTCTTATGAACTAATGTTATGTATGTGAGGGTTATCCAACAATCAACAGATGCCATCAGTCTGCCTTAATAGCGAACAAGCCATCAATCAATGGAGGTGGAGAAGTTGGGGGCGCTAGAGCAACAACCAAAGTGTCCCATCAATATAGCTAGGAGAGAACATCATCTGCTCTACCATTGTTATAGTAATTGTATGTTGCCTACTCTTACAACAATTGCCACAACAATTGCCACCACAATACCAACAAGGGTCTACAAAGATATAACCTCTAGAGCTTTCCTCTCCAAGTCACTAACCCTCACTACTAGGCTGTGTGTCCAATGGCTTTCACTTGTGTGATTCACCTAGCTCTAGATGACTAAAGCCCCAATTTCATCACTACTCATACATGGCTTTGGTGAACATGTACTAATTTTAAATCTTTATCTTCTTCAGCATACAATAGAGGCAACCTTATTGTGAAATGAAGATAAATATATTCTTTCCTTTTTTTTCACTAAGGACCATTTGTGTAATTGAGCCATACAAGTCACTTAAGGTTAATCTATAAATTTTTAGGAAGTGGAAAGGCAAATCAACATAGAATTCCATGAGCATCTAGATACCTATGATAAAAGTTTTGAAAAAAAATATGAACCTAATAAGTTCGATTTTCAAATTACTTTAATTTACACAATATTATAGTAGCTTTATCTTCAAGGAGACGTAAAAATAAGTGTATCTTTAGTCTAGAAGGTAGCAATGGCCTTAATACATATAGAAGAATTTCTATATTGCATTTATAGTGTGCTTAAACCTTTTTTTAAGATTTTTCAAAGTAAAATTGAACATTTAAAACTTTTTTTACGAAAAGTACCTAAATGATGACCATGCAGGAAAGCTTTTTTGGCACAAATGTGTAACTAAGTTATTTTCCTAATAAATAGCACACCTCTTATATTGTGAAGAGCTCAATCTTTATCATAGTGGAGGTCATTTTGAGAAGATATTGTCTTCTTGTTCACTTCTTGCTTCACCTGCTGAGTAACTATGACCAATATTTATGAGAGAAATGTGAAGGGACTCACCCTGAATACTTATCTCTTCACCTCAAAGAGAGAATGCTCATCTCTTTTGATGTCTGCAACCATGATTGCATCCGTTTCTTTGGCACTCACATTCAACTTAGTCAAGAGCCTAGTTATCCCTATTTTCAAGCTTCATGAGAGGACCAAAACTATGGCATCATCTTATTACTTGTATCCAATATTTTGTGGCATGCAATCTTGGATCACTTGAGGGTTTTTCATGAACTGTTTCTAGTGGTAACTATTTGAATTCATCTATGGCACCACTGGAATTAAATGTTTATGTCTTGTGGTGTTTTGTGTCCTCCTTATTAGGGTTACCTAGTGACCATCCCTCTAGGAAGGGAGTTTAGAATCATGGAAGATGATCACGTAATGAGCCCACTTTTACATCACAATAGCATGTTAGCCATCCTTGTCAATTAGATTTGGAAAGGTTTTTCTGGGATAAACATATATTTCTTGACCAAGATTAGTTGAATAAGAGACACTCTGCCCACTGTAGCCTTCCTTTCCTGAAACTAATCCTTGGAAATCTTCAAAATGAATACATAAACGTAATGTACTTTATGTGCGTGTGTGCGCGCGCGTGCGTGCCATGCCCTTAAAGGGGCTTTCATCTTACAGTACTCAAAAATGCCATAAATGCAAAGAAATGTCATTGAAAAAACAACATTTTCACGAAAGAAACTATTAATTTAGGGCCTGGCCAATATACAGCCTAAGGATACAAGTGATGATATATGGTATAGAAGTCACCTGCCTCTTTAAGTGTGATATTCTTGCTTCACACGGGCCTTCAATATTCCTGGGAGTGGCAGTGAGTTTGAACACTTCCCAGGCAGGCATCCTAGTTGATACTGAGCTGTGGAATTCGTAGGAGGGGACACATACTGCATGTTGGGAGGATATAGTGTGTCCATGTTTTTCTCCTCCACGTACTCTGCCTTAATAATTCCCCGTCCATCTCCGCTGTTGTTCGGAATGTTATTGTATCTCATAGCCTTTAAGACATAAGCATCATCGTGTAGTTCAAAGGGTGTGCTGCACATGAAAAACCAGGGCACTGTTGAAAGCTTTTCTTAATCAGCTAATTCATCACTGTTCTGCACCCATTGTTTTGACACTTCCCTCATTAATGCTCATCTACTCATACAATAAAATGCCCTTATAAAACCACGTAAAACTGCTAGCTTTAAGTAGCTTGGTGCAAGGGGACAATATTCACCTACTCTGGAATATGGACTGGATCTACCTGTTGAAGTCAAAGTGAACCAGCTGCATATCCTCAGAAATTTCAACCTCCACAGTTGCATGTGGTCGAGTCTGCACAAAAGGCAAGTAAAACACAAAAAAATGTGGGAAAAAATACATGCACACGTGCGCATGCACACACACACACACACACACACACACACACAGCATCTTGTAAACTGCACTCAAGCAGTCAATCACAAAGCACTGATGAAAGGAAGTGAAGAACAGCTTCTCTCTCCAGTAAAAATATTTTCATGATGTCTCTCATTCTTGTTCATATATATAAACTACACTCAGCTCTGCCAGCAAAAAATGGCCTTTTGGTTGCTTCAATGTACAGGTCAGACAGTAAATTTACATTAGAAACGATGTTTGTGGAGTTAAAAGGAAAAATATGGAACTCTTATTGAAAATAATTCTCGTTTTACAAACTATTTTGATTTTGAGTAATGAAAGAATGCCTTATTTTCGTAATGAGCCATGCACTACCCCAATCTTCACACCACTACAATAGCCATCTGGGTCGGTTACACAAACTGCACCTTCAAGTACTATTTCACTACATCTACAGAAGGATGCACAGAAAGACTTTCAAATGTTCTTTGGGTTCCAGATATAAAGAGGAACCTCCTTTCTATCTTAGCCATCACACAGACTGTGACTTGCGGTGCGGGTTCACTTTGATAAGAATGGTACAATCATTCTTGATGGAGATAACAAGGTCATTTGCAAAGGGCATTCAGAGAAACAACTTGGAGGAGCTTTCGGCCCTCGCACTCCAGGCTGATTTGGGTAATAGCAAACTTTGGCGTGAGAGATACGGGCATCTCAATATGCAGACTCTTTGAGATATGTAGAAAGGTAAGCTAGTTGAGCATTTGCCACCAGCATGTACGAGTTGAAAAGGAGCCTTGGCCGTAATATTGGCCTCTTGTGGAAAGATGCTTACCCATCATGCAAGCTTTACATACATCTCGACTGTTAGAAATTTACCTCTATGAAAAGATGAGTATAATTACACTTGGAGGTTGGAGGTTATTCCTATTTTTTCACATTGATAGATAATTACAGTAGGAAGATTTGGGTGTATTTTCTTAAAGAAAAGTCTCAGGCTTTAAGAAAGTTTAAGAAATGGCTTGCATTGGTTGAAACTGACACATGAACAAAATTGAAGCAGTTCACAATAGACCGAGGAGGAAAATTCATGTTTGGTGAATTCTTGGGTTTCTGCATGGAAAGAGGCAGCTCACTACTGCTCACACACTGTAGCAAAATGGTGTTGCAGAGTGCAAGAATTGCATTGTTGTGGAGATGGCAAAAAGTATGCTTAATGGCAGGAATCTACCTAAATGTACGTTCTTAACATGAGTGTAACAAAGGCCATCAAAGGGATGACTCGTTTAAGACCTACACGGGTAAGAAACCTTCAGGTGCACACTTGAAAGTTTTTGGATGTGAATGTTATGTACATATTCTTGATGCTCAAGAGTACCTAATTGGATGCCAAAAGCCAGAAATGCATCTCTTTGGATTATAGCATGGAGTCCAAGGAATACCGGCTCTATGACCCTCATTGCTCAAGCAAAGAAGATCATAGTGAGCCGTGATGTGGTATTCCAAGAACCACCACATTGGATGGAGGAGGAGCTTCCTTCTTCTTCATCATGCAACAAGGAAATCACCAAGGCAACACAATCTCCACATGCAACATGGGCTTGTGTAATACTAGACCAAACATTAGTTTTATTGTTGGTGTTTTGAGCAGGTTCTCGAACAAAAAGCCCCGGGAGAATCATTGGAAAACAAGTATGCGGGTGTTGTGACCAAGCGCTCAATAACAAGGTATTGTTTTTCTCTTGGTTCGGGATTCATTTCTTGGATCAGTAGGAAACAACTCGATGTCACACTCTCATCAACAGAGGCCGAGTACGGAGCTACATGCTTTGCATCATGTGAGGCATTGTGGCTAAGGAGGATTCCACAGGATACGAGAGTGGTGGAGAAGCAGCCTGCAACAATGCAATGTGACAACCAAAGTTGCATGGCCATTGCTGAGAATCATGTGTTTCATGCTCGCACAAAACACATTGAGATTCATTATCACTTTATGCACGAGCTCATTGTGTCCAGGGAGGACGAGGTTTGTTGTCCAACGATAGAGAATTGTGCAGATATCTTCACAAAGGCTCAACATCTTCATCGACAACATCAGATCACAAGGGTAGTTCACCTTCGAGTGAACATTGATGGGAGATGTTGGATATCAATGCTCCACTCTCATATTGTATTGCACAAGCACCAGCTAGCTTATGTTTGTACGGCCCCCATTATGAGGAGTAGCCATGGTTGATCTTTCACACGAAAAGGTGGCCGAGGGCATGATGCCTTCTGGGTGGTGGTAGATAGATTGACAAAGATGGCAAGATTTTTACCCGCAAGGAAAATAGTAATGGCTCTTGAATTGGCATAGCAATTTGTTGAGCAGGTTTTCAAGTTATATGGATAATGGTTCACCTTGTGACATAGTAAGTGTAGGGACTCAAAGTTTACTTGATAATTCTGGCAGCTAGACTTCCAGAAATCGGAGACAAAGCTGAGTTTGAATTCCTTTGACCATTCTTAGTCCAACGGGCAAACGAAGAGGGTGAATCAGGTTTTGGAGGATATGCTTCATGCATACATCTCCAAGAGACCATCAGACTGGGAAAGGTACATCCCGATGGTTGAGTTTACCCATAATAGTGCTAAGCATGTGACCACTAGTTCCATCCTATTTATGTTGATGTACAAATACCAACCCAAATCTCCAGTAGCTACAGGACTTCAGAGTATTCACAATGAGGCAGCTAGAAATTTCTTGGCAGATATGCAAGAGATGCTAGCCAGAGCTGGAGATTTTATCGAAGTGCTCAGGATAGAGCACGGTTTTATGCTGATAGATAGCGTTTGCTGAGGGAGTTATCCGAGGGAATGTTCGTGTATTTGCAAATACCCGAGAGTTTAGAGACATTAAGGATAAGGAAGGTACTGTGGACCTTTCCTGATGTTATTGGAAACAATAATAAAAGCTTTGTCTCTTTTCCCAAACGACGGCAATGTGTTGGATTTTCTACCCATACCATGTGCACCTGCTGCCCGTACTGATGCACCTTGTGTCCATACACCTATACGATCAGGTTATGCATCCGTACAGCACCTGTATGCTCATACCCGCTGCCTTTTGATCATCTACGACCTGCTGCCTTGCTGAAAGTGGCTACTGTGCAGTCTAGCGCCAACATTGTGAGTATTTGCTGATTCAAGCCTGCAAGCTTGATCGTATTTACAAGTAAGAGCTCCTACTGGTTCTTTTTCTCCTTTACATCTGTGTACTTGGTCATTAAGGTCTCCTACCTCACATGCATGCTTGTGTATGGATGCTAGTGGAACATAGCTGCTTGTGACAAGCCACTCGGGATTCAAGAGAAAGAAATTGTGCGCCCAAAGCTTTGGATTTTGACATTCTGCAACAACAAAATCATGCATGAAATCTGTATTCATTGCATAAAATGTCATTGGAAATTAGGCATTCAATGCTTGTGAAGCTTGTATCTTCAAAAATCCCAAAAATCCTTGCTAATACAATATATTACAAGGGGGGTCTGCTAGTGTCATTTGAATTTCAGCATTACTATCTTGTTTTGGTGTTGTGCCATTTCATACCGTTTATTAGTATTAATAGTTTGAGTGCGTGACAAGATTGTGCTCAACCCTAACCGGGAGAATTCCATCTATGACTGTATAGAGGCTCTCCGCGTCCATTGCATGTGGAGGGCACTTTGGAGTATCTCTTGCATCTGAAGCGTCAGGAGGAGTGTCTCCTCAAACTAGTAGGTCTTGGGCGTCTAGCATGCTGCCTAGAACCTTCATTTTCCCCCATTTCTCCAGCACCACCATCGGCACACATCCGACATCCTCCGGATCATGCAAGACATGCAGCAGATTAATTAACGCATGGACAATAAGCACAGACAGATGAATCGGTGTAAGGATGAGGAATGCAGGTTGATACATCAGCAAATGGAAGAACGCAAGGATTAGGAAGCACAATGGAGAGATTGGGCACAACCAAATTGGCAAACCCAGCACACCTGCAAAGACAGACTTGACAAGTAAAAACGACTGTCAACTCCAAGGGGAAGATTCAAGAAGTGGATAAACTTGAGCGAGTGAGTTGAAGAAGATTGTCAATTCACACGATAAGAAGCAGAAAGACTTCACTTGGCAGTGAAAAAATAAACAGGGCTACTAATGACAGCCAATTTCTTGAAGTCGTTGAATACATGCTGCATTTTCTGCATGGTATATATTTTCCAATTTGAAAAGCAGTAACAAATTCTTGTGAAATTTTGATCGATTATGATGTACAAACCTGGACAAGGATAAAAGGAAGGGCTACCCCATTGGCAGGCACACTGCCTGTGCCTTGAAATAGACTCTCATTCCGCTCTATCAAATTCTGAATCCCTACAATCTTAAAATATAGCCACCCAGAAACATAAGTTAATATCAACACAAGAAAAAGGCAGAAATCCTATTGGTATTTTAAAAACACCTGACTTCAAAACCACACAAACTTGAGAGCCACTTCATAAAGCTCAGAGCCAGTGTCTCAACTACCTGCTCTTCTAAGTCCTTGAGGTATGCTGCCTTTCTCTCAATCCTCCCCCTCACTTGTATGTGTTCTGCCTGTGCATATGAACAGTGTTATAAAGAATGCTAGTACAAGCCTCAAAACAGAATGAAGGAAACTAATGGATATTAACCAACCCTAACCTTCAACGACTCAATATCATCAATTTCGGTGTTAGGCAGACCCTTCCACTGTATCTCCTTTTTCTCTTTTGAAATTATGTCCATAGCCATAAGCACATTCAAAGCATCATAAACCCTTCGCCTTATGTTCTTCTCGTCATATTGTTGCTAAATAACACAGAAATGTCAAACAAGAAAAAAACGATTATGGTGCCCTCAAGAAGATGAAGGGGGAGAAGAAAGAAACCGCGGGCGGGAAGGGGCATGCCGGGGCGCGCCGGGGGGGGGGGGGGGGTGCGGGTATGTGGGGTGCCATTGTTTCATTTAACTGTACTATTCAGCTTGCATCACAATATACCTGGTCCGGTGAAGCCAATAAATTCTCTCCATCGGTAAATTCTGCAACCAATTCATCTGCCACCTGCCCATTGATGCACATTACTCTCCACTTACTAAGCCCCCTCTGAAGGCATCCAATGTGAGCCAAATGCTAATGCACACCAATGAAGACTAGCATCATACAATAACAAAGCATAGAAGTTAGGCATATGACCTCGCACTAATATTTTCCATCAGAGCTCATGTGAGACAACT
The DNA here is from genome assembly GCF_041138505.1 of Cibotium barometz. Lineage (NCBI taxonomy): Eukaryota > Viridiplantae > Streptophyta > Polypodiopsida > Cyatheales > Cibotiaceae > Cibotium > Cibotium barometz. The sequence continues at coordinate 27,426,181 of NC_141104.1, forward strand.
TGCCTCCTTCATGCACCTAAAGGTAGGCATGCTAGTAGAACTATGCTGTGGGAACAATGATATCTCCAATGGTTTGGTGAACGGTACAGACAGCCATTTCAGAGGTACAACAATTCACAATGACGAGGAGATCACATGGCTACACCTTTGCTTCGAAAAAGCAGGCAAGGCAACCAAGTACAAATTGCAAAAGCTGTATAAGTTTTGCCATCTCTAATCTCCCTACTTAAGTATGGTGATCCAGTTGAAGGAGAGTAGCATGCAACAATAAGAACATGTCCACTCCCTCCTCTCTTGATCTTACACCACAGTTACTGCACATTTATACACTCCATCCACAACACAGACTCTTTGAGAAGTCAATCACAAAAGCATATCCACTCCACCTGGTGTTGAAAGCTGCAGCCCGCCAACTATACCCAAGCCAGATCTTCTACTTCTTCTTTCCCAAGAAAAGCTCCTTCATTAGTCAAAAGAAATTGTCCACATGATGCAGACTACCACCTCTAAAGAGGCAGAACTAATACAAAGAGCCCTCATGGGAGGCCTATGAAAACCAAAAAACATAACGAGGGGGAGCTCCCTCTCCATTTGGCCGCTCTCGAGAGAGGCTTAAACGGTGGAGGAGGAAATGAAAGCCACTAATGCCAGATCAGTCCGAAGGGCCCAAGACTCCGAGTGCACAAGAAGACTATGCCACACTGCGGCATCCGAACATAGGCACCCCCATTTCCCCCAAAGGATGTGAACCTACCTCCATCTTAAGCAAAACATGATGAGTACACATTAGTGTGCAGGGAGTACACCAACGCGTGCACACACTTTTTTTTTGTAAGAAGTTTGTTCTATTACTTCACTGTACAAGGAAAGAAGCCCTCAAAAGCGAGGAAAACTTCTTCAAGATCAAAACAGTGGAAAAACAAGCCTAACTCCAGCTAGTCCATCTCTTGTAGTCTAGCAATCATAAAGAGATTGGCACAATGATTGATGAAGATACGAGTACTAGTCAATCTGTGTAGAGTAAAAGATCAAATGACTGCGGCCAATCCAGGGCTTCCAAAGTGGATTGGATGTATAATTTTAGTGGAAAGAAAATAGGCTTTCCTTGGCTCCTGACCTGCCATAGGTTCCAAAAAAACTCTGCTCGAGTGCATGCTCTTCAATCTCAGTGAGTTACCTATCTCTAAAGGTCTTCCAGACCAATGCACGTACTGGAGGACTTTTTTCCAATCAGCTATTAGTCTAGTAGTGAAAGGACAGCCTAGTATCTTCCCTTGTAGCCTTCTAAGAAGCCAATCCCAATGTGTACATTGCCATCTGCCAGAAGTGTCTGTTTTAAGTGCAGTATACATAGCTGCAATCATCACGGTCCAAGGTTGCTCCTGAGCAAAAAAGCTGGACAACAGAGTTTCTTTTCTTGCCAGAACGTGATAATGAATATTGAGAATATTCAGCCCTCCATGCATCTTTGCCAAACAAATCCATTCACATCTCAAAAGCCTAAGAGCTTTCTTCTAATGACTAGTTTTCCATAGGACTTCCATGGTTTGAGACATGAACGCAGTGCTATGTTTCTTTGTCCATACCAATAGAGGCAAGAAAAATTGTACATAAGCCATCAAGATGGCCTATACTATTCTCAGTCGCACATGTAAAGGCAAAGGTAGGCAATTGCCACTATTTCAATTTTGCTTTCATCTTTTGAAAGACCTAGTCTGTGGCATCACTAACATATACGTTCCCAATGGGTAACTCAAACGTCTAACGATATCTGGTGGTGGAAAAATCTATCCATGCCATAAAAAATTGTGCCAATCCCATGCTCTAAGTGGTAGTAGTTTGGATTTGCAGAAATTGATGAACAATCATGCAACTTCCCCAAACAATCTCATAAGGGTTTGCAAACCTTGCGGAGTGTTTTTGGAGAAGAAAAATGAATCATCAGCATAAGCCTACGCCACTAAATTATGACCATTTGGCAACTGCAAACCATGCAAAAGTCCTTGATCTGTGAGTCTGTCCATATATAGAAGCAAATGGTGAGTGGCAACAATTGCATATAGTAATGCACTCAAAGGGAAACCCTTCTTGACTCATTTACCCAATATCCAGGGACAGGACAATCCTTTGCCCAATATACAACACACTGTACTGTCTTGATAGACCTAGTAAATGACTTGTTGCATTTTAGGCCCAAAATTAGGTTTGGTCATCACTACAGCTCTATGAAATCCCATTGAAATGTATCAAAAGCCTTTGCAAAATCTATCTGCAACAACAGTATGTCCTGTTGTGAATATTTGGCATACTCAATGCCCACATAAGCATTATAAATGTTATCTGTGATTTGTCTTCTAGGTACAAAACCATATTGGGCTTATGTAATCCTCTGGGCAATATCTTTTTGACTCTCCAAGTTATTATCGTAGTGATGATCTTATAAATAATAGGCATAAGAGTAATCAAATGCTAGTTTGAAAGAATCTAACAAAGCCGCTTCTTCAGCACCAATCTGACTAGTCCTGAGATTTATTGGCATATATGATATGAGTAGTGCCACATGTGAACATGGGCTAACCAAGGGCACTTTTTTCCTTTGGGTTTTTCCCTTGGAGGTGTGGTGTGAAAGGACACCTTCTTTTTTCTTTTCTTTTTTTCCAGGAAAAAGATCCTTCAATTAGTTAAAGAATAAACAGCCACAAAGGGCTAAGTACAACCACGACGGGCTAGATACAAACTCGCCTCATATAAGGGCAGGAGACAAATGATCAAAGGGGAAGAGATGCTTCTCCTCCAGCTGGCTGCTCTGTGTGACAGGTGGTCTGTAATGCCAAATGGGATCACCGCCTCTATCTGTGAGGAAAGGGCCAGGCCTCCAAAGTCTCAAGAGGGCTTCCCGCCGCTTCCACTTGCGATCAAAACCTCCCTGCAACGACCCCGGAGGGTGTGAATGATATCGAGCCATATGCTCCTGATGGTCTCAGCCGGCAGAGTGTGGGTACCCTCGATGGCCTTGAGGCATCTAGCATGCCAGGTGTGCCACGCTGCTATGCTACTGCAAATCTCCCATCGTTGGCATGAGCGTGGTCACCAGTCACCTGTCGGTGGAGCTGTGACTAGTACTGCTGCAGTACAATGGTGGGAGACCTGAAGGGCTAGTCCTCCCCCATCCTCCTCATAAGTCTTGACCACTCTAGCCTCAGTGGCCCAAGCGACAGTACCCCAAGTGATGATCCGGGTCAATGCCTTGTCCATAGTAAAGAAGCGGAGAATCCACTGCCAAATCTGTTGAGCCTTCAGGCAATCCCAGAGGCAATGTTGCTGAGACTCCTGGGGGTGGCAGCACCTCGGGCAAGCTGCTGACCGACCTCCGACTGCCAGACTCCTCTGTGCCATCAACCAAAGAAAGAGTGTGATCTTCCTCGACCGATAGCTGTCCCAAAGCCTCTTCCAGAAATCTGAAAGGAAGCGCTATGAAAAGCCCTGAGATTGCTAGTGTGCTACTGTTGCCAGTGTGCCATCTATCTCAGGCATTTGGATCCTGCGGCCAAGCCACACTGTATATGCAAAGAAAGGGGCATCCAGAGTCTCCTCCCGATCTACAGGATCATGCCAAGTCCACTCTCTAGGGTCCCACTGCAACTGCATGAGAGGTCAGCTCTCCCAAATCCATAGCCGCCAAAGTCTCTCCCTAGCCACCTTGGTCGGTGCTGGATCTATGTGCCATGCCCGTGTCCAAAAACCAATCACCCGCATCCTCTGCAAGGTGCAGCCTCTGAAATCCTCCAAGGGGAGCTTTGATCTCTCTAGTTTGCCATGGGATCCAATAGAAAAAGTGAGCAGACCACTGTCCTCATCTGCTCCATAGACTGCCACGAGGATATCCTGCTTGATAAACACGCTTAGCCACAATGGGGGGTCGGGTCTGGAATATGAGTCAGCCACTCCTGAGGAATAGCTGAGTCGATGTCGATCTTGAGCCTGTCTCCACCCCGGATCCCTGTCAAGCCTCTCCTGCTTTGAGGTAATTGTCTATGTGCAATCCAATCTCCGAACGAGAGACCTAGTTGGTCCCATGCTCAAGGCGCCCTAGGATATATGCGGTTGGGCCCCTAGCATGTGGCCACTCGGTAAACGGATCAGGGGGTTCCAGACCAAAGACTGCCGAAGCTGCTCCTCTAAGGCCATTGGAACAATCTGTCTGAGGACTGGCCTGAGATGATCCCAAGCACAAAGAAGACTGGTTGCGAATTTGTCCTCAAAGGAAGGACCAAAACCACGAGCTCGCATCTCTGCAAAGATCCATCTAGTACTCTGCGGCCACGCGCCTCTAAGGCTCAGAGTGCAGACTGAAATCCGGGCTAAGTGGAAATCCTTCCAAGGCTCATCGCCAGGTAGGAGTCCTCTAACAATCAACTTGCCAAGCAAGGCACGGCTCTGTATAGCGGGATCAATGAGGCCAAGCCCCCCTCTACTACATGGCTGAATGATCACTCTCCATGCCACCTTGGCCCTGGCTGGCCTCCCATCACTTCCGGCCCACAAGAAGTGTCGGATCAAATGCTGTACCTGGCCAATACATGCTCGAGAAAAGGCCCAGCACAAAGTGATGTACCACATGGTGGCAAGCAATACCTAGTTCGCCACCACCACTCTGCCTGCTAGGGATAGCCTCGCCGACCTCCACTATAAAAGCTTCTTCCGAATACTCAAAAGAAGCGGAGCCAGCTGCTCCTCACGAGAGATATCAATGCCAACCTCGCAACCAAGGTAGCGGACTGGAGTGCCCCTCGGGATCCACTGGAAAGCCTCAACTGGTCGCCAACTCGGGGCGGGGGCTGAGCCTACCCAAAAACAACACGACTTGTGCCAGTTGATCTGCGCTCTTGATGCACGGCAGAAAATCTCTATCGCCTCCGCGAATCTCTAGAGATTCCCAACATCTCCAGCAAGGTAGGCTGCTGTGTTGTCTGCAAACTCTGAGTCCAGCAACTCCTCCTGCGTGCGAAGAGGAAGGTGCAATCCCTGAAGTCCGATCTCCTGGGCGGAGAGAAAACTACTCATGGCCACGGCTACAAATAGGAAGAGGTATGGTGCCAAGGACAGCCTCGTCAAACCGAGCAGGAAAGGGAGAATATGTCGCCTCGGGCTCCCTGAATAAGAACCTAGCTGTGTGATGCTGAATAAAGTCTTGAGACTCCACGAATCCACCCCATGGGGAAATCCCATCTAACTCATTGCGCCCTCCAGAAAGCTCTAGTCCACCCTGTCATAAGCTTTCTAAAAGTCTGGGAGTAGCACGATGAGGTCCTGTTGCCGCATCCTGGCCGAAGATGTCGCCTCCCAAAAGGTAAAGATGTTGTCCAGAATGCTCCGATCCTGAACAAAACCAATCTGAGTGTCATGGATCAAGGCTGGGAGCGAAGGCTGAAGTCACCTATGCTGATGGCCTTGGCCAAAATCTTGTAGGCCCCGTCCCTAGAAGGGTGATAGGTCTCCATTGCCGGATCTCCAATCTATCAACACCCTCCTTGGGAATCAAATGTATCAAGCCCTCTGTAAGCCTCTCTGGCATGGCACCTGTGAGCATAATCTCATTGAAGGCAGCACGAAGGCCACCTTTCATGAGGTCCCAATGGTGAAAGAAAGAAAGAAACAGGAAGCCCATCCGCCCTCGGGCATTTGCCCCTGGGTAATGCCGTCATCGCCTCCACCAACTCCTCTGAAGTGAAAGGGGTCAATAAGAAAGACCGAAGGGAGGGGGGAACCACCTCTCTCGTGTGCCTCCAGACTCTCTTGCGTGCATCCATCACCTGGGGGGATAATGGGGCACCAGTGAGAAGAGATCAAAAGAAATCCGTGGCGATGGCTCTCACATGTGGGGGATCAGAGACAATAGCTCCATCCTAGCCACGCAGCCTACGAATACCGTCTCTCCTCCTGTGGGAGCCAGCTATCTCAAAGAAGTCTCGAGTAACTCTGTCACCGGCCTGTGTCCAAAATGAAGCCCTGGCATGGTATCTATAATCCACCCTCCTCTCCTCAATGAACCGAATCTCCGTGCGGGTGGCAACAATCTGACTCTCAATCCACGGGCTGTCTGGGGAACTCCCCTGAAGACGCTGTAAAGAGACTAGGCCCCTTTCTCAGACTCCTCCCTTGCTCCCGAAATCCCTCCAATCTACTCCATGCTGCATCCTATAAGAAAACACTGATCTCCCCAAGGCCATCATCCAAAGTGCATGCTGCAGAGCCTGAGGAAAAGTCCAGTCCCGCCCATACCTGCTCGATCCGGCTGCAGATCTCGAGGTCCTGAATGAGGCTATCTAGAATCTTGGAGCTCGCATGCTTGTCATGCCTCCATGGGTCCTCGAGGGACAGAATAACTGGGGCATGATCTGAAAATGTACTGCCTGTCAGAATACCAACCATGCCTCTGGCTGCAAGCCCACTCATCGTCGAAATAATACCTGTCCAGCCGAGAGAGGTTGGGGCGAGTGCTCCGCCTATCCGATCGAGAGAAGCTCCCAGGGCTACACCCAAACTCTAGGAGATGCTCAGGGTCCTGACCCCGGAGAATCATGATCATCTCCTCCCAGGCAGAGTACTCCGCTCCTGAGATTGTGACCGTGCCACCTCCTAGTTTGTCCTCTGCTGCCTCTATCATATTGAAGTCACCGCCCATGCACCAAAAATCAGCTTGGGGCAAGGCTTGTCAGACAGTGCTCCAAAAGATAGCTCTACCTGCAACAACAGCATTCCGGGCATAAATGTTAGAGGAAGCCAACGCTATCCTCACCAATTAGAATGGTAACCCACTGAGCACATCCTGGAACTATGACTCTTGATCCTATCACAGATGACAGAAGCTGCTCACTGACAGAGAGACACACTCCTCCCTGCATCCTTGAAGGACCGAAAGTTGGAGACCAAAAAGTATGACTCCCGCCAAGTAGAATCTTCCCACAGAGGCGAGTGCACATAGTCCCAAACCAACCTCCATTTACTCAAGTTGCTTAAACTCTATACATTATATATCATACATTTGAGAGATGCCTTCATGATCATTTTATTAAGAGGTGCAAGCCAACCAGAATTAACTTCTTTACACATACAGTAATGCCTCCCTAGGCTGGCGTTGAGCTGGAGCCTCCCCCTCCCACGCGTCTGAACCTGCCCACCTCACCCGCCCCCGACGGCCCCAGACCAAGCCCCAGCCCAAACCCTCCCCAGGGAGTGGGTGGAACACAAGCCCCCAAGAACCAGAGCACCAGGCCTTGACCTCGGCTGAGACCGGTGAGGAGAGTGGTAAACCGCTGGTCCGAGGCAGAACCGCCGGCTGACTTCAAGAGCAGAGCGGCACCAACAAGCGCGCCACGCTAGTAGGATCAAGAGGATACAGTGGTGTCAGAGAACCATTTCAAGCATTTCTCTCAGCAGCCCCCCGATGGTGATGGGCCCCCTCAGTTCCTGAGAGAGACCCCCCCCCCCCCCTCCCTCTCTTATGGAGACCGTTGCCTCGTCGAGATCCCCCTCCACGCTTTCTGTTTCTAGAGAGGATCACTGACCCTCCAAAGCCTACAACGAGCCGGGCCTGCAGCCACCACTTCCCCCCTCCTGCAGATACTTGCACTGTGACACATGGAGTCCAAAGTATGCATACTCTAGGACTCAAACTAAGTGGATCCACATGGAGGCCAAGATACATGCCCATCTGGTGTGGCCCCAATTGAGGCTTTTTAGTGGGTCCCAAGAGGCACTCCAGTTCGTTATCTTGGATGCCAGGTTAGCATTGACATCTCCCTTGAGCACCACCTTGCCCCTGTTCTTCTGAGCATTCGGAAGACACTACTATACTGGAGTTCTACCATGCTTTCCTTAGCTGGTCGTGTTGTGGTGGCGAACCAAGTTCTTCTCGCCACCATGTGCCACATCACCTCTTGTTGGTCTTTCTCTCGAGCCTATATTGGTCAGGTTCAGCATTTGATCCGGAACTTCCTGTGGGATGGTGACCTACCAGGGCCAAGATGGCCTAGAGAGTGATCATTTAGCCGCGACGCAAAGGGGCCTAGGCATCATCGACCCCTCCATTCAGAGCCGGGCCTTGTTAGGCAAGTTGATTGTTCGAGGTTCTCTTCCAGGTTGTGAGCCTTGGAAGGACTTCCTCCCGGCTAGGATCACCGCCCACACCCCGATCCTGGGAGGCCTTTGGCGTCAGAGCACGAGATGGATTTTCATAGAGATGCGGGCACATGGCGTTAGCCCAGCATTTGACGACAGATTTGAAGCCAGTCTCTAGTGTGCTTGGGATCATGTCAGGCCGGCCCTTCAGCAGTCAGCTCCAATAGCCTCCAAGGAGCAACTTCGTCAGCCTCGGATCTGGAACCCCATGGTCCTTCTACCTAGTGGTCACATGCTCGGGGCTCGCCCCTACGTATCGTTGAGCACGGGCCCCGCTAGGTCACTTTGAGATTGGCTTACATTGAGACAACTACCCCCAAAGGCCCAGGAGAGAGGCCATAGTGGGATCCAGGGCAGAGACAAACTTAGCTTTGACATCGACTCCCTCATCCCCTCGGAGCGACTGGCCCCAATACTCAACCCTCCTCCCCGCTGCTGGGAGTGTCCGCCAAGCATGATATACCCCTGGCAGGTCATGGTGCAGATAAGAGCTCCGCCTTATTGTCACCATTTGGGCATTCTCTGCGCTTCAAGCTTATGGATGAGTTCCATAAGATGGACTAGCATGGTCGAGGACTTGTTGTCAACACCAAGAGCCAGTAGGCTGGGGATATTGATCTGCGCCCATATCCAAAATATGGTACCATGGGTTAGTAGCTAAATGAAATGGGAAACTGTTCCATGGTGCATGCTTGCATTGCATCTATGCTGTAAGGTTTTACACCTGTTTTCGCATGAACTGTTTTGTTGCATGCATGAATTGTGCGTGTAGTTCATGAGTTGGGGATGCCCTCTTATGAACCGTGCAAGTGAAATTGTCTTCCAACCTCGCTTGTGGGATGTAGACAGGTGGTAAGTATACTACTTTATATATACCTAGATGAATCCAGGAACATGCCCAAGTTCACCTTTTAGGAACGTGCATGTTATATACTCATGGTAGTCAACACACAAGACTATATAACTATCAACTCCATTATGCATAGTATGGACTAGATACTACGACATCCCCGCTAACTTCATCAATGCCCAATAGTGGGTGTAGAACTCTGTATCAAGATATGCTCTCAAACACACATAAGAGCATATATTCACACAAAGACCTTCGTACTGAGTTTTTGTCAAACCTCCGAAGATGCAAGACAGACTCAGAGTAAAGTATACTACTTTACTCTATGTTGCTCATTTTTCTATTTTGCAGGTCCACACTTTAATAAGTGTGTCCGCCCAAGTTATAAGTGAGTTTGGGCATCCACACTTCATTAAAGTTCAGGCGGACAGTTCATAAAGAGGTTGGACCAGTTTCCACTTCCGATCGGCCAGGCACAAATTCAGGCACCCTTTTCAGCATTTTATGAGCTTTGGGCGGCCTCCCACGTGTCAAGAGGAGGGATGGTTTGGACGGGTGGCCCAATAGGCACCCTCCACTCATCCTCTACATGTTGAGAAAGCTTATCTTCTCTCTCTCTCCTCTCCCTAGAAGTGGGCGCCAACCTTATGGGGGGGCTTCTCTTTTCATTCTTGGACACACACACTTATGGAAAAGCTGATTTTCTTCTCTTTCATGATTCCCATAGCCATGAAAGCTTGAGAAATCTTGTCTTCTACTTATATAGTCTCCATATGATCACCAATTTGCAAAATTCCTCTTCTATTAATGAATGTGAAGCCTCCTAAGTATTCTATCATCCCCAAATTTTTTATGAACCCTAATTCTATCAAAAACCCTGATTTCAAAAACACTAATTTTGGGGCAACCATAGTACATCTATAGCCCTCTATTTTGGGCATCTTTTGCACCCAAAAGGCCCAATTTTAGAGTCCGAATGCCTGGTGAAAACCCTAATTTCAGCCGGGAGTGAAAATGGACCCTTGGAAGCGTGGACATCAACCATGAATGCCCGTGAAGCTTGTAACAGGAACCTTGATAATACAATCTATTACAAGGGGGGTCGGCCCTTTCCGACCCTTTTGCGGTGTGCAAGTGATGTCAATTTTCTGTTTTGTTAAGCTTCATTTTGTGGTGCTATTTTCAGCTTGTTTAATTGTGTTAATTGCTTAAGTGTAAGGCAAGATTGTGCTTAACCCCAAACGGGGAAGTCTCATTGGTATTAGAGCCTGGGATCTTCTCTCTTCTTATGGGGAAGACGATCCAAAATCTTGCAAATACTAGCATTTACCATTGTTAGACAATATGGCAAGTCAGACACGTACCAAGCGGGATGTAAATGCAAAATAATATGTATATGTGGAGCATGGAGAGGAGAATGTACATAGTGATGCTCATATGCATAAACAAGATATGGCTGAAAATGTCTCTCATGCATTTCATGATGGCAAAGTGCATGGTGGACAGCCGTCCCATCCTAGAGCGGAAAAGCATGTAACATATGTACATTTGGGACAGCCGTCCCATGGCAAGGAGAAGGCTTTGGAGGAAACTGGACATGAAGCTATGCAGGCTGAAATTCCAACTCTAAAGAAGCAACTATGTGAAATGCATGGGCAACTCAAAAGCATGCATGAAGGTTCACAAACTAAGAATGTATCTCATATGTCAAGGCAGCCAGCCTTTGTGAATGATGCATTAGAAAATGTTGCATTGGAATTGGGAGTGCAACCAAGAGATATGGCCATCTCTTATCTTATGGGACAAGGTGATATAATCACAGGTAAACAAGGTGGGCTTATGTTCAAAAAGCCACCTAATGTAAGTCGGCCTTCTCTTGTGGCATCAAAATTGAAATCGGTTGTACATAGGAAAAGAGAAGAGGAGTCTGCAACCTCTCATTATGCCTCTACCACACATGCCACTTCCTCTCATAGGCCTCCTCCTATACCACTTGAAAATCTTCCCAGAGAGCATATGCATAAGTCAACCCCTCTAAGTATGGAGCATGAACGATATGTGCCTACTTTGGATACAGGGAAGCGGCCAGCCATGGCACATGAAGAAGAATCCCACCGCCATAGAAAGAAAGCCAAAGAATTTGATGTGGGTGACAAGCAAGTAAAATTTGAGGTTTATCATGGGGAGTATGATTCGGGTAAAGCATTATTTTTCATCTCCCAGTTTGAAATTGCATTCCATGAAGCCATCTATTCTGAGAGTTCAAAACTCAGACATGTGGGACGTACATGGAGGGCACCGCTGCACATTGGTAGTTGGCCGAGAAACTTGCATGCAATAACATTGCTACATAGGCTGAATTTAAAGAGAAGTTTTATGAGCAGTTTTTGCCTCCAAATTTTGTTAAAGACATACCGGAAATGGGATAGGTTGGAACAAAAAGAAGGGCAATCTGGAGGTGCTAATTGTCATGTGCATGAAAGATGCCATGGACATTCTCAGATGCTGATCCAGAAGAGGCAGTCAGATAAAGAGTATGAACCAGATAGAACCAGGATTTATGGAGCACAGAGTGCACATTCGCCAGTGTGGACTTGGAGCAAGGCATGGAGGACATGAAGAGGAAGCTGTCAGCTGCAAGTGGGGACTGTGGCTGCCTCAGAAGATGACATCGGCTGGACCAGAGGACAAGGCGGCTGGAAGCGCAACATTATCAGGGATTATGAGCAGACGACGCAGCTTTTAAGATGAATATAACCAGTCGGCTGGCCGACTGCTGGTCGGCCAGCACTCCAAGAAGTCCAAGAGGGTATAAAAGGCCAAGGTGCTCATTGTGTAGATTCATTCAACTCACTTAGGAGTTGGGTCCGTAGGGTCCCAGATAGGGACAGATTTTGGTAATGTTCACCTTTTCCGAGGAGGTAGCCTAGGGCTGTAGAAGAGTACCTTTTTGTACTATATTAATATACTGAATTTCCAGCATATCTCTCTCTCTACTCTGTCTTCTTGTCTGCGTTTTGCATCAGCATGTTTCCAAGAGTGTTTAGGGCTGAAAGAAGAGCCCCATAGCTTCCGCATGTTACATTGGTATCAGAGCATCAAGCTCAGCAAAGCTAAACACTGATTCAGCCCCATATGATGGTGTACAGGTCCAAGGTACAGGAAAGTACACGGATACGAAGCCCAAGGCAAGGAACACAGAATCAGGAAGAGCTCCCAGGAGGTTTGTTGGTGGTGTTCCACAGAGCCAGAGGGGATGGCAGTCCTGTGAGCCAGATAGGTTCTCGGGCAACGGTCCCAAGGGAGGATTATCCTCCAAGGGGTGATGTGAGAGTGCCAGACTCATTTCTCAGGAATGAAGACCAAGACAATGTTCAAAGTCAGGGTAGGAATGGATTGTGGACTAGATGGAACAGATGCATAGATCTTAATCTGAGACAGAGTGGTTTTGGAGATCGGGCCGGGATTTCAGAGAAAAGGGTTTGCCAGGGATGGATGAATGACAGAGGGACTTCGGGAAAAGATTGGGATGATGACAATCATCCAAGAACAGGTTGGATTCCCGTCATCAAGTGTAGCAGAGGGGGATGTCATGTGCATGAAAGATGCCATGGACATTCTCAAATGCTGGTCCAGAAGAGGCAGCCAGATAAAGAGTATGAACCAGATAGAACCAGGATTTATGGAGCACAGAGTGCACATTAGCCAGTGTGGACTTGGAGCAAGGCATGGACGACATGAAGAGGAAGCTGTCAGCTACAAGTGGGGACTCTCAGCTGCATCAGAAGATGACATTGGCTGGACCAGAGGACAAGGCAGCTGGAAGCACAGCATTATCAAGGATTATGAGGAGACGGCGCAGCTTTTAAGATGAATATAACCAGTCGGCTGCCGACTGCTGGTCGGCCAGCACTCCAAGAAGTCCAAGAGGGTATAAAAGGCCAAGGTGCTCATTGTGTAGATTCATTCAACTCACTTAGGAGTTGGGTCCTTAGGGTCCCAGATAGGGACAGATTTTGGTAATGTTCACCTTTTCCAAGGAGGTAGCCTAGGACTGTAGAAGAGTACCTTTTTGTACTATATTAATATACTGAATTTCCAGCATCTCTCTCTCTCTCTACTCTGTCTTCACGTCTGCGTTTTGCATCAGCATGTTTCCAGGAGTGTTTAGGGCTGAAAGAAGACCCCCATAGCTTCCGCATGTTACACTAATGGAAGTACGTCCCTTCATGGAGATAATGAAGAGGAAAAGAGGAAGTTTGAATCGGGATTGCAACCCATCTTCCAACGAGGGCTGCAAGTTTATCCCAATCAAACTTTACGCCAACTTATAAACTCCATCTTGGCTTTGGAAGAGCTAAATCTTAAATGGGTGCAATCCAGGATTGATGTGAGCTTGGGAAAGGGCAAGGACAAAGCTGACCCTTTTGTTCAAAGGAGTGGACAATCATCAAGAAGAGATTTTGGAAATGCAAAAGGTGAGCATAAGGCTAAAAATTCTGGTTTTAAGGATACTAAAGGCATGCATAAGACCAAAGATGCAAAGGAGAAGAAGATACCACCCAAAAAGAGCACTTTTAGGTTATCTCCGCAGCAAAGAATGCAATTTATGCGTGAAGGGAAGTGCTTTAGATGTGGTAGTAAAGACCACATTTCTCCTCAATGCCCAAACAAGAGCAAGAAAGAAGAAGAGCCCAAACCACGTATAAACATGTGATACATGATGTGCAGGGTGATACAGGCCATGCAAGCATGGATAGAATGGTATGCAAAGCATGGGGTCAACTCAAAGACCAGCCCGCCTTATTCATGTTTGATGATTGCTCTACTAACAACTTCATCTCCACTCATATGGCTGCCGCCTTGGGGATTGAAGTACGTGCTAATGTACATAAGGATACCCTTACACATGATAAGCTGATTTTTTTAAGTGAATTTGTTTTGCCAAACTCCCTTCTAGATGATATGCCTCCCATTCGACCAAAAGACCACCGTATTGAATTAGTGCCAGGAAGTTCACCGCCAAATAGGCCAGCATATCGTGTGAGTGCTTGCAAGCAAAGGAGATCGTGTGAGTGCTTGCAAGCAAAGGAGATCATGAAACAGGTTGGGGAGCTATTAGAGAAGGGCTTAGTGCGGCCAAGCTCATTGCCATTTCGCTCACCCGTTCTTCTTGTGCAAAAGAAGGATGGTTCATTTCGCATGTGTGTAGATTACAGGGCATTAAACAAGATAACCATCAAAAATCGGTTTCCAATTCCAAGGATAGATGATATCTTGCACAAATTGGATGGATCATCATGTTTTAGTCGCATTGATCTAAAGAGCGGCTATCATCAAGTGCGAGTGATACCAGAGGGATGTACATAAAACAGCTTTTTGCACTTCTTTTGATCTCTATGAGTTCTTGGTTATGCCTTTCGGTCTCCAGCTACTTTTAACCGCATGATGGACTGAATTTTCAGAAATCATAGATGAGAAGGAATTGTTGGCCGTTATTCATGCACTTACAGTATGGAAACACTACTTATTGGGAGCTGAATTTGTGGTCAAAACCGACCATCAAAGTTTGCAATACTTTCTTACGCAAATTAAACTCTTCGAAAAGCAAATGAGGATGGCCAACTTCCTCTCAATGTTTCATTTTCAGATTTTGCATACTCCTGGCAAGAAAAATGTGGTGGCTGATGCATTATCAAGAAAGCCATGTGTGGCTGCAATTTCAATTGCCTCTCATCAGGACTTGTCTAGTATGCGAGAAATGTATCATTTGAATCCTGATTTTGGTGATATATGAGCTGATTTGATGGCTGGTCATGCACATCCATCTTATATGGTTAAAGATGGCTATCTTATGAAGGATAATTGCCTATGCGTGGTAAAAGACTTAAGGCCAAAAGTTTTGGATGAATGTCATGCACCACCGTATGTAGGACATAGGGGAATATTTCCCACTACACAAATGATTGAAAAATATTTCTTTTGGCCAGGCATGAGGAAAGAGACAGAAACTTTTGTTCGTACATGTATCACCTATCAAAAGGTAAAGTTTGATAGGCAAAAAGCCCCTAGTTTACTTCAACCTTTGCCTATTCCTAACCAGCCATGGGAAAGCATCACAATGGATTTCATTATGGATCTTCTCGTACACAATATGGTAATGATGCAATTTGTACCATTGTAGACAAGTTTAGCAAGCAAGCACATTTCATACCTGTCAGGAAGACCATAAAAGCTGAGCATATGGTCAAACTCTTTATGTCACAGGTGTTAAAGCATCATGGTATGCCTAAGTCGATTGTGGGGAATAGAGATCCCAGGACAACAAGCCTCTTTTGGAGAGCTCTATTTGATAACATGGACATCAAGCTGAATTTTTCATCGGCTTATCATCCTCAAACAGATAGACAAAGTGAAGCTGCAAATTAAGCTATATTGGATTTGCTTAAATGCTATGTGGCAGATCAAAAATCTTCTTGGGAAAAGTATCTACCACTTGTGGAGTTTGCATACAATAATACGGTACATGCTTCTACAAGCAAGGCTCCTTTTGAGATCATGTATGGCAAAGTGGTATTGCCGCCCATCCTACGCACTAAGGATGAGATTTTTGCTGCCGATGAGTACATAAGGAACCTTGATATTGTCTTTGCACAAGTTTAGACAACCATTGAACGTTCTCAAGCAAAGCATAAGAAGGCTGCCGCCGACAAGCATAGAAGGCAATTGGATATCAAAGAAAATGATTTGGTATTGTTGAAATTTGAGAAAGACAGGCTTAGTAAGAGACCTGGTAAGGAGGGAGCATGCCCTAAGCTCTCTAACAGGTATTATGGACCCTTTAAAGTGATCAAAAAGATAAATGATGTGGGTTTCCGGCTTGCTTTACCAGATCATTGGAAGATACACAATGCATTCCATGTGAGCCTCTTGCACAAGTATGTGGAACCTCCACCTGTGGAACTAGTCCCACTGGAAGTGGATGAGTTGAAAGAGGTTTTGCAACCCGAACAAATTGTCTTTCATAAAGAGCGTAAACTTGCAGGTGACAAACTACGACGACGCTATCTTGTCAAATTCAAGAATTATTCTCCCATGGATGCAAAGTGGATGGATGAAGCTTACTTTCAGGAGTATCCACAACTCCTTTGAGCATTCCTGGAAGCATTTCAGTTGCGGTCAATTGTTTAGAAGCAATGGGGGATGTCAGACGAGTTCCATAAGATGGACTGGCATAGTCGAGGACTTGTTGTCAAGACCAAGAGCCGATAGGCTGGGGATATTGATCCGCGCCCATATCCAAAATATGGTACCATGGGTTACTAGCTAAATGAAATGGAAAACTATTCCATGGTGCATTCTTGCATTGCATCTATGCGTGTAAGGTTTTAAACTTGTTTTCGCATGAACAGTTTTGTTGCATGCATGAATTATGCGTATAGTTCATGAGTTGGGGACGCACTCTTGTGAACCGTGCAAGTGAAACTATCTTCTTACCTCGCTTGTAAGATATAAACAAGTGGTAAGTATACTACTTTACTCTATGTTGCTCATTTTTCTGTTTTGCAGGTCCACACTTTAATAAGTGTGTCCATCCAAGTTATAAGTGAGTTTGAGCGTCCAGACTTTATTAAAGTTCGGGTGGACAATTCATAAAGAGGTTGGACCAGTTTCCACTCCCAATCGACCAGGCACATATTCAGGCGCCCTTTTTCAGCATTTTATGAGCTTTGGGTGGCCTCCCACATGTCAAGAAGAGGGATGGTTTGGACGTGTGGCCCAATAGGCACCATCCACTCATCCTCTACATGCTGGGAAGCTTATCTTCTCTCTCTCTTCTCTCTCTAGAAGTGGATGCCAACCATGTGGGAGCTTCTCTTTTCATAATTGGACACACACACTAATGGGAAAGCTGATTTTCTTGTCTTTCATGATCCCCATAGCCATGAAAGCTTGAGAAAACTTGTCTTCTACTTATATAGTCTCCATATGATCACCAATTTGCAAAATTCCTCTTCTATTCATGAATATGAAGCCTCCTAAGTATTCTATCACTCCCAAATTTTCAATAAACCCTAATTTATAGAAACCCTGATTCTATCAAAAACCCTAATTTTGGGACAAGCACAATACATCTATAGCCCTTTGTTTTAGGCATCTTTTACACCCAACAGCCCCAATTTTAGAGTCCGAATACCTGTTGAAAACCCTAATTTCAGCCAGGAGTGGAAATGGACCCCTGGAAGCGTGGACATCAACCATACAATGGTTGTACTCAAATTCAAGAAGCAGAATTGTGATAAGAGCTCATTTAAACTCTCTTTCACTTACTCAAGATCCAAATACTAGTCATTATGATCCCATGTCTTGGTCTTGGCACACACAATGTTTGTGTATGGATGCCAATGGAACATAGTTGCATTTGATTAGCTATGAGGGGTCAAGGAGTGACACGGTGAAATCAAATGGAAGCTATGGAACCAATCAACCGCATCAACAACTATGTTTGCAAAACTGTTTCCATTTGCATGAATGCCTATGGACACTTTGGCATGCAAATGCCCGTGAAGTGAAGCTTGTAACAAGAACCTTGATAATACAATCTATTACAAGGGAGGTGAGAAAAACAACCAAAATGGCTAAGTACAAACTCGTCCTCAAATGGGGAATAAGAGTAAAGATGTACAAAAGGGGAGGATGCTCTTCTCCTCCGGCTGGTTGCTATAGGAGGAGAAGGCTATCTCATACAATGGGGGGAGGGGGAAACAACCACATAGGTGGTCGATAATGCCAAGTGGGCTCGCCAACATTATCTGTAAGAAAGGGACCGTGCCGCTAGATCCTTAGGAAGGCCTCCCGGTGCTTCCGCATGCAGTCGGAGCCACCGTGAAGCTGCCCCCACTTACCATGGAGGGTATGAATGATACCAAGCCAAATGCTTCGGATAGACTCCGCTGGCAGGGTGAGGGTGTCTTCAATAGCTTCGCTACATCGAGTTCTCCATATATGCCACACCGCAATGCTGCTACAAATCTCCCATCTCTGGCTAGAACGTGGCGTCCGGCGACATGTAGGAGGAGCTGGAACTGGCACTAAAGAAATACTAAGGTGAGAGACCTCAAGGGCTAGTCCCCCACCTTCCTCCTCATATGACATGATGATCACAGCCTCAGTGGCCCAAGCATCTGTGCCCCACGTAAGAATACGTGCAGGGGGCTGATCCATAGTGAAAATGCATAGGATCCTCTGCCAAACCTGCTGTTTCTTTAGGCTATCCCATAGATAATGATGCTGAGACTCCTAGGGATGGCCACACCTCTAACATAATGCTAGTCTACCCCCAATGGCCAACCAAGTGCCAACTGCCAAGCTCCTATGTGCCAGCTGCCACATGAAAAGAGTGATTTTCTGTGGCCAAAAACTACCCCACAGCCGCTTTCAGAAATCTGAGAGAGAGTACGGCGGGAGGCCCTGGGACTGCCAGTGTCCACCTTTGACATTTGAATCCTAAGGCTTAGCCATGCAGTGTAAGCAAAAAAGGGGGTGCCAGGCATCTCCTCACTATCCTTTGAATCCTGCCATGTCCACTCTCCTGGGTCCCACTAGAGACTCGTGAGAGGCTGGTCCTCCCAAATCCATAACCGCTAGAGTCTCTCTCTGACCACCTTGGCCAGTGGAGGGCCGATCTGCCACTCATGTGCATAAAAACCAATCGCCCTCACTCTCTGCAAGGTGCATCCTCTGAAGTCTGCTAAGGGGGTCTCTACTCTCTCTAGTCTGCCATGAAGCCCAATAGAGAAGGTGAGTAAGTGTGTAGAGATTATCACAAACAATTGATGGAAATACTGATACTTGTCAATCGAGGTCGACTAGAAAACCAATCGATTATGAGCAATCCAAACTGTCCAGAGAGCCCAAAATCGCGTCCATTGAAAAAATGGAGCCATATGTGCAAATCTCAGCTCATATCTATCAAATATCCAAAAATGTTGGGAGAAACGCGCACATGCACTTTCACACACACACACACAAACACACATGCACTTTTGCACAAGCGCACACATGAGCACATGCACACACACGCATGCACATTCATGCACTTGTGCACATACACATGCACGTGCATGCCCCCCCCCACCCCCCCCCTTCGCACGTACAAATATTATTACTGATGAGATGTTCCACAAAACAAGAAACCCAACACTTGCCTCCAACAAGATACTTTATAACAAGACAGTCTCAACAAACTTTACCTCATTGTAGGTTGTTCTCCCCTTTGACTCGACCTTCTCACAGACTGCAACAGATAAAAAGCCCGTCAAACATGATCATAAGCACTACTTTGCTTCAATGATACAAAATCATTAATTCTTCCAGCAGTTGTTTTTTTATTTCTTTTAGGGTGGGGGGGGGGAGGCGAAGGGCGATTCCCTACATGGCGGCTCCTTTGGCCCACCCTTGAGAGCCAGGCCAGGATGCTTTTGGCTGCTCCAAGGCTGCCTACAGCCTTCCCAAACCTGCTCCGAACTGATGAATGCTGATTTTGCGTTTTGTATAGGGATAGATTAGGTGCAGTCCTATGAAGGGATAATCAGTGCCCCAAGGCAAAAACCCTATGAGAATAAGAAGGCTAGGATTGAAGAGCAACTGAATATCAGAGACTGGACACTGTGGCCATTGTTGGACACAGTGGGCACTTGAGCATCCTTAGGAACAGATTACGTGCTAACCTTTCATGCTGAAGTGACGAAGCCCTCGCCCACCTTTCTCTGTGCCACCAGGCCTCGGCCCTCGTTTCTTTTTCCTACCACTGAAAACATTATAAAACATATGACCAGATTCAGTTATATGGCTACCGAAGACTCCATTAAGATACCAAAAGTAAAAAACTAACACTGCAAAGTCCGGAGACTCAAGCTCATCCCCTAGACTTTCCACATTTTGAGTCCTTGTTTCCACACTGTTTGTCCCGGGGTTAATCATCGCTGAATCACTACCAAGGGATGGCGAATCCATGCTTCCAGTATCCATCGATGCCGACAGACCTTGGACACCCATCTGCTGAGAAGATTTTCTTGAGAAAATTGGACCATAGCCATTTGTTGTTGAAAGAAAATCTGCTTCTCTCAGACCCATATCCAAATTTTTAGCATCCAAGGGGAACCCTGACAAATATAAAAAGGAATTGTTCATTCTCCCCCACCGTTTGAGAACACATCAAAGGTCCCATGTGAGAGACAAACACAGCAAGAGCATGTAACCACTGAAATTAATCCAAAAAGTATGTGACTGATATGCATCACATAATATACCCAGAGGTTCCATAACACAATCATAGTTTTTATTTTTTAGAAAGAAAGGAAAGAGACAAGAAGCACATGTGCACCCCTATAACTTATCTGATTTATCCATAACCCACTCCTCCCTCACTCCCCCACCTCACAGAGTCAATTAAAAAAAAGAAAGGAAGCAAGAGGTTTGTGTGCACGTAAGCATGTGCCTGCCATCACTCTAAGATATCTGATTTATCCATAACCCATCCATGCACACAACATGCATGTGGGGGCTGTGTGTCAAAACCTTCTAGAGAGAAAAATGACTCATACCAGACCACATAAACAAAGACCTTGTGAGAATCCACACCTCCACTAATGGAGCACCAAAATGTATCAGCAAAAAATATGAACTTGAAACAAAAGAAACTCACTTGCAAGACCATCTTGACCACTCTGAGTGTGTATACCATTCGAGGTCAACTGTTGTATAGCATGCTTTGTTCTCGGTCCCGTCCTGATACCGAAGTTGTTGCTCCCCTTCCTCAATGGACCTAAATTGAGTACCTCTCAAGTCAAAAGCATAAGGCGCAGTGAAAATTTGTTTAGCATCAGGTGCTATGCAGACACGTTTATGATGAATCTACTGATTAAACACCAAATCAAATAGGCAGTATGAAAAAGAAAAATTAGCCCCTAGTTTGCTTGGCCTACAGCCCACAACCAGCAAAATGCCCTTTTGATACATTCTGTCCCCTTCTATCAGCAACCCTCCTGCCTAGGTGTGGACAGAGGATGAGTTTTTTCGGCTGATTCGCATGCCCACTTCATGCTGAAAACAGGTCATTTTCCTTGAGTCTTCTTAGAAAGCCGATGGCTGCGATGAACTATTGAGCATGCCATGGCATACACGCATGGATCCCAATAAGGACTCCACATCAAAGAAGATTACTTTGGTGCACAAGGGAAAAGAGCATGTGATTATCACGGGTTTACTCATACTACGCCTGAGTCCAAGTTAGAACATGCTCAAGAAGCAAGCCGGAGTACCCCCCCCCATCTCTCCCCTGCCCACCTTCGCACTGCCCCCGCTGCCTCTTCTCTTCTGCCCACCTTCCCTCCTCGTCTCTTCCGCCGCCTTCGCCCTCTCCGTTCCTCCCCTTCTCCTGTGCACTGCCCTCCTGGGCGCTTTTTTCTTCTTTCCGCCTCCTACCCTCCTCCTTCCTGAGCACCCCCAGCTTTCTGCCTTCCTTCCCGCTGCACCCCAGTTTGCTTGTTTTCCACCCTGCGGCCCCAGTGCCTGTTTTCTGCCCTTGCCTCCAGTTCTTCCTGCCCCCTCTATTGAGTCCCTCTTCCAAGCCTTCTTCTCTGCCTTCTCTTGCCTCAGTGCCCTCTGTTCCCTCCTTTGTTCCTCCTCACCCTTCTTCCTCCTACTCCGCCTGGGCCTTTTCCCCCTTTCCTTCCACCCGACCCCCCCCCCCTCTCCCTACCCTCTTTTTCGTCTTCCTGGTCAGGTGCTATTAGCTTTCGGGTATTTTTTTCTCAGGCAAGATTCGGCAACTTCTGGTCTTGAGCCCCTAGGAGGACTCCAATACAGCCGCTCTGTCATCCCCGACTGTTCCTCGCTTCGATAGCTGCATCTTTGGAGGTCTCCACCTTAGTATGCAAGATTGCAGGGAGATTATGGGTAGCCGCCGGCACGCAGACAGCTCACGGATATGTTACAAGCAAGCCTTCTTGGAAAGACCACTAATATTCATCTCTTGGGGCATGGCTACTACTAGGTTGAGTTCGATTCACCAGCAGCTTCGGACAAAGTCATGCAACCGAGCACGTTCGACCTTGCATGTCCGACCCTTTGACTAGCATCTCAAGCTTTCTTGTGATAGTCTACTTTCCAAGTCTTAGGAAGGAATACCTTTCTCTCCTCCCAGTGATAGGTGGTGCTAACAGGAGAGTGATGGAATCCCCCCCCCTGCCACTTCAGTTCTTGCTCAAATGGTTGGAATTCTATCCCTTCGTATCTACATAGCCTCTCCGGAGTCAGTGCCTCATGCCATATCAATTCCTTGCCTCCAAGGGGACCCTATTTTGCAGAGTTGAGTACACTGGCCTCCTGGGCCAATGTTTCATCTGCCAACAAATGGGACACCTCGCTAGAGCTTGTCCTCGCCGACAGTCCAAGAGGACGCCTCCAGTGGTCCCCGCCCCCAGTTCAAATTGTTGGTGTCGCTCTGCTCTGGAAGTCTCTTGCGGTTCCCCTCGGGCCACAACAGTCTGCCACTCTCCTGCCCTGGGATCAACTAAGGTTGGGTCTTCGTGCTCTAATGCTTGGGGGCCAGTGTTTCTCCCAGTGGCTTAGCAATGGATCTAGCCAAGGTGGAGCTGATTGTGAAGCTACACGCACCAAGGAACATTAAGGAACTAGCCAAATCAAGTGGCATAGTAGGTTCTTGAAAATTTTAGTAGATGTTGCAACGTGACTATATTGCCTACTAACTATACAAAACACTGAGTATACTAGGTTTGGAGGGTGTCCTGAGGCATTCCAAAATCTAAAAAAGATGCTAGCATCTGCACCCATCATGCGGCAACCCAACTTTGAGCTAATATTTCATTTGTTTTTGGATGCATCAGATGTGATCATTGTGAGTGCATTAATGCAAGAAGCACAAAAAGGTTGGTTCTTGCCAGTGGGCTCTAAAAAGAAGCCAGGGGGTAAAAATGATGATACCAAGTTGTCCAGACAGCATATTTTTGAATGCATGCAAGAGGGGAAATGTTTCTTATGTGGCGGTAAGGATTACATGAAATCACAATGCCCTCAGAATGTCAAAAAGACTAATGTGCAAAACCAAGCGTGAATGTCATACCCGATGTACAGGGTAATACTGCACATGAACCTAAGAGTAGAATTTTATGCAAGGCTTGGGGCAAGTTGAAGGATCAAATAGCCTTGTTCCTTTTAGATAATGCCTCTACAGATAACTTCATATCTATTCAGATGGCTACTACTCTTGGGTTAAAGCCCGAGGAGTTGGACATGGATTTTCATGCGGATGCCGCCTTTGAGAGCAAAGAAGTTAAAGTCACTCCCATCATAGGGAAGCTTCATATACAGATTCAGGGCTATTTGGATCATGAAGACTTCTTGGTAGCACCACTTAAGGGATGTTATGTGATACTTGGGATGCCTTGGCATTACCGTTCGGATCCCAAGATTTTGCATAAGGAGAAGAAAGTAAATTTTACTCATAGGGTAGGAAAATTTGCATAGATGCGGATACCACTGGGAGTACCATACCAATTGTAAGCCATATTTCTATTTCCAAAGCAATAAAGAAATCAGCTTGTTCTTACTTGGTCTTTGTACATGATAATGCTAAACATAATATTGTGACTCCCATAGATCAGGATAAGATTAATTTCTTAAGTGATTATGCTGATTACTTTGCTGACACCCTACCTGGACAGTTACCTCCGGAGAGGCCAAAGGATAATTGTATTGACATAATCCCTGATAGCTCCCCTTCTAACCAACCTCCCTACAAGGTAAGTGCTGCCCAAAATGAGAAAATTATGACTCAGGTGAATGACCTTCTCGAGAAAGGATTGATTCAACCGAGTTCTTCACCTAACTATTCTCCAGTATTACTCCAAAAAAAAGGATGGCTCGTACAAAACATGTGTTGATTACAAGACCCTTAACAAGATAACCATCGAGAATAGGTTTTCGATTCCTAGAATCACAAGCTTGAGGGAGCTGCGTATTTCAGTCGCATTGATCTTAAGAGTAGCTACCATCAAATTAGAGTGGTACCTCAAGATGTACATAAAACTGCTTTCAGGACATCATTTGGGCTCTATGAATATTTGGTGATGCCATTTGGTCTTACAAATGCTCCCGCCATTTTCAACAGAATGATAGATAGAATTTTTAGACCTCACCGCAAGTTTACGGAAACTTTCTTTAATGATATTCAAAGAGTGAGGCAAAGCACAAGGAGCACCTCGACATTGTGTTTAAAGAGCTTAGGAAACACAAGCTTTTCATCAATGGAAAGAAGAGTGAATTCTTTTTGTCAAGATCCATTATTTGGGGCATATTGTTTCAAAAGAGGTTTTACGCATGGATCCTGCAAAGATTCAAGCTATTAAGGACTGGCTAGAGCTTCAAAATGTTCATCAAGTCAGGAGTTTCATTGGCCTATGTTCTTACTATCGTTAATTTATTCGACACTTTGCTTTCTTGGCTTCTCCGTTGCATGATTTAACGAAGAAGAAAGTTGTATTCTGTCAGGAATGCGAGATATGTACTATTTGGACACAAATTTTCAGCTTATTTGGGCTGATTTGAATGGGGATATTGTTGTGCCATCTTATTCGGTACGAGATGGTTTTCTAATGATGCAAAACCTTAGTGGTCCAAGATTACACATTGTGGTAAGCCACCCCTGAGCTGGGTCAAGGCAACCCTGGCAAGTCCATGCCCTCAATGCATGCACGTTCCATACTCCGCACCCCGAGTCCTCACGATCGTCACCAGTACAACAAGCTAGTGGACATCCCAAGCTGGGTTCCTCCAAAGGCTCCACTCCCAAGGCAGAGTTCGTATCAAATGAGCCACATGGGAACTCTCCACAAATGAGCCGCAAATCCAACTATATAGCCCTATGACCAGTTCACACTGCAATAAGAACCATGTCCAAACGGCCTCTAATGCTAGCCACATTATGTCCACGCACGGGGCATAACAAATGTAGTGCTAAGGTAGCGCACTGAGAGACAGGCCCAACCCTAACACGACACCTCCCAAAGAGCCATCATAGATCTCACTGTGGTACACGCATCCACATCAGATCCACCACCCATACCAATGTCTCTGCTCCGACATCAGAGCCCGCGATCCATACCCGTGCTCTGACCCACGCCCTAGCGCGAGAGCTTGATCCATTCTACAAGCCAGATGCCCCCGACCCAGAGCATCAAGACCCTCCACCACACAAAGACAGATCCAGGAAGTTCTCCACGGACATGACATGCTCTCATCACATAGACCTAACCCTCTTTCTGCTATGAGATTGGGATTGGATGAGGATGAGTCATAGGATCATCATCTATTATCTTGATGTCAGTATTTTTCCTTTTTTTTTCATTTTCTTTTCAGTTCTTCCATGGCCCAGTATATCCATGTTAGATACCATTGTATTACTTATGGTCTCATAGACCCTTGGGGTCTTCCGTAGACGTTAATATAACTTTCTCTCTTTCTTTCTTTCTTTCTTTCTCTCTCCAGCAGGAGCTCCCAATGTAGATGGTGAGCAACTATGCAGGCAAATGGGTGTGGAGGGCAATCCATTCATTGATGTATGGCGTGCACGAAAAGACATGACCGAGGAGAGGCCTCTCATCCTCAAATTCAAAGATGCCCTTGTTAAATATTAATGTGGGAATAAACAAGTGCTGGTGTAAATTGGCACTTAATAACTTAGTATTCTAGGGTTTAAATAAAGCGGTTCTAGTGTGTGCGAACAACTTTTCTGTGTAGGTTCATTTGTGTGTGGGAGCAGCTCTGTAGAAGGATCTTATGTAAGCAATGTTGTGTAAAGGTGACACCTCTTAGGGACACTTGACATGTGGCATGTGTGGTGGCAGCATATGCACGCACCTTGTATAAGGGGGTCTCTCCTATAAAAAGAACCATTATTATAATACAAAGTATGCCTAATCTTTTCATCTAATCTCATGCCCCTTGTTTAATCATCTTGTGATTAATCCCTAATTCCATCTTGTTAATCAAGTCCTGCTCCTGTTTTAATCTCTATCTGGGCCTGACAATGGTACTAGAGGCTGGGTGTTTTTGTTCGTTAGAAGATTTAGCTGCATACGTTCCTTCAGCAACGTTGCTGCCTACTACAGTTGCCGTTGAGAACACCTTGCATACGCCAGCTTCTCAGTGTGCTGTCCTTGCGGTTCCATGCTTAGCCTTGCTGCACAGCTCAAAGCCACTCATGCCTCTTGCACAGGAGTCCCTGCACAGGAGTCCCTGCGCAGCCGCTGCCATGTCCTCTGCCAACATCAGCAGCTGCTGCCCCCACCTTGTTGTCGCCTGCTTTCTGTCCAGCAAAAGCACCACCCGCCAGCTCTACCAAGTTGCTGCCTTATTTCAACTTGCAGAACTGGTCACCACCATCAGCACATGCTGTCTTCATCCCGCCACACGCTCTATAAACAGCGGTCACGCAGCTTTGTCATTAGTGGATCTCAATGCCTGGGCCATACCATCAGTAATCAGTTATCAGCAATTTGCAAAAATTAAAGGCTTGCTATGCACAATTTTGGGGCTTTTCTGAAATTTCTGCAAAATAGCAGCAATTGGAGCCATTTTTCTTGCAAAAATTTTGGGGTTTTTTGTTTGGGTTTTCTCTGTGAGATTTTTCTTGTGAGAATTAGGCATTCGTAGGCACTCCAGTTCTTGTGCACATATCTCGGAGCTTTGTTTTTCTCACTCAAGTATACATCCTGTTTTTTTTGGTATACTTTGGCAATCACATCTTTTATCTCGTCATATCCCGGTGCCATGTGTGCACACTCTTGTTTTCTCTTGTGTTTCCTGTAAGCTTTGAGTGCACAAAAGTTCTCATCCAAGGGGGGCTTTCTTGTTCAGTGCACCTCATACTGCTTTGGGAAATCTTGTATTGTGAGGATGTCGCAAGGTTTTTGAAATGGGCTGTGTATTGTAGGTCGAGTCATAATTACAGAGAGACCCCGCATGACGAGGCAGGGTCTATGAGACCACAAATGTGTTTCACATGGCCACATGGACATGCAATGGGACCTTATGGTCTTGCCGAGACTTAACAAGGAAAAACATGGCCTTTTACACAGAGACTAATCAGAGCCCCGAGAGGGGGCTTACCCGAGGTGTCACGTTATGTATGGGAGTCTGCTTTTAGGAGCCAAACTCATACCTCGCCGCTGGGGGGGGGGGGGGGGGGCGGCATGCTTATTTAAGCCCCATGTGCATAAAGTACTCACAATAGTCAGACGGGATGAGGAGGCCCAGTTCAAGTGGATGTGTTTTGCCAAACCTAGCTTCAAGATGTTGTACATTGCAATATGTTACTTCCCACCTAAGATATCAGTCTATGCACAAGATTTGATACACATGTCACATGCCAAACCAACTGAAGTTATCTTCACATCCCCTTAGGGTTGAGTCTACCAGAGCAAGGGCATTTCATGAGGTGCATATATATGCAGAGTATGCACCGGTGGAAGACAAGGAGCACTATTTGTTTCAATGCCCACCCTACTATGAGATCCAAGGAAGATTTCATTCTCTTCCGGGACGGTTTCAGCCCCCTCTCACCGGTCAGTCAGTATGAGGATCAGAGATGTTTAGGCATGTATGTACTGGAGCTTCACTGTCTCACTGAGAACTCATGCTTAGGCAACACTCTTGGAAACACTGCCAGCAAGGCACCTCTTAGACGTCCATCACATATTACGTGGGGCTGCTTTTCGTTTCATTTTCAGTACTTTTTGTTTCCATGTGCACATTCTACACATGGAACTTTTGTAACATATGTTGGTCTCACATACTCATTGGGTCTTTTGTAGACGTTGATTAAATCTCTCTCTCTCTCTCTCTCTCTCTCTCTCTCTCTCACACACACACACACACATAGAATACTTTTGAAGACATTAATCTCTCTCTCTCTCTCACACACACAGAATACTTTTGAAGACATTAATCTCTCTCTCTCTCTCTCTCTCTCTCTCTCTCTCTCTCTCACACACACACACACGCACGCACGCACGCACGCACAGACAGAAGCAATTGGAGCATATTCATTGAGGTCTTGTATCTACCATATGACATACACGATCATTCCACATCACATTTCTACTTAGTTTTCATCCTTTTCTGGGGAATGCCTCCATTTTTACAGACTGTAAACATTCTGTACTACGTTGTTTTCATCAACCATTCTGGCCACACACACACGCACACAAAATGAAATCTTCTACAAAGTCCACATTTTTTAGGATAGAAAACAGAAGACCATTGAAAGCAAACCAGGTAAAAATGGCATGAAGAAATTACGAAGAAAAGAAAGCTATTCATCTAGAAAGGGCCAGCCTCCAACAGTCACTTTGCTTCATCATGAGCATCACGTTCTCTCCAAAACCCGCATTGGAACCAAAAAACCAAATTTGGGTTTTCAAAACCCAGATGAAAAATTTCACAACCCAAATTCGGAACCTGGCCGCCCAAAGGTCAAAGATTCACGCCATACCTCGAGGAAACATGTTAGAAGGGGGCTACTCCATGCATTTGAAGAGAGAGCAGCTACTCTCAACTTGTTGATGGGGGCTCTCTCTATCTCTCTCTGTTGCAAGGAGACAAAGATCCAAAATCACGTAACCTTGTATTTACGCTCAAAATTTAATTTAATCATAAATGTATCGTGATATATCTTTCTTTATTTATGAGCTTGTTTTTTTTTGTGTGAGTTTGTAGATGCCACTAGGGTAGATTCAAACTTGAGAGGCACCCAATGCCACTAGGGTGATTCAAACCCAATGTTTCGTTCTTAGATGCCACTAGAGTAAACATTTAGGAGGTAGATGCCACTAGAGTAAACATTAGGTTAGCAGAAGCACCCATGCCTCCCAAAGAAGGAGACATTGGGTTAGCGATTAGATGCCCATGCCTCCTAAGAACGAGACATTGGGTTTGAATTTCGTTCTTAGGAGGTAGGCATAGGGTAGATTCAAATCTAATGTCTCATTCTTACGAAGCATGGACGTTAAATCCCTAACCCAATGTCTCCTTCTTGGGAGGCGTAAGTGCTACCATTGGGCTATAGTCAAGTAAGCTTCTTTATGAACTTGTTAGCAATGCCTATATTAGCATCGTTGTGGATGTAAATTGCCTATCTTAGACTCGATGTCAATGTAAATTACGACTGTTAGCAACCCACTTATGTGAAGTTAAAGGCTAAGTTGAAGGGAATGTATAACTCCCTCTCTTTTTCATAGCTATGCATGATAGAGAAAAAGAGAGAGCAAGAGACGTGAGGGTGGTGCCAACACCTTTTTGAACACAATGTGTTACACTTAGAAGGGGTCATGCTAGTTGCATTCCAAGCCATGGGTACTACAGTTAACCCATTTCAGGGTTAACAAGGTTTGCCACACCCAATTATATGCCAAAGCATAAGTAATCTACATCAAATGTCAAGGATGGACAGACAAACTCATGTACAAACAAGCCATGAAGCAATGGTATCCAAATCTCAAACTTGCACTAGCACACTATAAAGGTTCGACAAATAATTAATGTGTTTCCCACTCAAAGTGCATGTGGTAGTGAGCTAGGATACGCTTCCCAGTGTTGTAATGCATCAATGTATTGTGAGATGAAGCAATGTAATGGCAATAGGCTAAATAGAAGCTTTGGGCACCTGTCCGCCATAGTTTAAGTGTGTGTGAACACTTATGGTGGCCATTGTAAAGATAATTTCTCTCATAATGCAAGAACACCCTCCCATTGTGCAAATGAGCTTTCCCTCTTGCTAAACCTCTCTCTAATCTTCTCTTTAATGCATGCTAGTGAGTGTATGTAAGTGATATGAGGTGAGCGAAGGGAGTAGTTCCCATAGTGCGACATGACGGTGTGACAATGCTCGCAGGAGAAGGTGAATGGTATTGAGCTTGGAGACCTCAAGGGTTATAAGCTTGGCCATCGAAAAGATCTCCATGACACGTTGAGGCGAGTGGTTCCCTCTTTGCTCTCTCTAAGCCTTAACATTTTTAGTGCCGTTGTTGTCGAGGATTAATCCCTTGGCTTTATCATTTGTTTTTCTCTAACCTATGGTTTGCCCATTGCTCACACTCTTGAATAGTGGGGTGCCACAAATGGGAGTGGGACTTGATGGAGATTTGTGTGAAAATATGTGATTTTTGCTCTCTTTTTGCTTTTTTATATGTTAACTAAAACTTAGGTACTTAATTTTTGCATGTTATCTAGGTTTTTTATGGTATTTGATTACATTAGCATGCTACCATTCATACCATAAAAAACAAAACAAAACTCTTGATTTTTGCTAATTTTCACGAATACATTGGTTTTTTTATTAGTGAAGTCAAGAGACAAAAATCATTTTAAAAAAATTAGAGTTTAAAGGGTAGATTGGGCCCATACTGTACAACTTTGTAAGAAAAAACATAAAAAAAACTTTCAAAAATCAAATTTCGGATTTTTTACAAAATCATGTTTCTGGATAAAACCTGATTTTATAGTAATAGCCCCCTGTGATTATCTTCCCGAGATTCTCACTGCAATTTTAGGGATTCCAAGGCCAAAAATAGTAAAGATTAAACATGATTTTGTGTAATAAAGGGTTTTTTTTTCAAGAAAGAGACTTCTATTGAGTATGAAAAAGGCATACAACAATCATGGCTATAAGCCAGAATAGAATAGAATCACCCCAATATGTAAGGTGATTTCAACCACTGAGGAGCATATGATGCCATGAGAGACCTGTGGGGCTAGAGGAAAAGAAAATGCCATGGTCCCACTCTCACATAAATATAATGTGCTTTGCTTGCGCAGAACGAGAGGGCCCCTAAATACAAGCCCAAGTAGCCATGAGAGTATGGATGATATTGCCCCATATATAGTACTAATGCACTGCAAAGATCTGGACATTCTCAATAGCCTTTGTGCATCTAGCTCTCCAGATCTGCCATGTTGTAATATTGGCAACAATCTCCCACAACTGGTGTCAATCCTCTGTCTGGGGGGTGTATAATCAGAGTGAGGGACATCCTGCAACAATAAACCATGCTGGGCAATACCTCTACAAATGAAAATAGTAGAGTTTGTACCACTACCCTCATAAAAAAGCTGCGCACCGGACTGGGAGAGCCAAGCAACTGCCCCCCAAGTCACATGCATGGCATGGCCACTCAATTTTCCCATAAGTTGAGGTATAGAACCCCAAATCTGTTGTGTAGTGCTACATGCCCATAAACAATGTTGTACAATCTTAGACTTTGCCGCACATCTCAGGCAAGTAGGTGCTACACCGAAAATCGATCTCCACTGAGATTGGTGGGAAGACCACCATGTAAAAATAATCAAAAGAAATGAGAGATCTGACTCCTTATGTATGAATGCCAAAGCCTATGCCAATATCTACGATGTATCACTGGAGAGAATGATCCGATTTAGAGGTGGCCCCCTCTATCGAGCACCCAATTATCCACATAAAATCTGTCTAACCATGCATAAATACATCCTCTAATTATCCACATAAAATCTGTCTACGATGTATCACTGGAGAGAATGATCCGATTTAGAGGTGCCCCCCTCTATCGAGCACCCAATTATCCACATAAAATCTGTCTAACCATGCATAAATACATCCTTTATCTCTTCTTTTGTTAGACCATGAATAAAGAAGAGTGGATGGTCTCCTCAAAATGTCATCCTCATGCCAACAATCTCTACCATGAATGGAGAGTATAAACCTCTCCCAAGATGCTCTTTCAAGAGGATGCACCAAGCCCTCATGCCCACCTCTTTTATCCATTGGCATCTCAACCATGTTAAAATCCCTACCAATAATCCAGGCAACAGGCATGAACATAGTGAGAGATTTCCAAAAGACAATCCTGTCACCTCTATGGTTAGGAGCATAGAGGTTAAGAATACCAATGCATGTAGTACCCTGCATAAGAAGGATCCATTGCGCTCTCGCTCGCAGGCAAAATGACACTATGTCCAAATATACAAGGCAAGATCAAAGCTGAAACAGAGATACAGACACCACCTTTGGTACCAATAGCTGGTGACCAAAAGGTGTGTCCCGAGAGAAGCTTGCTAATCTCCCACACTAGCTAGCATCCAGTTTATGCTCTTGCAAGAGTAATACATCCATAGGTCCACCTGTAATTGCACAATGAAGCTGAGTTTTGACAATTTGTTTCCGTCGACATGGAAACAAGCCCCCAAGACCCTAAATGTTCCATGAGACAATCTTCATAAGGACTCAGAGTAGGAACGACCAAATCTCGTGGTCTCGACGAAGGACCCCCTTTAGAGACGGAAGTATGTCTCGCATAGGTAAGGGAGGGAAAATCTGATAATTCCCACTCCGGGGAAAAGCCAGGGCTGGTCCTTAAAACTGGAGAGGTACCATGACAATGTGACTGCGCAACATCATCCTCAAAGGGTGCAATCATCATGTAGCTGTAAATGCAACATCCTCCTATGGGGGATCCAAATCCTATGACTGCAAAGCCTCGTCCTCCAAAGAAGGATCAACATCCTGTGAGGCAAGAACTGCATAAGGGTTGGGGTGCTCCATTAGGGGTGCGGGTGAAGGGGCATGTATGGGTGTACAAGGGTGCCTGCCATCTCTAGCCACAACCCAACGATGTGTGGTCTGGTGTGGCATAGGGGCAACTGGAGTCTGGGCAAATGTAGAAAATTAAAATAAAGGGTTATTTTAATTCCCTAAAGTCGTAAATATTAGGATTATGAGTAGTTTTGGGGTAGGACTATAAATAGGGGTGGTGGTCCATGGAAGAAAACTTTTGGATCAGTTTACATTTAACCTTATGTCACATCTTGGAGTACTTATGTACTACCACACTTGAGCTTTCCTGGGAGCTGGCTCATGACTCACATTCATGTGACAATTGTCACATGGCTTCCTTGGATATAGCTTAGACCCACACCCCTTTCACTACATTGTTTGTCACTTTCATATGATACATGATGGAGATACACATGCTATGGCTATGGTGTTCTTGATTTATATGTGCATGAGTTTTTGCTTTTATGGTTCCCACCTTTACATTGGTATCAAAGCTTATAATTTGATTTTGGGGAGCTTTTATGTGCATTTGGACAAGAAATTGCGAGAAAACTGAGTGTTTACATGTGTTTTGTGAATTTTCTTGATTCTACACATTGTAATCTACATTTTCTTGGAAAAAAAATAATGTGGATGGGAAAGATGGTGGAAATGCAAGATTTACCTTCATTTAGCCATTTCCAAAGGTTTTTATATAAGATTTGGATCAATTTTTGAATTTGGGGACCAAATTTTGGGGTCTAGACCAAATTATTGAGAAATTTGGACCAAAATTGTGACCAAATTTGATATTGTAGAGAGCAAATCGAATGCACAAGAAGGAGATCCATCTACTTATAGACATGCAAGCAAACAATGTGTGAAGCCACCATTAAGACTACATCACATGTGAGCTTTATGGGGCTGATGCAAGAAGACCTCATGGTGGGGAAGTACCAAAAAGCTTTCCAATTTAGCCTGCATTATCTTTGTGTGTATGACATCTCTTCATCAACTAAGATCAACACTTGTTCATTGAAAAGTTATTTATGATTATGATACCTAAAGTGAAACTGGTCTTATGATGTATCATATATAATGACACTTCTTCTCATCAATCTTAGTGAATTAATAGTTAGCTTCTCTTGTGTAATGTAGTTTTAGGATATTTCTCATACTCCTTTAACATTAGCTTTGTGTATATAACAACTTCATCAACCAAGATCAACAATTGTTCACTGAAAAGAAGTTGTGATTATGATACTTAAAGTGAAATTGGTCTTGTGATGTCTCATATCGAATGACACTTCTTGTCTTGTGATTTCTCATGCTCCTTTAACATTAGCTTTGTGTGTATGACAACTTCATCAAATCAAGATCAACAATTGTTCATTGAAAAGTTATTTATGATTATGGTACCTAAAGTGAAACTGGTCTTGTGATGTATCATATCTAATGACACTTCTTCTTATCAATCTTAGGGAATTACTTTGTAAAACTGGAAATCATGCAATATGGGAAAGGGGCATCACTCATTAATGTCATCTTTACCATAGATTTCTCAATCAAATATACAGTCCCCCTATGTGGCTTAATTTAGTTTACAAGGTGCATTAAGACAACTTCACTCCCAAAAAAAACTGAATCTTTGGTAGACTTGTCTCCTTGTTTGTATACATATGGCTCATGTGAGAAGATATGTGTTATTGAGAAATTTATTAGGCATCACATTATGCTTAATAACTTAGCTTTTAGAGCACATATAAATAAGACATGTCTAGCTCAAGAGGATTTTAAAGTTGCATTTACTTGTTTAAAAACAATAAGAAGCCTTGGGAAGATAAATGACTTTAAACTAAATCACAAATTTAGTAATAATAATCCTTACTGCTTTGTAGTACCTAAAACTTGGAGCGCAACTAACATGATGCCTTTGGATTTAAGTATAACAACACACGTTCATCAATGCCCTTATGTGTGTGTGTAAATCAATGAAAAAGGAAGTTTAAAGTAGGGACACAAGCAAAGATAAATTATGATTATAAATACATAATGATTATATTTTGTTGTAGTTATTGTTAAGGCTTATAGATAGCAATGAGGAAGCCACTCACCTCAACATTTCATGGGAATCTTTTTGATGGCCGAGCTCGTAGCCCTTGAGGTCCCCAAGCTCAACAATGCCATGGGTAGCTTACCATTTGACTTCTCTTGCAAGCATTGTCACATCGTCGCATTTCACTATGGGCACTACTCCCTCCTGTCACCTCATATCACTCTCACACGCTCACTAGCATACATTAGAGAGAAGATTAGAGAGAGGTTTAGCAAGAGGGAAACAATGGGAGAGTGTTCTTTCATTGTGAGAGATTTTGCCTTTCATACAATGGCCACACACACTTAAATTATGGTCGGGCAGGCACCCAAAGCTTCTCTTTGGCCTATTGCTTGTACATTACTTCATCTCATAATACATTGATGCATTACAACACTAGGGAGCACATCATAGCTCACTACCATATGCTCTTGGAGCGGGAAACACCATTAATTATCCCTTGGACCTTTATAGGCGCCAGTCCAAGTTTGAGATTTGGACCACCATTGTTTCATGGCTTGTTTGTACATGAGTTTGTATGTCCATCCTTGACATTTGATGTAGATTACTCATGCTTTGGCATATAATTGGCCATTTACATGAGTTTGTGTGTCCATCCTTGACATTTGATGTAGATTACTCACGCTTTGACATATAATTGGGTGTGGAAAACCTTGTTAACCCTAAAACTTTATGATGTGTCAATCATGTCCTCATGATTGGATTAAAGACTTTGTTGAGGGGTAGATGTATGCTTGTTGATAAGTAAATTTTGCATATCTTTAATCCTCTAGAGGGATGAAGAAGCTAGTTAGTAAATGAAAATGTTAATAGCAATAGATGGGATCCTAATTAGGGTGGAGGGCATTGTGTGTGATTACTCTCTTTGTTTGCTCTTTTTCCTTTTTTTGGCATTCACATGCAAGGTTACAATATTTATTAAGGTTAGTGGGGATTCAATGGCTACTAGCAATGGAAGATAAGAGTTAGAGGTCCAAAGGAGCATTAACAAGCAATCCCTATGAGCAAATCTTTTTGGTTTAATGTGTCCCTTTGCAAGCTATCAAAGGATTTTGTAGTGACTTAACTTGCTTTACTTCCTATGTGCTTTTTTAATTATTAAGAATAATTAGTTACTCTTTGAGCATTGGTCAAATTGATATACCGTGAAGTACAAAAGGGCGAGTACAAAACATTTGGAGAGGATTAAAAGGATTTAGTCAACTTGCAAGGTTGTGGAGCCATTTGTTGTAAAGGTTCAGAGGCTATTTGGACAAGATCATTGGCTACTGTTGGCAAGGCTAAACTTTGAGGAATTCTAGGTGATGGGTCATACCATGGGTACACCCACCATGGTCCCCCATCCACAGGTGTACCTAGAAGGTGTTGATGAGACAAGGTTTCCACTAGTGGGTGAATAAAGGTGTACTCACTGAGCAGTTGCTTCCTTTGATTAGAGTAGACTTTTGATGATTAGCCACTTGAGGACTATTCTTCTTTAGGACTGAACCATAGCTATGATTTTAAGAATCACGGTGGTGAAACTTCATGAAATTATAGAAGAATGGTATCTTATATTGGAAATATGATGAGAAAACATTGTGGCCATGTGGTTACACATTTGAGTGACTTTTAGCCTCCATGATTTTGTAGGTGTTAGAAATCACAGCCGTGATTGTTGAAGAATCATGATGACGAAAAACTTATATTACACCACAGGATAATTGATATACATTTAGAATGAGAGGAAACAAATGTTCTAGATAGTTTTGATGGAATTTGGGATAGCCAAGTCAACATGATTATATAGAGATAAGAATCACGGGCATGATTCTTGGAAGAATTACGATGATAATATTACATGTATACTGAGATGAAATGACTTAAATAGTGCAAACATAATGAAAGAATGCCAAAATACCATGTACTTGAACATTTAGATGAAGATTTGTTGGGAATCACGGGTGTGATTCTTAGAAAAATCTTGGTAATAAGAACTAATGCAACACAAACAACAAATAATTATAGAATATACATGTGGAGTGCAATTTGAAAACAATTGGCATGATTTAAATGAAATTGGATACATGTTGGCAATCGTGATTATGCATCGTGATTAACCAACCAATCACGGCGGTGACACTCGCATGATTCCTGATGATGTGGCACACGGCATGATTTTTGATGATGTGGTAAAAATCATAGTGATAAAAAACTTTAAATCAAGTGATGCAGTAGGCTTTCATGAGGAATATGTGACTTATGGGACATTTGAAGCAATTTTACTAGACGTGATTCAGAGAATCACAAGCATGTTTCTTCAGGTGCATAGGCGTGATTTGAAAATCACGGTAGCTTAGCCTTATGTTTTCCATCATTCTGATGATGTACATAGCATGTGTAACACCCTTGTACTATGTGAAAATGTTTGAGATAGGTGATTCTTTATTGTTGATGTGATCATTGATCACAACCATGACTATAGATCATGGTGTGACTCCTACATAACTGCAAAATAAGAGGTTTAGGCATACTTCTTCATGCTTATATATCACTTTTCATACCATTCCTTGGCTTTCTACGACTCCTTGGCAAGCGTGATTATGGAATTCTTTGCGTTATCCTTGCATTGTTATATCAGCATTGTTATCCTCTCCATCTCTTTTTTTGCATGAGGATTGACATCATCTTCTTTGAATATCATTGAAGGCACATGTATCTTATAACCATAAAGAGCTTCAAATGGTGGCATGCCAATGATTGAATGCATGGTATTGTTGTAGCAAAATTCAGCCAAGTAGAGCCATCTATCCCAAATGGTTTGGGTGTTATGGTAATAATGCCTCAAGTAGGTCTCCAACCACTTATTGACTCTCTCCTATTGGCCCCATTGGTTTGAGGGTGATAGATGGTGCTTGGAGGAAGCTTGGTGCCCATAACTTCAAACAAACTCTTCCAAAAAGAACCCATAAACTTTAGATCTTCATCACTCACAATTTGTAAAGACATCCCATGTAGCTTGAACACATGTTCCATAAATTGAGTGGCCACTTGAGATACTGAAAATTGTGTCTTTGTTAGAATAAAATGAGAGGCTTTAGTAAGTCTCTATCCACACCACTACATAAATGGAATTCCATCCATGCCTTGTGAGAGGCAAGCCGATGATGAAGTCCATGGTTATGTGAGTCCATTTGCCTTGTGGAGTAGGCAAAGGTTGAAGCAAGCCACTTGGCTTATAAGTGGAGTCCTTGTTTTGTTGACAAGGTAGGCATTGAGAAACACACTCAAACCCACTTGGCTTATGAGTGGAGTCCTTGTTTTATTGACAAGGTAGGCATAGAGAAACATACTCATATACATCCCTCCACAAACCTTTCCAATAAAGGCTTTGCCTCACTTTGTCATAGGTTTTGTAGAGTCCCAAATGCCCCGAAAGTGGAGAAGAATCAACAATTTCTACTCATATGATGAGTTAGGTACCAAATACACCTTGCCACAATACCATAGGAGTCCATTGTGCACCTTATATTGAGGAAAATCTTTATTGTGCACCTTGCCACAATACCATAGGAGTCCATTATGCACCTTATATTAAGGAAAATCTTCATTGTTTACTGGCTATAATTTCTAAAAAAGCGGGATAGTCACATGATCAAGCAAGTATTCCTCTTGTATATCTACAATCCAATCCTTGTACACTTCCAAGATGGAAGAAAGAGTGCATGCCCACATACGAGAGAGAGCATCGGCTAAACATTGTCTTTGCCCACCGTATAAGATATCTCAAAGTCATAACTTTGGAGAGTGGCAAAACCACTTTCTTTGCTCAAGAGAAAGATTGGGTTGAGATATGAAATACTTGAGAACCCTATGATCACTTATCACCTTGAAATGACTCCCATAGATGTAGTGACGCCACTTCTCGATTGCATGCATGATGGGCAACATCTCTTGCTCATAAGCGTGCAAGCCCTTTCCTTGTCAGTGAGCTTCCTACTTTCATATGCAACCACACCATGTTCTTGGTAAAGAAAAGCCCCAATGCCACTCCAACATACATTCACTCTTATGGTAAAAGGAGGGAAAAATTAGGACACACCAAGATAGGGACCGGAGTAAGGATTTCCTTAAGCTCTTGGAAGCTCTTCTCCGCTATGGCATCCCAAAATAAGGCCTCTTTCTTGAGCCTATCGGTGAGAGGAGTGGCAATGGATACATAATGCTCAATGAACCTTCTATAAAAGGAAGAGAGCCCCAAGAATCCCCTCAATTGAGTGGTGTTGGTTGGAATAGGCCACTCTTTGACATACTGCACTTCTTTGGGTCCACTTTGATACCATCTTCACTCACAATGTGCCCTAAATAGTCCATGTCATGCTCCATAAAAGAACACTTTCTCTCCTTGGAATACAATTTGTGCTTCCTTAAGGCCTCCAAGACTTGCCTCACATGCAACAAACGATCCCCTTTATTCTTGCTATAGATGAGGATATCATTAAAAAAACACAAATACCCATTTGTAAAGGAAGGGCTGAAGCACTTTGTTCATGAGTGCATCATGCCTAAACCATGATGAGGGTTACAAGTTGTCCATCATGCTAGGCAAATTTAACCTTATCCTCTTCACTCTTTTGGTAAAGCTGAAAATAAGTGTCCATCTTCATAGTCCACTCCTCCAACTCGTTAAGGGTTGAACCATTTCCCTTAAATTTGGATAGGGTGACCTTGTCTTTCATATCCTTTTGAGTGTTGGAAGAGGGATCATCTTTGTTGTTGGGAGACTTATTTGCTTCAAAGTAGTAGTACTCTTCCATAGAAGCTATCCACTCTTCTAAGATCTCTCGTGCATTATGCTAATCACCTAAGAAGGTCCTATTTGGGATTTATGGAGATCTCTCATATCGTTGCATTGCACTTAGTCATAAGGGAAGGACACCTTGGTCGGGGTGCCAAGATTCTTGAAGATAAAAAAAACATTTTTAGACTTTCTTAGCTCACATCATTTTTGGGGATACGCTCTTAGTTTGTTAAAAGAAGTTTTTATCAACTTTAAAGTAAATATAATTGCGTTATTTCTAGGAGGTAAACATCTCCTTATTTATCTATAAAAGAGGTCATCCTTACTTATCTATATACAAATCTCACATGCCAATTCCATGGCGTATCTTGGACCATGCATATCTTTCCACCCCCCAAAGCAACTTCACCATCCACTTGGGTGACGCAAGGGTGTGAGATCCCTGCCCTCTATGGTCCATCAGAATGCTAGCAGCGAAATAGCAACTACGTAGGGCAGAGCGTCTCACTCGGGGCCTCGCCCACGAATGTCCAGAGGCAAGAGACTAGTTTGGCGACTCATCCTAAAACCGTACCCGAAAATTTTTTCTCTCTGGAAGACACTGCCAATTCCTCCATGAATTTTCAACATCTTAAGGTCTATCTAACCAACAGTTTCCTGAATCATCTAAAACTTTATCGATATACGACTCCTTCTGGGAATATCTCTTTCATACTTCTCACGAGTAAAAGATATATCTGTGGCTTCCTCACGCTCATGCTGCCGATAGCTTACCCCTTGAGTATAAAGACCATAAATTAAGAGTTTTCTTCTGAAATTCTCTAAGGTCTGACTTATTACATCTATCTTTATCTACCTTAACAATTTCCAGTCTTAATGTTGGAAACCACCCGTACTGCTCGGGTCTACCTTGCCACCCGCTTTCCAGTGTAAATTATAATCCAAAGTATTCAATTGGGTTTGTGTCCGGGTACTTAGAGAGAGGTCTTCCCTCCGAGCCCCATCGTCGACACAGAGTAAGAACCATCACATGCATAAAAAACAATCATACCTTAAAATTCAAACAGTATTTATTTAAATAATCTATCCAAACATAACTGAACCTTTATCTTCTCTCTTGCCTGATCATCAGAGAACCTTCAATTCTGAGTTGATTTCTTAAATTCGAACCTCATCGTTCTGAGCTTGATCACAACCTTGGGATAGTTCCCACAATCATTTCCTTTGATTCCGACAACTTAATCCTTTCCGAACTAATCTTGAGAATTGAATAACTTTCTTACGTTCCCATTCATTCTAAGGTCAATTGGCCAGACTCGACAGTGGAACAAGACTTGCACTTGGTTCATAAAATCAACGCTTTTTTTCCCCATCGAAAGAGCGAGGCACAGCCGTTGAATCCTTCCCCTAAAATGAGGACTTATTCGGGTCCTATAATATAGAAAGAAAATCTAAATATAGTCCCGCAACTTTCCTTTATCCATATAACTTGATAAAAATCTATTCTTCTCTCGATCCTTCAGTGATAACAACATAGCCATTATCCCACTACAATTCTCCGGCCATTCTGAGGATGACCACCTCGTTGTTTCATTGATCCTTGATCCTTTCTTCAAGACCAACATTTATAGGATGGTTCTCTATATGACTTCATTTATAGTCACAGACGTTGGGCGAATTCACTTCTTATTAGGGATCTTTTCCACATCAAGGAAGCCTTTTCGCTCGAGGATCTAACCTTCGAGTTTGATTATATTCTCTAGGATCATTTCTTTCCCTTTTCTTCAAAACAAGGGAAGGTTCTTATGCGTCACAGGTCTTCACCTTGCGAGACTAAGTGGTCTTTATCCATTATTTCTACTTGTCTCTTAACTCACGGCCGGCCATTGAACTAGGTCATCGACCATCTTATTTCAAAGATAATTACATCTAAGAAAATTTTGCCATAACTTGGCTACTTTTCAAACGATTTCTCAAATTTTAAACTATATTTAAGAAGCTTGAAAAATGAATAATTAATATCCATCCTAAGAGTTTCTTTCATTTCCTTTTCCAAAGAAAGGAATAAATATCATTTAAACATATAAGATATCATGAGACTTTCTCTTTCAATATCTAAATTATTTATGCATATCCTTGCATAAAGTAAGCATAAAATATGATAAAACTTCCTCTTTTAACATCTATAAATATGCATGCATAAACATAAACATGAAAATGTAACTAAAGATCATTATTTTTGCATCTAATGACTCATGCATACACATATCATTGATATGTATATGGAAATGTAAGTAAACATCCACTTTTAGTATCTATATGATTCATGTATACATACCATGAATGTAAACATGCAAATGTGATCATTCATCCTCTTTTAACATCTATAT
Organism: Cibotium barometz; assembly: GCF_041138505.1. Classification (NCBI taxonomy): domain Eukaryota; kingdom Viridiplantae; phylum Streptophyta; class Polypodiopsida; order Cyatheales; family Cibotiaceae; genus Cibotium; species Cibotium barometz. Next base: position 27,468,145 of record NC_141104.1, read on the forward strand.
GATTCATGCATACACATACATGAATGTAAACATACAAATGTGACCAAACATTCTCTTTTAGCATGAATGTAAACATACAAATATGACCAAACATTCTCTTTTAGCATCTAATTACTTATGCATAAGCATGCATAGATATAAACATAAAAATATACTCGTCGTGAGTCCACTTTTAGACATAAAAATATATACCTCTATTCATAGTTAAGAAGCTAACTTAAATTATTTGATTCTACCCCCATGAGTCTACATGGATATCCTCATGCATGGGCTAGACACTATCTTCATGGCTATTCTAAGTTTAGAAGAGGGGATAGCTTAGTTAAAGCTCATCCACATAAAGCCCATGTTCATAATCTAGACATCATTATAAACCATAAGCCAAGTATTAAGCAAGAGGGTTAACATCTTCATCATTACTTATCTACTTATTTAGAAAGCATGGTTTAAAAGAGATAACCATGAGAGTAGCATTCTTCCAAAGCATGTGGAAGAGAAGAGAAGAAGGAGGGTAATCCTTCATGCATACATAATAAAAAAGAAAGATTATCTTTAGTTTAAACATGAGTATAAATCATAAATCATGACCATAAACATGAAAAATTAGCATATAAGCCAACTTCCACATGGTTTAGGAGGAGAACCATGGAGTAGAGGACTTCCAAGTCATATGGAAGAGAAAAGAAGAATCCCTAATGCTTAAGACGAGATTTAACATCTACTTAATTCATAAAACAAGATTTAGAGAAGAGAATCATGCATCTCCATGCTTCCAAAGCATGTGGAGGAGAAGAAGATAGTATAAACATCATTGTTTAGGCTTACCCTTGGTATGGGCTTGATTCTTTATCTTGCAAGGAGGTGTGTAGCCCTAAAGGAAGAGGCTTGGCCACCAAGAGAAGAGGGTAATCTTCAAGAGAAAGGTAGCCTTCAAGAAAGGAATCTTGCTTCAAGGGAAGAGAATAACCTTCAAGAGAGGGTTCACCACCATCAAGAGAAGAGGCTAGACCACCATGGAGAGGATTAGGATTCAAGAGGAAAGACCCATGCCTACCATGGAGAGGATTAGGGAAAGATAGAATGGTTTAGTGAAGCACCAAAGCTTCAAAATGGAGAGGCAAGGAAGAGGGATGAAGGAAATACACTAAAATGAAAATTACACTAAAGTGAAAATATACTAAGATGCAAATACAAAGGAATGGGGTTCTATTTATAGGTGAGGGAGGCCTCCAAATAAGCCCAATTGGGATCTAGAGGCTTCCAGCTTTTGTTTGATCCAATTTGGACAAGATTTGGCTTAGTTATGCCCACTTTTTGATCTAGTTTGGAAGAGGAGAGATGAGAGATAAAATATCCCATGCTTTTAGAGTATTTTTGAATAAAAAAATGGGGGTTTGATGGGTCTTCTAGGCACCTTCTTGAAGCTTTCTTCCCACCCCCTGAGGTGTCAAAAGGCCTCCAAAAAGTCTCCTTTATGTATCAGAAACTCATGATTATGAAATCTCCACCTCATGTGAGCCTTTCTTTACTATTTTCTTGTGGATAATTCCAAATTTTCCCATTTTTCTTTTAATCCTATTTTCCAACCTTATTGGATAAGGATATCCCATTTTTAAATTAAAAATTATTTGCAAGGCTTAGAACTTTGAACTAGGGGTCCTCTTGGCTCACCCTCTGGCATGATGCAAGGACACAGTTCACCATTAGAAAGGGAGGTATGCTAACCACTCTATAGGTTAAAATGGTTTCACTTGCTCGACCTACTATAAGGTGCTTTGCTATCTTATCCGCTCAAATAGGTACTTATCTTTTAAACGATGCTGGAACATATGAAGTGGCCTTACCTTGTGCTTAATGTTAAATAGGAAAACTCTAACGACTTCGTGTACATACTTGCTTAAGACTAGTTGGACCATTTTTTAGTTTACCTGACCTAGTGTGAAAATTAGTCACTTATATATGTCATTTTTTACAATAAGTAATATAAAATCATTTCCTTGTAATATAGAATACTTATGACCTCCCCTTATTCTCTACTCTTATGCTATTGGATTCTTCATGCATACTAGATGGATACTTGGTTGAATAGGTGTGCTTGTAGGTTTTCCTCTTCCATTAGCTTCTTCTTCCCCCTTCTTTTTAGAGAGAGAACCATCAGGAAGGACCATCTCTTATTGCCTCCATCTAGGCATAGAGAGCTATCTCTTCACCCCATATGTAAGGAGCATTCTAATGTAATAACGGAGTGAGAACGTGAGATGGATGAGCTAGCATACCCACATAGGAAAGTTATTTTTATGGCTCTAAGGCAAGACCCAATGACACATGCTTTGGAAAGGTTAAGGTAAGATTTTAACTTGAACGCAACCCACTTGAGCATGACGTAAGGACGTTTCACCATTAGGAAGGGGATATATGAACCACTCCATAGGTTCACATGGTTTTACTTGCATGACTAGCTACTATAAGGCGCTTACATGCACTTATCTCTTTTATGAAATGATGCTTGAACATATAAGGATGCCTTATCTTATGCTAAATTTCAAATAGAGAAAGTCTAAGGACTTTTGTTTATATATTTGCCTAAGACTAGTCAAACCATTTTGTGTATATACTTGCTTAAGACTAGTCAAACCATTTTAAAGTTTAGCAGTGTGAAAACTAGTCACTTGTAAGTCATTTTTGACAATAAGTAATATACAATCATTCCCTTGATAGAATACTCCTCTTCTTCTCTACACTTGGTTGCTTAGATGCTTTTGGATTCATGCATGCTAGATGGATGCTTGAATAGGTTTTCTTTTAGGTTCCCCTCTTCAATTAGCTTCTTTTAGGTTCCCCTCTTCAATTAGCTTCTTCTTCTCTTGCATTTTGAATAGGTTTTCTCTTGTAGGTTTCCCTCCTCCATTAGCTTCTTCTTCCCTTTCCTTTCGTAAGGGAGAACCATGACAAAGTACCATGTCTTATTGCCTCCATATAGTCATAGAGAGCTCTTTCTTCACCCCAGCATAGCAAGGAGCATGCCAGTGTGATAACGGAGTGAGGATGTGACCCACAAAGGGAAGTTACATTTGCAGCTAAGACCCAACAACACATGCTTTGGTAAGGTTAAGGTAAGATCTTGACTTGAACATCATGTAAGGGTTTCTAGGGCTATAGAAGCTATCCACCACGGGGTTAAAAAAGGTAAAAAAGGGCCTTTGGCTATCATGACACTAGAAGAAGTGTGCCTGCTAAATACCCTTGGTCGGTTATGGTGGATGGGGTCGTAGAGGCCGTCTTTTTACCTTTTTTAACATTGTGAATGGCTTGTACAACCCTCAAAAACCTTAGATGACCTCGAAACCAATAAAATTTAACATTTCTCTCCAAGCTTGTGTTTTTCCCATTTGATCTTGGATCTTGCCGACACAATCCATGTGTGCTTAGTATAGGTCTAACGATTCTTGGTCACATCTAAGGGAATCTTATCTCTAGGCTTATCTTATCCTACTTGATACGTGCATGAGTGCATGCTATGTCAATTAGATATTTTTTTCCCATGCACTTGGTTGGTCATTCACCTTTCCTTGCCCTACTGGTAATGTCTTCATGCACTTGGTCCAATTCACCTTTCCTCACCCTACTGGTAATGTGTCCATGCACTTGGTCAATCATTCTCACGTTTCTTGGCCTTACTAGTAATGTGTAGGATGCTAGTAACATGTCTTTTATTTATTTAATAACAATTATAATGCAAAAAAAATTATATGTAATTTATCAGTAGTAACATGTCTTTTATTTATTTAATAGCAAGCATGACGGAAAAATTTATATGTAATTTATTAATAGTAACATGTCTTTTATTTATTTAATAGTAAGCATGATGAAAAAAATTATAACATGTAATAGAACCCCTTGTTGTACCATTGCTTGGAGCATTCTTGAGAGTGGTTTGGCAAGACACATGGCATATGGCACACTACAAACCCTTCTTAACATCTTATTGAGATCTTAGCTCCTCCATCTCCCTCTTGAGCTGGGCCAGGGTGCCCTCTTCATTTTTAAGTCTTATGTAGCTTTTAAGGTGTCCAACGCCTTCTTGAGTTGATGAGCAATTGGGTCATTCATAGTGATAATCAAAGTGGAACTCCAAGTCAACTCAAACATGAGTTGAGCATTCTCAAACTAAGAGGCGAGCTGTCGGAGCTCTAGCAACAAGGTGCATGTGGGTTTTATGATTTCTTGGTGGTTCTATTGGAAAAGCATTTTCTCCACCCTCATGTTGCTACTATAGTGATGGATGTGTTGTTTTTTGTAAGGTTCCCTATATGAGGAATAGCCATTGTTTTGTGAGCACCAAGGCACCCAAGAGTTCTCAGTTTGATGGTGGCTAAATATGGCCAGATGGTTAGGAGATGACTTATATAGACTTGTTGGCACACTCTACCAAGTCAAAAGCACACATGTGTGAGCTATGTGAACACATTAGTGAGTGCGGACAACAAACCTAAGAGACATTGTTCTTAGGTTTATGAGGAACTGTTTAAGGGTCAAGCCAATCTTACATGGTCGTGGGAGTTGTGCTAAGTCCCTATGTGACTTTGTTGTTTTCTAATATGGTCCTACTCGAAAGCTATGGTCAGTTGGTCATTTTGGACCATCGTAGAGGTTGGCCAATGTGGCTAACCTCCTAGTTCCATGCCAAACCTGGGTACTATATATAGACTAGTTTGGCACCCTTAGCTTATCAACAAGTTAATTATGTGCAAGCACTCTTGTAAACAAGATATTGCCATTAAAGCTCCTCACTGTCACCACCGGAGTGCATGGGTCGACGAAAACCATCAGTTTTGTAATCAAAGTTTGCAAGTAGTAATATTGTTTTCTCTCCACTTCTTTATGCAATTTAGTGCTTTGTATTATGTTGATTCTACTTTCACTATTGTGTTTCCTTATAGGTTTGGTATCACCTATGTGACCCATTGGCACACTATAAAATCACAAGGGTAGTTGGGTATATAGGCCACTAACACTAACATTATGGTCATGGTCATAAGCTTAGCTATGGTTTCTCAGTAAGTTACTTAACTCTTGGAGAATGTGGTCTACATAGACCTAGTCTAATAGTGGAGAGAGGAAGGTATCCTAATTAATAAAGTGGTCCACCAAAAATTAGTTGTGAACCACTTGTTTATAGATCCTTCCAGAGTGGATAAGAATAGTGCCACATAGGCATTTTCTTGGTCTAAGCCTCAACTCCTACACATGGCCAAGAAGTGCCTCACATGACAATCAACATCTTCCAGAGTGGATGAGAATAGTGCCACATAGGCATTTTCTTGGTCTAAGCCTCAACGCCTACACATGGCCAAGAAGAAGTGCCTCACATGAGAATCAACATCTTCCATGAAGCATGTTACAAACAGTACTTACAGTTGATGTGATCCAAGTTAGCACTATACTCTTACATTGCCCTTTTGAAATTCGTAAGATCATCATCAATAGTCAACTCTTGTAAAATGTGTCATCCTTGATTCCCCTTTTATGCCATCCATGTTGGTTCCCCTAAATTATAGCTAAGATAGCCCATGTGTGCTACTATGTAATGATGTTATCGATCCAGCAAAACTTTAGTCCATTAGGCACGTAAATGTAGGGTAAAAACTTTTCTATACAGTTCATTTAGTAGGCCTTTTCACTATATTTAGATGATGGATGTTCCATTACTCACACAGAGCTATTATGTAGACCACCCTTCCATAAGCACTTTCTATGTGATGTGGGCAAGATTTTTGTTATGGAACAAAGACCAATTTTAACTTATTGCAAAAGTTATAAGGCTATGAAGCTTAGATTCACTACAAAAAAAATCCCTAAATTCACCAATTGCTATAGAAAATCATAGCCAAAATAAATCCCTACTACCAATATAATTTAAAAGTCCTACCAATATAATTTAAAAGTCCTACCATTATGATACTACTCATAGTTTAACATAGGTTATCATCATTGTATCCTAGAATGAAAATATTCACTAATCATGGAGAAGGTGATAAAAAAGATATTAAAACCCTAAAAGCATCATTGCTACACACAAAATACATCGAGTTGTCAGATCTATAAAAAGGCCTTGCATTATAGAATTTAAGAGAAAACTCAAGAATGATAATCACTATAAAAGCCATAGTAAAAAATGAATCATAGATTTATATTGCTATTAGTGGTTTTAGTACCCTAAAATCAAATTGCTATTAGTGGTTTTAGTACCCTAAAATCAAATTGCTTGAATCTTGAACTTTGATGCAAGGGAGTCATGTTGTTGAAGGTCATCTTCTTGCTTGTCTATAGCTTTAAAATTACGTTGAAGCTACCACCATATATCTTGGCTTTGTACATTGGCCTAGATTAGCCATTAATAAATAACATTATCAATGAGATTATTAAGCATGCCATCTACTACTAAGAGGTTTAGCTTACAAAAGTAGGTGACACTCCATGGCCAACCAAGGGCTATCCACCTCTTCTAAGTTTAGCGTTAAGATTCTTTGTGCATCCTATAAATCAACAAGAGAACGATGACAAAGAAAAAAGTGGTAGCTTTATAGCTAAGGAAGGGCTAGAGAGTAGAAGAATTGCTAGCTTAGAGATTGGTTGATTGGGACAATGTGCCATGCCATTCATTAATAATCTATTAAAATTTCATTCGATCCAAAAAATAAAGGATTTTGTAGTCCCATTTAGTAACCTAAATCACTAGAGCTCCGAAGTGTCATAGTGTAAGACTCAAAATCACAGCATGACTTCTAGTGGAATGCTTGTGATTTTGTAGTCCGATTGACTAAACCTAGGTCATAGTGTTAACAATCACTAGAGCTCCAAAGTGTCATAGCATAAGACTCAAAATCACAACTTGACTTCTAGTGCATGTGACACTACCATGGTCAACATGCTTGAGTTATTGTGGCATACATTGGGTTGACCAACCACTAGATTGATATTGGAAAAAAATCATAGCCATGGTAAGAAGCATATAACTAAAATAATGTCAAGCCATAAATGTCTCAAGCGAGTAAATGTTATATAAAGCAAAAAAAGCACAGATACATAAAAACACACACACACACACACACACACACACACACGCACACACACATGCACACATAGAGGAACATAGAGGAAAGGAAAACAATGCTTGATGAGTGCTCAACCAACCATCTTTCACGAGAAAAACTTTGCTACCTTAAACCCTTTCCCTCCTTTTTGGCTTACATTTCAAAATGGAACACAAGTAAAAATAATAAAAGTATCAAAGTCTGCTTCATGCACGTGAGTCTAGTAATGAGATTAACTATGTTATTATTTTTGTCACATTAGAAGCACCAAGTATTATATACAATGATGTGACTCATACCTTTAAAAGAAGAAGGAATAAAGTAAATGCAATTTTTTTTTTCAATGAGTGCTCTTTGGTTGGGTCAACATGTAGGAACTATGATTGGGTGTTTTCAAGATGTTTACCTTTATGATGTTAATAGTGCTCAATAAGATTAAGAGAAAGAGAATCATGTGGGAGAGGATACATTGGGTGCTATACATGTACTCATTTATATAAGTTTGTTAGCATACATTGAGTGCTACATTAGAAGATGAAGGGCGACCAACGCTATGCAGGTGTATGCAGCAGCAATGAGGGCAGCAGCAATGAGGGCATCTAAGGCTCGAGGAGAATCTCAAAATAGTCGGCTAAAAAGAGTAGGATTTAGTAGCAAAGGCTTCCGATAAAGTGGAAGGGGTTGATGAAAAAAACGCAAGGTATAGCGTGGGAAGAACGCGCGCTTGAGATGCGAGTCGGCCAGTCGCAAATGGTTATATATAATGGGATGCCCATCTCAGTTTTGTGGAGTCAGTCCAAACCCTTACTGTCTGAGTGACAGTAATTGTGTGCGCCATGGCAAGCTTAGGAGGAGGACTGGAGCTTGCAGCGCTGGTTATGGTGCTCTGTCTTGTCCCTGCTAGTAAGTAGTAGTACCTCCTTATAAGTCTATCACTATGCATGCATGCTTGCTCTTGGCATTAGGATGATTATGGCGTGCACTGTGTATGTAGCTGCCGCCGCCTTTACCCCGTTGGTGGAGACGTGCCAGTGCCCCCGGCGTGGAGACGTTGTTCTGTGTGACATCCACGACATCATCACTACCACACGGCCGGACCCGAGGAACCCAACGCACAGCTACTTCGTGAGCGTGCTCAACAACTGCGTCGCCTGCTCGGCCAACTGGGTGGCCATCCAGTCTGAGCTGCCCGGCTACCCCACCCTCCTCAAGAACGGCGCCGCTCTCAACCCCTGGGAGGTCGTGGAAGTGGGCCCCAACCCCGGCCGCCCCATTAGCCACCCCCCCACCCAGGTCAACTTCTCCTGCATCCGCCACTACTAGTCGTCCTACTACTCTTGCTCGCAACTTTTAGAGCAAACGCTACGCTACTTGGCACGGACCTCCTTGTAAACCTTGGCACGGACCTCCTTGTAAACCTTGCATTCTTGTTTTGCAACTCATAATAATGTCTAGGGTGTCTATTCACTCCATTTATCAAGGTTTAGGTACCTTAGGTTAACTATATAAGCTAAGGTGTTCCATGTAACTCATCATCCTCATCACAACCCTCACGCCTCTATTCCCTCCATTCTGTCTAGCCACCTTACCACCTTACCATGAATTTACCTACATACAAAAATATATACATCTAGGATTTTTGCCCAAAGGTAGAAGGTGTTGATCATGTGTGTGTGTGCGCGTGCGTGCGTGTGTGTGTGTGTGTGTGAGAGAGAGAGAGAGAGAGAGAGAGAGAGAGAGAGAGAGAGAAGCATGTGCTCATGACACTTGGTCAACATTAAGAGGTAAGGACGATTCATATGATTTCTTACCACCAACAAAGAAGACAAATTCACCTCAACAACCTTTGACTTAATGTTTTAAGCATTAACAAAAAAAAATCAAGGTCCAAAATAGAAGGAACTTGTTAACTACTTGGTCCCACACAAAAACGTTTTGATGCCTCATTCACTTAAAGTGTGATATTTTAATTTTGCAAAATGCATCATTGCTTAGGAAACTATATTTCTCCTTACCTTTAAAGAGAAAATGGTAATTTCAAATGATCGTCTTTGTGAGGTACCTACCCTCCAGTCTAACGACTGCTTAGCATCCATGGGTGGCCTCCTCTTTGGGTCTCGGAGTTCCATTTTCAAGCCCAAGAGGGTAGTCTAAACTCAAATCTCGAAGACATCGAAAAAAATCAATATAAAAGAAACATTAAATTGAAAACATGACTTAGCAAATACATCAATAATTTGAGATGCAGGCTACATGCTATAGTTATACATCATATCAATGCAATAACAACTTCAAATTCAAGCTTTGAAAACAACCATATTCACAATGAAAAGCATTGGACTCATCCAACCAAATCGACTTGGCTAGTATGTCAAGACTGTTAAGAAAACGTGGTGCTCATGTTAGATCAAGTGTGTGGAGGAAAAGAGCTCACAAAATACAAGAACAATCTCTTGCTTATTAAGTTGTTTATGAATACAACTAGGCCTTGCTCAATTACAAAATGCCTCATAGCTTTTAAATAGGTGAGCAAGTGGACCTTAAGTCCATTCACACTCGTGAACACCCTTCTCTCACCCTTCTACATAACCTTAGTCCCTTAATACCCCCCCTCAATACCAACTATGAAAGGATGGAATAGGTGGTATTGGACATAGGATGCCTTTATAACATTAGGCATACAAGGTTTGGAATATAGGTGTGATTACATTGAGAATTAAAACAATTTCTCAAGTAGAGGTAGAGGCTGATACAAAGTTGGCCTCTGATTCTTTGTTAGGACATTTAGAAGTGATATGTCCCGTTTGTTTACATTTGTTACATTTCATTTTGTTGGGATATTTGATCCAACTATTATTTGCCAAATGACCCACCTTTTTACAATGGGCACATCTTACTTTGACCACTTGATGTGACAAAGCTTGTTCGCGATAGGTCGATGAAGTGGTTGCATTTGAAGATTCAGCTGCTCCCTTTGGCCTCTTTTCTTCATCAAGACATGATTGGATGACTCCTTCGAGGGTGGGATTAGGTATGTTCTTCAGGGTGGTGACCAAGGTGGGGTACACCTTCTTGACTGCTTTGAGCAAAACAGCCACTGCATCATCTTCATCCATTCTTGCATTCACTGATGCAAGTTGAGCCATAAGGCCCTTCAAGTGAGAGATGAAGGCTCCAATGCCATCTCCCTCTTTGAGTTCCAAGCTAAAAAATTTGATTTTGAGTGAGATCTTGGAATTCTTACCACGAGCTCCATAGAGCTTATCAAGCTCATCCCATTTCTCCGAAGCTGGTCCACATGGTGAGTGCCTCATCAAGATGAAGCATGATGATGGCTTGTGCCCTCTCATCATCTTCAACATCTTCAGCCTTTGCTCGATCAATAACCTTGGTGCCGGAGATGAATGGCCAAAAGCCTTTGGACATCATCTTGTACTTAACAAGGACTTGCCAAGTGTGGAAGCCCTCTCCCGAGAACTTCTTGATTTGAGTGTTGTCCTTTGACATTGGGTATTGAAAGAGATTATGAGAGAGTAATGGGCTAATTATGAAGAAGAAAAAACAAAAAATTTATGATATTTAGGCTTAATTAGAAAGAGAGAGGCTTGTGAGAGTGCAACAACCCTAATCAAGTTGAGAATGTTGCATAAATAGGAGATTAAAATAGTAATTTTTATGGTTTAGCACTTAGGGTTTGTGCTTAATTACTAATTTTGATGAGGATTGGCTTCATTAGTATTAATGAACACTTTGGTTAGTGATTAAGATCATCATTAATGTGTAGAAAACATAATTAGTGCTTAAAAGCATATTTTTAGTGTCAAATAATACTTATTTTGGTGATTAGTTCACCATTAGTGTTTAATAATACTATTAGTGTTTAAGAACACTTTATAATAACTTCCCTTTATTGGATTAACAGATTTATTAGTGTTAAGCAACACTATTAGTGCTCATAAGCACATTTTGAAAGTGTTAAGCAACACTATTAGTGCTCATAAGCACTAATAGTGTTAAGCAACACTATTAGTGCTCATAAGCAACACTATTAGTGCTCATAAGCACATTTTGAAAGCTTTGAAAGCTTGAAAGTTGATGTTGATGATGAAGCTTGATGGAAATGAGGTTTATGGATACCTCATGTGGTTGGCCACTCTTCAAAATCAAGAGAAAGAATCAGCAACACTCTTCAAACATCACTTGAGTGATTAGAGCAAGGGAGGAGATGATCACCACGCTTTCCCTCAATTCCTTCTCCTCAACACTTGACATTTGGAGGAGCTACTAATGTTTGTTCTTTTTCCATATGGAAAAGGTGAGGTGAAAGAGGGAGAAAAAGGTGAAGCTGGAAGCAAAAGAGTGGAGAGGGGGAGAGAAAAGAGGAGCCAGCGTGGAGGTGGTGAATTAGTTAAAATCAATAATAATAATATTCTTAGAAAATAATAATATCACCATTAACTTACACCATAATCACAAAATCAAGCATTGTGGAGTGGCTATGACTCTTTAGTGGGGAGAGGGAGGTCGTGGATTCAATTCCCATCTCCCACACTCTTCTTTTTTTAATTTTATTTTAAAAATCTTGCTTAATTTATAAAAGCTTAATATTTTTCTCATTTGACCAAGCTCTGGGGCTCAAATCTTGAAATTTGTCTATGTTGGGGTTCTAGAATTGTCTGAGGGAAAAATTTTGAGTGGCTATGTGACCCCAATCCAAGGACCATGATGTGTGTTTTCCATATTTTTCCCAAATTGTCCCGTGTTTATGGTTCCCATCAAATCTGTAACTTTAAAAATATGGACCTAACGGAGTCCAAATTAGAAACTAAGCATATTCACAAGTTTCTTGGACTTAGGAGAAAATTTTCAATGGATAAAATTTTAAAATCCAACTTTCTCTCTCTAGAATTTATAACCTAAAACAAGGGATTTTTGGCATACCTGGGGTAATCCGAGAGGGATCTTAGGAACGATTTGTCCTTAGCCCGAAAAGTGGGGATATGCTTGATGGAACTCATCTTCTCTTTCCACGTATGGCATCTTCTAATGGGAGGTGCTTGACGAAACTCATCTTCTCTTTCCCACGTGTGACATCTTCTAATGGGATGTGCTAACACTGAACTAAGATCTCTTGAATAAGGTGGTTATGAAGAGCCTTCTCCCTGGAGCTCAAGTATCCTCTCTAACTCTACTTGTAGTTCACCTTGCTTGGGGATAACACCACCTATTCATTATCAAGGATATGTAACGGATTTGTTGCATACCTCTTGACTTACATGATGAAATACATTGTGAATTCAAAGATGTGGGGGTAAAAGTAATTCATAGTCCTGGTCACTTTTGCATCTAGTAACCACATACAAGGCCCATAATACCTAGGAGAGAGCGAGCTTCTAGAACTTACACAAAGATAGTGAGCTTCTCTTTGGTTTGACTTGAAGGAAGACCATATCTTCTTCTTTGAATTCCCTTGTGGATCTTCTCATGTTTGTATAACTTTTTTGATGGTCTTGAGCAACCTTCAAGTCTTGAATGAATGAGCTTAACTTATCTCTCCATCTCATCCAACATTTTCTTAGTGGCTTCTACCTTGATTAAAGGATGTGACCAAGTAAGAGGACTTATGCAATCCTGCCCATATAGGGCCTTGAAGGGGACATGCTAAGTCTACGATGGTGAGAGGCATTGTGGGCAAGTTCCATTAAATGCAAGAAGTTGATCCATTGATGAGGTTCTTGACTAGAATAAGCTCAAGCATATATTTTTATGACTTGGTTCACCCTTTTTTTTATAAAAATCATCTATCTCAAGATGGTAGGTATTACTCATATCTCTTTGACAAGAATTCAACACCATCCGTCAAACTTAGGAAACTGTAAATTTTTTTAGTTGACCTAGGAGTAGGCCAATTAATGATTTCTTGGATCTTGAAGGGGTCTAGAGACAAGCCTCTATGAGAGAAAAAATCCAAGATAATTCACCTTATCAAGAAAGAAGGTGCACTTACTTTTTGTGGCATACTTGTGCTTTATGAAGAATGTCAAGAACTTGCCTTACATGACTCTCATGCTCTTGCTCATCCTTAGAATATACAAGGATGTCATTAAAGAACACATGCACAAACATCAAGATATTCTCTGAAAACATCAGGCATCAATCTATTGTAAGTGGTAGGAGCATTAGTTAAACCAAAGGGCATCACCTTGAATTCATAATGCCTATTAGAGAGAAGGTAGTCTCTTTAGGATATCTTCTTCTTGAATGTGGATTTGATAGTAGCTAGACTTTAGATCAATCTATTTGGCACCATAGAGCCTATCTAGAGCTCATAAATATTGGGAGCATGATACTTGTTATTGATGGTGCATTGATTGAGACCTCTGTATCCACACACAGTCTTAAGGTGTCTTTCTTTTTCTGAATGAGAATGGGAGAGCCTATGTGAAATATTTGGTTGGATTAACTATTTTTCCATAAGCTGAGAGAGTTTCTCCTTGAGCTCAATTACTTTAGGAACATACATCTTTTATAAGCTCTTGTTGGCCAACGGATTGTGAACTGATCTCATGATCAATGAGGAGGTGGCATCCATGTGAATTCTTCTAGAAACACATCAGCATACTCCTTAAGATAGGCTAGTTCAAAACCTTTGGGTTCCACCTCAGATATATTCAATGTTAGACTACATAAATAGTAAGCCCCTATAGTAAGCCCCTAGTGAAGCCCTTCGAAGTTTTAACCATATGCTGTAAGGGAGCTTTACCTTGGATTCCTTGACCTTACACTTTATTTTGAAAAGTATCAAGGAAAGTAATAAGGCCAAGCTTGTAGTGGATACCTATATCATTCCTTTTGAGCCAATCCATACCTAGAACTCCATTAAAAGCACCTAGGGGAATGACTTTAAATTATAGTTGTGCCATGATGGATTTACTCCTTTCATTATACCTTGCTAGTTTAAAGTAGTTCTTGAGGGAATATAGCCACTCTCCCAAGTTTTCTTTGATATTAGGTTCTTTGCCAAAGAAGGTCCCTAGTTGGGTGCACTACATAATAGGTCATGGAGATCATCATGGATTGCTCCTTCATAATTGTTCCGTCAGGATTGCTCCATCATGAAATGCTCTATATTTGGAATTTCCTTTAGCAGCACGTGCCATGCTTTTGAGTTCAATGACAAATTTAGACATAATTTAGAATTGCAAGATTATTTAAAAAAACCACTCTAAAACAAGTTTATTTATAAAGAGTTTTTATACCTCAAAAGTCTTATTTCCTCCAACTCGATAGGATTCAAAAATCCCTAAGGTCTCTAATGATCCTAATGGGAGAGGTGTAGAAAGGACTTGTCTCAAAGATAGGTAACCTCCTCAAAAAACCCCCGATTGTTAGAAGCTAGGTCTATGTCTATAATCCAGTAGTAGTCTACCACTCTAACTCTTTCTCGACCATTTCTAAATCACCAAAAATTGGAATTCGAATTATGTATTAAGTATACTAGTTATCCCAAAGCTTTGTCCATCATTCCTAGAGATGACCATGGAACAACTCTAGTTCTTGGTCCAGGATTTGTTGGGTGGGAAATCCAATCGAATAACTCATTGAGCCTAGTGAAGTTATCCCCACTTGTCGGGTTAAGAGAAAGAAGTAGTCCAAGGTATGACCCACTTAGGATTCCAGGTCCTCTAGCTTGGCACAAGTGAGACCAAGAGGCCCAGGTGGTGCTCAAGCTCACTAGTGAGAGGCCCAGTTGGTGCTCAAGCTCACTAGTGAGAGGCCCTTGGGTGAAGTGGCCACTAGGCATTAGGCTCACTGGTTGGGTCAGCTCTGATGTCAAGTGTCGTGGAATAAGAATTAAGGGGCAAAAGTGTGGTGGGTTGACGTACTCACCGAGGTCAAGTGGGCCAGATGAGTCTGGTGCTTTTTCTTGTGAATATGGTTGTTTTCAAAGCTTGAATTAAAAGTTGTTATTGCATTGACATGATGTATAAATATATCATGTAGCATGATGCATCTCAAGTTGTTGATGCATTTTTATAAGTCGTGTTTTCAGTTTAATGTTTCTTTTATAATCACCAAAAAAAAGAGTTTTGAATCGTCTTTAAGGTTTGAGTTTGGATTACCCTCTTAAGATCAAAATTGAACTCTAGAACCCAAGGAGAAGGCCAAACATGCATGTCAAGTGATCGCACTAGACCCGAGGGTAGGTGGGGGTAGGGGCCTCACAAGTGGTATCAGAGCCAAGCCTCGCACACGCGGGCAAGGATTCCTCTATGATGGAGAAATGAGAAATTGATTTTTTTTAAAATGAAATTCTAGGTAACTATGACAAGGAAACCTAGCAATACTTTGATAAAATATTTCTATAAATGAGATAATGGGTTACAAAGAGAAGAAGGCATTCAACACCTTTATTAATTTCATTGGGTGTCAATTCTTAGTTTAATTGTATATACAACAATTCTTGATATCATTTGAGATTAATAGAAAACCATAATAGGATTTCAACTATATGAGATTGCAATGGCATTACTTTGAAGGTTAAATTACTAACACACATATGCTTTTTTTCCTAAAATGGGAGTCCACCACTTATCCTTTCTAAATATATGTTAAAACTTTATAATAATAACCTTTAATCTAGGTTTAAATGAACATTTAATCTATACATGCACTTTATGTTAGTATATGTTCAATGCCCGCCTCTCAGCATGTATCTCACATTGATGTGTGGTGCACATTTGTACGGCCCCCATTATGAGGAGAAGCCATTGGTGCACATATCTTTAGTGGGAACCCTAGCTTAGATGCTGGAAGGGGTCATAGTTGTGACCATTGATGGTTAGGAGATGATGAGGGGTACAAGCATTAGCTGGCCCGAAATGGTATAGGGAATATTCCCTCACGAACTAAGTTCATCATTAGTAGTGGGCGTTGGTTGGTGGGGATGCGTTATGAATATGCGAGCGATGAGCCACGTCAATGTGCAGCGTAGCCACCCATGTCTTGGATGCATCCACCGCACTACCTGTAGCACTATAAATGGACATAGTTGGCACAAGCAAAGGCATCCAATGCTTGTGAGCATATATTCCCTATACTCTCAGTACGCTCTCCATCCAGAATTTGTCTAGATCGCCATCTAAGCTCTACATTAGAGTGCACGGGTGGACAACATCATCATATTGTACCTATCTCTTGTTTGGTATAATCAAAATTTTAAAATTCTCTCCATTCTCTCTATTACATTGTCTAGTGTACGTTCTCTTGTTGTATCTGTTTCCACTATCTGTTTCCACTGTGCCATATTCTTACACTTTAATTTAGGTTAAAATAAACATTTAATCTATACATGCACTTTAATCTAGGTTAAAATGAACATTAAATCAATACATGAACTTTAATCTAGGTTCATTACTAACATTATTTCACCCACCCATCCTTTTTTATATGTAGAAAAGAAACCTTTATTTACTAAACTTACACACCCTTCTTTTGCAATACTTTTTCATGACATAACTCTCGTGACATATCTCTCTCTTACAAGAGAGGGGCTACTCATGGCATGGAGTAGACATGGGTGTAGGTCACCATCCTAAAGAGTTGGTCCAAAACTATAGAACTCCCACTTGGTTTTTCTTCCTTGGTAGAAAAACCTACGAAAGGGCACATGTAGCCTTGGGACTATAAAAGGCACATACATGGCCTATGTACTTTGTACCTACAAAAGGGCACATGTAGCCTTGGGACTATAAAAGGCACATACATGGCCTATATACTTTGTACCTATTGACTACATTTTGATTTGACATCTATACACTTACCTTGCATGGAGCTCATGCTTCTAATGGATGATTCATGGTAGTCTTTCCATGTCTAGGTGCTACTCCCTATGTGAGCGGATCTATGGTGGTACTTCCACCCTTGGCTTTCATGCAAGCTAGCTCATGATCCCTCATGTGTGGATTATCACATCGCTTTTCATAGATATGGCTTAGATCCATTCCCAAATCTTAGCTTGGTTATGTCCCTTCTTTACATTAGTATCTCAGCTTGGTTATGTCCCTTCTTTACATTAGTATCAAAGCTTTGCTTTGATCTTTATAGCTTTTAGCTTTAATCTTGGTAGTGATTAAAACTTAATCATTCTCAGATTAAGCTTTACATAGTTTTTAAGGATTATTTTTATCTTGATTTATGTGGATTAGTAATGAGATTAGTGTTAATCATTTTAAAATATATGCTAATCACTTTAAAAAAAATCATATTCTCTGAGTTTAGTGCATAGTTTCTTGATTAGTGACTTCTTTCATCAAATCTTCTCACAAACCCTAGTTTCATTCAACATTTGCCTATATTATTTAGATTCTTGGCAGTTTGGGAGATACTAGAGGTTGCTGTGCAAATCTTGGTGCAGAGTTTATCAAAAAAGTATACAAATTATAGTATGTTGTTATAGATTTGAGCAGATTTATGTGAAGATTACAATTCTGTTGTAAATTTAACCAGATTTATATGTAGTGTACGGTTTTGCTTGTAGATTTAGATAGAGTTTGATGTGCAGTGGTGCAATTTATAAATCTATTATAGATTATGTAGAGTTTACTGTGCAAAGTGAAGTTTATAAGAATCCTTGTGTAGATTTGTAAAGTTTGCAAGATTAAGTGCAGAACTTAGCAAATCTTGGTGTAAACTTGGGCAGTGAGTGTTTCTTGATCAAAAATTTCTTAATCTTGATTATTTCTTACAAGAATTTGAGAATCTTTATAATAGTTTAATGCATATTAGGATCAAGCTACAAACAAAGAATTTATTTAAGATCTAGTTCCTAACAATAACATTTGTATCTATCAACTCTGTTGAGAGTCAAACCCAACTCCTTCAGTGGTGCAAGCACCGGTGCACAATTTGGTGCTCAGGGTTTCTAATCTGCCACCATAAGTGTCATTATTATCAGTTTGGGAAATCAAAGAAAGAAAGAAAAAATGATCTATTGACCTTAAAACATATACCATTACTAATAAAAAGAAACAAGCTTGCAATACTAGTAGAGCAATAAGTGGTTTAAGTCACTGCAGAGAGTATTACTTAAAGTGGAGCATAGCAGGATGCCATCAACAACAATGTGGTGCAGCAACAATTGAGGGTACCGACCTACTGTTGAGCACCTCAATGGCATATACTAAGCAACATAGAGCATAATGAGGAAGAAAAGCCCTATGTTTGTCACTCTAATAGTAGTTAGATGAGAGTGGAGAGCAACAACTCATGCTCTTAAAGGTATAAAAATGGGACAACAGACTTGTGGTCTTTTGTGGACATAAGGCTTACTCAAGTTTTGAAGGCTAATAATAGACCCTTTTGAAGCATCTTTGGTGTGCTTGTTCCAATTGGAGCCTTCTCCTACAGTGCAGACACAAGGGACTCGGGGCTTATAGAAAAAGAGATGTCATGACTTGATTCAAAAAGAAAGAGCATTCATCATTGCTTCTTGAGTAGCTCAACAAGCAAATAAATAAATAAACAAATAAACAAGCTCTTTCTATCCAATAGGAGCAAGCCAATTTCTATGGAGTTTTGTATGTCTCCACACTCCAATAAAGCAGTTGGAGTAGTTTTAAGTGCACATTTTGGAAGATCAGTGTGCATGACAGCGAATGTGGAGAAGGTAACAAAGCAAAAGAAAGCACTAGAAAAGTAATCGACAGATGCAAGAATGTAATTTTATTATCTCTAGGCCGCCATCTCTAGCATAACTACTACTGTAGAAAGCTAGCAACACCTAGGCTAGCATCATCACTTTATGCTGATGATTTGCAACTAGTGCATTGTGTGTATAGAGAACATAAGCTTGGCTATTCAAGCTACAAAGGAGTTTTTTCTTTTCTTTTCTTTTCTATGTGCACATCAAAATGAGATCTAAGCAATGCTGTTTCTCATCAACGATGCTTAGCCAAGCACAAAGTCCTTAGAGCATTTCTTGACAGATTGTAGTATGGGTGGTGGCCATTCTTGGGAGGTTGCAAGATGAGGGTACTCACTTTCGTTCACTCTCTCTAAAATTGGGACATCCATACATCTCGGGCGGAGTACCTCGATCGTGATAGCATCGTGAATTAAAACACGACACGTGCCTCCCAAGCCTAAATCGACATATCTCAATCGAGATGCCAACTAATGCCATGCTAGCAGGTCCGGGTTTCCAGTCATCATCCATGTCACCATTACATGTCACCGCCACCACATTATCTCGATCGAGATATTATCTCGAACGAGATATTGAGATCCAATCTCCACCATCCAAATAGCTCGTTCGAGATACAGAGATACAATCTCCACCGTCCAAATATCTCGTTCGAGATACGTAGATGCAATCTCCACCGTCCAAATATCTCGTTTGAGTTACAGAGACGCAATCTCTACCGTCCATTTAGGTGCGTTGGAAGTTGCGATCTCAGCCGTTTAAATATCTCGATCGTCGACATACCTTGGTCGTGGGGTAATGACTTTAAATCATAGCTGTCCATGTACCTCGAACGAGATAGTAATATCAAATCTCAGCTGTCGTCGATCCTTCACCAACCCTAAAATTAAGTGTGTATCTTGGCCGTATGTTTCACTAACCCTAAAATCCAGAGTGTTGATCTTGCAAACCCTAAATTGCATGATTAACCGAACCTCGATCGAGGTTATAAAACTGGAAAACTTTTTTTTTGCCTTATTGTCAGAAGTCGTTTTCACTCTCCTTGCTCTCTTGATTTGGATTAGCATTAGTGGGCCCATTAGCATTGTTTTATAGCTTCATTAGTGCTACTTAGCACTAAGCATTAGACCCTTCACATTGGACCTTTGTGTTAGGCTTAGGTTTTAGCATGGAGTCACACGAGGAGGGCCATGAGGAGGGCCGCTCATCTATTGTGGACCTCATCTCGCGGAGATAGACCGCGAGCTAGCGGCTATTCGTAGGAGTGCTAGAGACACACTGTCTACATTGCATATCGTGGTGGCAGACTTGGAGGCGATGCTTTCGTCCCTTCGTAGCCTTCACGATATTGTTTATGTAGATGAGTGGATAGCCCACCGTCGCACTGCTCCTGTGTCACATGGCCTGACATATCGTCAGGTCTGTGATCTTGCTCCGATTAGGGATGGAGCCTACTTAGATCTTTTCCTCGATAGTCGTGGGATGAGGCCTGGGGCGGGCAAGCCCCTTACTATTTCGCGGTGTTCGCATCCTCGTATGGCGGCACATATCTATAGTCGATATGTTGCCGCATATGGGAGGATGCCGAACAACCGCCAGATTCCTATATACTTCGCAAAGCAATTATATGCGTAGTTTGTCTTAGGGGAGGAGGTGGATTACACTAGCCATCGGCCGGGTGGTGGTGCTGGTCGAGGCCGTCTCCACCAGGACCAGGGTAGGCGGCCTCCACTAGCCCTTCGTGTAGCTCCTACTACAGATCCTTCATTTGTGCCTATGTCGACAGTAGAGGCTCTTGGCAACCAGGTCGGCATCGACGTACGGAGTACCACGGAGAGCATCCAGCACGTGGTGCGCCTGTTCTCACGATTGATACACCGACGACAGATGTCGAGGTATTTACATATTTATTACTTCTTAAGTTTTTTTAGTCATTTATTTACATGTTTATATGTACTTTTCTATATTTTTACATGACCGGCATGGTTGATTGTGTCACGTAGGGTCCCACACCTACCACTGAGAGACTCACTCAGGAGTTGGTAGAGGCGAGAGCGGAGATTGACCGCCTTAGAGCTGCATTACAGATGGTAGAGGCAGCTACCGCAGAGGCACAGCATCTGAGAGAGTCCGACATCCAGCAGGTAGGTTTCTCTTGCACGTAAAAGAGTTATAATTAAGATCCTAAGTTATAAATTTCTTTAAGTAATACCTAATGAGAGAGACTAATCAACTATTTTTATGCTTTACTTTTTTGCGTAGGCTCGGACCGAGGTAGAGAGCTCTAGAGCTGAGGCATAGCATCACCAGATTATGGAGCGGATTGCCCAGCATAGGGCAGAGCAGTTGATGCTGCATGTTCGAGAGTATCGCAGATCCTCGGACGTGACAGTGCCTTACCTACCTTTATATCCATGGCCTGTCACACAGAGGTTTTTCGACGACCTCTCCCTCACAGGATGCACCACCCTTCCTACGTGATGCGTGCTACGCTTTATGTATCGAGGACATTGATACTACTGGTGTATATGCCCTGGGATGTGGACATTTTTTCCATTTGTCTTGCATCACCCAGGAGCTAGTACGGTTCTCAGCATGCCCCTCTTGCCGTGCACGCGTCGACCTAGCAACATACAGAGTTCTGGGCATTGATGATCTTCACCCAAGCCTCGTTCGAGTAGATGCTATGACTGGCAGGCCTATTGATTTTACATCAGCTATTGACTTGGGACTCGACGCCTTCGATGATAGAGATTAGGAGCCTGAGGTGCCTCCAGAGATTGAGTGGAGCTCACATGAGTTTGATGCATACCAGAGAGTCCTACATGAGAGCCAAATCATAGCATATGAGCGCGTGGGTGGTGCTGGTCCTAGTGGCACCTCGGGTGATGGTGCTAGCAGCAGTGCTGCTTCTCATGAGCAGCGTGTCCTTACAGTAGAGGAGCTTACACGAGCAGAGTGGCAGACACGTACCATTGCAGATTATAGATTTTGGGTTTACAGACAGAGATGACTTGCATTAGCACGGCGTAGAGAGAGAGAGGGCTATAGCAGCTTTTGGGACTCGTGAGCTTCCGAGTACACCGGCACCAGCTCATGATCCTGCCTTTGAGGCAGACCTCCCCCGCAGACATTCGACGACCCCTGCAGCAGCCGGCACAGCCTCCTCGACGTGCACAGCAGCCTCGACGCGCACGTCGACCGGCAGTTAGAGATGACGATTTTGATTGGGTTGCCGTTGATAGTGACTAAACTCAGACTAGCTGGGTTAGCACACTTACATTGTACTTAGATTTATGGGCAGTGACTAACCTCAGACTAGCTGGGGTAGCTCATTTTCATTCTGATGTACTTATTTGATGTTTATATCATTATGAGTTTTTTCATTATTGAGTATCATTACATTTTAGTTGATGTTCTTGATTTTATTATATTTTTTAACACTTTGGCTATCATATTGTTTGTTGAAAATCTCCATGCCATCGTACCCAAACATGCTCCGATGGGGACCAAACTTTGCAAAGCATGTGGGGGTGGGAGACCCACCCCCACATGCTTGCAAAGTTTGGTCACAATTAGAGCATGTTTGGATTGGTAATTAGCGCCCAGTGCGGGTTTTTGAAGTCTCTTGGTGCTTAAGAGGCCATGGAAAATCCGGGCCTTCCCCATACGATCGTATCCAAACACGCTCCGATGGGGACCAAACTTTGCAAACATGTGGGGGGGACCCACCCCCACATGCTTGCAAAGTTTGGTCACAATCGGAGCATGTTTGGATTGGTAATCAGCGCCCAATCCAGATTTTTCAAGTCTCTTGGTGCTTAAGAGGCCATGGAAAATTCGGGCCTTCCCCATACCATCGTACCCAAACATGCTCCGATGGGGACCAAACTTTGCAAGCATGTGGGGGGGACCTACCCCCACATGCTTGCAAAGTTTGGTCACAATCGGAGCATGTTTGGATTGGTAATTAGCGCCCAGTGCGGATATTTCAAGTCTCTTGGTGCTTAAGAGGCCATGGAAAATCCGGGCCTTCCCCATACCATCGTACCCAAACATGCTCCGATGGGACCCAATATTTCCAAGCATGTGGGGGGGACCTACCCCCACATGCTTGCAAAGTTTGGTCACAATCGGAGCATGTTTGGATTGGTAATTAGCGCCCAGTGCGGATATTTCAAGTCTCTTGGTGCTTAAGAGGCCATGGAAAATCCGGGCCTTCCCCATACCATCGTACCCAAACATGCTCCGATGGGACCCAATATTTCCAAGCATGTGGGGGGGACCCACCCCCGCATGCTTGCAAAGTTTGGTCACAATCGGAGCATATTTGGATTGGTAATTAGCGCCCAGTCCGGATTTTTCAAGTCTCTTGGTGCTTAAGAGGCCATGGAAAATCTGGGCCTTCCCCATACCATCGTACCCAAACATGCTCCGATGGGGCCCAATATTTCCAAGCATGTGGGGGGGACCCACCCCCCACGCTTGCAAAGTTTGGTCACAATCGGAGCATGTTTAGATTGGTAATTAGCGCCCAGTCCGGATTTTTCAAGTCTCTTGGTGCTTAAGAGGCCATGGAAAATCCGGGCCTTCCCCATACCATTGTACCCAAACATGCTCCGATGGGGACCAAACCTTGCAAAGTTTGGTCACAATCGGAGCATGTTTGGATTGGTAATTAGCGCCCAGTCCGGATTTTTCAAGTCTCTTGGTGCTTAAGAGGCCATGGAAAATTCGGGCCTTCCCCATACCATTGTACCCAAACATGCTCCGATGGGGACCAAACCTTGCAAGCATGTGGGGGGGACCCACCCCCACATGCTTGCAAAGTTTAGTCACAATCGAAGCATGTTTGGATTGGTAATTAGTGCCTAGTGCGGATTTTTCAAGTCTCTTGGTGCTTAAGAGGCCAAGGAAAATCCAAGCCTTCCCCATACCATCGTACCCAAACATGCTCCGATGGGGACCAAACTTTGCAAGCATGTGGGGGGGACCCACCCCCACATTCTTGCCAAGTTTGGTCACAATCGGAGCATGTGGGGGGGACCCTCCCAGATGCTTGCAAAGTCTGGTCCCCATCGGAGCATGTTTGGGTACGATGGTATGGGGAAGGCCCGGATTTTCCATGGCCTCTTAAGCACCAAGAGACTTGAAAAATCCGGACTGGGCGCTAATTACCAATCTAAACATGCTCCGATTGTGACCAAACTTTGCAAGCGTGTGGGGGTGGGTTCCCCCCACATGCTTGCAAAGTTTGGTCTCCATCGGAGCATGTTTGGGTACGATGGTATGGGGAAGGCCCGGATTTTCCTTGGCCTCTTAAGCACCAAGAGACTTGAAAAATCCAGATTGGGTGCTAATTACCAATCCAAACATGCTCCGATTGTGACCAAACTTTGCAAGCATGTGGGTCCCCCCCACATGCTTGCAAAGTTTGGTCCCCATCGGAGCCTGTTTGGATACGATGGTATGGGGAAGGCCCGGATTTTCCATGGCCTCTTAAGCACCAAGAGACTTCAAAAACCCGCACTGGGCGCTAATTACCAATCCAAACATGCTCTGATTGTGACTGAACTTTGCAAGCATGTGGGGGTGGGTCCCCCCCACGTGCTTGCAAAGTTTGGTCCTTTGGGTACGATGGCATGGAGATTTTCAACAAACAATATGATAGCCAAAGTGTTAAAAATATAATAAAATCAAGAACATCAAATAAAATGTAATGATACTCAATAATGAAAAAACTCATAATGATATAAACATCAAATAAATACATTAGAATGAAATGAGCTATCCTAGCTAGTCTGAGGTTAGTCACTGCCCATAAATCTAAGTACAATGTAAGTGAGCTAACCCAGCTAGTCTGAGTTTAGTCACTATCAAGATAGAGATCTAGTCAGCAGCACCCTCTCTAGCTCTCAACTGCTCTAGAATGCTCTCATGGTCATCCACTCGAAGCCGAAAACGAGGGTGAGAACTGTGTTTTCGGCTCTGTACTCGATCAAGAGTGAGCCTGGTAGCAACCACTAGATGAGAGAACTGAAATACCTCTAACTCCCACTTCCACTGCTGGAACTCAAGACTCCCCCGACGAAGTCGAATCTGCTGGTAGAACCGGCCTGCCACAATCATGCTATGGGCGTCATAAGAAAACCCATAATCATCCTGTATCCTGGTCAAGGATGCACTTTGGCCTAGTGCAACTCATCAGATAGTAGTCTACTCCCTCGCTATTTCCCTCACTGGCAATAACATATATCACCCTCCTGTAGCAAATCTGTCAGGTCATCATCATAACTGACCATGAACGCAAGACCTGTGTGCTCATCAGACAACTCTGGATGTGAAGGATGCTCGGGGGAGAGGAATGTCTGTATCCATGCATCTGCCCATCCTCTCGAGGCACAATGTGACCAATCGCCATCCATACATGCTCCACAGAAGCATGCAAAACGTCGTGTGTAAATCGTGGGGGCCGCCATGCACGTGCTCCTGATGGAATGTAAGCCCAAGGTGCCAGGTACTATGTCACAATCATGGGAGGCTCTATGGTCAATCATGCCACCATCCACATGCCAAAAAAATCTCCTGACAATCCGAGCATCACGTTTGGGGTACGATGATGCTGCACTCCCACACAAATGTTGGGAGCACCACTCGACTACGTGGCCCGCATCTCTGAACCGCTGAGCATCCTGTCGCAGCAGCTGATGACGCCTCAAGGCACGTTTCACACACGCGCCCGCACCATCATGCTCTCCCTTCCCATGACCAGTCTCAAAGAATGACCAAATCACTGGGATACTAGACTGCACATGCCACCTATAAATCCATAAAAGATAGTCTTACTTATTGTTTTCTTTAAGATGTTCTAGTGAATTTAGTTTAATTGTAAATGTAAGAAAACCATAAGTAATACCTGTAGAGCCAATAGAATTGTCATGATGACTTGAATTGTGCGCCACAACCATCCGACCAAACCCATCGCTGGACACGTCTGATCCCACAATCTCCTAAAAAATCGTCATGGAGACGAAAACAGTGTTGCACAAAATGTGCATCATGTGAACGATCATCACTGATATAGAAATGATACTCTCGAATAATGACACGGGTCTCGGGGGGTACTCGCTATCCCATCTACATGAGCCTCTGCATGTCGATAGCTAATGTGGACCATAATAGCAACCTGGTGAGGTAAGCAATACATACGTTTAGGACACAAAAAATCAAATAAGTAATGTAGCTCAAACATAAAACAAATATTACGAAATATAACCATTACCTGCTTTGAGAAGTAATACTCAGATTGTATCTCCTGAAAAGGTGTGAATGTGTAGTTCTCTGCAAAATCAATCACAGAGACGACCACACCAATAGGAAACTCTGCCAGGCATGCTCGGAACTGACGATCTTGCCACTTGGCACAATGACTGTGCCATATATAGGGGTAGATCTGCTCCCTAAATGTGGCTGTGAAGTGACAACGTGGTGTATGTTTGTCTCCACGAGCTGCAACTTCCTGGATTGTCCCACCACTCTGGAGCTGGTGTGTCACATACTCATAACGTTGCCATGCCACTATCTCTTGGTCACTTGCATCAAGATCTACCATCTGTAGATGTGCAAGTGAACCACATGATGTGCAATTGCTCTCCACACAAGGCATCCTATGGAACTAGGCATCCTCCGTGCGTGCACACAAAAGAGAGTGGATGAAATCACGACGACTACGAGGCAACTCTCTATGCCCACTAAGAGAACGGAACACATCATAAAAAAGTTTGAACTCAACATGGTAGCGACAACAACATGTGTCACGCTGACGTGAGTACCTCACAAACCAAGGCTTACACCCCTCAAATGACCTTTGCCCAATTTTAAGCTCTGGATACGAAGCCACAAACTGAGAATACAACTCAGTTTGGGTCATTTCAAGAAAGCAAGCACCGTGCTCAATGAACACTCCTCTTGTCACTCTCTTACGCAAAGCTTTCTTGAAAACTGGCGAGGCACGACAATTCTCCTCCCAAAAACTTTCTATCAAGGTTCTAGTGGTTTCATCTAGTAGGCGATCATGCCTAGCTACACGACCACTACTCGCCCACAAAGCACCAACCTCATTGGCATCTAAACTTTGTCATCTAATAGACCCAACTCTAAGTGCGTGTGGTGCTATGGAAAGGATGTGAGATGTGGCACTAACCTTACCCTTCATTTGGGAGCTACTTATGGCTGCCACAATAGCCCGTCGAGTAGCCAAAGCGTCCGCAGAATTCCTCTTCTTGTTAACTATATAGGAATGATGAACACTTTGTAGCACCGCTATGCCAGCTCTCCTCTCTCTTCGACCTCCAATGTCGGAAAGCGCCCTGCAGTTGGCCATGTTGGGCAGATCAATCAAAGCATCAAGCACACATGCCTGTGATGAAGGCGTGAGGTCTTTGAAATAGGAATGGAAGATTGCATGGGCACGACGATGTGCCCCTGACTTTGATAGTTCTTTCCTATCTACATGAAGGGCGCCCAAAGGAGGGGGGGTGGGTTCTTGTAGAAGAGAAGGGGACTCAGGAAGGGCGGGTTCATGTGGATTATCTAAACTAAGGGGTAGTGGGGGGGAAGAGGGCGAAGGGAGAGGAAGTGGAAGAGGAGGAGCAAGGCTTGGATCATCGCCAACGGAAGGTGTTGCTGGTTGACGTGCTCTCCACTCTCTCTTTCTCTCACGAGCTACCCTTCTCCTCTCCTCCTCTTGAACTTGGTGGACGGGGGGAAGTCTAGTCCTATCACGTTTCCGACTCCTACGACTTTGAGAACCCATTCTCAAGGAAGCTAAGAGAGAAAATATTATAAAGGCTCAATGAGATAAGTGTGGGATAGTACTAGAGATGTGTGATTATATAGGAAAAATAGGTTATCCACTTCAAATCTCATTGGATTTCCTATCTAAGATTCATTGGATAATTAAGATAAACATAAAGATAATTAAAGATAAACTATTATCCACTTAAAAATCAATATTATTAATAATATTTATTAACAAGTCTAAATATTTATCATTACTAGATATATAAATATATCTTTAAATATATCTTTTATTTTATAATTATATAACTGCTTTTTTTTAATAAAGTATTTTTTTTAAATTTTATTCAAAGGTTTATTCTACATAAAATTTTTTCAAGAAATATTAAATTAAAAAATTTATTTTTTTAAAATTAATAATATGAACTTTAATAATAATATTATTGATCTAATCCCAAAATATAATCCTTTAAAATTAGTGATTTTAAATTCTATTATTTAATAAGTTATATATATTTTATTATTTAAAATTCTATATTCTATTTCTCTAAATTACTAAATTAACTTTTTCAAAAATATATTTTTAAAAAAAGAGGGAAGGTGGGAAGGAGGTGCCACGTGTCACATGCGTGCATGACACGTGGCAATCTCTTGACATGTGGCACTATTATGGTTGATGTGGCAATTCCATGATGTGGCATGCCATGTCACCAAGTGCGAGGTGGCAAGATGATGTGGCATTAATGATGACTAGGATGATGAGGTGGGGAGTCAACTAGGTTGACCATGTTGACATGGAGGGTGGAGGTGGCAAGCTGAGGTGGCAAGCTGCTTATGTGGATCCTCTCGAAGCTCATGTGGACATAAAGTGGCATGCATATATAAGATTTGTGCCTACCCAAGCCTCACACATGGAATGAAACCTAAGCTATGAAGTTTACCAAGCCTAGATTTCCAAACCTAACTAGGATTGGTTTTAGACTTGAAAAGGGGAGAGTGGACACAATATGGGAATTTTCACTTGGGAGGATTGAAAATGGACCTTCCCATGCTCAAATTAAGCCAAATTTTTTTTAATAAATTCATGGCAACAAGAGTATTGATCCCTTGAGTTTTTAGATTGAAAGATTCAATATTTAATTTTCTAGAATTAAATTACAATTGATTTAATGGGCCTCTGATAGTCATAATAAATTTTCCAAAGTAAATCTACAAAAATCCAACCGTTAGATTTGGAATTTTACCTTATACCCACATTATACTAATCTTTCCCAATCTAATCATCACTAGATCCATATAATTTGAGCATTTTAAATGGTAGATGTGGTGGGAGGATAAAATAGTATGTTTTTTTTAACAATTCTAATATATTTTAAACAATATAGAAAGTAGTAGAACACATCAAAAATTACTCGATAAATCAAGTTAAGCTCTATGTTATTTGTATTTGTGATATGCAAAGTAGGAACATCATATGAGTAATAATGTAAAAGTTATAGGCAATTTACTCACATTCACTGTACCTATCTAAACCTACGAGACAGGGCCTGTATACAAACTTGGTTCCCAAAGAAAAGGGGATTTGCAATTATTGGATATTCGATCAGATTATAGTTTTAGGTGCCTAACTTTGCATATGATGTTTCATTAGAAGACCTTGAAGTGAAACTCCTTGGCTAACTATGAGAGATTGGCTATTGTTCTTGAAAAAATACCTGTTTTCCAGCTAAAGCCAAAGGGCGCCCACTACATGAAACTAGATAACCTCATCTTGCAACCACCCTCTTATCAGCAATGCATAGGCAAAGCTATGGTCCATAGTATGTTAGGATAGAAATGATTGTGTACCTATAGTGTTGTAGAAAACCTTCAAAGGCTAATAGGTATCATACTCCACCTGAGCACAACCAATGTAACATTAAGATTGTAACTAGGTAGGTAAAAGCTGTGAGCTCTCTAGCATCACTTTGACATTGTTAATAGACATTAGAAGAAGTTATGCATACACTTGACAAAATAGCAATACAACAGAGATGAATAGAACAAACAACCTTCTTAAAGTCACAAAAAGCACATAGAGAATTAACCAACATGTACAAGCAATAGAGAATGCATCACTAGGCTCTTTGAGCTCTTAGCTCTGGCTAGTGGCGTGAAGAAGAAAGAGGTAATATTTTTAAAAAAAACCATAGGGTTTTAAAACTTTTCTTTTACCCATTCACACCTTTCCTGAAACCCCAGGGTTTCTTACCCTTTTCAAATCTTTTCCTTTAGTGTACACTTAAGTAGTTGGGCACTTCAAACTCTAGGCATCCACATATGCATCAATTGACATTAGCAAGTGTGACAACAAGGGGCAGTTCATGCATAGAGGCATGTAGGGGAGATTTCCATTGATTGTTTGGGCTTATTCACATGCGGTGTGAGATTTCAGACACATTAGGCATTTGTTTCCATTCTTAGTGGTTGTGCACATGCGATGTGAGATTTTAGACACATTAGGCATTTGTTTCCATTCTTAGTGGTTGTTCACATGCGACCATGGGCTATTATTTCTATCCTTCTTCTAATCGCCATGGTATGAGATCTATTTATCATCAACATCACTTTGTTTCCATTTTAGATCTCAATCATAGAGATTTTATCATGCTCTAGCTTTATGCTCGTTATCGTGAGTTGCCATTTTGTGTCTTGGCTCACATTTCTTTTGCTCGAGGTCACACATACCTTTGGCACTTCAAGGCTTAGATCCTCATTTCACTAACTTCATGCTATGATAAGGCAACATACTCATGCCATGGTTGAATATTTGAGCTTGAAGGTTTGATGCCTAGCCATTTGAGGCACTTATTTGATGAGAGGGATATATGTGCCCGATGGTCCAAAGATGGTATGTATGTGACTTTGTTGATTCATCGCTTGATTACCTCAACACTGATGGTTTGGCATTGTTGCATAGGATGATTCTTCTTTCAAAATCTTGCATGAGTGTCCTACACTATTGAGCCATTACGATTATGTTCCTGAGGGTGTAGACTACTTCAACACAAATTCAGATGGTTATGATGATGTATTGTACACATATACACATGATGTTATATTGCACACATTTTGTTACAAAAATATTCTATTTTACAAGGCTGTTACAACAGCATACATATGATTAAAATGAGTGCACATGTACGGTGCTGCATGTGCACAACAGTCTATGTAGTAGTGTCGTCTACTATTGGCCTATGTTTGCCACCCAATTTTTCAGGTCCCATCAATCTGCAGCTTTTGTCTGTAGGCGATCATGTTACCATATCTACTTTGTGTTTTAACTTGTAAACCCACTTAGTACCAATGGCCTTCCTGCGAGACGACGATGAGGTAGAAAGCATGCATCCAATGATCATCATCCTGTGCTTTCTCAAGGAAACAGGGTCCTCCTCATTACATAAAGTAGAAATGAGAACATGATCCACATGAGAATAATCTTCATGATGAGAACCTGGCACGAGTTCTGCTAGGTAAAGGAGCTGCCAACTTGCTATCCCTCAATGTCTGCATAAGCCATTTTGGCATACGCCTAGATTCTTCTATGGCTGCTCTCTCCTCATCCACTACATCCTCAATAATTGCCTCATTAAAAGGC
Organism: Cibotium barometz; assembly: GCF_041138505.1. NCBI lineage: Eukaryota > Viridiplantae > Streptophyta > Polypodiopsida > Cyatheales > Cibotiaceae > Cibotium > Cibotium barometz. The sequence continues at coordinate 27,499,379 of NC_141104.1, forward strand.
TGATTTGCAGGCTGATTTTACACCTACAAAGGTTGAATTTCAGCACTTGGTTGAGCATTCAATTACTCTACATATGGCTGCCCTCCATTAAACAAAGGTAGGAGAGAATCAAACATGTCCTGTGAGCATACATTCTGCTATTTTTTGCATGAAAGCATGGGTTCAACAAAAACAACATCTCTACTTACCAAAATCCGCTGTGAGGTCGGATGGTAGAGTCTATATCCCTTGTTTTCTGAACTGTATCCCACAAATATACATTTAACTGCCTTATCATCAAGCTTACTGCGCTGTTGCTCAGGCACAAGAGCATAAGCAAGACAACCAAAAACACAAAAATGAGCCACAGAAGGCTTCCTGCCATGCCAAGCTTCATAAGGAGTTTTAGATTGCAAGGCCTTGGTAGGGCATTTATTCAACACATAGTTTGCGCACATGGTTGCCTCTAACCAAAAACCATGAGGTAAATCTTAGGCTTTCACCATACATCGTGCCATCTCCATGAGAGACCTGTTCTTCCTCTCAGCCACACCATTTTGCTAAGGTCTGTATGGCACTGTACATTGATGCCTTATGCCTTTTCCAGCCATATATGCATGAAATTCCTTGGACATATACTCCCCCCCTCAATTTGAACAAAGGGTGCCAACTTTACATTCACATAAAATTACAGCTTATACATAGTGATGTATGTGGTCCTATGAGGACACCATCTATTGGGGGATATCTCTACTTTGGGAAACTTTTATTGATGATTACTCCAGATATAGCTGGGTCAAAACTGTAATGTACAGTCCATGCCCAATCATCTTGAGCAAAAAAAAATGTAGATAAACAAAAAAAATGAATACTAGATAGCATCTGTATAATTACTTGAAATATAATCTAAAAATTCCATGCCAAATGGTAATAGTTTATTAATTGCGTGTTAGGTTATTTTTCAATCCGATCGTGATCGCAGTTCGTGGTATACAAGTTAATTGATATTTTAAGAATTAGAAGACGAGGAGCTAGATCTTAGAGGGTGTACTGATGCTGATGCTATGGATATAGATTTAGAGATATAATTTATGAGTATCGGAGATCTTGCACAAGATGCCAATTTATCATCCCATGGATGAATAAAGACCAAGATGATCTTTTTTCTTGCAAATTGTTTAAAAGAAACACTCTATTTATTTCCTATGTCTTTATTGTTTATACGAAATTTCTATAATTACATGATAATAATGAACAAAAAAATGTTTATTCTTTCCCAAAAACATGAGTAGCATTAGATAGTACTAAAAGCAACAATCACTCTTTACTCTCCAAAAAAAGCATTGCAAATTTTAAAACAAAATTACCCCTCACCAAGCTTGTTGTAGTGCTCGGCAAGATAAATACCTTTAAGAAATTTTAATTGTGCAACTAATTCCTAGTTGATGAGAGGACTCCTCTCAAGGCCACGCATGCCCTTTTTCAAACACCACACCCCACACACACCTGTGGGCAACATTACAAGATAACATCATTCGAGATAGCCAACAGGGTTTGAACCCATAACCTCAGGCATATCAACCAAACACCTTAACAATTGAGCTACTGCTGCCCCCCCATGATAATAAGATAAATCCCTTATTTCAAGAACTCCCATATTGTTGGTGGTTTGGATTACTCTTTAACTTTTGTTTTTTGTTTTAAGAGTCAAATGAAAACAACAAAGAGCGCTTTGAAGAGGTGCAAATGGTGAAGACTTGCTCAATATAAAGTTTCCAGATGGTATGTGATGATATTACCGTGAGGAGTGCTACCAAGCTGGTGCATGCGGTGCGACTTTAAGGGGTTTCTATCAAACCCGTGCGAGCATGTGGCGTCAAGAGTAATATGATCGAGAGGATGTGCAGATATCTATCTTAGCTATAGAAGAAGCTATAGAACAACTGTGTGGCTGTGAATGCATAAAAAAACTGTGTTTCTTGTTTTTGTGTGTGTGTGTGTGGCGTTGCTAACTAGGGGGCCACCTCGAGGGTGATGTCAATGGAGAGCACGAAGTAGCCAGGGAGCTTGATGGCGGCGGTGGAGAGAGTGGCTACGCCGCGGGCGTTTGCGAACTCGCCGGTGCCGCCGACGACTGGGATGACACGTGTGGGCTGGCCAAGGAACTCGGCCCCCATGAAGCTGAGGGAGCCGCGCTTCTCCAAAAAGGCCGTGAAGGCCCAGAAGGCGCTGACGTTGGCCCGGCTGGAGTAGACGTAGAGGCCCTGGGCGGTTCCCACGCGCGGCGAGCTTATGGAGCGCCCACTTGTAAGGGGGTCGTCGAAAACGTAGAGCTTGCCGAACTGGTTGGCCGGCGTGGACATTGTGGGTGAGGCCGGCGCGTCTACCGTCGCAGTGTTGAAACTCCCATTTCTGTAGAGAGAGGTATCGTGCAAGTAGATTTGAAGCGAGGTTCGCTCTCCATGTACTGCTGCTCTGGAGCTCAAGAAGAGCAAAAACAGTAGGCAAGCAAGACCCATCACCAGAGACTTAGCCATTACAGAAACCCTATAGTGACTTATATAGACAACCGTGTGATTTATACGCAACAGTTACACAGGTGGGCACTCTCATTAGACTCTCGTTTTTTCCTTACCTATCTTTTTTAATTTTAAATTTGAGAGGTTCCTTCCTTTTTAGCGTACACCTTATAGGGAGTTTTTTTTTTTTTTTTTTTGGGGGGGGGGGGGGGGGGGGGAAGATGTGTGTGTGGACCTCATACGGCACAAGTGGTGTTTCCCTTCATCGACAAGGATGCTCTCGTCTTTTTTCCTAGCTATCTTTTTTAATTTTAAATTTGAGAGGTTCCTTCCCTTTTACCGTACACCTTACAATGAGAGGAGGGAGTTTTTGGCAAGACGTGTGTGTGTGTGTGTGTTGGGGGGGGGGGATATATTCAAACTCCACATAGTGCAGCGCAAAATCTCTACCATATGAGGCTATTATCCCCGCCCCTAGGTATTGTTCCATAAGTTTTCTATTGACTTTCTCTAGTCGATTACCTTTCTTATGGAGCATAAATGTTATCACAAATGACACACTATGGTAATAAAAAAAAGGATATATTCAAAGAGTTATCAATAGCACTTTTGATAAAAAGTTCACCACTTCAAAATTCAAAAGGGTAGAAATGGGCATCATAGGTACCTAGCAAGCATAATAAATTGAGCCAATTTGCAACTCAAGGGAAATGTACTTGTGGACCCCTCACGTCTACATTACAAAATAGCATGTACAAAGAGAGAACCATTCTTTTGGCCTCAAAACCACCTTACATGTAATGCAAAAGTTTAATGATTTTCAAGCCTTATATATATGACAATAAGCCTCACATAATACTGCACAATGTTTTTTTAAACCAGATAAATTAAAGACAACCCTTGAAATTCCCCCTAACCAATTAGCTAGGGGGTTAAAGGCACCGTCGGGAAGTGTTGGAGTAGAGACAAAGGTAGCAACACACACACACAGATGCAACAATTAAGCAGGGATAGAGAGAAGTGCATAACACTCAAAGTAGATTGATGAGGATGAGTGAAGTGCAAGTAAGATCACTTATACACTCACTCATAAGAGTGTGTACACATGCTCGGGAAAAAACAATCTCCTAAGGAAGAAAAAAGTACCTTAGTCCATTATTAGCCTACGTCCACACAACACTACCATATAAATGACTATAAATCCCCCTTGTAGTGATGATGTAAACATGTATAGGGATTATGTGGTTGATTAATCAAGTGGAAATAAGTCTAAAGCTTTGCAAAAAGCTTCGAACTTATCTCATATGCGAGTGCCTTTGTGAACATATATGCCATGTTATCTTGTGTAGAGACATAAGCCAGGCTGATCTCTCTTGTAATGAGCCTCTTCTTGATATAATGATAATGTGCCTCAATGTGCTTTATGCGAGCATGAAAAGCTGGGTTCCTTGCAAACAGTCAGTGCACTCTAGCTATCAACAATGAAGATGGAGGTGGAGGATTATTGTCCAACATCAAGATCTGCCAAAAGGTGGAGGTGGAGGATTATTTTCCAACATCAAGATCTGCCAAAAGGCACTTGAGCTATACACACTATAAAAGCTACCCTATACTCAGCATCACAGCTTGAAGTGGACATTGTCGAGCACCATGATATACATGAATCACCAAGATAAAAACAAAAGCCACTAGTGGACACTCACATCGTCACAAAACATCCAGCCCAATCGAAGTCACTAAAAGCATGTAGTTGAATATCACCCCTCACCTAGCATAGAATAGTCCACGGTACTAAGTGGCATGTAAGTATTGGAATACTAGCTTGGAAACCTGCCAATGCTTACTTCTAGAATTGTGCATAAGCCTACTCAAATGAGAGACCCAAAACTGAGTGTCTAGCCTCGTTGCTCAAATAGAAGAGGCACCTAACAGCTTGTTGATAAAGTGATGCATCAACTGGTTCACCTTCATCCTAAAGACTTAGTCTAGTATACATGCATCTACTAGTGTAGAAAATGGCTTACAGTCCATCAAGATCAAACTATGTAAGTAGCCTCCATATTTACTTTGATTGCAACATCACAATACCATCATCACACTACCTAAACTATATGCCCAAATAATAATGCAATGAGTTCAAATATTTCATCTCAAATGGCACATGTAATTCATCATTGAAGGCTAAAATCTTCTCCTCGATCAGGGTATGTGAGTAGCAACATCTAAATCGATGACCAAAAAACAATTCGTACTCCTCTTTACATAGAGGGTACTCTTAATAGGACTATTGTAAAAACCCTTTATAACCAAATATACATGTATCTCATTATACCATGCTCTAGGAGCGTGCTTAAGGCCATATAAAGCTTTTGTTAACATGTATACTTTAGAATCATGTCCCTTGTGAACAAAACCACAGGGCTGACATACATGAACCTCCTCATGTAAAACACCATTCAAGAAGGCAATCTTGATATCGAACTAATTAACATTCCATTCCATTCAAGAAGGCTAAGATACATAAACCTCCTCATGTAAAATACCATTCAAGAAGAAGGCAATCTTGATATCCAATTGATGTGAACATTCCATCCATGAGGCATTGCTAATACAATAATATCTGCACTAGCCATTTTGGTATATGCATGGATGGTTATATGGTTGCCCTTTCCTCATCCACGATTGCCTCATCAATAAGCTGATGTGTCTGGTCTAAAATTCGAGCTGATGTGTCTGGCTAGTGCAGATATTATTGCTAATGCAATAATATCTGCACTAGCCATTTTGGTATATGCATGGATGGTTATATGGTTGCCCTTTCCTCATCCACGATTGCCTCATCAATAAACTGATGTGTCTGGTCTAAAATTCGAGCTGATAAAGAAGACACTTACTTGGTAGAATCATGTTCATTTCCAAGCATAAGGTCTATCCCAGATCAGTTACGTGAAAACCTGTTGGATAGTCGAACATTAGGATATTGATACATTAAAGCCCTGAGTGGGATGCTCTACCCTCATATTAATCGTCCTATAGATTTACAGAGTTATTCAAGGGTAGGGGTCTCACATGAGACATGATATGGCTTAATGCCAATAACAACATTCCACTCATCATATACAACCACAATGGGTAGTTAGTCTTGTCAAGCTTATCCTCAATGAAAAAGCTTATCCTCGACGAGTAGTTGGTCTCGTCAAGCTTATCCTCAATGAAAAATTTCCAACAAAAAGCATCCCAAATACATCATTGCCAATAATTTCAACTTGCAAACAACGAATCTCTAACATAAAATACAAATATTTCAATGTGTAAGTACTGTCAGTGTTGAATGCAACTGAGATGGCTACTAATAGATCAAAGAGACTATATGAAAAATGGTAGAGGTAAGGATGCAAAAGTCGATGAGGACAATGATGCTGATGTTAACGAAGCTATTGAGGAAGAGCTCAAAGATCCAGTGTCGATCATGACAAAGAAGCGGCGATGACAACTCTATCTACACACCAAATTTATAATGATGCATGCTGAAAACATAAAATTGAACAAAGACAATTGGAACTGACACTACTCGGGACGCCTACCTGCAGAAATCTTACACCATACAAATGGGTCCCGAAACGATCCTGAAAAACGGCTCAAAAGTTGTAAAAACTAGGTTAATAAAGTTAACAACACATATGTTCATGAAGTTAACAACACATTATAGGGTATACCTTCTTCACCTAAAAGGATAGCTCAATCTGAGATAATCAGAAGAGTAGCTCGAGGAGGTGACGACGAGAGCAATGCTAGAGCCAAGAGAGAGAACCTGCTCTGATTCTAATCGTTGGAGTGGAGACAAAGGTAGCAATAGACAATAAATAGATGTAGCGAGTAAGCAGAGATAGAGAGAAACACAACACTCGAAGTAAATTATTGAGAATGAGTGAAGTACAAATGAAGTGACATAATAAGGTCACTTACACACTCACTTATAAGAGTGTGTACACATGCTCAAGGGAAAAAACCTCCAAAAGAAGGAAAAAGTATCCTAACGCATTATTAGACTACATCCACACATCACTACCATATTAATGGCAATAGAAAGGTCATAGGTTTAATCCTCCTTGATTGGTATAATTGGCAAGGTCAAAATGCGATACTATTATTATTGTGTAAATAGAGAAACCTTGGCAAATATATTTTTTCAATGCATATAGAAGTATAGAAACCTTAAGCAAATCTATGGATTTTTTTTTTGAACTATGACCTTGTGTTGAGAGTGCGTTCCTACACGGGATTTTTTTAAATGTTAGAGAGTTTTGGATTTTAAACAAAAGTCTCTAAATAGCCTCAAAATGGCTTTATTCTTACCAACTAGTGTTACTAGTGTGATCGAATTGGGTTCAAAAAATTTAAATGTATGTATTTAAAAAACTATATACTTTTGTTAAAAAATACAAACATTTGTTTAAAATACATACATTTTTAAATTTCATAAAAATACTAAAGTTGGAAAAAAACAGACATTTGTTCGATAAACTTTTAAAAAAGGAAAATTCTGATGGAATGGTCCCCACTATATTTTACGGGGGCCAAAAGTCGCTGGGCGGCTCGTGTGGGGTGTGAGTCGTGATCGTGTGTGAGCGCGTGCGCAAGCGTGTCACTGCTCAAGCTGTACGTACATGAACTGAATGTTGTAAGAGGCAGCTTGGGCACCATCAACCACCGACCACCACCAACAACCACCGACCGCTGCTTCTGCGGCCTGCCCTTGGGCCCTGCCTCCAATCATACCTGCTACCAAGGCAAAGAAACTTGCAACTAAAGGCCATAAAAGTCCTTATAGTGGGCTTGGCAGGGTTGCAAATTTCAGGCCGGCCTGCCTGCCAGCCACTACAAAATAATGCCTCATGAACTCACTCCTTGCCTTAACTTTAACTTGTCTTGGATTTCAAATTTGAAGGCATAGGTACCTTGAGTCTTGGTCCTTGGCCTTCAAGTGAAACCCAACACTCAACAAAATGTACTTGTTGGAAGTTGGGGTGGCCTTCCTTTTCAAGACCCACTCACAAGAAGTGAGTTTCTTTTGAAAGCTAAAGTAAGCTTTGAAGCCCACATAAGCTTTCGAATGCACTCATGGTCGACCAGAGGTGGTAGGCAGCAAGAAGATCCCTACAAATGAAGGTGAGCACTACACACTAGTGAAAAACCATTTCCAAATGGTACCCTCCTATTGTTTTTCCTTTTTAAGATGGTTGATCCTTGTAAGCATCTCTATATTATATAAAGGAATAGTTTCACGAAGCTGCCATGGGGCAAAAATTCAGAGGTTTGGGACGCAGTTTGGAGGTTAGAGAAGGAGCGGGAACAAGCCCTTGGTTAGAGGCAGTAAAAGAGAATGTGTAAATGTGAAAGAACCTGTGAAAAGGTGAGAAGAATCTACTAAGAGAGAATAAAGGGTAGCATGAGAAGATTTAGGAAGTGTGGAGATATTCTGGGAGAGGTGGAGAGAATCAAGCAAAAGAGGTGGAGTGAATCAAGGAGAAATCAGTGGGATTAGATGCTTGGATGTAAACTCTATAAATTGAGGCATTGGCCTAATGAGAATTTGCTGGTTTTTTATTATCCATGCCTACATTAAGCTATTTGTTAATTACTCACTAATCACATCTTAATTATTTACTAATCACTTTGTTAATGATGTTGATTCTAGTATTTGATCCACCATAGCTCATCACATTGCTGTAATTTTAACATGGTATCAAAGCCAAGCCTAGAATTCATCAAGTTTATGAGCCCATTATCTAGTTAATTAGGATTAGTAGATAATTAGAAAATAATCAAAAAAATTTAGTTATTTTCAACTAACCTCTGTACCCCCAAGTGGAGGAGCTCCCTCTCCTTGCACACTTAACCATTTCCCAAGCCCTTTTAGGTACTCATAGTAGACTCAAGGGGCTACACACAGCCCAAGGGAATTGAACCAATTCAGCGCAGAACGCCGACGGCAGCACAATTTGCAGGCACCATTTTTCAGAAGGGAATTTGACATTTCTACTTCATCAAATCAAATGGGTCTAATTCCTCTTAGCCCCAGGTGTTTTCAAGCATGCTCTACAAGCTGGTGAAGTCAAAAATTGATTTGATTAAGTCTACAGTGAGATCCAAGCTCTTCATCAAATCTGCAGGTGACTTTGGTAAAACAAAGATTAAGCATTCAATGTTTGGTCAAATCTTGTGTTCCTTTGCTTAATCCTCTACTAGACTAATTGCTATTAATGGCCTTGAAAGGATTTGAGCTCATTTGAAGTCTAAGGCCCCAGATCTGGGCTCCCCGCATACTCTATTTTTTTTGCACACAAAACAGAGGATTAATTTGCTAATCAGTGTGATTAATCAGTGCTAATCACTGTATTTTGGTACAATTGAGGGTTCAAATTAACCATTAGTAGGTATCTGATACAGATCGCTATAACTTCAAATTGCAATTCGGAGTTGGTTTGATACTCCAACCATTCCGTACAAATTGGTTACCCTTGATTTAATGTAATTTCTGGTAAAAATATGCTGCTAAATTTGTGGTAATCATCATTTTGCATTTAACCCTTGGTTAATGCCTACAAATCTCACTCAAATTCAAGATTATTCATAGCCAGAGTTGCATTTGGGAATGTGCATGAGAGTGAATGCTATACGCATTATGTAGTATTGGGCACATTACATCAGTGTAAAAATGGGATCAGACACTGCCCTTGTCCAGAATAAGGCAAGAGGTAAGACCTCCCGCATAGATTTGGGTTTGCATTGCATAATGACACAAGATAAATATCAAAAGTCCAAAAGAACTGTCAACAAAACATTTAAACATGTTGCTCACATGGAGCAAGAAGACCTGACGGACAAGCTCATGGCCCCAGCCATGAAAGAAGAAGAACATCTCTTTCCAAGAGGAAGATCCACACCAAGAAGATCTAAAGGAAGCATTGAAGGAAGACATGGACACGAGAAGAGAAGATGCCTCAAGAATACTGAAAGAAGAGGAAGACATGGACACGTGAAGAGAAGCTGCCCCACGACAAGAAGACTGAAGACAAGAGAAGATGTGAGGCTCCAAAGAGTGAGGAGCCATGTGAAAATATCTGAGAGAGAGAGAGAGAGAGAGAGACCCCACAACCCAATGTAACCTGCCCCAACAAAGTAAAACCACCTCTGAGCCACCGATGATGTAGGCCACGTGGTAGATGTATGTGTGAGCACTTTAGTCAAGGTCGCGGGCACTTGTAGTAAGCCTTGGACACATAGAGAGAGAGAGTGTACTATGAGTTTAGGGACTTGAGGCACTGGTCACGGACTATCAAGTAAGAGAGAAACTTGGTACAGGGTCCAGGTGTGCTAAGTTAACTTGAGGGGAGGTGTGCTAGACACTGGTCGCTCGCGGACTATCAAGTAAGAGGGAAACTTGGTATAGGGTCCAGGTGTGCTAGAAGTATTCACTTGAGGGGAGGTGTTGAAATATACAAGTGAATAGGGTGTGTGCGGGAACAAGCCCTTGGTTAGAGACTGTAAAAGAGAATGTGTAAATGCGAAAGAACCTGTGAAAAGGTGAGAAGAATCTACTGGGAGAGAATAAAGGATAGCATGAGAAGATTTAGGAAGTGTGGAGATATTCTGGGAGAGGTGAGAGAATCAAGCAAAAAAAAGAGGTGGACTGAATCAAGGAGAAATTAGTGGGATTAGATGCTTGGATGTAAACTCTATAAATTGAGGCATTGGCCTAATGAGAATTTACTGGTTTTTGATTATCCATGCCTACATTAAGCTATTTGTTAATTACTCACTAATCACATCTTAATTATTTACTACTCACTAATCACGTCTTAATTATTTACTAATCACTTTGTTAATGATGTTGATTCTAGTATTTGATCCACCATAGCTCATCACATTGCTGTAATTTTAACATTTTTTACTCTCTTCATATGTGCCTTTTCGAGAGCCTTGGGACTCATTAAGGCTTTTTAAATCAAATTTTTATTTCAAAACGAATGTTTTCAAAGCTCATTTTTGCTTCAAGTTATAAGGTTCAGGGGTGATTCTCACTACTACCTCTAGCTTTATTATTTCAAGGAAATTATAAACACATCTTATTCACACAAGTTTTCCTGCTACGGTTCTAAGGCTATAATCTTCAAGAACATTTAAGTTTTCTCGAAGGTGGGTCTACAAGGCTTTTGGACAACCATAATTTATTCTATTCCTTATATTAAAAATCTCTAATATTTTCACCCTAACTCTTTTGATGTTCTTAAACTATTTAGATGATAAATTTCAAGGGGTTACATGACCACAATTTGATCCCAAATGATCATTTTTTAAGATTTCCACCAACGAAGGCTAACTTTATGAAGAGGGTGAAGAGGAAGTTAATGAAGGGGCAAGCGAGTTTGGTGATAAGGTAGGAGAGGGTGGAGGTGGTGAGGGGGTTGTTCGAGAAAGAGGTTGTGTTGGAGAAGGTTAAGTTGGAGGGTGCGGTAATGTAGTTCGAGTTGGGCCGGGTTTTGGGGTGGGGTGGAGAGGGTGGGAAATTTGGTGTCAACGTCCATTAAGGTGTTGAATTTACGCTCTAGGGTGATGAATATCTACCCCGTAGTTGTTGGCTGGGATTGGAGGGCGCGCTCCTCTGCAGCCCGTCAACTGGGTGTGGTGACTTGCTCGTGTTGCCTCTACACGTAGTCCGTCAATGGACATAAGGAGTTCCCTGGCGAGGTTTGAGAAACCTTCTGCGAAGTTTGGGAGGGTGTCGTGGGAATACTTGATGCCTTTCGAGTATGCCTATTGGGAGTGGAAACACTTGGCTTGTGCCTAGCAGAGGGTGTCCATCATATGGCATTGCAAGGAGGTAGAAGGTGAAGTAGATGGGCTTCGTTTAGATGATCTGGGGGAAACAAAGGAAGGGATTGGCTTCTTAGGCTGGGTGTGTGGAGAAGGTCTTCTTTGAGGAGGAATTGGGTGGTGCACTAAAGTTCCTCCTCTTCGGTGGCTTTGCAGAGCGGGCTTCCTCCTCAGAGGCCTAGAGATCAGCATGGTGGTTCTTGAAGGGGGACGAGGTTGGTGAAGGCTAGGGTTCAGGGATAGGGGGAGGAATGGAGGTGGATAGGTGGTGGAAAGTCCTCCCAGCTGGTGACATGGTAGAGCACCTTGGTGAGTAGTGAGGAGGTCACCACCTTACCCTAGGGGTTTGAGCAGACTGCATGGAGTTCCTTGTGCAAGTACTCTACCCAATTGACGGTGACGCCTTGGTGAATGTAGGTGAGAGTCGATAGGTTGCAACAGCGGTCTGCCTAGCGCATTGTTAGGAGAAAAGAAAGGGCACGGGTGGGCATGACCAACTCTTGGCAAGTAATATTATGCCATTCCACTCCATCTTTGGTGGTTGGTCCCTTGAAGATCGTGCACATAGCGCATGACATTGCTATGTTGCACATAAGGCTACTCGACTCTGGGAGGTGGAGTGCATCGCAGACAAGGTCGAGGCTGAGGTGGATGGTGTGGGGAGTGCCCTTATTATCTAAGACCTGTTGGATAGCCTAGTTGGCATTGTAAGTCTCTATGAAGTAACGTCAATTGAGTATGTCAGGTCCCCATCGCTGCATGGTGGGCAATCTGTCGAGCTCTATTTGATCCAGGAAGGCGACGATAGTAGGTTCCATAATGGCCTGATAGCAAGGCTCTGTGTAATAGAGCAGCTTGTGCTTGACCTTATACGTATTCTTCATGAGACTGTGGATGTCATGGCCATCAACTTGCTTCATCACAGCTTCACCCAAATGGGAAAGTTGGGTGGGGTGCTTGCCGTACTCCTCAAGCCTGTGGTGGCTGGCATGCCTCCTCTTTTTCTAGGGATCATGAGCAATGACCCCATAGGAGGAGTCAGATTGGTCGGGTTTGGCCATGAGAGCGGTGGGTGGGCAAGCAAGCAGGAAGCAGTGAAAGCTGGAGTGAAAAAATTGTAATAGTTTGGCTAGGAGGCAAGAAGAAAAGTGAGGAAAATGAATGGGGGTGGGCCCTTATATAGACTCTCAAGGAAGGGACAATCATGGCTTCACAGAGGTACAGGCGTGGCTTTGTTTGAGGAATGACCATGGATTCGCTAAGGAACAGTCATGGCTTGTTGACCAGTGAAAGGACGTGGATTCATATAAAGAGGTTTTGTACCCTGGGAGGACTAGGTGGTCAGCACCCCATTTCAGGTTTTGCACTGACTCCTTGCCCAATTGGTGATGGCGAGTAGTCAGGTCCAATTCGATGTGGGCAAGTTTGACATCTCTTCTTGAATCATTTGCTACCTCGTGGTGGGAGGGAGTTGTTTGACAATGACAAGTTGGAGAGCCAAGAGCTTGAGTAAGGGTGGACTGAGGGAGTCATATTATTAAAAGACTAAGGTCATGTAAAAGGGTAGGAGAAGGGTGTGTGTGAATGGACTTATGGTCCACTAGCTCACCTAATTAAAGGCAAAGCTAGAAGGCATTTGTGTGGGCAAAGGCCAAGTTGTATGCATAAGAAACTTAATAAACAAGATTTGTTCTTGTATTTTTTGGGTCTCTCTCCTCCACTCAACTTGATCTAGCATAAGCACCACTCAAAGAGGGAGACAACATTAGAGCCTTTATCTCTCATTTGAAGGGCCTTATGGCTCAACTTGTATCAGTGAATGCGAGAATGGATGAAGATGATGCAGTGGCTATTTTGTTAAAAGTAGTCAAGAAGGTGTACCCCACCTTAAGAACATACCTAATCCCACCCTTGAAGGAGTCATTCAATCTTGTCTTGATGAAGAAAAGAGGCCAAAGGAAGGAGCTAAATCTTCAAATGCATCGACTCCATTGAATATCGAACAAGCTTTATCACATCAAGTGAGCAAAGTAAGGTGTGTCCATTGCAAAAAGGTGGGTCATTTGGCAAATAATTGTTGGATCAAATATCCCAACAAGATGAAATTTAACAAGTGTAAACAAACGGGGCATATCACTTCTAAATGTCCTAACAAAGAGTTAGAGGCTAACTTTGCATCAGCCTCTAACTCCACTGAGAAATTGTTTTAAATCTCAAATGTAACAACACCTATATTCCTAACCTTGTACGCCTAATGTTATAAAGGCAACCTATGTTCAATACCACCTATTCCAATTTTTTTCATAGTTGGTATTGAGGGGGGGTATTAAAAGACTAAGGTCATGTAAAAGGGTAGGAGAAGGGTGTGTGTGTGAATGGACTTATGGTCCACTAGCTCACCTATTTAAAGGCAAAGCTAGAAGGCATTTGTGTGGGCAAAGGCCAAGTTGTATGTATAAGCAACTTAATAAACAAGATTTGTTCTTGTATTTTTTGGGTCTCTCTCCTCCACTCAATCACTGGTGGAAACAGTGGCTAGGGGTGGCATAACCTTGGTATCCTCCTGGATCTTTGCTTTTCCTTTATCTTGCAAAGTGTGAGTGATGGCAACTGCCCGCCGCCAGCTGAGGCTAGCTTTGACCTCCATTGGAAATGTTGTGGTGATGGGAGATTGGGAGTAGTAAGGGTGCATGTCGACAGTTGTGGTAACCATATTTGCCGATTTCCTTCATAGAACTTTTGGGCCATGAGAAGAGTTTTATGTACCCACCTATAAAAGTAGCTGCAGTGTGAGGACGAGGTGGGTTGTGGAAACTGTTTTATTGTAGATAGGGTCTTTGCGCCAGAGGTTCTCCCTAGCCTTACAAGCTTGTGGTTACTCGGATGTCATCATGAGGTTCAGGAAATATGACGAGGTGTTGGAATGTTTGGGATTGCTGAGGTTTGAGGGAAAGGTTGGATCTTCAAGGAATCCATAGGGTTGTTGTACCCTCATAATAACCTTGGGAAACAAGGATCTTCTTGGGCACCCAATAGCAAGTATCAGTGGGTTGGATGGAATGGGGGCGAGATGGTACTTGTTGGTAGTTAGTGGTGTTAGTAGCGTTAGTGGTGTTAGTGGGCTTTGTTGGCGAGGTTTGACTTACTACACGGAGCTTGGTACATATGAGACTCCTTGAGTGGTATCTTAGTGAAGGAGAGGCCTCTTTTTGGGTGGCACGGTTCTATGTTTGTCGATAAGTATGGGGGTTGTGGTTGGTGAAGAGGATTGGTCATCTGGTGGACGTGAGATTGGTGGCTCCGGCTCTTCGTCTATCATAAGGACAATAACTTACCCCGAGGCTAGTTGTAGTGTAGCCATCCTTGCATCCCAACAATAAATATGACATTGGTTGTGTCCCATCCATTCGCGTCCCAAAAGGATCTCTTCTTGCATTGTTTCTATAGGCATGATATAGAACTTGCCTTCCAAGGGGTTATTTCCAACGTGAAAAAGAATTGTTAACAACACCTAGGCACTTAACAAAATGCGAAGCAATGGCAGTGACGATGGCTAGGGTGTGGAGTAAGGTTGGCCTCCCAAGAGAATGCCATGTGTCATAGGAAATTGAATTATGGTTAACATCTATATATCAACAAGTGCTAGTTTTTGTGTGAAACTTGTTGGAGTGTTCATTCCTATAACCACAAGTGAGCAAATTTCACTTCCCAGTTCTCTTCCTCGGGATGATTGACTACCTGTTAATCCTAATTGGGATTAACAAAGGTGCTCCTCCATTTGAGGACATCAATAAATATTATTTTAAAGGCACTATAAAGTTTGTACGTTATGAGATACTGGTTAACCAAGGCTTTAGTTAGTAAGTTTTGGGCGCCCAAGTGTGAATAAAGGTTAGTTATATATAAGGCAATTTCTCATAATGGAAAGACACAATCCTCCTTTGTGCTATGAGAGCTCTTGTCTTGTCTTGTGTATGAGAGAGAGAGAGAGAGAGAGAGAGAGAGAGAGAGAGAGAGAGAGAGAGTATATTGTAGTGCATGTGCATCTTCCATGCTTGTCTGTGGGAGAGTGAGAGGACGTTGCCTTGCATTGTGGTGTGAGCGACTCTGCGGTGATAGAGTGGAGGTGGGGATTGGAGGATTGGAGCTTCCAAAAGTGATCTTGGAAAGCCTCAAGGGACGTGATCTCAAAGAATTGGTAAGTACCCCACGATGGTTGTTGTCTGTTGCTTCTTCCGATTGTGAATGTGTGGAGTCATCTTGGGAGGTGCAGTTGGCCAAAACATTTTTGGTACTGCTACCAGGGAAACAACCATTGTTTCTTCCATCTTCGTAGAGCTCCAGCTCCCATTATGTAAGATTCACTATTGCCTTTACATTATGAAGGTGCATTGTGAAAAACTGTGTAGATAAGTTTTGTGTGGAAAGGAAGAAATTAGAGTAGTTGTTGTGGAAATTTGTGTGTGTGGAAGTGTGGGTGAGTACTTGGTATTCCCTAAAGGAAAGCTACACTTGGATTTTCTTTCAATTTTGTTGATTTCGTTACCAATTTTGTTATCGTGAGATAGTAGTTGGTAACACTCTTTTTTGTTTTTTTTCCAAAAAATCATGAAAATCACAAAAACAAGGAGCCATTGGTTGTGTTGGTGACGCATTACATTCATTTTGCTAGGCACAAACTTTTTGGATCTTTTGGGTAGGAAAATCATACTCTAAAATCAATCAAAACATTATTCTGTTGACTTGACTAGCAACGCGTGGAAGTGCAGGAAAGCATTTCACGACGTGAAACGCTACCCGCCGCCATTAGAGTAAAAAATTTCAAGATTGCCTTACTAAAGTTAGTGTGTCTTATCCTGACACGATTGACAGAAGGAAACAGAAAAGTCTTATCTTGTGAAAGTGCAACAAAATATTTCACAGCATGAAACACAATCTACCATTTCACGATGTGAAACGTAGCCTGCTATTTCATGGAGACTTGGTATTTCACGACATGAAAAGGATTATTCATGGAGTAAAGGATTGTCAGACACCAGAGGTAAGAGAGGGTCATAAGTGCATTATAGGAGTCTCCTTGACTCGGATTAATGCAATTCTATACCAAAAAATCAAAGCGTGAAACACAAGTTGTTCACAGAGTGTGAAATACATTTCACGACATGAAACACAATCTGCCATGTCATGATGTGAAACGTAGCTTGCTATTTCACAATGTGAAACTTCAGTCTGATATAATTCCGAGCATAACAGTTGGGGTAGTGAGTTAGCCTGTTGAATCATATTCTCATGCACTTGAGGTCAGGGAAACTTATTGGAGACGACCTTACCCCCGATGACAATGTATCTAATCACCGAGGTTCCTCCTACTAGAGAAGTGTTGGTTCAGGTCGCTTAGGGAGCACTCAATTGAGTGTTGCAACTTGGAGAAATCTGACCACTATAGAAACTAGTAGCAAAGAAATCCATGGAAGAAGGATTAAGGTTCTATGAATTTGGAGAGGAAGGGAAACCAACTTCTCCAGTGAAGTCCAGTGGAATTTTTGATATGGGTAGGGGATTTTTTGGTCTCTCCAACATGGCATAGAAGATGAAGCACAATCTGCGGGCACATGCTCGACATGGTCCAAAATCAGACTTACCAACACATACATCCCTAACATCTAGACCCAGGAACACTAACCCTTTGGGACCTAGTAGAATGACTCCTAGGGTTAGGTGGGACAAGGAAAATACTGCCAAGACGGGTCAAATCTTCTTCCCCACATATGAGGAATTAGAAGTTGATATAAAGATGGTAGAAGTAGAGCATCAATTGTGACTTCTGAGCTTACAAAGGCAAGAGCTCGACACTCGAAGAATGATGGCGGAACATAGGGAAATTGATAATTTGAATATGTTATGACCATGTGGCAAGGAAATAGAAACATCTAGAGAAGCCACAGATAACATGGTGATGGGAATGGCAGAAGAAGGAATACCAGCCCTAGAACCCATAAATGAGGAGCCCAAGGTTGAGGAGGACCTCGCATTACAAGAAGAAGTGGATAATCTATCTAGGGCATCTACTGGAGGAGAGAATCAGCTCTACACAAGAGAGGAGATAAATTAAATGATCAATAATCCCACTTTCTTGCAGAGTATGGAACTCTTAATTCAACAATGGCGGGTTGAGGCCGCTAATGATGAGCCAAGTGATGAGGAATTTCGCGGACCCAGCCATAGACATGGACTGGATAGAGGGAACTACGTAGGTAGAGGACAAGGCCTAGGTGGGGGGTAGCTCCTTGGAGGCCAATAATAGATCCCCACACAAATCTAAATACATCCACAAGGGCAAATTTATTGAATATGGCCGTAGAAATGGGTAGAGGCATGGTAAGGAAACTAGGCATGGCCCTTGAATCCAAACCATCTCAGATGAAGCCACACATTATTTCAAAACTCTTGCAGAAATTCTCAGGAGATGGGGACCCAATCCAACACATAGAGATCTTTGAGTCAACATGTGAAACATGTGGGCCGGTGAGCGATGTGATCATGATACATGCCTTTTCTCTAACTTTAGAAGGGAAAGCTAACCAATGGTATTGAACCTTAAAGCCTGAAGAAGATAAAGACAATTTCACACGGCTCAAGAATGTGTTCATACCGAGCTCGAAGTGGTGATAGGTGGAGTCCTGTGGCTCCAACTCCATAACATAAAGCAAAAAGAAAATGAATCCATGCGGGATTATGTTTCTCGACTCAAGCACCTAAAATTAAGATGAAAAGTGAGGGAAAGGTCAGTTATTGCCCTACTCTTGGAGAGGAGTTCGAGATCATAAGATGCATGATTATCTGGTGTTAGACGAACCGACTACTCTGGATACGTGTTGTAAGTTGGCTATTGAATATGAAGATAACATGCTTGAGTTATCGCAACCAGAAGATGCCAAGGTAGCTTGGTGGTAGTAGTATCACAAGTCTCTAGTCATCATGATAAAAGATCCAAGAACAAGCAAGTTGGCAACACAATAGTTGAAGAACTTAGCACTGCCATTTTGGAAAAGTTAAAAGTCAGGGATCAACAGGGAATGCTCATCTTTACCCTCAAAGAGACTTGATTTAGTGCTCAATCTGTAGACAAAATCATACGAGCACTGAATGCCCTCACCTAAGACCAAGACAATTATTGTAGTGTGCTCATTGTTCAAAGACTGGGAAACCATGATACCACCATGTGCAGATACCAGAGGATCTAGTCTTTAGCATAATTTCCAGCACACCCAAAGTTCCTCTAGCTTTACTAGCACCACCATTGCAATCCAATGTGGCTGCAGGGTAGCCAAATACGTCCTATTTACTAAGAGGAATGTTTAGAAATGCAGGACATGTCGCTATTACTGCCACTTGCTCTACCACCAATGCCACCACATACCAAGATCAACCAAGTATTGATTGAAGATTGTCTTCCCGGACACAGCGGTGTAGAATTTTATCTTTTCCCTGCTTATAAAGCTGGCCTGCAATGAGTTGGTAGGGGGTTGCCTGTTTTATTAGACACCGGGCTTGGTCTCTATTGAGGAGGGGGATCTACAAGTAAGCCATTGGCTAAGAAGTGTTCCACCTCCTCACCCCATTCAAGAATCAAGAATAGTTGCATTTGGGCGGCATCTGGTAATTCATCATCTACTCCACGGGTGGTTCACCGTTAGGGATCCTTGACATGTGGTCTCCTAGAACATGCTAAGAGTCTTTTCTTAACAGTGAAGTCAAACTCGAGCAATATAAGTAGCCACCTAGTGATTCTACTTGTCATATAAGGCTTGTTTACCAGGTACAGAAGAGCTTGATGGTCTATGAAGAAAACAAACTTAGTTGTCGAAAGATAATGGCAAAATTTCTTGACGGTGTAGACCATGGCTACCCTTCTCTCTCAGCCATGGTGTAATTTCTCTCTGCTTCATTGAGTTGGTGTCTGGCAAAGCTAATGGGAAAATCCATCTTGTGTTCTCCCAGTTGGGGGCAGCAGCACACAGCCAACAGCAAAAGCTGAGGCATCAATGTGGACGTGGAAAATGATGTCCCAGTTGGTGGGGGACCTAAGAATTAGAGCACTTGCCAGGGCTTTTTGAGTGTAGTGTAAGCCCTTTAGCATTCTTCAGTCTACTCAAAGACAATGAGGAGTCCGTAAAGAGGTCGAGCAATATCAGCGTACATAAAAATGAATCATCGATAATAGCCTACATGCCCCATGAAGCGCTGGACTCCTTTGAAGTTAGTGGGTGGGGGCAGCTCTAGGATGAGCCACACTTTGTTGTCATCAGTAGAGATTCCTTGTCTGGAGACGATGTGTGCCAGGATTACTCCTTGTTGAACCCAAAATTGGCATTTTAGTGGATTCAATGAGACGTAATATAGCCTGTACCTTTCTAGCACTTTATGCAAATATGCAAGATGCTTCTTCTAGGAGGAATTGACACAAAGTTCATCCATAAAGACCTCAAGGGATTTCCAAAGATATTTCTTGTGAGTTGTGCACATAAGACGTTGGAAGGTACCAGGGGCATTGGTCATCCCAAAGGGCATAACACGGGGTATGCATATGTACCCCATTCAGTGGCAAAGATTGTTTTGTGCTGGTCCTTGGGATCAATCCGTACATGATTGTACCCAGAGAATCCATCAAGGAAGCTATAGGCTTCCTTTCCTACCACTTGTTCTAGCACGTGTTCCATGAAAGGTAAGGGATAATGACTTTTTTTAAGGTCAACGCACACTTTGACTTTTCCATTCTTCTTGGGCACTATTACAATGGGCGATACCCATTCCGTATGCTCGATCTTGTAGATGAATCCGACATCAGTGAGTCTGTTGATCTCTTCGCGGACCATCTTGGAGTATTTTGGATTCATCGGATAAGCTCGTTGTTTGATCAGCCTATCTCCATCAACCATTAGAATAGTGTGCTTGACTACTTAAGGAGGTACACCTTTCATGCCCGTGTACTTCTAGGCAAAGCAATCCTAGAATTCTGTCATGAGAGCGATAAGCTCAATCTCTTATTTTGTAGAGAGGTCTTCTCCAATATACATCAGCCTCAGGTTCTCATCTGGGCCTACCAAATTTATCTCCTTGACCTTGGCTAGACCATCATAAGAGCTCCCTAGCTGCCCACTGTCAAACCATTGAGCCGAATCATATTGGACAAATTGGTTGGCCATCTGGAAGGTCTTGAAATTTTTAGGCATCTGTCTGGTCTCTTCAGCTTTAGCACTTTCTTTATCAACTAGCCTTTTGGCTTTTTTTTTAAGCCAATGCTAACTTTTTATTATGTGCTTTGCGAGCTAAGCAGCAAAGCTTCTCTGATTTTGGTTTAGACTCAAAGGGCCCTGTTGGCTGTGGGATGGTTGTGTGGATCAAAAGGGAGCTATTAGCAAACTCTTTTTGCCACATTTCATTGAAGTGGTCATGTGCTTCCACCGCCCCAACATACTTGAGCCAGTGGGTATTTGAATTGTCTGGGAAGACGTGTCGTTCTGGCCCAAGGAATCCCTCACGCCTGTGAGTTCCATGGGAGCGCCTACCCCTTGATGGCTTTGTTCTAATAACTTGTTTGGATTATTGGGTGGTGACATTTGGCAGGTATGCTGAACTAAGCATATATAGAGATGTAATCTCTTGCCCGTTTGCTGTGGTTGGCAAACCTTGTGCCAGTGTGTCTAGGCAAAATGCCCAAGCTAGCAAGGATATGCATCCAATTCTCAGAGTCTTCTAGATTTGGGAGAGGTGCACACCCCTCACTCTCCTTCTCATCTTCCAATGTCTTGTGGCATGTCTGAGATAGATGGACTGTAGTAGATCACGTTGTCGTGACAGAGTCCTCTCTGCAAATGGTCTTTCGCTCATAGGGTGTACCTTCCACATGCGTAGATTGATGGTCCTTTCTCCGAATGTATATGTGGTCGGTATCCAGTCATGAATCGTTTTTTATTCTCTCATGAATGGTCTGCTAAGAATGCAATCGTAAGAAACTGGTTGACGTCCAAAATTCATCTCACCACAAAGGTGTGATGATAAGTAGTTCCCGGATCTTAATTTTAAGATCCCTTAGTAGACCAATGGGTCTAGCTGTGGCTCCATCAGCAAGTTTGACCAATAATGAGGTGTCATCCAAGGCAGGTGCTCCCCATTTCTCCTAGTATTGTTTAGTAACAATGCTCACTCCTGCTCCTCCATCCAAGATTGTTATAACTTGAAGACCATCGAAGGTTATTGGGGCAAGGCTGCATTGGGTTCATCGCCTTCGAAGTACTATCTGAGCTTACTCACTTGAGCAGTAGGGTGCCAATTACCTTATGGGGTATAAGAAATTCTTCTTTCTCAGATTCATTAGAGCTGTCAGGCTCCATAGTTTCGTGCATGCCTACGCCGAGGTGTCCTTCCATCCAGTCTTTTCAGATCATTCCATAAACTTGGGCTACCTTGGAGCAAGGTGCCAATAGAGATTTGGATCTGGGAAGAGAGGAAGGAGGAGAGACCTGCAATGCATCTTGGAATGGGGGCTATCCCGCGAGACGAGGAGCGTTGGGTTTGGCTTAGTCTTAAGCTCTTTTGAGTGTAAGGGATGGGAACAAGGATTTCAATGCTCGTTCTCTTGAGATGGTCATCCCCCAGGTTTCTAAGATATTCGACCACCTTGTCTCCCTGCTGGGGGGTGGGTGCTATAGCGAGAGCCATAGCTTCTGCTAGCCTTTGTGGGGTTGAATGGTTTGGGAGCTCTCTAGAAAAATATACTTGAGCTTCTTCCAATAGGTCTCAGATTTAAGATTGATGGGCATGGTCTCAGATTTAAGACCGATGGGCATGGTTCAAGATAGGCTGTAGGAGGCTCATCTTCCATTTGCGCTTGGTCTCCAGTGGGCATGGTTCAAGATAGGCTGTAGGAGGCTCATCTTCCATTTGCGCTTGGCATTCCCTAACCAACTCTTGGGCTACCAGAGTCTCTCTTTTTCCTCTATAGGGTTAGGATATTCAGTGAGCTTTTTGGTAGTCGGTGCATGTTGATAGGTTCTTTGGCTCAAGCAGAGCGTAGAAAGTCTTCTTCTTCAGACGAAGAAGTTGACGCATGAGTTGTCGTGCCATCTTCTAAACCATTTTTGATAACCACTCGGCTCTCGCCCTTGGTGATCTTTATGGTTTTCTTTCTTGAGCACCTAGTTGCTCATGCTTGTTCAAGGGCACTAGCTTAGCCCTAGTCTCGTGATGAGGTTGATGCCTCCACTGCAGCGTGAGCTATGGCCCTTTTCCTATTCTGTAATGTAGTTATAGTGTTAAGTGTGGGAATGCTCTAATGAAACCATCTCTAACGCTCAACAAGAAGTTAAGGCTAGTGCTCGGATTTACTTTGTGAGCCCTTCCTATTGTTCCAGGTCTTAGCGGACAATCCTTATACATGTGATCAATACCTAACCCAACACACGTGGGAGTCAGGGGGGTGAGAGCACCTGCAGAGGTACTCGTCATCTCTTTCCTATTGGGACACTCAGCCACTCAATGAGGTCTCGCGCAATTGTAGCATTGTATGGGTGGTTGTTTAACCATCCTATTCATGTCTCTGGCCCGTGACATGGAAGCTGCCTAGGTACATTTGGTATCCCTCCATAACGTAGTGACTTAAGGTTTGAGAGGGTGGGCTTATTGGCTTTAGGGTTTCATAAGTGGGAACTTTTGGAATTTCCCCCTCATTCCCATTTTTGAAGATTTTAGTCAAGGTTAGCTGATGAACTGGCACAACTCTTGGCAGTGGGGGTTGAGGTGGAAGAACTGAGGGTGGTAAGGGCATTTTGGGCATCCTAAGGATTCCTCTTTGGGCCACTTCTTGGCCTAGTTGAGGTGCATTATGGAGCGCTGGTGCTGGCAAAGCGAGTGGCAAGGCTCGAGGTAAATCTCGAGCTAGAGCAGCATTATAATGATAGCAGTTGGAGACTTCATGATTGCCCCATTTTACGCAATATGTACAATAGAGGCTAGGACGAGGTCTCAGATGTGGACACTCCATGCTGGGATGGTTAGCTCGACAGACCGGGCACCATACAAGCTCCCTCTTTGGATAGAGATAGGTTGACCTCCTTGTTCCTGACCTTGGCTGGTTCTCCATTGTTGGGTTATTTACTGCATTAATGCAACAGCCAATTGCTTTACATTTTGTCCTCATGTGGACTCCTTGTTTTTCCATCAAGCTTTTGATGTGCCCTCATAAAGTTCTCACGAACATGTTCCCTTGAAGTTATCCTCAAAATCCATAGCACTCCTGCATTATTGCTTAAAGGAGGTATGGCCCAAGGCATACAATGAGTTGTGTAAGGGCACGTCATCATCAAGACCCTCGAAACCTCCCTATTAATCTTTTGTCAGAGAACTTGTCTCTGGCACTGCAACATGAGTGGAGATATTTGACTCTATTGATGTAGTCCTTGATGGTTTCTCATTCCTTTTGTCTTACATTATGCAGCTGCAACATGAGTGGAGATATTTGACTCTATTGATGTAGTCCTTGATGGTTTCTCATTCCTTTTGTCTTACATTATGCAGCTGCTCAACTGGGCTCCATCTGGTACCTTGGTGAGACTACCCTATCTTGAAGGATTCTTTCAAAGCTTCAAAGATGGCTTTATCCTCCGTTTTCAAGGACCTACACCATTGACCAGCTTTGCCATCAAGGATGAGGCCGAAGGCACTCACCTTGACTTGATCCTCTACATGGCCGAAGGCTTCACAAATTTGATTAAACATCTCCAAATGTGGGATTGGATCCCTAGTCCCATCAAATTTCATGATAAGTTTCCAGATGTTAGCAGGTTTATTTCGCCCTAATCTTGGTGCAGGCGCAAGTTGTATTGGTGTTGGGGACGTGATGCCAGCAGCCACCCCTCCCTATTTCCATGGCTAATCTTAACATTTATGGTGTTAGTCCTACCATGGCTGGAGCAGGAGTAGTTTGAGGAAAGGTTGGTGGAGGAGTGGGGCTAGGAGAATAATATACCATTGGAGGTCCTTGTCTGATAGGTGGATTAGCATGTACCCCTTGTGGTCCCATGTGGTACCCAGGGTAAACTCCTTATGGTGGGTATTGTTGATATACAGGTGGTTCGGGTTGATGTGAAGGGCCTAGGTAGACCCTTTTCCTTTGGTGAGGCATTTTTGGTCCTTGGGATGATTGACCTGGCCCTAGGTTTTGTACCGGTCTTTGGCCTCTATATTGATCAGCTATACCTCAAATAGGCACAGCTCTCCAAACTAGTGGTTGATCTTGGGTTTGTTGGGTTTCACTTTTCCCTTCTGCTCTAGGATCTAGAGACGAAGTGGGCTCTCTTTCTTGGGGTTGGTCCATGCCTATCACCTTGGGTTGCGGTTCTTCTGACTGTGCATTTCCCAAGATAAAATTATAGAGCCTTGAAGCAAGGCTTCTCTGCGAATGCATGGGAGAGGTATGAGCTTTCTCTTGGACAGATGGTTTGTCTATGCACTGAAGTTTAGGCTCTCTTGTCTCGAGATCAGGAGTTCCTCGTCCTGTGCTGGGGTGGTCTTCGCTTTCAATGGTATTGTCAAACACAAGCACCATTTGACTCCACGCGGTATTGATCATGGGTCCAACCTTATAAGCGAGGGAGCTTTTAGGAGAGTTTACTTCATTTAAAAAGAGAGTTATTTTGCAACAACAATCTACTCAATCGTAGGTGCATGGAAATATGGAACTACTGTGCAGAACCTCTTTGTGTTGAAGAGAGATTTTTTTAATGGTACAGCCGTATGCTTTGAAGTGGAATGTACATACGCTTCAAAAATGGAAAGAGAATGAATGTTCATTTTCATATGGGGAAGGAACGGGCAATGCGCTTTGTAAATGAAAAGGGAACAAGCATTCTCTTTCCAGGGACAACTGGTAGACGTTCACTCGTGAAATGAAAGAAGGAACGGGCGGACACTTCAAAATTTCAAAAAGGAACGGGCATTCCAAGTTGGGTCGAGAATGGAATGGGCATGGTGAATATGCTGCAGACGTTCACTTCTTGAAGGCTGAAAGGAATTGACATTTGCTTGTGAATGAGGATAGAACGGGTGTTTTTGCTTTCAAATGTTGAACAGCACAGGCACGAACGTTTGCTTCTGGGAAGGACATGAGGGTGCACTTTTGAAATGAAGGAAGGAATAGACATTCGCTTCCAAAGGCAGAATGAAACGAACGTTCGCTCTCATATGATGGCAAAGGAACGGGCATGCGCTTTGAAAATGAAAAGGGAATGGGCGTTCGCTTTCCAAGGACAACTAGCACAGACATTCGCTCTCGAAATCAGGAGATAGAGGGAATGGCATGGCTATGGCACTTTCGGAACGGTCATGGCACTTGCAATTGAGCTCTAGAAACGGGCGTTCAATTCTCAATGAGAGGGAGTGGGCGTTTGCTTTTCTCAATAAGAGGGAACAGGCATTCACGTCTCAATGAGAGGACAGGCGTGGCACGTTCAGAGAACGACCGTGGCACTACTAGATCTGGGAATTTTTTAAGATTTGTCTGGGAATTTAAAGTTGCAAGTTTGATAGTTTAGTCACACCCACTTGATTAAATGCTTAATTTAATGTAAATATTCCTATTTTAATGCAATTGCCACATTTAGCTAGAAAATCTTATAGGATTTGGTCAGCTAAGGAAGGGAACACACGTGGCAAAGATGGAATGGGCATGGCTTGTAAAGCAAACGGACGTTCGCTTCTCAAAATCAACCAGCAGAATGCAATTTCACTTGGTTTTTTCCTCAATCTCTTGTACTGATTCAGGTGTTCTCCCACTGGTTTTTTGTATTTTTGTTTCAATACAGAGCTAGAGCTAATCTCTAATTATCTATTAGTGCCTACAATGCATAATTAAAACTAGCAATTTGAGATTAATTTGTTGATTAAACTAAGATGCAAACTTAAAGAAAAAAGAACAAAAATTCAAAGATTTGCATGAATGTTAAGGGCAATGTGGGAGCACCTACTTGCTTGTCCCACGCTCGGTGAAGACTTGAATGCTCCACTGCTCAATTAACCTCCAATGCTCCAGGTAATTACCATCAACAACAAAACAAACACAAAATCAAACAACCAACCTGTGGATTTTCACTCCAACCGAGCTAATCAAAGACACTAGTGAGCGTCAACCAAATGAATCCATTAGAGATTTTATCCTTCGGATAAAACTCTTGGACTCACGATGTAAGTCATGGGAAAAATTAAATGATATTCAATTGAAGAGATGTTTTACGATGAAGAATAACAGCTTACACAACTTGATCATTGTATCCAATTCGGAAACATTCGATCAATTTTGTAAAGAAGCAATACGTTTAGATGACAACATGCTGGAAGATGATCATGCTATGAGGTGTTCCTCATCTAGACCAAGTGAAGCAATGGCAAAAGAAAGATCGATCTCGGAATTGACATTCCCCGAATTCTATGCAGCCTTGCTTAAAACCTTCCAATCGACATCTCTATCGACATCTCTAAGAGAGGATGAACTCCTTCAAAACCAAACATCCTTAATGCCTCTACAAGTGAGGAACGACATGCCTTATGTTGAGTGCAATCACTACGACCATCCCAATCCCCATTGTGCATACAAGGCACCTGTTTTTCTATACTGCATATATTGTAAAACCTTTGACTATGATACTACAAAGTGTCCCGCTTCATCCACAATAGACTCAAAACTTCCATCTCTTATGCACCAAACAAAAACAATCCAAAGGGTAGAAACTGCTCAAGAAGCAGTTAATCGAACACTTTAATGTTTCTATTGTCGTGGACCTCACAAGGTGGCAGACTGCACAATCTAGAATACTTCCATTCCCATAGTCAGTGACACCTTGCGACCCATGTGTGAACTATGTGGCATTGATCACATGTTCCAAGATTGCCCAAAATGGACAATTTTCCATGTTACCCTTGAATGTGCTTACACACTTACAAGCTAAGGCATGAGGAACAGTAAAAAAGAATGCAAAAGATAATACCTCAACATGGGTAGAAGAACATGCTTTAAGTAGAACCCAAAAGAAAAAGCAAAACCTTCTAAACCCAAGAAAAACAAGGGACCACAAACTATCGAAACCAAGGTTTAATTAAAGAACAAGGAAAAGGAGCATGTGGAGGACAGAAGAACATGCTTTAAAGCAGAACCTAAAAGAAAAAGCAAAACCTTCTAAACCCAAGAAAAATAAGGGACAACAAACTATCGAAACCAAGGTTTAATTAAAGAACAAGGAAAAAGAGCATGTGGAGGACATAAACACAAAAGAGCCAAAAGATACACAGGATGCAGAAGCATCCACATCAAAAGCCACCACACAAACCACAAAACCCATATGTGCGACACAAGATACAAAAGAGTCAAAAGATACACAGGATGCAGAAGCATCCACATCAAAAGCCACCACACAAACCACAAAACCCATATGTGTGACACAGGATACAAAAGCCCAAAAGAAAATTCGATCTCATCGCATGGGCAAACATAATGAAAAACTGACAATCCAAAGAAAGTCAGAAAATGAAACAAGTTCTAGTACGTCACGAAGTGAGGATGAAACAAGTTTTTACTCTTCACTCAGTGCACCACATAGACCAATCAAGAAACTAGAACCAACCCAACCACCTTAAATGGTAGGTAAATCTAAAATCCATCAGCTATGAGTGGAGCTAACATGCTATAAAACCCACTCCGTTTTGAGAAGTGGAAAAAGGTCCACCCCTCTATGGGGAAAAGTGAACTAGCTAGTCGAGCTCCTATCAAAACATCAACAACAAAATGAATCAAAATAGGAAACTTGTGCCCTATTACTTGGAAAGCATCGGCTGTGGATTTGGAGGTAGTGGAAGGACACAAAGCCAGAGCTGGGTCTTTGAAAGCTAGTTTCAAGGCTATAAAGAGCAAAAAGAGTATTCAAAAATGGAAGCCTACAGGTAGGTTGTGTTCAAACACATGGGATAACAAGAAAAAACTATGCCTAGGAAATCAAATTGACAAGGGGCAAACAGTTATGGATCAAGGGATATCAGCCAAATGATAAAAAGAGGATTGATGAGCTTATCTGCAATATAGACAATAGCACTCAACCCCTTGTTGGTTTATTTTCTGGGTTTGGAGAGAAACTATTGCATGGACGAAGGTTCTCGACAAGCAAGTTCAAGTTAAAGGTCCATTAGGTAACTATATGACCTAATGCTCAATTGCTTTTACCTGAATAGCTATAAATTTTGAGGAAATGCCCAATTTTTGCAAAGTTCTTTCAGATTTGGAATCCTTGTTTTTAATAGATAACTTTTGACTATTTGATCACCCCAATCGGAGCTATAGATCAAAAGTTATGGCCTACACAAAAGGCAAGGGTGTCTCTAAGATGAAGTGGCCCGGTAAGCTCAAAGGAGGTCCTCGTTTGGTAAAACATGGTATCAGATGATGTCATATTCCTAAAAGGCTTTATAGGTATGTTCTTCATCATGGTGTCTAGATGCATACCATTTCTTGAGCCTATTACAGTAGGTATGGTATGTTTTTAGTAAAGCTAAAGTCATATTTACTATTTTTAGCACTTCCCTCCATCGAAATGGTGCCATATTTCATTAAAATACTCCTTTATATTTCCCAATTGTGTCTATGAGAGGGATTTGGGATCAAAGGTTAGAAAGTCAATTTTCAACACTAGCTATTTTTAGAAAGTATGCTACTTTTTGCATTTTGATGACCGGATTGGTACTAAACTAGATGCAGGTTACTAAATTCAATGTATATATGTCATGGGTGCAATAGAATGCCCACCATCTAGGGACTCTAAGTCAGTGTATTTATATGTCTCATGAGGATAGTGTAAAATTGGCAAAGAATCGAGTTGAAAAGTCAAAGTTTGACCATCATGGAGTCTTCTGAAAGTTGGAAGGCACCAAGATTTTACATGTAACCTATTCTAACACCAATTAACTCCCCTGCAAAGTTTGAACCAATTCATGTTGGGACACCATCGTTAAATGACATAAACACAGCTTCAAAACACAATGTGGATGACTAATGTGAACTGGCCTAGGGGTCCATGTTTTATAAAATGGGGCTCTTCTGCCTATCATATGGCAACATGGTTTTACATAGGGATAGAAAGTCCTATGGAATACATGCATATGAAAGGTCAAGTTGTTCCGGGTACAAATTCTATGTTTTTTGATTACTCCAAGATGGTCCCGAACAAAGATTTGACTATTTGGCCAAACATAGGTAGTAAAACTCCATGTTTGGCAATTTAGGGGTCTTCCACCTATCAGTTGAAACGATTAGGTTGGCCACTCAAGGCATGGAGTGACATCGGTGTAGGGGCACCATCCATGAACAAAGAGAAGTGTGGGATCCCTCGCCCGCTCCGTAGTCCCCCCTCCGAGGGCACTGGGTGTGGCGGCGGTGGAAGCAGCGTCAGCCTCTCGCGTGGGACGGGGATCCACACTCGGGGCCTCACCCGCGGATGTCCAGACAAGAAACTAGTCCGGCGGTTCCTCCGAAACCAAACCCAAAAAAACTTCCCTCGCTCAGAAGGCACGAGCGATTCCGCCATGGGAAAATCTTCTAACAGGGGAATTAATCTAACGAGTCAAAGTCTTAACTAGTTAAACTGATTCGACCAAACCTGAAGTCACATGGTTAGATCAAAGAAGAGACTTGCACTTGGTCCATAGAATCACTGCTTTTTTCCTCCTTTAACAAGGCACAGCCCACTGATTCCCTCCTACAGAACAAAGGTCTTCTCAGGACTTAATCTAACTAACGTAACTAATCGTATCTTATTTGTTTCGCAGGAATCCCCCGATCTAGCCTAACCCAACTGTCCCATGGGTTAGCCAACCATCGACCACTGTATTGGTGGGATTCCTTTATAAATATTTGGTTATGTTTTGCCCGAGTACCAAGGAAAAGAGTTCCCAGGTCCCCTAGCCGACTTTCAAGCAAAATTTAAAGTAGGCATACCACGTACACACCCGATATGAAATTGCCATTTATAAACAGATTCCACTGTCTTTAAAACAATCCTTTAATGAAAATCATAATAATACTGATCATCATCCTCCAAAATTTTGAGTCCATTGTATTACAAAATGTGTCCTTTGGACTCTCCGTTGAAGACCAGTTGGCCAACCAAAACGAGATTCAATATCAAAATTTAATCCACAAAGGTCATTCTTCTTAGTCCATCCGAATCTTCCTCGACGCACGCATGGGTGTCTTAGCAACCGCGAGCCTGTGCATCACTTGGTCAGAACCCTGGTCAGAACCCTTTACGATCCTTCTTAGGTGTCCTAGCACTTCACTCAGGGACCGCTTCGTCGCTTCTCGCCCATCGTACCGGAAGCGCACCATTTTAACCGTACCGAGGCTGGTCAAGACCTCGACAGTCTTTGCCGCGCAAGCGACATCCCTCGACAACTTCCTACCAGAGCTGCTGTTGCAATGAACCTCCTCTTAGTAAACACATGCCAAATGCTTCCTCCAGCATTGTGGCATAAAACAGTCCTTTAAATAAAAACAGAGGTTCTATGCAAGTAAAATTCCCAGTTTGAGATTGGTTCCACAAAACCCCTTTTTTTCTTAATTTCCCAATCCTTGATCTCTCATCAGGGTAATCTACCCATCATTTGACTGATTGTCCAACTAGATTCTTGGTGATTTCGGTCAAAGGAAAACTAGTTTAATTCAACGGTAGTCTATTCTTTGTATTTAGGAACTGGAATTAGTCACGAAATTTTTGCTTGATTCAGATCGAGAGATGGACAAGTAGGTTTACTATCCCTCCCTCTCGTAGTCTAACCAAAATCATTCGGTTTAGTTCTAACAAGGATTTTCTTCAGATAAACATCTATTTTTGGGTAAATACCAATTTAGTGATTTAACCAAATAAAATATCTAAAGATATTCTTTCTACCACTTAATTTCTCAACCTTAATTTCCTAGGTAGAATTATGGTGAAAACTCCTCTTTTGTCATTAAAAACTAATTCAATCTTTCTCTACTAAATATCATAAAAATTCTTCTTTTAATTAAATACAATTATCTATTTTTTAAATAAGCTTAAAATTCCCCTTTTTCTCATTTAATGAGTACAATCCAAATGTCATGGGAATTACTCTTTTATCATAAAATAAATCTATCTAAAATTCCTCTTTAAATTTAATAAACATATTTAATATTCCAAATATACCAAGAATTCTCTTTTTCCATTTAAATGATTGAATTCTGAATATGATGGGAATTCCTCTTTCATCATTTAAATTTATTCATGCATAAGATAATTTTAACTAAAATTTCTCTTAAAAATTAAATAAAAATATCCATTAATCCAAATATGACAAGAATTCCACTTTTTTCATTTAAATGATTGAATTCCAAATATGATGGGAATTCTACTTTTATCATAAAAATGAAATTACTAAAAATTCCTCTTTTTCTCTAATTAACTATTTATGACATTAAAAATTAATTTTTCATGGAAATGATGAGAATTATTTATTTAACATAGGATGACTAATCCTAGAATATGGGAGGAAGTCCTCTTTTCACATTATGCATAAAAATGATTTATGTGTTAATTTCTAAAAATTTTGCTATAGCTCCGTTTTGCTATTACTGATAATTTTCAATAATTTTGAAAAGCATAAGACTTAGTAATACACTTATGATAGATTAACTATCAATAGATCTAAATCCAATTTATGGATCTAAATCATAAGTTTATCATAATTTATGTATTATAAAAGCATTAAAAATCCATTTCTTTAGCCTCTAGCTTGACTAGCATAGAGTTTGATTTTAGAATTAAGAATTGCTCCATGAGAAGCATCATTTGAATAGAGAATTGGTCATAGGAATGACCATTCTTTGGGGGAGAGAGAGATATACTTAAAAAACATCATAATTAAGCATAAATGTAAACTTTTTGTGATAATTCATTAGAATTCTTTGGAGAGCTTCATTTGTATTGAAAAACCATTCGTTTGAATACTTCTCAAGCTTGAGAGGGGTCGAGAAGTGAAAAACATTTAGAATAGTAGAGAAAAAACCATAAAGTCACACCTCACCTCTTGTTTTGCTTGCTTCTCTAATCTTAGAAGAAGCCCCCAACCAATCAATTGGTTAGTATGTTGAGAGGAAAGCTCCAAGGAAGGTTGAAGAGGGAGAGAGAGAGAGAGAGAGAGAGAGAAGCTCCAATCTCTCCAAATTGTAGAGGATTTTTAGAGGATAACAGAAAATATACTTATTTTAAGGTAATACTGGCATGGTCCAGTTCACAGATGAGAATACAAAAGAATGAGGGTCTATTTATAAGTGAGAGAGGCCATTAACTAAGTCCAACTAAGTTCTAGAATTTTCTAGCTTCAGTTTGGCTAAATTTGGACAAGATTTGGACCAGTTTAGCTCCCTTTTTGATCCAGTTTGATCCAGGAGAGAGGAGAGATAAAAATATCTTAATATTTTTGAATTTAAAAATCATTCACATGTGTGAAATAGGAACCTCCTTGAAGTCTCCCCCTTTCCTTACCAAGGTATCAAAATTGTATGATTACTCTAAAATATCTCATTTTTTTAGTAATATCTCATAGTTTTTTACTAATAAACCTTGTACTCAGTCAACTCTTCATCTTATGTGGGCATTTACTCATTTTTGGGTATTTTCTTTTATTCATTGGATTTATCTCATCCCAACCCTTGGATTAATCTTATTGGTGCATAGAAACCTTAATTGGACCATAATCCAAAAATTTCAGAAAATCTTGACCCTTAGGCTAAGGTCTTTTAAATCATTTTTAATTGATTCCTAATGCACCTTGGAAAATTTATTTTGATTTTTTGTTTCAGGGAAAAATATTTTTTATATTTGTAGAATTTTTATATCCAAAAATATCTCAATATTGAATTACCACTCTCTAGAATTTTTTATCTCTCTAGGCAAAAACAAGGGAAAATAATATTTTCTTGTATTCAGAAATAGGGAATTATTACAGGGGATTGAAGTAAAGGCTTATTCATTATTCAGGCTAAGGAGGAATCTTACATCCTCTCCTACTTGAAAAATGCGAGATGTCCTCATCTCGCAAAGTGGAGGTAATCTTTCGCCAACTCTTCTTCTTTCTCCTAGGTGGCGTCTTCTAGAGGGAAGAACTTCCACTTTACTAAAATTTCTCTAAGGACTCTGCTCCTAAGAATCTTCACCCGAACGTTAAGGATTTCCTCAAGTTGGAGTACCATCTGGCCTTGAGTCGGAGAGATCAATTGTTCATCATCAAGCACGTGACTAGGGCTGGGTACATATTTCTTAAGCAAACTAACATGGAATACATTATGTACCTTGAGATGGGGAGGCAGAAGAAGTTTATAGGCTAGATCGCCCACTTTCTTTATAGCAGCATGCGGCCCACAGTATCTAGGAGAGAGCTTCTTGTACTTCCCTAAAGATAAGGAACTTCTCTTTGGTCGTACTCGAATGAAGACCATATCTGATTCTTCAAACTCTCTCTCTATCTCTTTTTATCTGCATACTGCTTTTGCCTATCTTGGGCTGCCTTTATATCTTTACGGATTGATTGCATTTGCTGGTCCATGTCATCAAGCATTTGTTTGGACATTTTGACTCTGATCAATGGGTCATACCAAGTCAACGGTGTAAGGCAATCTTGCCCATACAAACCTTTGAAAGGACTCATCCCAATGCTTTAATGATAAGAAGCATTATAAGCAAATTCGACCAGATGCAAATGGCTTAACCACTTCTTGAGTTCCCTGCCACCGCCGCAGCATGACCAAAGGATATCTTCTATTACCTGGTTCACTCTTTCAGTCTGGCCATCTATTTTGGGGTGATAGGCTGTGCTGAGATCCAAGAAAGTTCCTACTGCTTCGAAGAACGCAGTCTAGAATTTCGATGTAAATTTGGGATCTCTGTCACTCACTATCCTCCTGAGTAAGCCATGCAATTTGAAGATTTCTTTAAGGAAAACTCTGGCAACATCCACTGCAGTGTATGTTTCTTTCACTGGAATCAGATGGGCAACTTTGGTTAGCCTGTCAACTACCACAAAAATGGAGTTGTAACCTGATTGCACTGAAGGTAATCCAATGACAAAGTCCATACTGATACATTCCCACTTCATCTGTGGAATGTCTAGAGGCTGCAGTTTCCCTGGCATCTTGAGTCTCTCTGCCTTGACTCTCTAACACATTAAGCATTTTCGCACATGATCAAGTACATCCTTTTTGAGTCCTGGCCAGAAGAATCTTTTCTTCACAGACATATAGGTTTTTATAAACCTTGGACAACCAGCTATCAGGCTATCATGGGCTTCTCTCAGAATTCTTCCCTTTATTCCCTCATCATTGGGAATACATAGCCGATTATTATAATGCATACATCCTTCATCCAATTTGTACCCAAGAACTCGACTCATTTCCTGAGGAGTCTTGCTTTCTTGCATCACAAGGGTAGCAATAGGGGCAAAGAATTTATCCTGCATGATTTTCTCCTTTGCTTCACTGATCAATGGATTTGACACCACTGTAATTGCAAGTAAGGAGGCTTTTCTGCTGAGCGCATCTGCCACCACATTTTCTTTCCCTGGTCGATGCTTAATTTCAAAATCGAATTCCTACAGGGTCTGCATCCATCTCCTTTGACGCATGTTGAGATCCCTTTGGGTGAAGATCCACTTCAGACTTTGATGATCTATCATCAAGGTGAACCTTTGTCCCAAAAGAGAATGTCTCCACAACTTTAGAGCATACACTACTGAGAGTAACTCCAAGTTATGGATGGCATAATTTCTCTCATGTGTTTTGAGTTTTTTGGATTCATAGGCCACTGCATGACCTTCCTGCATGAGAGCACCACCTAAGGTAAACCTTTTGGCAGCATCAGTAAATACCTCAAAGGGTTTGGTAAAATCTGGTAACTTAAGGACAGGGTTGGTTACTAAGGCTGTCTTCAGTTTATCAAAGGCACTCTGACACATTGTAGTACACTAAAAAAGTGTACTCTTCTTGAGAAGGTTAGTTAAAAGGGATGCTATCTGAGCATACCTAGGTATAAAGATCCTATACCATCCGGTTAATCCTAGGAATCCTCTAACTTCCTTTACCATCTTGGGTTCTGGCCATTCTATGACTACTTGGATCTTTGCGGGGTCAAGATAATTCCCATCCTTTGATACTATGAATCCCAAGTATTCCACTTGGTCGATAGAGAAAGAACACTTGCTCTTTTCTTGCAAAGAGTTGGTGTTTCCTTAGGATTTCCAGGACCTTGCGCACATGATCATGATCTGCAACATTCTTTGAGTATACCAAGATATCATCAAAGAAGACGAACAAAATTATCTAAGTATTCTCTGAGAATATCCTGCATAAGATGATTAAATGTCATCGGGGCATTAGTCAATTCAAACGGCATGACTGTGAACTCATAATGCCCATAGCGAGTATTGAATGCTGTCTTTGGGATGTCTTGCTCCTTGATTCTGATCTGGTAGTACCCGGATTTGAGATCTATCTTTGTGAACATTTGGGTCGTTGATGAAGAGCCTTGTGAACGTCAGGGTCAAGCTCTTCTTCTTCAGGGAGAGGGTCTGGTTGACGGCCACGGTTTCCTTGCCTCATGATTCTGCAAAAAATGATATATTATTAAATTTTTATTTTGATATCGACCACGAGATCCCAAGACTTAAGAGATTCAAAAAATCAATTTCTTAAACAAGATAAAAGATCTTATTGGAGACCTATGACATATGTCCGGTAACAGATTTTGCTTTATCAGTCCATAAACAATCACTTATACAACAAGGAATTTTTCCACAAAACATTTCTTTATTTATATTTATAGAAAGGTTGCAATATGTACATAGAGAAGCTCGGCTCCAGAAGTCAAAATCTCCTTGGGAGACGCATAAGACGACGGTAGTGGGCTATAGACATGCCCTGATACAAATGTTCCCTTATTACTGCCAAGGGAGCCACTATCTTCTCCTTAGAAATAAAGCGACTAAGGAGTCTATAGATTTGGCAGGAAAGTCTGAAATTTTGAGGTGTTGAGTGATATAAAATAACACCATGTATCACTTTCAGCTTCATCAGAATCATGGTCAATGAGAGATTCTGCCTCAGCATCGCACACGCTGGTCGCACGTTACATGGACATACTGCCGTCGTGCAAACCACTTATGCTGTCGTCACTCCATTGGGTCAGGGAAATATAGATCCTCGAAATGGCCTATGAGTTTGGCTCTGCTCGTTCGAGTTGTAGCGGAAGAGATGAGATGCCCGAAGGCGAACGCAGTCATGTCTTGTGTGACTGGGTGAGGTCAGGAACACCAGATAAGTGTGGAACTTCCATCTATAAAATCAAATTCTTTGATTAAAAATATTCATTAATGAGGCTTATGGAATGAAAATACAATATATAAATGCTCTTTCTGAGTTTTTATTACAAATTTTTTATAAGAATTCATTTCTCCTTATTAGCTTTCAACAAAGCTCTGATACCAGCTGTAGGATCCCCCGCCCGCTTTGCGGTGCCCCCTTCGAGGGTGCTGGCGGTGGAAGTAGCGTCAGCCTCTTGTGCGGGGCGAGGATCCACACTCGGGGCCTCGCCCGCAGATGTCCAGACAAGAGACTAGTCCGTCGGTTCCTCCGAAACCGAACCCGATAAAACTTCCCTCGCCCGAAAGGCACAGGCGATTCCGCCATGGGAAAATCTTCTAAACAGGGGAATTAATCTAACAAGTCAAAGTCTTAACTAGTTAAACTAATCCAACCGAACCTGAAGTCACATGGTCAGATCAAAGAAGAGACTTGCACTAGGTCCATAAAATCACCCTGCACTAGGTCCATAAAATCACCCTTTTTTCCTCCTTTAACGAGGCACAGCCGCCGCTGATTCCCTCCCACAGAACAAAGGTCTTCTCAGGACTTAATCTAACTAACGTAACTAATTGTATCTTAATTGTTTCACAAGAATCCCCCGATCCAGCCAGCCAACCACTGTATTGGTGGGATTCCTTTATAAAGATTTGGTTATGTTTTTCCCGGGTATACCAAGGAAAAGAGTTCCCAGGCCCCCTAGCGAGCTTTCAAGTAAAATTTAAAGTAGGCATACCACGTACACACTCGATATGAAATTGCCATTTATAAACAGATTCGACTATCTTTAAAACAATCCTTCAATAAAAATCATAATATTACTAATCATCATCCTCCAAAATTCTGAGTCCATTGTATTACAAAATGTGTCCTTTGGACTCTCCGTTTACAGCTGGCCAACCAACAAGATCCAATATCAAAATTTGATCCACAAAAGTCATTCTTCTTAGTCCATCCAAATCTTCCTCGATGCATGCATGGGTGTCCTAGCAACCGCGAGCCCATACATCACCTGGCCAGAACCCTCTAGGATCCCCCTTAGGTGTCCTAGCACTTCACTCAGGGACCGCTTCGTCGGTCCTCGCCCATCGTACCGAAAGCGCACCATTTTAACTGTACCGAGGGGCTGGTCAAGACCTCGGCAGTCTTTGCCCCGCGCGAGCGACATCCCTCGATGACTCCCCACCCCAGCTGTTGCAATGAACCTCCTCTTAGTAAAACACATGCCAAATGCTTCCTCCATCATTGTGACGTAAAATAGTCCTTTAAATGAGAACAGAGGTTCTATGCAAGTAAAATAGTCCTTTAAATGAGAACAGAGGTTCTATGCAAGTAAAATTCTCAGTTTGAGATTGGTTCCAAAAAACCCCTTTTTTTCTTAATTTTCCAATTTCATAATGAGAATCCTTGATCTCTCATCAGGGTAATCTACCCATCATTTGACTGATTGTCCAACTAGATTCTTGGTGATTTCGGTCAAAGGAAAACTAGTTTAATTCAACGGTAGTCTATTCTTTGTATTTAGGAACTGGAATTGGTCACGAAGTCTTTGCTTGATTCAGATCGAGAGATGGACAAGTAGATTTACTATCCCTCCCTCTCGTAGTCTAACCAAAATCATTCGTAACAAGAATTTTCTTCAGATAAACATCTATTTTTGGGTAAATACCAATTTAGTGATTTAACCAAATAAAATATCTAAAGATATTCTTTCTACCACTTAATTTCTCAACCTTAATTCCCTAGAGGTAGAATTATGGTGAAAACTCCTCTTTTGTCATTAAAAATTAATTCAGTCTTTCTCTACTTAAATATCATAAAAATTCTTCTTTTAATTAAATATAATTATCTATTTTTTAAATAAGCTTAAAATTCCCCTTTTTCTCATTTAATGAGTACAATCCAAATGTCATGGGAATTCCTCTTTTATCATAAAATAAATCTATCTAAAATTTCTCTTTAAATTTAATAAAAATATTTAATATTCCAAATATACCAAGAATTCTCTTTTTCCATTTAAATGATTGAATTCTGAATATGATGGAAATTCCTCTTTCATCAGTTAAATTTATTCATGCATAAGATAATTTTAACTAAAATTTCTCTTAAAAATTAAATAAAAATATCCATTAATCCAAATATGACAAGAATTCCACTTTTTTCATTTAAATGATTGAATTCCAAATATGATGGGAATTCTACTTTTATCATAAAAATGAAATTACTAAAAATTCCTCTTTTTCTCTAATTAACTATTTATGCATAAACATTAAAAATTAATTTTCCATGGATATGATGAGAATTATTCATTTAACATAGGATGACTAATCCTAGAATATGGGAGGAAGTTCTCTTTTCACATTATGCATAAAAATGATTTATGTGTTAATTTCTAAAAATTTTGCTATAGCTCCGTTGCTATTACTGATAATTTTCAATAATTTTGAAAAGCATAAGACTTAGTAATATACTTATGATAGATTAACTATCAATAGATCTAAATCCAATTTATGGATCTAAATCATAAGTTTATCATAATTTATGTATTATAAAAGCATTAAAAAGCCATTTCTTTAGCCTCTAGCTTGACTAGCATAGAGTTTGATTTTAGAATTAAGAATTGCTCCATGAGAAGCATCATTTAAATAGAGAATTGGTCATAGGAATGACCATTCTTTGGGGGAGAGAGAGATATACTTAAAAAACATCATAATTAAGCATAAATGTAAACTTTTTGTGATAATTCATTAGAATTCTTTGGAGAGCTTCATTTGTATTGAAAAACCATTCGTTTGAATACTTCTCAAGCTTGAGAGGGGTCGAGAAGTGAAAAACATTTAGAATAGTAGAGAAAAAACCATAAAGTCACACCTCACCTCTTGTTTTGCTTGCTTCTCTAATCTTAGAAGAAGCCCCCAACCAATCAATTGGTTAGTATGTTGAGAGGAAAGCTCCAAGGAAGGTTGAAGAGAGAGAGAGAGAGAGAGAGAAGCTCCAATCTCTCCAAATTGTAGAGGATTTTTAGAGGATAATAGAAAATATACTTATTTTAAGGTAATACTGGCACGGTCCAGTTCACAGATGAGAATACAAAAGAATGAGGGTCTATTTATAAGTGAGAGAGGCCACTACCTAAGTCCAACTAAGTTCTAAAATTTTCCAGCTTCAGTTTGGCTAAATTTGGACAAGATTTGGACCAGTTTAGCTCCCTTTTTGATCCAGTTTGATCCAGGAGAGAGGAGAGATAAAAATATCTTAATATTTTTGAATTTAAAAATCATTCACATGTGTGAAATAGGAACCTCCTTGAAGTCTCCCCCTTTCCTTACCAAGGTATCAAAATTGTATGATTACTCCAAAATATCTCTTTTGTTTAGTAATATCTCATAGTTTTTTACTAATAAACCTTGTACTCAGTCAACTCTTCA
This sequence comes from Cibotium barometz, assembly GCF_041138505.1. Lineage (NCBI taxonomy): Eukaryota > Viridiplantae > Streptophyta > Polypodiopsida > Cyatheales > Cibotiaceae > Cibotium > Cibotium barometz. The sequence continues at coordinate 27,539,647 of NC_141104.1, forward strand.
TCTTATGTGGGCATTTACTCATTTTTGGGTATTTTCTTTTATTCATTAGATTCATCTCATCCCAACACTTGGATTAATCTTATTGGTCCATAGGAACCTTAATTGGACCATAATCCAAAAATTTCAAAAAATCTTGACCCTTAGGCTAAGGTCTTTTAAATCATTTTTAATTGATTCCTAATGCACCTTGGAAAATTTATTTTGATTTTTTGTTTCAGGAAAAATATTTTTTATATTTATAGAATTTTTATATCCAAAAATATATATCACTCTCTAGAATTTTTCATCTCTCTAGGCAAAAATAAGAAAAATTAATATTTTCTTGTATTCAAAAATAGGGAATGATTACAGGGGATTGAAGTAAAGGCTTATTCATTATTCAGGCTAAGGAGGAATCTTACAAGAAGAGCAAGGTTTCCATGAAATCTTGATAGCTTGTAATCTTGATTAGTATGTTAATTATGATTAGTAATTTTACATTGGCCTATATACCATGGCCCCCTTTTCTCACACACTTATTATTGTCCAACCTCTTTGGCCTTTGACCCATAAGCCTATGTCCCCCACTTACTTTTGGCCCCTTGGCTTATTCTAACTTGTGCTTGGCCCTTGGCCTACTATGTACACTTCCCATGTGTCCACACTCGTGTGTCCACTGCATGTGTCGACCGCTTCATCACAAACCATACCCACCCAAATATGTTTTATCCTCAAAACATGCACAAAGTAGAACCATAGTATGGATGGTTTGCATAAGCATCAAGATGAGCCACTTCACACTTCTTTACCAAAGCTATCCAAGAGAGCATGATTTGAACCTTTGAGACCTCCAAAGCTTCATGTAATGCTCCCTAACTCATTGTCGATCATTGCTAAGAAGTGTACATGCCAATTGCATCCGTTTGAGCCTCTCTTTTTTTGTCTCATAAATAGTAAATTATAGAAAGATATTCTTCACTATTTTGACTCAAAAATTGACCTTAGATGCATCCAAAAGATGTTCCATCCCCTCCAACATAGAGGCGGGCTGCCATGTTGCTTTATCTTGAGGTAAACCTTTCTGCTTACCAAGGTATTCATGCAACGTGGGATTGTGTAACACCTTCTCTCTTTCTCCCAACACATTCTTGAGAATGTACTCCACCATGCCATCTTCACTCATGGGTGGAAGCTCATCCAATACTTGCACCTTTGGCCCAACAGATGCCTTCAAATGTGATATGTGAAAAACATCATGTATCCTTGTAGTAGATGGAAGTAGCAATTGATAAGCCACTTCACAAACCCTAATTTGTATGGCCCATAATAACAGTGTGCAAGCTTTGTGTCGGTACTATGTTTGCGAGATCTATATTGAGTTTTAGGTATCCTTTAAGAACACAAAGTCCCCTTGTTTGAATTCCAATGGTCTTTGATGTGCATCTTCATAATTATTTATGGCCTTGAAACATGAAAAATTTATGAATTTTTTAGCCATCCTGGGACCACCTTAGCAAGGGTCCACGTTTGGTAAAATAGGTTCTTCTATCTATGTGTTGTATGGCATTAAGGATTTGCATATGGCAAAATAGTGCTATGGAATCTAGGCATGTCCAATATCCAGGGATTTCTAACATCAATGCTATGATTTTGGAATGCTCAAAGATGGCCCTAGAGAAGATATGTACAGTTGGTCATGTAATGTTCTGAGGCCTTATAGTTGCCTAATTGTAGCATGCCTTTGCAAAAACCTCAATTCCATTTCCATTCATAGGTTTGTTAAGTTTATTGACATTCAAAAACCTCTAAGAAGGGCAACATGCACCTAAACTGCTCAAAAAAATAATTTAGCTTACAATAGCCAACTGAGCCTGAAGGGGATCCACGTTTGGTAACAACACCCTCTTCTCATTGCCTGATGCAATAAAAGATTTGCATATGCCTAAAGGGTACATTGGCCTAAATGCATATCAAGTATCAAGGGGTTTGGACATCATCCACTATATTTTTAAACTGCTCCAAGTTACCATGGGGGCAAAGATTTGCACATAGCATTACAACTGGTTCATGGGAGCTCAAGTCTTGCTCGATGGGTGGCTTACTGATATAAAAGGTGTCACATAGACTGTAATGCCTGTGTGACCGACGGCGGCAGACACCGGATGGCCATGTCCGGGGTTCAGTGGGAGAGGACGCCCATGCGGAGTCATGGGCGACCAGGCTAGTGTGGACGGCAGGCCACACACTATATAGCCTGGGGGATGAGGGGCAATCCTCATTCTTCCTCTATGGCTGGGTGGTGAGCCAGAGGCCGTCCCCTCTTGTGGTAACGCCCGTGCAGCGTTACGGATATCTAACACTAGTATCAGAGAGCGTGGTTCGAGGGGATCGTGAGAGTCCGCGCGTGAACGGGGGACAACCGGAGCCCACTCGATTGTTTTCAACCATTCATCTTCTCACCCTTATCTCCACAAGGGAGTGTGTGGAGGGAGGCGGCCAAGATTTTGAAGGGAATAACTCTTTCTCTCTCTCTCTCTCTCTCTCTCTCTCTCTCTCTCTCTCTCTCTCTCTCTCTCTCCGTCACACACAGCAAGTCTCCACGCAGGTAAGCAAAGCAATTTTTATTTTGTTTTGTTTTTTTCTCTGCGTTGAATGGCTGCGAAAGTCGTTGAACCCTGTGTGTAGAGGTGGGGGGCGCAGAGCAGCCCCACGAAAACTATTGAAACACGACCGTGTGTAGAGGTGGGGGGGCGCAGAGCAGCCCCACGAAAACTATTGAAACACGACCGTGTGTGGGGGTGGGGGGCGAAGCAAGCCCAGGACCATTAGCTGAAACGTTAATAAACTCTGCGTGGGGGGGCGAAGCAACAACCCCACTGCGAAGACCATTCCCCACAACCGGGTGGAAGAGCCGGGGGGGGGGGGGGGGGCTTGCCTTGGAACGGCGAAGAATCTAAGCCGTCCGTCGAAGAAGCTGCGTGAAACAAAATGGTTGGGAAGGCATTGAAAAGACTTTCCGTAGACTGTGCGTGGGTGGCGACTTGCACCTAGGCGGCCAGCCCAGCCAGGCCTAGGCGGCCAGCTAGGCGGCCAGCCAAGCGGCCAGGCCAGCCAGGCGGCGGCGCCGGCCAGCCAACGGTGGCCAGCCAAAGGCGGCGGCGGCCAAAGCAGCCACAATGCCAGCCAAAACAGAGCAGCCGGCGAGGCAGCCGACCAACGCAGCAAACACCAGCGAAAGAAAAAAAAGAAAAAAATATATATTTATTTTTTAAATATATATTTCATTCTTCATTTTTAATGAAATTAAAAATGAAACTAATTCAATCAAATCCTCTCTCTCGGCTGGGGAGGAGGGATAATCCCCGCAAGAAATAATCCGAGTTTTTCAGGCACAACTTTCCGAGCGAAATAATTTTTTTTATGAGTTGCAGGCATTTTTTCTCGTGGATCGGAGCATCTCGCGGACTAGCGACGCTTGTAGAGGCTTGCAGGAAACACAAATCGATAGGCAACCGTAAAAAGGGGGGTGACTATTTTCTCTCCACCACTGCTCATTTTATTAGCGTTTTTTTTAGTAATTTTCGAGTTCTCGCATTATTTTTTGCAAGAATTAAAATGTCTGCTAGGCGTAGTGTGTCCCCACCGCCTTCTACTTCTCTAGGTTTTTCCAGTCTCTTGTCCTCGGTCGCGGGTTGACCCCGACCGAATTGTCAGGCCGTACACGCCCGACCGTTGTTCGATCCGGAGCGCGCTCGCGTTGATCACTCGTGATCCGCCAGCGCCCTCCTCGTCTATTGACCCCGCCTTAGGACACAGCGAGCCCGCAGAGCGGCTGATGACCCCTTTCTGGATGATGAGCCAGAGGACATGAACACTGACGTCGCCGAGGGGACCGAGGAGGACCTCTTGGATTATCACGACGACGACTATGACCTATTGGACCCTGTTGATGTCCTGACAGAGACGGAGCTTTCTAGTGGACTGTTTAAATATCTTAATGCCAAATTGAACACTATGGGTAAAGTCCAGGCTGATTTAGTCACGATGCTACAGAGCATCTCCACACGGTTAGATGCACTGACAGCCGCCTCGGCTAGTACTCCGACTCCTCGAGGTAGCTGAGCTCCTACAGCACGGGTGAGCGTAGCCTCGCCAGTGGTTGCAGGAGTACAGGCCGATGCGCCTGCGGGGCCGTCCGTAGCGACAGCTTCGTCGTTATTAAAAGACTTAAAGCCGCCTAGTTTTGGTGGCGAGGAAAAGGAGAGAAACAAGGACTAAGTCAATATGTTTCTAGCAAAGTGGTCAGATTTACACGCGCTGCGACAGCAGCCTAGCCATATACAGCCCGTAGAGGCTAGCCTCTCATTAACCGGCAAAGCGTACAAGTGGTGGATGAGTTTGACAACTCGCCCTGCCACTTGGACGGAATTTGAAACAATGTTTCGAAAAAAAATTTTGCCTGTTAATGAGGCAGAGAGAAGCTGGGAGTTATGGGACAAGTGCTCGATGGAGAACAAATCCCTAACTCAGTACATTTCAATCTACAGGGAGATAGTACTCAAGCTAAAGGGAATCGATGCATTCCAGACATTGCGAGGCTTTAAGAGAGGCCTCAAAGATGATTACCTTGAGTACGTAGAGCCCTTACAGCCTAAAGACTTAGCAGAGGCAATTCAATATGCACAGATATTTGATGACATCAAGCGCCGTAGTGCGCGTGGTGGTTCTAGCAGGGCCGAGGGTAGTGGAAAGAGGAGGTCAGGCCTCAAAAGAAAAGGGTTCTGCAGTGAGAAACAAGGGAATAGGACGGACCAGGAAGGACAGGGTGGTCATTCGTCTAAAAAACCGCGACCATCCAGGAAAAAAAGAGACACCGAAATCCAAAAGAAAGATCAGTATATTAAAGCGCGAAGGGAAAATCGCTGCTTTAATTGCAATGAAGTAGGGCACACGAAGGCTGAGTGTCCAAAGCCTAAAGCCAACACGAGTGGCAACGAGCCGAAAAAAGATGGTAAATCTTCTAGGCAGTTGCATACAGTGCAGAGACTCCCTCTCAGTTCCGCAGAGTTCAGAGACAGTGTGTCATTGTGATGAGCATCACGCTTGTTCAGTGACACCAACGATGTGGCAGCCTACTGTAGGTCCGCATGACATGGTGCGCATGTATGGCACCATAGGTGGCCGTAGAGTCACAATTTTCATTGATGATGGAGCTAGCCACAACTTCTTGAACTACTCGTTAGTCAAGAAGTTGGGGTTGACTGAGACACCCGAAGTGATCATGAGTATACTGTTGGCCTAGCCAACGGATATGACAAAACGGTATGGAATACCGTAGTATTGGGGGTCCCATTATCTATTCAGGACTACGAGGCTCCGCTTGACTTTCAGGTCATGCACTTAGCCAGAGCAGACGTATATCTAGGCAGGGAGTGGCTGTATGGCTTGGGCCCTAGTCTAGCTCGGAATTACTTACATAATACGCTATGTTTTGAGCACGGAGGTAGAGTCATCACCCTGTAGGGCGACCGTACTGTCCCTGCCACACCACTTATTTCCTCCATGGAGCTGTGTACAGCGGTCCGCAGAGACCAGATAGCAGAGGTATATGCTTGTTACCCTCTTTTGAATTCTGTTTCCGTAGATGAAACGATAAATGATGTTTGCGTAGACAAACAAGAAAAACAAAATAACCTTGGACGAGACCCACTGTTTGAAAACCCTGTTTGGCATGCATGTGATTCAAACAAGAAAAAATCCAAGGTGGATGAGACATTAAGGAAAAAGTACGTAGATACTTTAATGAATTTATTAGAGAAATTTCAGGATGTTTTTCTTGATGATTTACCAGATGGTTTACCACCATCTAGAGAAGTAGACCATGGCATTGAAGTTATGCCAGGATCAAAACCTATAAGCAAACCTGCTTATAGATTAAGCCACTCCGAGGCACAGGAGGTGGAAAAACAATTAACGGAATATTTGAACAAAGGCTTTATTCGGCCTAGTTCAAGTCCGTGGGCATCGCCTATTCTTCTGGTAAAGAAGAAAGACGGATCTATGCGGATGTGCATAGACTATAGGGCTCTTAATCAGATAACGATTAAGAACAAGTATCCGATGCCACGCATGGATGAGTTGTTTGATCAACTCTATGGATCGAGATACTTTACAAAAATAGACCTGAGATCAGGATATCATCAGGTTAGAATTAAATAAGAAGATGTTGCGAAGACAACATTTAGGACCCGTTTCGGGCATTTTGAGTTTTTGGTTATGCCATTTGGGCTAACCAATGCTCCAGCGACATTTATGACGCTGATGGACAGTATTTTACGTCCATATCTGAAAAAATTCATAGTAGTTTTCCTAGATGATATTCTTGTGTACAGTAAGACACAGAAAGAACACATAGAGCATTTGCGTCTAGTGTTCGAGTTGTTGCGAAAGCACAAACTATTTGGAAAGAAGAGCAAATGTGAATTTTTTGAAACAGAAATTCACTACCTTGGCCATATTATATCCGCCGATGGTACGCGGATGGAGCCAGAAAAAGTAGAGGCTATTCTTAAATGGCCAGCGTCGAAGAATCTCGAGGAACTGCAGATTTTTCTTGGCATGTCGGGGTTCTACCGATAGTATGTGAAGGACTACGCGAAGATCGCAGTCCCATTGACTGACCAGTTTACGGTCAAAAACTAAAAACATTAGTTGGGGGGACGCCCAACAGAAAAGCTTTGATAAGCTCAAGGTGACCGTAGTAGCAGCTGCACCTGTTTTGACTATTGTGGATCCAAATGAGCCGTTTGTTTTGGAAACAGACGCTAGTAATGAGGCCATTGGGACCGTACTTATGCAAAGGGGACGCCCAATTGTATTTGAGAGTAAAAAGTTAGATCGTGCGTAGCGTAACTACTCGGCTTACGAGCGAGAGTTACTAGCGATAGTTCATGCACTGAAAAAGTGGAGACACTATTTATATGGTGCTACTTTTGAGGTCCGGACGGACCATGAAAGTCTGAAATGGCTTTCAAGTCAAAATGAACTGAAGGGTAGAAAAGCTCGGTGGGCAGAGATTCTACAAGAGTTTGACCTTCAGATACATTACCAGAAAGGTAAGTATAACGTGGTGGCAGATGCACTTAGTCGCATGCCACATATTAATGAACTTAGTTTCATAGTCTTCAAGAATGATTTCTTGGAGCCCCTACGTGGTTTATGTGAGCACGATCCATCTTTTACAGAGGTCTGGTGCACTGTACGCATACGCACTTCTTCATAGACGCGACCACCTCCCTCGTTGGCACGTATTGCTAGTCCGGAGAGACTGGCCGAAGGTGCAACGGGAAGGGAAGCGAGAGTTAGTCCGGAGAGACTAGCCGTGTCTTCTGGGTATAGTTTGGAACCGGAGAGTTCTGACGTAGGCCCTTCATCACCTTTGACTGCCACGGCTTCAAAGGGGAGTGATAAACTTCGTCGGGGGGAGAAATATGCTAATTACTCCATTGACGACGGGTACTTACTCTACAAGGGTAGAATATGTGTACCAACTACTATTGGTGACTTTCGGGCCCAAATTCTTAAAGAAAGTCATGATAGTCCAAGTGCGGGTCATCCTGGGATTCAGAAGACCTATGCACTAGTAAAAAGACAGTTTTATTGGCCTAGTTTGTTTAAGGACGTCAGGCTTATGTGCTGAAATGCAGTAAGTGCCAGGTCAATAAACATGAACGTCTTAAGGTTGGAAGACTACTCCATCCACTGGAGATTCCTCAAGGGAAATGGGAAAGCATTTCCATGGATTTCATTACCGGTTTACCCAAGACGAGTCGAGGGAATGACTCGGTGTGGGTGGTAGTGGACAGGTTAACTAAAATGGCAAAGTTTATCGCCACGAAGAAAACTGTAAAAACGCCAGAGTTGGCAAAACTCTTTATTGAACATCTCTACAAGCTATATGGCCTGCCCGCAGATATAGTGTCGGATAGAGATAGAAAGTTCAACAGTCATTTTTGGAGGGAAGTCTTCAAAAAGTTGGATACTACTCTGAGTATGAGTACGGCAGATCATCCGGAGTCTGATGGTCAAACTGAAAGAGTTAACCAAATTCTAGAGGATATGTTGCGTTCTTATGTTAGTAAGAAGCAATCTAATTGCGAAGAGTACTTGCCCTTATTGGAGTTTGCCTATAACAGCTCCAAACACTCAGCGACCATTCATGTTAATGTATGGATTCCAGCCGAGATCTTCGATGGCTGTAGGCCTAGAAAAGGAGAAGATTCAATCTGTCAAGGATTTCCTTGAAGATATGAATGATATGCTCAGAGCCGCACGTGAGAGCATTCGTAGCGCTCAGGATCATGCTAAAACTTATGCGGATAAAGGACGAAGAAAGGTGACCTTTGCAAAAGGTGACTTTGTATTCCTCAAGGTTCCTGCGCAGTCAGAAACCATGAAAACGGGAAAGTGTGATAAACTTTCTCCGAGATATTGTGGTCCTTTTAAAATCCTTAAGAAGATTGGGGACGTAGCATATAAACTTGAGTTACCGGAGAGTTCTCAAGTCCATCCTGTCTTCCATGTCAGTAAACTGAAAAAATCAGTTCACGGGTTAGAGAACGCAGTTTCTCCAGATATTTTGGTGGACTTGATAGAGCCACCAAAGATACCACATGAACCTGAAAGGATTCTACAGTATCGTGACAGACAAACCCGACATAAAGTGTACCAAGAGGTACTTGTAAAATGGACAGATAGGGATGAGGAGGTGGCAACCTGGGAACGCCGTAGTGCAATTTCCAAAAGGTTTCCCCAGTTTGTTTTCGAGGACGAAAACTCTTCTTAAGGGGGGGTAATGTCACGTAGGCTGTAATGCCTGTGACACCGACGGCAGGCCGGCGACGCGGCAGACCGGATGGCCATGTCCAGGGTTCAATGGGAGAGGACGCCCGACCAGGCTAGTGTGGACGGCAGGCCACACACTATATAGCCTGGGTGGTGGGGGATGAGGGGCAATCCTCATTCTTCCTCTATGGCTGGGTGGTGAGCCAGAGGCCGTCCCCTCTTGTGGTAACGCCCGTAGCTGCGTTACGGATATCTAACAAAAGGTTACTCCAAAAACTAGCACAACTCACTTGCCCATGTCCCTGTACAAGCACACAAGATTTGCTTCACATCTACTGATGGATAGGGGGTCATTTGTCAAGGTCAAAACCTTAATCAGATACCTCTGGATAGATGCCCACACAGGGGGTCCATGTTTGGGAAAAGGAGGGGATTACTCTCCTCAGTTTTCTTCATCCCCTCGTGTATGTACACTCTAATGGCTACTCATGATACATACCAAGCCTCAAACCATTCTGGGCAAAGGAAGGTCACTTTTTCTATTGCTGAACTAGGCTCTGGACACTATATTCACCTCCTGCTCAGTAAAAGCTCCACATTTGGTAAAAAATTAACCATAGTCTATTAAGATTGCCCCATACACATAATTGGCAGAGAAAAACAACTAGTACTACAGGCTCATTAACTTTGGTTCAATTCCACATAGTTTACCTACATCCACGGGTAAAAATCATTGGTTTTAAACTAGGTAATACTGCTCCCAATCAAGGGTCCACATTTGGTAAAAGGGCAAAGATTTGACCTAGTGCTAGATATAGGCATACAGGGTTCCATGTTTGGGCAAAACATCACCTTTAGGCCTGACCAAATGCTAGGGGCTCATGTACAGAGCTTCATCACATATCAAAGCACTGTCATATCAAACCTTAACCTCATCAGACATTGTTTGTGCATCCAACGGCGGACATCAAACCTACTTCAAACATGTGATCTGGCAACTGTAGCCCTATTGGCTCAGAGGGGGTCCATGTTTGGAAAAAAAAGGGGTCTACTGACCTCATATGTAGATAAGACTTGGTATATGCCTAGTTAGTACACCGGTCTATAGGTATATCAAATCTTTTTCCATCTGGCACATGCACTTGGGTAAAATTTTCAACCTGCATGCTACATTCCAAGAACGGGTCCATGTTTGCTATTTTTAGTAGGCGGACGCAGTCAAAATTTGACATGGTCTTGCACATGCAGGAACTATAATATGGACTTGCCATGTGTCAACCCTAGTTGCTCTAACTTTGTTTACCTACTTAAAATAGTATTACGGTGCATGGCATGCAACTTGGGTGTGCTGTAATGCAAATATGAGCCAGACCCCATATTCAGCATACCTAAAAAAGGCTCACATAATCTTAAAATTGAAAATAATCTTGTCAATTTTGATGTACACTTTGTTGATATATCAAATCTTGGACCCATATGGAATAATTCGCCATAGTTTTAAACCATGCCAATAGCCCACCAAACTCATCTTTCACTATTGGTCCATGGATGAGGAAACTATTATTTTGGGCGAGCTACAAATCACCAATGGTTGTAAGATTTCATATCTGGAATTTACTCATCAAGGGATACGCGCACACCTTAAATCTTATTAGCATCCGATAACCCGATAGTATCACTAAATTTAGCACAATTTTTTTAAGAGATAATTAGGCTAATTAATTATTTCTTGAGCTTAATTAGTGGCCAAATATGTTTTTTAGCTTTTGGGTTACTTTTGATGAATTTCTATGTATTTTTTGTAATTTTTCTTACTTTTTTGAGATTTCTTCTTATTTTTAGACATAAAAAGCTATTTATGCATGTAAGTGAGCTTTTATTGCTAAAACTCAATTACAGAGTGCCAAAATAAAACTTTTTGCTTCAACCCCTTCATCTCCCTTGTTGCTATTTTCCACTACATGATGCGAGCCCATACTACTCAGCCAAAACAAGTCTCGGCTCATAGACAACTTGTCTACATTTGATTACCCCTCCATTGATGAAACCTAAGTCATTCAATGGGAAAATGATTTCAAGAAGCACTTCAATGGCAAGCCACCTAACCCAGAAGAAGATGAAGGGCCATGTAAAGCTTTAAACAGATTAACATACCCATATGTCACTACATTCCTTGGTGAATTCTCGGCCACCATAGCTGTCACTAGAGGGAGGTTCAAAAGGTAAAAGTGAAGGTAACAGTAAAGAAGCTGAAGCTACACTAATACTCATCATGCAGGAGAAGTTGACCTACCTTTACAAGATTTTCATAACAAGACTAAGGAATGGGCCTATGTGGTGCAATAAGAAATAATGGAGCTCACGCTTATTTTAAGAAGGCTTATAAAAATGGTGGAAGGGCACTCACATGAAGCTCTGGAACGAGTGGTTAGCAATGTCAAGGATATTGCTGCTCAGTCTCTAACTCAATTGACCAAGGTGGAAGGGGAATTTAATCAGCTCTCCTCCAAGTACTTCCAGTATCTATACGGGCAATTCAAGACTCTGTTGGATAAGAAATGTGGGATAGACAAAAGAAAGTTGCTGCCAAGGAAATAGTAAGCTTAGAGAAAATACTTTGGAAACCATGAGGAGCGAAAGTCCATGTTCGGTTTGGGACATTGGCCTTTTAGATCACTATTTTCTAGCTGAAGCACCTGTGGTGGCTCCAAGGAACATATTTACTACAATTAAAATGGTGATATCCTGCTTAAACATGTCTATGGTAACTTTGTAGTATGACTTCAAGAAGCTTAAGAGGGATGATATACAACTATTGTTATCCTTTCTACCCCATTATATGATTCCCCCTCTCACCTTTGGTATTTTCAGCACAAGGAATATGGGTTAAGGGATCCAAGGGATCTTTTATTATGGCATGTGCACCCGTTTGTGCTTAATTTTAGAGGTTGGGTGAGATTCATTACCCACTCAAATCTGGGATGATGAGGAAGAGCCAATTGTTAAATTTGCAGCAATGTGATGAGCTATGGTGGATCAAATGCTAGAATCAACATCATTAACAAAGAGATTAGATGATAATTAAGATGTGATTAGTGAGCAATTAACTGATAGCTTAATGTAGGCATGGATAATCAAAAACCAGCAAATTCTCATTAGGCCAATGCCTCAATTTATAGAGTTTACATCCAAGCATCCAATCCCACTGATTTCTCCTTGATTCACTCCACCTCTTTTGCTTGATTCTCTCCACCTCTTCCCAGAATATCTCCACACCTTCTAAATCTCCTCATGCTACCCTTTATTCTCTCCCAGTAGATACTTCTCACCTTTTCACAGCTTCTCTCACATTTACAGATTCTCTTTTATAGCCTCTTGCTAAGGGCTTGTTCCCACACACACCCTATTCACGTGTATATTTCAACACCTCCCCTCAAGTGAATACTCCTAGCACACCTGGACCCTATACCAAGTTTCCCTCTTACTTGATAGTCCGCCACCAGTGCCTCAAGTCCCTAAACTCATAGTCCTTGACACACACACTCTCTCTCTCTCTCTCTCTCTCTCTCTCTCTCTCTCTCTCTCTCTCTCTCTCTCTCTCTCTCTCTCTCTCTCTCTCTATGTATCCAAGGCTACTACAAGTGCCTGTGACCTTGACTAAAGTGCTCACACATACATCTACCACATGGCCTACATCATCAGTGGCTCAGAGGTGGTTTTACTCTGTTGGGGAAGGTTACATTGGGTTGTGGGGTTTCTCTCTCTCTGTCTCTCTCAAAAAAAATGATCTGACTCCACTTCCTTATAGGAGCCTCCATGAAGTTTGCCGATGTCGTTCCTTCTCCACTAGGTTTGCTATAGCAGTCTCCTGCCATGTGTCCTGGCTTTCCACAGTTGTGGCAAGTGAAGGTCCTTCCTCCTACTCTACCTCTTCCTCGTCCTCGTCCTCAAGAGAATCCTCCTCGGGTGAAGAATGCTTTTTCTTTTCCTGCTGTTGAGTCCAGACATTTCTTCTCTTTGCCTCTGGTCTCTTGCTCTAGTAGAGCTCCTTCTATCTCGTGTAGCTTCAATTCAGGTACATTCTTTAGTGTTGCTAAAATTTTTTCATATTTACCTTTGTTCACACTCTTCAAAAGCACTGCTAGTGCCTCATCATCTTCTACCTTTTTGTTTGCCAATAGCTGCCAGTTGTTGCTTAATGCTTTTATATTTGTTCAAGTGTGTGATTAAAGGTTCACTTTCCTTCATATCTAATTTCTAGAATTGCATTAACATATTTATCTTTGAATTTTTTGCTTATGTGCCGAATAATTTATTGAGTTCATCCCATGCATCTTTTGCCCACTGTATCCTTATGATGTGATGAATGATTTCATCATTTAAACTGAGTGCAATAAGTCCTAATGCTTTCTCATTCCTGCTCTTCCACTCATTTTCCCCTCTCACCTCTGGGCATTCATCTCTTCCCTCAACTAGCTCCCACAGATTTTTCCTCGAGCAGATACATGGTTTTTGTCTGCCATTTGTAAAACTGCTCCCCATTAAATTTGGCTATCTCTTGTGCCGTACTCATGATGATGTGAAGGGGGTCTTTGTTGAGAAAACGTGGTGCTTATGCTAGATCAAGTTGAGTGGAGGAGAAAGACCCAAAAAAATACAAGAACAAATCTTGTTTATTAAGTTGCTTATGCATACAACTTGGCCTTTGCACACTCAAAATGCCTTCTAGCTTTGCCTTTAAATAGGTGAGCTAGTGGACCATAAGTCCATTCACACACACACCCTTCTCCTACCCTTTTACATGACCTTAGTCTTTTAATACCCCCCTTCAATACCAACTATGAAGAAAATTGGAATAGGTGGTATTGGACATAGGTTGCCTTTATAACATTAGGCATACAAGGTTAGGAATATAGGTGTTGTTACATTCAGATTTAAAACAATTTCTCAGTGGAGTTAGAGGCTAATGCAAAGTTAGCCTCTTTGACTCTTTGCAATTATTTGCCAAATGACCCACCTTTTTGCAATGGACACACCTTACTTTGCTCACTTGATGTGACAAAGCTTGTTCGATATTCAATGGAGTCGATGCATTTGAAGATTCAGCTCCTCCCTTTGGCCTCTTTTCTTCATCAAGACAAGATTGAATAACTCCTTCAAGCATGGGATTAGGTATGTTCTTCAGGGTGGTGACTAAGGTGGGGTACACCTTCTTGACTGCTTTTAACAAAACAGCCACTGCATCATCTTCATCCATTCTCGCATTCACTGATGCAAGTTGAGCCACCATAAGGCCCTTCAAGTGAGAGATAAAGGATCCAATGTCGTCTCCCTCTTTGAGCTCCAAGCTGAAAAATTCAATTTTAAGTGAGATCTTGGAATTCTTACCACGAGCTCCATAGAGTTTGTCAAGCTCATCCCATTTCTCCTTTGCAGTTGGAAGCTGGTCCACATGGTGAATAAGAGCCTCATCAAGATGAAGCATGATGATGGCTTGTACCCTCTCATCATCTTCAATATCTTCAGCCTTAGTTTGATCAATAACCTTAGTGCCAGAGATGAATGGCCAAAAACCTTTGGACATCATCTTGTACTTGACAAGGACTTGCCAAGTGTGGAAGCCCTCTCCTGAGAACTTCTTAATTTGGGTGTTTTCCTTTTACAACATTGGGTATTGAAGGGAGATTACAAGAGTGTAATGGGCTGATTTATGAAGAAGAAAACCAAAAATTTGTGATGTTTTGGCTTAAGTAGAAAGAGAATGGCTTATGAGAGTGCAACAACCCTTAATCAAGCCAAGGATGTTGCATAAAAAGAGATTAAGATGATGAAGCTTATGGTTTAGCACTTAGGGTTTGTGCCCAACCCCTAATTCTGATGGAGATGAGCTTCATTAGTGTTACAGAACACTTTCTTTGGTGATTAAGATCACCATTAGTGTTTAGCAACACTATTAATGCTTAAGAGCATATTTTTAGCATCTAATGACACTTGCATTGGTGATTAGATTCACCATTAGTGTTTAAGAACACTCTTAGTATTTAGAAACACTCTGAAATGGCTCCCCTTTGTTGGATTAGTTATATCATTAGTGTTAATTAACACTATTAGTGTTTAAGAACACTATTATCAAGCTTTTGAAGAAGCGTTCATGGTAGAACACAGGAGCAGCCTGGTTTTTTGACTCCCACACACGATTCACACCGCCATTAGGCTCTGGGCTTCAAAATCCCTAAGCTTATGTGGCCTAATATTACCCACTGAAGGCATATTTGTGTACGAAAACAGCACTGCAGTGTAGCATGCGCCGGCCTACTCAGAGCGCAATGACGCGGCCAGGAGAAGAGAAAGCCTACAACTAACTGTACGAAACTGAATACTGGGGGGTATGCTTCATCTTCCTAGTTGTAATCAAGCCAAGATATGGCCTCCACAAGCAGTTGGAAGGCCTCCACTTGCTGGGGGTTCATCTCTACAAGTAGTGAGATATGGATAACCTAGTCTACACCACACAAAATGTGACCTAATCTACCCAAGCTCTAGATACCATGTTGAGAAAACGTGGTGCTTATGCTAGATCAAGTTGAGTGGAGGAGAGAGACCCAAAAAATACAAGAAAAAATCTTGTTTATTAAGTTGCTTATATGAATACAACTTGGCCTTTGCACAATCAAAATGCCTTCTAGCTTTGCCTTTAAATAGGTGAGCTAGTGGACCATAAGTCCATACACACACACACCCTTCTCCTACCCTTTTACATGACCTTAGTCTTTTAATAGTCTTACCTCTTGATCCAATTTCAAGATTCAAGGGCAGTATCTACACTTTTACAACTCAATCTAGTGTTTAGGTGATGATTACAACAGATTTATCAGCATAAAATCACCAGAAATTACATTAAACCAAGGGTAACAAATCTGTACGAAATGGTTGGAGTATCAAACCATCTTCGAATTGCAATCTGAAGTTAAAGAGATCTGTATCAGATACCAATGGTTAATTTGAACCCTCAATTGCACCAAAATATAATGATTAGTGTTGATTAATCATTGATTAGCAAATTAATCCTCTCTTTTGTGTGCAGAAAACAGAGTATACGGGGAGTCCAGATCTGAGGCCTTATAGTTCAAATGAGCTCAAATCCTTTCAGGGCCATCAATAGCAATTAGTCTAGTAGAGGATTAAACCAAGAAACACAAGATTTGACCAAACATTGAATGCTTAATCTCTGTTTTACCAAAGTCACCTGCAGATTTGATGAAGAGCTTGGATCTCAGTGTAGACTTGATCAAATCAAAATCTGTCTTCACCAGCTTCTTGTAGAGCACCCTTGAAAACCCCTAGGGCCAAGAGGAATTAGAGCCATTGCATCTAGTCAAGGAGAAATCTCATTTTTCCCTCAAAAAATAGGCGCCTGCAAAAACGCATAGAACTGCAACAGCGCATGGCAGTTTGATGCACCGATTTGATGAGCTCAATGGTGGCGAGGTTGGCTATGCTTGCCTAGAAGCTTTTGCCCTAATGTTACTCCTGGAGGAAGATCAATCCCCTCCACTAGCTGGGGGTATAGAGAGCTTGTTGAAAACAACTAAAAATTTGATTATTTCTTAATCATCTACTAATCCTAATTAGCAAGATAACGGGCTCATAAATTTGATGGATTCTAGGCTAGGCTTTGATACCATGTTAAATTTGCAACAATGTGATGAGCTATGGTGGATCAAATGCTAGAATCAACATTATTAACAAAGAGATTAGATGATAATTAAGATGTGATTAGTGAGCAATTAACTGATAGCTTAATGTAGGCATGGATAATCATTAACAAAGAGATTAGATGATAATTAAGATGTGATTAGTCAGCAATTAACCAATAGCTTAATGTAGGCATGGATAATCAAAAACCAACAAATTCTCATTGGGCAAATGCCTCAATTTATAGAGTTTACATCCAAGCATCCAATCCCACTAATTTCTCCTTGATTCACTCCACCTCTTTTGCTTGATTCTCTCCACCTCTTCCCAAAATATCTCCACACCTCCTAAATCTCCTCATGCTACCCTTTATTCTCTCCCAGTAGATACTTCTAACCTTTTCACAGCTTCTCTCACATTTACAGATTCTCTTTTACAGCCTCTTGCTAAGGGCTTATTCCCGCACACACCCTATTCACTTGTATATTTCAACACCAATACAGTTGGAAGCCCCAATAGTATTGTACGATTTCAAAGTCACTCCCAGTGGGATAGAGTACATTGTCTAGTGGTTGGGGAGGTCTATGGTGTGCAAGAAGTTAGGCATGTTTATAATCACTTGAGGAATGCCAATAGTGTTCTCTATTACCCTTTGGGTATAGTAAAACTGTTTATGAAATCTATCACTTCCTAAAAGGAATGCTCTCAGGGATAGCCCAAGGATTAGATTGGATAGTGGACCTTATTAATTACCCTAGAGGAGAATCCATAGAGGTTCCACATATGCATTCTTAACCAACTATGGGAACCAAGGCAGGAATCTCAAGGAGATGAATAGAGGCTTGCATAATTTACTTATCATTTCCTTGTGGAAAGGAATAACATGGGGGTTGTGGCTATAGTTCAGGACTCTGGAGGATTTCAGATAGTGCTGTGAGGGTCTACAATAAGAGGAGGATAATGCTTAACAAGAAGAAGATACAGCTTGGTGGGAAGCAGCATCACAAGTACCCATCGGTGAACCAGCTGAATCAGCAAATGGATTTTTCTGATCACACTGAAGATTTAGAAGCTGAAGAGCAGCCTAGGTACAATATCTTCCACACAGCACAAGTAGCTCCTGACACTGTTGTTAAACTTTATGCAAAGGAGTACATGTTTGCGTAAATGCCAGAGGAAACATATTTGGAGGTTATCAAGGTTGGAAACCCCACACCTTTTCTTTGAAGAACTCATGCAGGTAATCACCTTTGATCCTCACTGCTCTTATGATCTTATTGTAGGTGTCAAAACACCTGCTGTAGAAATGATGAACAAGAGGTCTTATTTGGCCAATCCTCCTAGGGGTGATATGGCAGAGCATTTAGAAAAGCACAGATGGAAAGCTAGCGACCTATGGGAGCCCATAGGAAAAAACACACAATTCAAGAACCCTCACATGGCGGATCTTCTTGATACATGTGGTTGCTTTCTTAATATAATATTCTTTTTGAAAGATGGAAGCAGGAATATCCAGTGGAGGAAAGAGGTGGTTATACACTACCTCCAAGGTATAGTGAAAGGCCAATAGGATGGGAGGGTGCACAACTAGAATGGAGATGAAGCTACCTACAGTTGGATCACTATATGCTAATGCCTATTATTATTTGCCAAGGAACCTTCGTGTCAATCCATGCTTCATGCCCTACCCTAGAGGGTGGACTAGGGAAGCCTTCAAAGCTAAATGAGGTAGGAATCCCCACTATATCTTTAACTATCCTAAGTTCCACTTGTCAACCTTCGCAGATATACATGCAATGAGGAGCCACCTTAAAAAAGTGTACTATGCATGGAGGTAGATACCTAATCTTGCTTTTGTGGCAACTGTTAGATTTATATAGCTTATTATAACACTTTTAGATGTTCCAAAAATAGGCACAAGATGGGGCAAAGATCAGTTACTATATGATCTCAATGAAGGACCAAATGAGGATGTTGTGGCTTTATATTTCCATCGACTCAGATTTCTACCTGGGTACATGCTATATGACTTTGAGACTATGTTGGATACAACATTTTGGCATCCCTACCATAAAGCTTTCAGGAGAACTCAATACTCCTTGGAATTGATTCATTTACATATTGGAAGCATGCTATCAATAAGTTCTTGTAAGTTGGAGTCTCCTAGCCTAAAAGTGGTAGGCATCAGAGTTCAAATCTAGTCGCGCGCCAGTTGGTTTTCTGACCGTTGGCATAGTCTTGCAAGTTACATCAAGTTTCTAGTTGGTTTTCCAATTATTAGCATAGTCCTTCCATATTACATCTGTATTTGCTTCCAAAATCCTCTCGCATGCTAGAGGCATCGCCAATCTAGGCATTGGCATAAGAGTCTAACGTCACCCCTAAGATTTTCTGGTCAAGGGCATAGTCTTGTGACACAGAGTCATGCATAAGAATTTCCTTGTACATATCTGCATATTGCATACCCAAATATAATAAAATAACATAAAAATTATAAAAACTTAAAATCTTGAAACTCCCTACACTCATGCACTGTGCAATTTTATCTTAAGACTAGAAGCCTTAACATCAGAAGCCATCGAGGTACATTTTAGATGGGAGGATCTTGGCAGGATATTTTTGGCCCAAGATACGACCCATCGCCTCGATTACCCCTCAATTTCTCTTCTTGCACAACACGATGTTCATTTTACTATGGCGCATATAAAAACTTGCATTTTCCAAGTGCATGCATTAGGCACTCTTATTTGTTTATACCTATGCACATGCATATGCACTTAATCTTTACTTCACCGATTTCGACATCGACAACCAATCTGTATCACAACATCATGAAGTTGTCTTAGTATCACTCGCAAGGTTCTTCCACTTCAAAGGCTTTATTTATAAACACACTTAAGAGAGGTTTTGAAGTTAATCAAAAATTTAACAACACTGATGATTCTACAAATGACAATCCAATGATGTCTTTAGTGCAGCTAATCTTCAACTTCCCCAGACTTTGCTTTTCTTTGCATAGTTCTAAAAACAGACCTACTTGAGGCAAGGGGAGATGTTAACCACATCTCTGATGGTGGTTAACTGGGCGGTTGGCTTTTTAGAGTGGTGATGATTACAAGAACAGAAGGGGAGGTTCTTACACCTTTACATCTCAAAAGCTGGAGGGAGGAATCTTACATCCTACCCCACTTAAAAAATGCGAGATGTCCTCATCTCGCAAATGTAGGATAATCTCTTTCTTCTTCTTCTTCTTCTTCAATCACTTCCAGCATTACTGCCTTGGAAGTGGACGGCCGATCTAGGAACATCTCTCTTTGAGTTCCCCTATTTTGAGGCAGAGGTCTTGTTTTACTTTGCATCAAAGCTGAGGGTTGGTTAGAGGGTCTACCTCTAGGATTTCCCTGATTTTGACAGAAAGGAACCTGATTACTCTAGAAGGAAGGAGATGGAGTCTCTCCCTGACTTCCCTGCCCCGAAAACCTTGATCTAAAAGGAGTTGGATCCCTAACTTCCCTGCCCCGAAAACTTTGATCCAAAAGGAGTTGGGGGCAATCCATACTGCGATGTCCAAATCCTTGACAGTTATAGCATTTAACTTCTTTGTTCAAGGGTGGAACTTCTGAAGTTGAATTCTAGGGGATTGAGTTCCGAGAAAAGGACCTTTCTTCCATTCTGGAACTCCATATCCTAAGTTTGACCTTGTTGTCTCTTAGGCGGTGGAAAGTTGGAATCATTTTTCGGAGCTAGAAATCTTTTGAAAGATGATGGTGTTGGCTTCGGTGGGACCTTGACAACAAAGGCCTTGGCGAGATCCTTCGCCATACGTATGGCTTCAGCCATAGAAACTGGCTTGGCATTCTTCACCAAGGTATTGAAGGGTTCGTTCATTCCCCGAATGAACCTAGCCACCCATCAGCTATTCTTCATCCAGCAGTGGCAAGTACTTGAGGAGGAGAGCGAACGCTTGCTGATACACTTCAATAGTTCTGCTCCCCTGGGTTAACTCTAAGAATTCATTCATCTTGGTTTTTAAAAATCGGGGAGGACATAATCTCTTCCTTAGGTAAACTTGAGATCATTCCATGTCTGGGTGTTCCGATCCAGACGGTTTGTCTCGTAGTGGTTTCTCCATGCCACTTTGGCCGTTTCTACTATCTTCAGCCTTACAAGAGCCATTTTACTCTTCTCGTTGTACCCAGTGACATCGAAGTATTCTTCCATTGCTTCGATCCACTTCTCCACAGTCTCACCCAAGTTTTCCCCTTCACCCTTGAAAGGTCTAGGCTGCGATCTATGAAGAGTTTTACGAACATCCGGGTCGAGCTCTTCCTCATCGAGTTGGGGGTTAAAATTCCCACCACCACGACCTCAATCCATGATCCTATCAATACAAAAAATTCTTGTTAAGTCTCTTTTTTCCAAATTAACCAAGACACTCAGGTGAAAAGACCACCTTATTTATAATTCAAATCCAACTTTAGATCCAACTGATTATGGGGTTCTTTATACTTTGGTCAGCCCCCCCACAGAATCCTAGGATAAAGATCCCTTCTAAAAGAAGAACATACAAAACTCATTACTAGAGAATAATTCATTCATATTCTTAACACAATAATGGTCCATCAGACCGAAAATTCCATCTGAACATTCCCCACGGGAATTTCAGTTTCGCAGGTTCTCAATTTGTCATTCCTTAATTAGATCCACTAGGTCAAAGGTCAAACAGCAACAATCTGTCAGCACAATCCACTAATCTCATAGTGATATGCTGAAAGTCATAATCGTCTTCCAGTTACTAACTGTTAAATTTGCAGCAATGTGATGAGTTATGGTGGATCAAATTCCTCAATTTATAGAGTTTACATCCAAGCATCCAATCCCACTGATTTCTCCTTGATTCACTCCACCTCTTTTGTTTGATTCTCTCCACCTCTCCCAGAATATCTCCACACCTCCTAAATCTCCTCATGCTACCCTTTATTCTCTCCCAGTAGATACATCTCACCTTTTCACAGGTTCTCTCAAATTTACAGATTCTCTTTTACAGCCTCTTGCCCCAAGGGCTTGTTCCTGTACACACCCTATTCACTTGTATATTTCAACACCTCCCCTCAAGTGAATACTCCTAGCACACCTGGACCCTATACCAAGTTTCCCTCTTACTTGATAGTCTGTGAGACCAGTGCCTAGCACACCTCCCCTCAAGTGAATACTCCTAGCAAACCTGGACCCTATACCAAGTTTCCTTCTTACTTGATAGTCTGCGGCGACCAGTGCCTCAAGTCCCTAAACTCACAGTCCTTGACACTCTCCCTCTCTATGTGTCCAAGGCTACTACAAGTGCCCATGACCTTGACTAAAGTGCTCACACATACATCTACCACATGGCCTACATCATCGGTGGCTCAGAGGTGGTTTTACTCTCTTGGGGCAGGTTACATTGGGTTGTGGGGTTTCTCTCTCTCTCTCTCTCTCTCTCTCTCTCTCTCTCTCTCTCTCTCTCTCTCTCTCTCAGATTTTCACATGGCTCCTCACTTCTTGGAGCCTCACATCCTCTATTCAGTCTTCTTGTCATGGCAGCTTCTCTTCACGCGTCCATGTCTTCCTTCAATGCTTCATCTAGCTCTTCTTCTCGGTGTTGATCTTCCTCTTGGAAAGAGATGTTCTTCTTCTTTCATGGCTGGGGCCATGAGCTTGACCGTCAATTCTTGCTCCATGTGAGCAACATGTTTTAATGTATTGTTGACAGTTCTTTTGGGCTTTTAATGTTTATCCTGTGTCATTATGCAATGCAAACCTAAATCTATGCGGGAGGTCTTGCCTCTTGCCTTATTCTGGACAAGGGTAGTGTCTGATCCCATTTTTACACAATGATGTAATGTGCCCAATACATAATGCATATAGCATTCATTCTTATGCACATTCCCAAATGCAACTTTGGCTGTGAATAACTTGAATTTGTGTGTGGGTAAAATGCAAGATGATGATTACCACAAATTTATCAGCATAATTTTACCAGAAATTACATTAAACAAAGGGTAACAAATCTGTATGGAATGGTTGGAGTATCAAACCATCTCCGAATTGCAATCTGAAGTTATAGGGATCTGTATCAGATACCTAATGGTTAATTTGAACCCTCAATTATACCAAAAAATAGTGATTAGTACTGGTAAATCATTGATTAGCAAAATAATCCTCTATTTTATGTGCAGAGAAAGCAGAGTATGGGGGGAGTCCAGATCCGAGGCCTTAGAGTTCAAATGAGCTCAAATCCTTTCAAGGCCATCAATAGCAATTAGTCTAGTAGAGTATTAAGCTAAGAAACACAAGATTTGACCAAACATTGAATGCTTAATCTCTGTTCTACCAAAGTCACCTGTAGATTTGATGAAGAGCTTGGATCTCACTGTAGACTTGATTGCAACTCGAGCAACAGAAATCTCAGATTCTCCTCTGAAAAATGGTACCTGCAAATTAACAAAAATCGACAACTGTAGAAGGCGGTTTGGCAAAATTCTTGAATGGGCTAGAGCACAAGGGTGATAGCTATGTGTGGCTAAAGTGGTTTGGGCTGATTTGATATATGACGGGAGATAGAGCCCCTCCACCAACTAAGGGTACAAAGGTTAGTTGAAAAAGAGGTTTAAAAAATCTAATTATCTACTAATCCTAATTAGCCAGGTGATTAGCAGGATAATGGGCTCACAAACTTGATGGATTCTAGGCTAGGCTCTGATACCATGTTAAATTTGCAGTAATGTGATGAGCTATGGTGGATCAAATGCTAGAATCAACATCATTAACAAAGAGATTAGACAATAATTACGATGAGATTAGTGAGCAATTAACTGATAGCTTAATGTAGGCATGGGTAATCAAAAACCAGCATTATGCTAATGCCTCAATTTATAGAGTTTACATCCAAGCATCCAATCCCACTGATTTCTCCTTGATTCACTCCACCTCTTTTGCTTGATTCTCTCCACCTCTCCCAGAATATCTCCACACCTCCTAAGGCTCCTCATGCTACCCTTTATTCTCTCCCAGTAGATACTTCTCACCTTTTCACGGGTTCTCTCACATTTACAGATTCTCTTTTATAGCCTCTTGCCAAGGGCTTGTTCCCGCACACACCCTATTCACTTGTATATTTAACCACTAACATCATCACTGGGATTCTCCCCATTCATCCTCATTGTGGCTTTATTCAACTTATCTTCTTTCAACCAGAATTCAGAAATCATCATCTTTCAATCAGAATCCAAATCAATTCATCAATTCTCAACCAAAATTCTAAAATCATATCAACCACCAGCATTCGAATTCATCATGTGGATAGCATTTTTGCTTATAATTTCAAGGTCTTAGATTTACTCGTATATATTGTCAGTAAAGAGCTGCACTTATACCCATAGTATATACGAGTAATCACGGTCCTTGGAACTATAAGGTGAATACCATCATATCTAGGCCTCAAGCAAGTCAAGGATTCCAGACAATTACGGTACTTCCTTCTAAAGACCCAATTTCCAATTTATGAATCTTTATTCTAAATATTAATTTGCATGAATTTCATCACACAATTACAATCTTTTATTGGTACTTCATAAATTTTTGACATTTCTTGTTTCTTGGTTAATCCACTTTAGCCAATTCGCCCCCTAGCCGGTGCTTCAAGCAAAATTCAAAATAGTCACACCACTTACACACCCAATATGAAATTGCCTTTTTCACAGATTCAACTGTCTTTAAAACAATCTTTTAATGGTGAAACTGTAGTATCACTGATCATAATCGTCCAAAATATCTATCTTGAATTCCAATTTCCAATCATTCCTTCATCGGTGTACCTATGGCATCATTTGGCAACCAGAATGCTCACACCACCTGCTCACTCAGGGGCCTTTTCAATAGTTCCTAGCTCATAGTACCCGAAATTATAATCACATAAGAAAATCCAGATGGACTCTCCGTTGCAAGATCAACCAACGGATCCATATAAAAGAGCCATGGACTCATCCGTTAAAGACCAGCAAGGCAAATCAACGAGATCCATGCCCGTGTTCAGAAAACAACTCCAACTCATTGTTCCATTTTCGTCCTCGATGCACGCATGGGTATCTTCAGGGCGACCTAGAGCCCGAGCACCGTATGGTTAGCACCCTCTAGGCTCCTTCGCAGGTCACCTAGCGCTTCACTCATAGGCCGCTTCCTTAGTCCCTCATCCACCGCTGGAAGCTCACCATTTTAATCGAACCGAGGCTGGTCAAGACCTCGGCCGACCTTGCCACGCGAGACGTCCTCCATTGACTCTCCGTCAGCTATTGTTGCAACTTTCAATTAGGTCGTCACATGACCATAACCGACAAGATAGTCAAAATGCTTCCCAGCATTCTTGACATAAAATAGTCTTTTAAAAACAGTTTTCATAAATACAGTTTCTAACGAACTCTCATCTTTCCACATCGTTCCATGTCATTTCTCGTTATTCCACATTCTTCTATATCACTTAACATTGCTTATTCCACATCCATTCATATCTATTCCCATCGTCCTTCATCCATTCTCATCCATTCACTTCATATTACATCTCATCACATCTATCCACATCACATCACATTCATCCACACCACATTTCATCACATCCATTTACATCTATTCAGAACACATCTCATCACATCCATTTACATCCCATCACATCTATTCACACTTATCCAGATCCATATCACATCTCATCACATCCATCTACATCCATTCAGATCTCATCACATCACATTCACATCTATTTACATCCATCCACATCTCATCACATCACATTCATATCTATTTACATCCATCCACATCTCATCACATTCATTCACATCTCATCACATCACATTCGCATCTCTTTACATCCATCCACATCTCATCACATCACATTCACATATATTTACATCCATCCACATCTCATCACATCCATTTACATCACATCTCATCCATTCACATCTCGTCACATCCATTCACATCTCATCACATCCATTCACATATCATCACATCACATTCACATCTATTTACATCCACCCACATCTCATCACATCCATTCACATCTCATCACATCCATTCACATATCATCACATCACATTCACATCTATTTACATCCATCCACATCTCATCACATCCATTCACATCACATCTCATGCATTCACATCTCGTCACATCTCATCACATCCATTCACATCTATTTACATTCATCGACATATCATCACATCACATTCACATCCATCACAGTTTCTCTACTTTCGATACTGGTAGAACTTTTCTAAGTTTCTACCAATTGCTTGGCTTAGCTAAAGGCAACTTGTTTCTCGATCCCATTAAATCGAAGTATCAGAGTGTTGTTGAAGGTTTAAAAAGGAGAAATGAACCTTATCAGAATTTTATAGTAAAAACTCAGAAAGAGCATTTACGTATTGTGTTTTCATTCCTTAAGCTTCATTAATGAGGAGTAATTCTAAACTTTCATTTACTCATTGGATCCTTGATTCTCCCAAGGATTCCATATTCCCTTTTCTGATTAAGAATTATCCAAGTTTTCTCGATGGATATTTTCACATTCTTTCTCAAATTTCTCAAAATAAGATATATTAAATATTCTTTTTTTGAATAAAAGATTCATGGGATTTACAAAAATCAATTCTTCCCATATTTCTCAATAAAAATGATAATACTCAGAATTTCACTTTTGATAAATACTCATTTTTTTGAACTATGCCAAAAATTCCTCTTTTAACTTTAATTATTTGGATCTCGAATGTCATGGGAATTCCTCTTTTGTATACATCATATCCTAATTTTAACCATAATTATAAACATAATTATGATTATTCTCCTTAATTAAGCTAAATTAAACATTCTTCCTTTCCCAATTTATTAGGATAATCCTTTTCTCATTTAGAATGAGTTAAAGTAATTCTTTTCTACTCATAAACAATCTAAAAGGAATTGACCATTATTTTTACTAACTCAAAATCATGAAAATACCAATTCTCATCCTCTAGCTCATCAAGCTTAGAGATTAGATTTAAAACAAGAGATTATCATTGAGAAGCATTCTTTTGCTAAAGATTTAGCCATAAAGATGACTACTCTTTTAGAGAGAGAGAGAGAGAGAGAGAGAGAGAGAGAGAGAGAGAGAGAGAGAGATTTACTTAAGAAAAGCATTATAAATAAGCATAAAGATTAACTTAATTCTAATTAGACATTAAGAATCTTAGGGAAAGCTTTATTTGAATAAAAACCATCATTTTGAAAGCTTCTCAAGCTTGAGAGGGATTGAGAAGAAGAAAGTCATTGAGATAATTGAAAAAAAAAACATAAAATTTAATTTTATCTCCAAGTTTGGCTTGATTCCTAATTAGCAGTGAAGCCCCCAACCAATCTATTGGCCCACCAGGAAGAGAAGAGTAATTTCAAGAGTTGTTGTAGAGAGAGGGAAGCTCCAAGCTCCCAAGAGAGAGGAAAATTTAAGGGATAATAGAAATATGATTATTTTAAGATAATACTGGCATGGTATAGCTCAAAGATAAGAATACAAAGGAATGAGGGTCTATTTATAGGTGAGGGAGGCCACTAACCAAGTCCAACTGGGTTCTAAAATTTTGCAGCTTCAGTTTGACTCAATTTGGACAAGATTTGGATCAATTTGGCTCCCTTTTTGATCTAGTTTGCTCCAGGAGAGAGGAGAGAAAAAAATATCACATTTTTTTGAATTAAAAAACCCAAGCACACATGTGAAAAAGGCATCTACCTCAAGAGTCTCCCTCTCCTTACCAAGGTGTCAAAAATGCATCATTTCTCCAAAATATCTCATTTTTTTAGTAATATACCTTAGTTTTTAACTAATAAACCTTGTACTCAGCCAACTCTTCATCTTAAGTGAGCATTTACTCATTTTTGGGTATTTTCTTTTATTCTTTGGATTTATCTCATCCCAACACTTCTTATTGGCCCATTGGAACCTTAATTGGACCATAATCCAAAAATTTCTGAAAATGTAGACCCTTAGGCTAAGGTCCCTTATACCATTTTTAATTAATTCCTAATGCATATTAGAAAGTTCATTTTGAACTTCTGATTCAGGGGAATCCATTTTAGACATTAGGAGAATTTTTGTATCCAAAGATATCTCAATTTTGAATTACCTCTCTCTAGACATTTTCTCTCTCTAGGCCAAAAAGGGTAAAACAAAATCTTTCTTCTATTTCAGAGAGGGGATGATTACAAGAATAGAAGGGGAGGTTCTTACAACTTTACATCTCAAAAGCTGGAGGGAGAAATCTTACAATCCACTTCACATCCAGAATGGGTAAAGGATAAAGTGGACCACCCTATCCTTGTTTCTTTAACATGAAGTGTTAACATTTCATCACAAACTGCTTGGCATCTCTTCCCATGTCTTTCCAAAAGAAACTCTTACTCACTTTTTCATAGCTCTTAAGCACAGGAAAATGACCCACTCGCAAAGGGAGATGAATGCATCTCATGAAGTACCTTAGGTATGTAGGATGAAGTAGAAACAAGATACACTCTATCCTTGTACCATAAGAGGTTATTGTGAAGCTTCTAATAAGGGATATAGTCATGATCACCTTGCTATAATTTCCTATAAATATAGGTAGCACCCTCATTTAAAATATATTCCTCTTAAATTCCTTTAACCCAATCATTATAAACCTCCATGATTAATGTCATTATGCAAGTCTACATCCTTGACAATGCATCTACTATCACATTGTCCTTGCCTAGTGTAATCTAAAAATCATAACTGTGAAGAGTGGTGAGCCACCTCTTTTGATTGGGAGAGAGATTTGGTTGGGATAGGAAAATTTTCAGCACTCTATAGTCACTCCTCGCCTTGAAATGGGCACACCATAAAGGTAGTGATCCCACTTCTTGATGGCATGAAGGATAGCAAGGATCTCTTGCTCATAAACATGAAATCCCATCTCCTTGTTAGTAAGCTTTCTACTCTCAAATGCAATGACTCCATGATCTTGGTATAAAGTAGCCCCAAGTCCCCTCCACTTGCATCTGCTCTCACATAGAAAGGCTTTGAAAAATTGGGGCTAATGTAAGGTGTATTCCATACATCTAATCTCAAGAAGTATGTGGGTTCTATACCTCAAGAAGTGTAAGAGCTCCATCTATGGATTACGAGGGAGAAATCATTTATGAGTAAGAGAGGATTGTGGGAAGAAGGACAAGAGAGTTGAGGAATAGAAGCATAAAGGAATTCCTTATCAAACAGAAGAATATACCCTTGGATGAAGCTACATGGCAACCACTTTCCTATGTGCAACAATAAGGTCTACCTATGGGGGATGTTTCTTGACCATGTGGCATGATTTCCATGGACTTTTTGCCTCTTATATGGGGAGATATACATTCTTTGATTTTCTGGATAGATTCTGCTGAGATGTTTTTAGGGGTCTTTTTTTCTATCTTAATGGAGTCCAATGGCTATTATGATAAAGATTTATGATGTGGGTATGTTTTGACATTGTGTATAACTGATTTACAGCAGCCCATCTCAAGGTGTTTTTCATGAAGGAATTGCAAGGGCTTTCAACAATGACATGGATGTCATTATAGTTTCCTACATATAAATTGATGGTTATTCTTCATTGGGTAGTCAAAGCTTATGGGATGAGATTTTCTAGACTTGAAATCAAGGCTCGCTCAATCATTTCTTCAGAGGCTTTATTCATGGGACTATATGGAAGACCAAGGAGATTTCTTTTCTCATACTTGGAGGATCTAGTTCTACACCGACTATGCTATTGGCATGGCTACTTTTGGAGATCTTTCCTTTTATTTTTATGGTCTTATGAACATGATGGAACTTCACTTCTCATTGATGTATAATTGTACGTATGATAGATTTTGAGAATAAGATGTTTGGGAAGGGATGGTTTGTAATGAAGTAGTAACTTCATTAGTGAGATTTAGGGATTATGGTCATGGGCTCAAGTATAAAAGAGGGCTCATGGGCCGCTATGGCTATCTTTTGGATTTTGAACAATCTTGGAGCCTTGCTTCCATAGATTGGGCTTTGCAAACTTTCATGGTGATTTCCCATATCTTAGCTTTCAAGTTTTGCATTAGTGATTCTTTTCATATAATGTGGCTATGAAACAATGGTGTGTTCTCATTTATCTTGTTAAAAGATTTAAATTTTAGCTTGAATGAAGAGAGTTTAAATCAATCAAAATGCTAAAATGTTACACTAATCATATTCATTGATATGACAAGAGGGAATAGGCATCATTAAAGGTGATATATTGAATGATGCTTTTATTTATATCTTTGTTTTTTGGTTTTACAAGAGAATGTTAACCTACATTTTAGGCTTGCCTTACTAAGCCGAAAATTTCACCTAGCATGAGAGACTAAATATGCAAATTTCCTTAGAAGGCTCTTTTGGTTGACCTCCTCCC
The DNA here is from genome assembly GCF_041138505.1 of Cibotium barometz. Taxonomy (NCBI): domain Eukaryota; kingdom Viridiplantae; phylum Streptophyta; class Polypodiopsida; order Cyatheales; family Cibotiaceae; genus Cibotium; species Cibotium barometz. Next base: position 27,569,643 of record NC_141104.1, read on the forward strand.
AGGCTCCCTAATGTTTCTTCACATCTTTTTCATTCACCATCTCTACAGACAATATTTGAGCAATACAACTATATAAATGCGAGAACCCTCCCCTTAAGTACAACACATGGAAGCCCAATTTTGGAAACTCTTGTAATCCTTGCCTCAATACACTCAATACAAGATGCATACCCACATTTCTTACACATTAAAGCCCAATTTTGGAAACTCTTGTAATACTTGCCCATTAACCCTAGTATGAGAGAAGAGAGGAACGTACTATTGTGAGCCTCACTTATGAAAAGGAAACTTTCTTTTCTTACACAATTGAAGCATGTGCAATCTCAATGGGATGCAAGTGAAAGAGAGTTTTCCCTTTGTCAAAATAAAATATTTTGAATACCAAAATAGTCTAAAATTTTCTCTTTAAGGGCTTTCTTTTGTTGGAGAGAGAGAGAAGGTGGTTATTAGTGTGCGCGTGGGGGGGGGGGAGAAGGAGTAGGGAATGGTCCCCGGGAGGACCATTCCAGCCGATCAAGCAACCGGCGAAGTCGACAACGTAGCCGGGAGCCTGTGTGGTCCAACTGGGGACTATTCCTGGCCGTCATAGTCCTCAGGAGGGCAGAAGATGCAAGGAGGCTAATCATCCATCATGCAAGGAGTACACATCAACTTCTAGAATGAAGGAGATCCTTACACAAACTTTTGGAATGTTAGATTCCAATGCGGGCGTCACTGCGAATCACTGTTTGCCACATCAGCACATTGTAGTAGGTTTGCAGGTCAATGATGACTTGCTGCCTCAAAGTTTGACCGACCGAGGACCATCTAGGGAAAGGCCATGGGGAGGCCTTTCCCTAGAGGAAATGGGGAGTTGGCGCTAGCTAGTGACCCATTTTCCTAAGGAAAGGCCAACCCATGGCCTTTCCCGACCATCATGGTCTTGGGTAGTGGAACAATTTTTTTTAATTCTCCTTGTTGGTGTCGCAGAAATTTATTAGCGCTCTATTTTTTAAACAGTCCATGTGCTGATGTGGCAAGGTTTTATTAGCCTTCTATTTTTAACTGCTTATGTGCCATCAACTCATTTGTTTTTATTTTAGTAAAACTAGTATTGCACCCACCAAGGTTCCAGAAAAGAACTATTCCCTCTCTACAACCATCTCTCTCTCTCTCTCTCTCTCTCTCTCTCACACACACACACACACACACATGCACATGACCCTCTCCCTCTCTCTGTCACGTACACACACTCTCAAATGTTGAAACTCTCTCTCTCTCTCTCTCTCTCTCTCTCTCTCTCTCTCACATGCACACACATATACACACCTACTCTCTCTCTCTCACTCTCTCTCTCTCTCTCTCTCTCTCACTCTCTCTCTCTCTCTCTCTCTCACACACACACACACATGCATATGACCCTCTCCCTCTCTCTGTCACGTACACACTCTCAAATGTTCTCTCTCTCTCTCTCTCTCTCTCTCTCTCTCTCTCTCTCTCTCTCTCACATGCACTACTGATGTGTCAATATCATATGGTGCATTCTTTAAAAACAAAGCTTGTTGATTTGATGGCTTGGATTTATTTTCCCAAGCCTTGGCGCAAGACCATGATGAAAGAGAAAAAGAAGAGAGTTCTATAAGGGCTAAAATTGAGCAATTAGGAGGCCAATTCTAAAAATATTTGTCCTCTCGCAAGACCATGATGAAAGAGAAAAAGAAGAGAGTTCTATAAGGGCAGCAATTAGGAGGCCAATTCTAAAAATATGTCCTCGTTTTGCACTGTGCAGTAATTGAACATGGAGGCGGCCAACAACCTTCCTGCAAGCAAGGAGGGGCAAGAAGAGGAGTCGTCGGTTACACTGCAAGAAAAGCTAAGCTCCCTTATCCCTTCATTCAAAGACCGTCTCGCTGGGATAAAGAGGGATCATGGCAATACTAAACTGGATCCCCACACAGTGCAAGACATAATAGCAGGATCAAGGGGCATCAAAAGCATACTCTGGGACATATCCAAGCTTGATCCAGACTATGGCATCCTCTACAGAGGCTTTTCAATATCACAGTGCTTCACTTCTCTCCCCACTGCATTTCCAGGGGGGCAGCCTTTGCCTGAGGGTGTTTTGTGGCTTCTTCTCACTGCCCAAATGCCCTCTACTGGAGAAACTGTTACCTTGTCACTTGATCTCAAAGCCCGTGCTAGGAAGATACCCGATTTTGCCTTTGCCTCCATCAATGCACTCCCCGCATCAGCCCACCCCATGACCCAACTGGTCTCTGCCATCATGGCCCTCCAATCACAGAGCCAATTCGCCGAATCATATGCCACCGGCATGCCAGTCAGCCAGCTATGGCACCCGGCATTGGAGGATTGCCTTAACCTCATCGCCCAACTGCCCCTTCTTGCAGCTTTCATCTACAGAAGGGTGTACAAAGATGGGCATGTCATCCCCCCTGACCCTGCCCTCGATTTTGCTGCCAATTTTTGCCACATGCTAGGGTTTGATGATCCCAACATGTATGAGATGATGAGGATGTATCTGGTGATTCACAGTGACCATGAAGGCGGTGCAGTGAGTGCACATGCTGTTCGGCTGGTGGGCAGTGCACTAGCTGACCCATACCTCGCGTTTGCGGCCGGGATGAATGGCTGTGCAGGCCCACTCCATGGCCTTGCCATTCAGGAGTCTTTCAGATGGCTCAGCAAGGTCTTTGCAGAAATTGGTGGCCCAAATGCAAGCACAGAGGACCTGGAGGTTTATGTACGGCGAACACTTGAGGCTGGCCACATCATACCTGGGTTTGGACATGCCCTGCTGAAGAAAACCGACCCCAGGTACACTTGTTTATACCAATTTTGTGAGAGCAATTTTCCTGACGATCCACAGTTTCAGTTGCTTGCCAAGCTTGGAGAGATTGTGCCCCATGTGATGAAACAGCAGGGCAAGGTAAGGAATCCTTGGCCCAATGTGGATGCTATCATTGGAGTTGTCTTTAACCACTTTGGCCTGCATGAGGAGCGATTTTTCCCAGTCATACTAGGGGTGGCTAGGTCTATCGGTGCCCTCTCACAACTCGTGTGGGATAGAGCTCTTTGCCTTCCCATTGAGAGGCCCAGTAGTGTGACCCTGGACTGGATTGAGGACTTTTGCAAGAAGAAATCTGAAAACAAGGGCTAATGCATCTTGTAAGGTTTTCAATAAGATGCATCCCCTTGTCTCTGTATATGTTTTATTTGCTTTCAGAACATTTAGGGGATGAGAGCTATCTTGTTATCTAATATATAGTTGCATTAATAATATAGCTAGATTTTATGGATTTGCAAGTTGACAGGTGGAGCGGCGATTGTTGGTTTTTGGTCTACCATTTGTTTTTTCATGGGCAGCCCACTTTGTTGTGTTCATCCTAGTGAAACAAGACCAATTTCTGCTCACATGTCGAAGATTCACAGATTGTTGTGGATATTTAGTGGAGAAGAATCTCACATTATTCTTCCTTGCAGGTAGCCTTAGCTAAATAGCCTTGAAGTATCACATCCCCATTTAGGAGTAAACATTTTACTTCATATGAAGCTCGTATCTACTTAGGTGCAGAGGTGCCACCTCTTGAAAATACAGTGTGTAATAAAACAGGATAGCGGAAGCAAGATCTTTAAATACAAAGCATTGAATTGCAGAAAGAACTGGAGAGTGAGCAATATTAGTGTGTGCAAACTTTGATTACAAACTGATGGTTGTTTGCCCACCCATGCACTCCGAATACGGAGCTTTTATGGTGATCTAAATAGACTCTGGTCGGAGGATGTCTTGCATATGAGAGTGCTTGAACAATATGAACTCGATGATTAACAAAGGTTGCCAATCTAGTCTATATAAAGTGCAGAGGGTCGGTATAGTTAGCTATGTTGACCAACCCACAACGTGGTCTAAAATGACCAACCCACGACTTGGTCCAAAATGACCAATCGATTATATCATTTCCAAGAGCCTTCGTGAAAATATATATGCAATTCTTTGTCGTCTGGCAATAGATAAGCTCCACCTCTCCATTCATGATCAAGTCGTACAAAATGATGATGTATCTAAATGTGCTTCGTGCGAGCATGAAGCACCAAGGTTCTTGGCAATTGACATGCAACTCTGATTGTTGCATAGCAACATTGTTGCTCCCTTCTGAGCAACATCCATGTCTTCTAAATTTTTTCTCAACTAGGTAACTCCATGTAAAACAAAGCATGTTGTCTTGTACTCCATCTTTGTTATAGAATAAAGTATTACTATAGGTTGCTTCTTGCAAATTCAGGATGTAATTCCAGACCCGATAAGAAAACATTAACCAAAAACAGATTTTCTAATATCACAATCTCTTGTCCAATTTGAGTAGTCATAAAATCCAGTCAAGATATTGTTTAATATGCAAGTGATACCATATAATGGTACCTTTAATGTACGTTTAACACCGGCATCTCTATCTTCCAGTGGTTCTCTTGAGGCTAATTTGAAAACTTGCTAAGAACACCAACTGCAAAGATGATGTCAAGCCATGTATTTCCATAAAAAGGACAAACTCCCACTATACAACTTCATGTAAAACAAAGCATGTTGCCTTGTACCCAGTCTTTGTTATAGAAGAAAGTGTTACTGTAGATTGCTTCTTGCTTATCCAGGATGTAATTTTAGACCCAATAAGAAAACACTAATCAAATTTTCTAATACTACGATCTCTTGCCCAATCTAAGTCTCAAAATCCAGTCAGGGTATTGTTTAATGTGTAAGTGATGCTGTGTAAGTGATGCGTACCTTTGATGTACTTTTAACATTGGCATCACTACCTTCCAATGGTTCTCTTGAGGCTAATTTGAGAACTTGCTAAAAGGACACCAACTGTAAAGTTGATATCAAGTCACGTAGTGCCATAGAAAGATCAAACTCCCACCAACTTCTTGTACTCATTTATCTTCACAAGTGGAGAAGCATCTTGCATAGATAGCTTCGCATCAGCCTCCATGGGTGTAACCACCAACATACACTCAGGCATGCCAAATGCCTTTATAATTTCTCTTGTATACTTTAACTGAGAAATGAAGATTCCATTGACTCTCTTGCCATACCTCAATCCCCAAACAAAAATGCATAAGTCCAAGGTCTGTCATTTCAAACTCCAAACTCGGCATCTCATGTGTTTGTAGGATCTTCACTTTATGGTTTTCTATATGAGATCATCCATATATAGGACAATGATCATGTACATGTCTTGCTTAGTGAAAATTTATAAATTTTCTTTGGACGGGCTTTTAGAAAGACAAATACTTACAAAGAAAGCATCTATCCATTGGAGCCATGTCCGAGGGGTTTGATTTAGCCCATACAATGCCTTCCGGAGTCTGCACGCTTTGTTCTCTAAACTAGGTATCTCAAACCCGAGTGGCTGCACCACATAAACCTCCTCCTTAAGAAGGCCATTCAGAAATGCTGACCTCACATCCATTTGCAATACCAGCACTTACCATGAGCAGCTAAGGCTAGTACAAATAGTGGTCAACCTAGTTGTGGGAAAGATGAATGTCTCCTGAAAGTAGAACCATTTAGAAATGTTGACTTCACATCACATTCATTTTCAATACCTATCACTTGCCGCCCATGAGCAACTAAGGCTAGTACAAATAGTGGTCAATCTAGTTGTGTGAATGAATGTCTCCTGAAAGTTGAACCCTTAAAACTATGCAAAACCTTCAACCCTTGAGCCACGTGCCTGACCGTGTACTTACCCAATGTGCCATCAACTTGTGCTTGCCCTTCCAAAACCACTCGGTGTCTAAGTGTGGTTTCTAATAAATGAGTCATACTCTAACTACATGGTCCCCACTCCAAATCGAATCTGCTATAATGCTTCCTCAGCTGGCTTCTGTATTTTCATTATCTTAGCCATCTAAGGACATATTGCCAGTGTGAGTGTAGGTCATCTTCTTCTCCTCTATTCTCTTGCATCTACGAACAACTATTGGCTCTTCTATATTTACTAGCAAAACTTTTCGATCCAAGAGCACTTCACCCATTTAGGATATAGTCCCTTCTATGGTGTTGTAGGCTTCCCTTCTTCATCATCTAATGAATCCATCTCTTGTGGAGTTGGTACTATCATTGGTGGTTGTATCTATTGGGCTACTTCTTCATTGAATGATAGTGTGGACGGAGCCTTCTCCTCCACCTAATAAGGTTATTCCTCAATCACTACATCATAGCTGACAATTATCTTCTTTTCCTCCAGGTCATGTAGTCCGTAACCCTTTGACTCATGCTTTACCTCAAGAAAATGCATTGCCTGCTCTTGGAATTCTCCTTGGTTCGGGATGAGTATGGAACAAGCACAAAACAATCAAATCCAAATGTCATGAAATATGCAACTGAAGGTTTCTTATTAGAATAAGCTTGTTAAGGTGTCATGCCTTCATTGCCTTTGTGTAACTCCTGTTAAGGATATGCACTAAAGTGTTAACTACCTCGACCCAAAAAGAATTCGATATTCCTTTCCCTTGAAGCATACTCCGCGCCATCTCCACAATTGTGTGATTCTTGGCCTCTGCAATATCATTCTATTTTGGAGAGTATAAGCAACTATCAAATCTCTCTTCATCTCTTGCTCCTTGCAATAGGCATTGAATTCACATGATGTGAATTCTCCTCCTTGATTTGTTTAAAACTTCTTTAGCTTCTTTCCTTTCTCATTCTCTACCAAGCTATATCCCATTTCGAATTTCCCAAAAACTTCAACCTTATCCCAAAGAAAATATTCCCATGTCTTCCTCTATTGAAGGCATCGATCAATAGTAAAAGTAGACAGGACCACCCAATGCAGTGGTTTGTGTTTTATGATAAAGATATGCAGCACGAAGCCGTTGCATGATTCTTGATTTATGCATTCCGATGCTCCTTGCCCATCATACAAGCTTCACATACATTTGACATCTCAGAAAATGCTAGTAGATGTGTAACAATCCTAACCCTTTACATCTCTTTTAAGACTATAAAACTCAAGTTCCCAAATCTTTTATGCCATAGTTTGCTTGTCCTTGAAAATGAAATTAAGATATGGGAAATCACCACCATGAAAGCTTGCATGTAATTAAGATGATAATCGGTTTAGCCTCTCACCAAGAAGATGGAAAAAACCTTTCATAATCCCAAATTGTGTAAGCCTCGATATCAAATTGTCATCCAAAAGTACAAAGTACATAGGGCATGTGTCTTTTATAGTCTGAAGGCCACGTGTGCCCTAATCTAACAATTATAGAGATGCCCTAATCCCATGTGTCTAAACGCATGCCTCATGTGCATGTGCACCCTAAGTTGTTGCTTTTACAGTCCCAACACCGAGTTGGGTTGTAAAAGCCGATAGCTCATACAGGTTGTTGCTCCAGATTCCTCTTCCTGCAACGTTGTTGTTGACATCTGTGATGATTGCACCACCTTATCAAAGAGAACCCTCAAGTCACAGTCAGGTATGGTTGTAACTGACATCAAATTCCTTTGAAAGTCTAGCACATAAATGACGTTGGAAACTTCTTAGTATCACCACTTCTAGAAAAAAAAATGATACTTATTCCCATTGGTTGGGCATTTGCCATCATTCCCAATGAAGGGATTGGGAGAGGGAGAGAGTGGCTATGGTGGCATGAATAGGAAGGTAGCCATGATTAGTGAGCAATAGACAAGGAGAAAGAGAGTTAGAGAGAGAAGATAATGCTCAAGAGAGAGAGTATAGAACATGACTCAATGATGTAATGGTTAATTGATTATTTAAATGAAAATACAAATGCCTTTATAGAGAGACAATAATCAAGAGAGAGAGTATAGAACATGACTCAATGATGTGATGGTTGATTGATTATTTCAATGAAAATACAAATACATTTATAGGTTTACAAAGGTTACCTCCTAACATCACTGCTTATATCACTCTCACACAAATATCTAGATATTATTGTGACCCCTCTAAGAGGTGGTTCACACACACACACATACACAAACACATAAGTGACCCCTCCAAGAGGTGGTTCACATGCACATGTAAGACCTTGATTCCCCCTCTCAAGGGATTACCTCACATTGTGTCAAGGATAAATCTAGGCACATGATTTCTCATGCCAATTTTTGTTTCTTGGTCGAGGATAAATCACATGGCTCTAGTATCACATGCTAGTTATGGGATCCGATGGGTAGAGTACACACAGGATCTAGTCACAAACACAAAACACAACACATAACTAAATAGAACACATACACACACACACACACACACATTGGGACTTTTGAAAGCCCATTCATCATTACTATATTTGCTTCCTCTATGGGAAGTTCTTTGTCCTTGTTGATGATGTTGGCATCTTCCTTTTTGTGGTAGCAATACTTTTCATTGTGGTTATCTTTACCATAATGTTTGCATGGCTTTTGCGCGAGTAATGGTCCTTCTCTTCATGATTGTTCTTGCCACACAAGGAACACTTTGGACCTTTGAAGATGTGCTTCTTTGTGTAGAAGGAGTTGTCCCCTCTTGTTGTTTTGGCAGTACCCTTGTTTTCTTTTCTTTGAAGGAGTTTATGCCTCCTTCCAAGGTAAGTTTCATGAGGTTTTTAAGTGTGGTTATGAGGGTACCATAGGGTTCTTTTGGCATGAACTTGATAAGCACAGTTACGGCCACATCTTCCTCCACATTTGCTTTGAGTGCTACAAGTTGCTCCACGAGGGACTTCATCTTATTCACTTGAGTGTCGAAGCTCTCATGTGACTACATCATGAGTCCATAGAACTCAATCTACATGGAAACTTGAGCTCCTAAGAGCTTGTACAACATCTCATAAGCTTCCTTGAAAGTCATGAGATCCGCTATATGATGTATAAAGTTGCAGATAATCCTAAGGCTATTAGACTAAAAGTGTTCTGATCACTAAGCTTCCAGGCTTTTAATGTTGCATTTTTTCTCCCCCCTCACCCAGAGGCCTTCACGCATCAAGCTGAATTTTGACTTGGCCTGGCAAGTGTGAAAGTTGTCCCCAACCATCAAACTTTTCAACGAATAATGTGAATCCATAATGATGGAGACGTGGGATCTTAGCTCTTATAGATGAGCCAGTGTCTACTCTCACAAATAAAGCCCGAAAATAGGGTTTCTAAAAATTAGAGTTTTGGAAATTGGGTTTCTAATCAAAATGATATAGCATGATGTAGCAACCCTCTAATGTTGTAAATGCACCCTCAATTTCGAAGAATGATGTAAAATTTAGCATTAATCCCCTAATTAAGCTAGATCTACAGAAAAATTGAAAAGCCCCAAATTTGTTATGTAACTCTCTTCAAGAGTGATGTTTGTAGAAGCCCTTGGACCTCTTTTTGCTACTTTAGTTGCTTTTTCAAAAGGAGATGTTGAAGTCAATTTGGCTCTCCCTTTTTTTCAAGTACTATGTTGAAAATATTTGGCTGACTCTCTTTAAGAGCTTAGGCTAAGCTTCTACTAAGCTTGTGCTTACAATGGCACATCATTGGAGCTGGTGAGGACAGTCGACAGGTTTGAAAACGACAACAAAAACTTTGAGGATGACATGTGGCTGATTTTAATAAGGTTATTGAAACCCTTGAAATCAAAGTTGGGCAGATGATGTGGTTGAGCATGTGGAGGTGAAGGTAGATGGCACACATGGCCGAAAAAAGAAAAAATAGTCAAGCAAGGATTCGTCGCCCACCGCAAGTTCAAGCAGGAAGCTAAGTGTAGAGATCAGAACTCTAATACAATTGAAGGGTTATGAGAAGGGAGCGAGTGGCTATGGTGTCTTGAATAGGAAGGCAGCCATGGCTAGTGAGCAATAGACAGGGGGGGAGAGAGAGTTAGAGAGAGAAGACAATGCGAGAGAGAGAGAGAGAGAGAGAGAGAGAGAGAGAGAGTGTGTAGAACATGACTACAATGATATGATGGTTGATTGATTATTTCAATGGAAGTGCACGTACCTTTATAGGTTTATAAAGGTTGCCTCTTGACATCACTACTTATGTCACTCACACAAATATCTAGATATTATTGTGACCCCTCTCAGAGGTGGTTCACACACACGCACACATACATAAACACATAAGTGAGCCCTCTAAGAGGTGGTTCACATGCACAGGTAAGACCTTGATTCCCAACACTTAACTGGTACCACAATGGACTGCCCTACAAGCTTGAGAGAGCTATACTAGACCTTTTGACTGGTCATATGTCAGGATGCTCCATTGTCAATGATCCATGAATCATCGGATGTGGAGAAATGTTATGTCTTTACACAGATTTTATCGATCCACAAACAGTTCCAATTCTACTTTAGCATTGTTCTCCATACTCTTCTTCAAAGACTTCAAAGTGTCATTCTTCTCATCTACTTCCTTCAGTCTACATGATTTCATCACATGACCAAGCCTGTCTCGCAAATAGAAACACTTTACCTTGGATTTCTTCTTCTTCTAAGAAAGCATTGAGGTTAGTGGAGTTCTTCCCCTTGCCTTCCTTTGCATTTGCAAAGAATGCAATGTCTTGCTATCTTTGAATTTAAAACACATCTCCTCGTCCACCAACATTGCGCCAAACTCTTCAAAAGTAAGAGGTGGCTCACACACCTACTTGTTCAGTGAGGTCACCAAAGTGCGTGCCAGTTCCTTACTAGTCTTAGTGATCCCCCACCACTAGCATCTGGCCTTCTTTGTCCATGTTATGAATTTCTCTATTGCTTCTCCTTCAAAATGCCTTTTTGTTGCAAGCTAATTCTCAAGGTTTTGTATCCTTGTCTGATTTCTCATCTGATAATACTGGTTCTTAAGAACTTGCCATGCTTCATAAGATGTGGTAGTATGTTGAATCAAGGTCATCACTAAATCATGACATTGGTGAGGATAGCACCAAAGTATCTGCATTCCTTCGTCTCCATGCCAAAAGCAAAAACAGGATCTGACAATATGGTATGTATTAGATCAGCTTAATTTGGAGCAAGATCCGACTTTGCATCCACCCCTATGTTGACAGTTTCTCACAACACATATGAACCTAATCTTAAACTTCCAAAGAGTGTAATTTGTCCCATCTAACTTTTCATCACGGAATGGTGGAGAACAGACATGAGCGACTGCATTACTTGCAGATTGGTCCATCTCTCCAATTTGCCTTCAAATAAAAAAACTACCAAAATAAGTTAAGCTCTAATAAAATATTTTTAAAAAAACACAATAGCTAAAGCAAGATCTTTACAATATACAGCATTGAGTTGCATAAAGAAGTAGAGAGTAAACAATATTACTGCTTGCAAACTTCGATTAAAAAGTGAAGGTTTTCTACCCCACCCCTATGCTCTAGATACGAAGCTTTGATGACGATCTAGACATACTCTAGATAAAGGATGTCTTTCTTACAAGAGTGCTTTAACACAGAACTTGATGATTAACAAAGGCTGCCAAACTAGTTTATATATAATGGCCAAGGTCAGCATAGTTGTAATAGATCAGCCATGTTGACCAAACGACTTGTCCAAAATGACCAACCGACTATATCATCACTAGAACCATGTTAGACCACAACATGGTTCCATAGAGACTGTGCAGCTCCCACAACCATATGAGACTATATGGATCCTCAAAACAAGCACTGCAACCCAAGAACTATGTTTCTTTGATTTGTTGTGTCCAACGCTAACTAATACGATCACATAGCCTACACAAGCATGTATCCTACTTAGCAAAGTGCCAAGTCTACATAAGTCATCTCCCAACCATATAGTCACATATTTGGCCACCATCCAATCTCAAATTGGAAACTTCTAAGCATTGAGTGCTCACCACAAAGGCTACGTCTCATATAGGAGGCCTTGCAAAATAGAGCACATCCGTCACATGTGATGTAACAACACAATGGTGGAGCATTGAACAAATACTTTTCCAACATAATGTTGAGAAAATCCCCTAAATAAAATGCCTCTACCACACAATCCCTTGCAAATGCAGCATTGAAAAGTTGGCATACCTCCAACTCCATGGAATACTTAAAAGTGTCCTTGTGGACAACGCTCTAGGGAATAAGCTGTGTTACTTTAAGGGTGTATGGACGGGCTCCAAAAAAAAAAAGATTTTCTTTTGCAATTTTAAATCAAGGATGGTCGCATTTGTTTTGCAGATTTTTTGTTAAATTTGCACATCTTTTCCCCATCCAAATCGACTACAATGATTGATTTAGTCAATTGTACTTAAGAAAACACCTACATGTTTTACTTTGTGCTTTTACTTCGAGTAAGCAGAGAAAAAGAATGACAATGTTGGGTAATATCGGTACTCTGTAGTCCTCAGGGTTATCTCTAGGCACAAAATGTGAATTCTATGATCTACTCACCTCCCTATAAACTAGTAAACCTAATCATTTCAAAGCAACATCTACTTCAGCTTTCAATACCGTATATTATGTTTTATAATCATTGGAGGAGTAAATTCAAAATCTCGATCTAAAAATATAGACAACCTTTTCTTTTAGCATTTCTTTTAGTTAACCTCACCCAAGAAACTTCAAGGGTTTTTAATGCTTCTTGACTTGGGGACTGTGTCTTTTGAGAAAGCATCTCTTGAAAAATTAACCCTTTTGAGATTTAACAACAGCAATGCAATAGAAATATGGGAACTTGGTTTCAGCATTTAGATAATGTAGTACATTGACAAATCAATAGGGCTTAAAAATGTTGAAGTGCTTAGAGACTTGGAACGCGTGAGTGCTTTGCTCATGTACAATATAGCATCGACATACAATATAAGATTAATTGTATAATTGGCACACAAAGCGTTATAGAACTCGAATCCTTACAGTAAACAAGTCAATATTTGGTGCAAGACATGATCTGAACTTATAATTAGCACAAACAGTGAGATTTAGAACTCGTTTTTACACCTGAAGATAAAAAGGAGGCAATAGCATGCATCTAATCAAGTCTGAACTTGCAACAGATAAATAACCATGAATGTAAGTACTTTTAATACATAGTCCCTGAGACAATTGGTCTACAGAGAGCTAAAGCCACACCTAAAATATAAGGACTACCCATGTAAACCTGGGTAAAAATACAAGGAGATTGCCAACATCTTTTCCAGTGTCTGCTAACCAGGTACATAGCCTCAAAACGAGGGGAGAAAAGTAATGAAGTTGTAGCGGATGCTCACTCAATGAGTTTTCTTTTTCTGCCCTGCAATAACAGCCACATAACTAATCGTTTCAAAAATATATTCTCTCAGACACGCACACTTTTGAGATAATCTCTCTCTCTCTCTCTCTCTCTCTCTCTCTCTCTCTCTCTCTCTCTCTCTCTCTATATATATATATATATATATATATATATATATATATATATATATATATATATATATATATATATATATATATATATATAGATTGGTTAGCTCATTTCCCTCTTGAATCAAAGGTCTTGAGTTCAAATCTTGTCGGATAGATCAATTTGGTCTCTTGGGATAGTTTCCTACGACGTTAAAAAGTTCTCTTCTCTTTTCTCTCTCTCTCTCTCTCTCTCTCTCTCTCTCTCTCTCTCTCTCTATATATATATATATATATATATATATATTCAAGGCATGCCTCCTTAAAAGGATCTCACTTCCCTAACTAGGCAACCAGCAAGTTCAAGACATCCATAATCAGACGGACAATATTGAACTTTACCTTGTTCATCTTACTCTGATCCTTCCGAGCTTGCCGTTCCCTCTCATCCAACTCCTGCATCTCCTTCTCTATCAGCCGGATGAGAGCATCACAGCGTCTTGCAAGTTCAGCTGCAGTTCGTGACTTAACAAACCAATCAAACCGAAACTGAGGAGACATTCGGAATGCTGCCTTCAGTTCATCCCAGTTACCATAACCAAGTTTATTTACCATACAGATCTGCAATAAATAGCAGAGATCAAATCAAGTATCCTGTCATGCAGCCGTTACTCTGAACACCACAAACGTACATGGACTGGACTGGTATATATTTCTTCATAACTGCATGAACTGACATTTGCTTCTGAGACAACATACCATAAACCTGTCACATTCTTCATTGTAGAGTTTGCCCTTGTTCTGGCCATACTGAATCTTCAGGTCTAGCCAAGGGTTCTTATATCGGTCCAGCTTCTTTCCAATTGCTCTCATGATCTCATCCTTGCGTGAAATCCTGGCTTCCCCTCTTTCAATATTTTTTATTATTCTATCATAATCTGCTAAACCAAAAAAGATTTTCTTAGGGCACTTGACTGCTCCCAAAACTTGAGCAGAGAAACAAGAGTTGATCTTGGTTTGTATATGTGGACATCCCTAACCCCCCACCCCTGGCACCCACCCCATATTGATATAAACATGCAAGCATGATAGATACCGTTCAATTCTTTGTATCGCTCCCTGAACACTTTGGCATATCGCTCAACCTCCTCTTCCGTCTTTCCTTCCATTTCGCTTGCAATGCTCCGAATGTCATTTCTCCCATACTTCTCACAAGTTCTTACAAAGGTATTGAAGTCCCGCCTGGTCCAGTTAGCAAATCCCTGCCAAACACCCAAAAAAAAACAAACAAACAAACAAACAAACAAATCAAATGCCTTGAATAACGTCTGTTAATCTGAATAGCACACCCTCACCTCTTCCAGCAGCTGTTCTTTTTCCTCCTGCTCTTCTAGTGTAAACGCTTCTCCAACCTCTTTATATGCGCACACACACAACCTAAGTTAGAGGAGCTGGGATTGGATTGATTAAAGGTCTTTGCCAATTATGAGCGTCCAAACCTACCTTCCACATCATCACCTTCCCCAAAAGCATCTTTGGCCTGATTCTTTTGAGACTGCAACAAACCCCATAGAAATGTCAGCAAACTTAACCTAAAATAAGAGATGTAAAAAAAAAAAGCTTACACTCTACAACCATACAAACATTTTCTCATTCAAATTTCAAAAAAGTATGACACCACCAGGGTCTACTCACATCAACTAAATCATGCACGGTAGACCAGTTCCTACTCAAGTACTCAGTAATTTATAAAGTGATGTCCATAAAAGGGTTGGCTTCTTTCAGGAAACACCAACATATAGGGTTTACAATGGCTCTGTAGGGGTGGTGTAAGAGTTGTAGCGCTTGCAATCATAGTACCAGTTCAATCTAAACAGAAGTATACCCATTGTCTACTGGAAGCTTTTGTATCCAATTAGCCTTCACATGGAACATGCAGTTTCTACTTGTCTCACAGTACCTCAGATTGTATTTTTTAGGTGATTTGAAACTTTTCAGCAACAACCAAATAAAGGATGAAGATAAATCTTTGAAACTGGCCAGATTGGATTCATGGAGAACTTTGGGCAAATTTGTGTGAAAGAAGTGTGGGCAAATTTGTATTAAAGAATACCGAAAAATAAGGCTTCAAATACTGTAGCTTTGTAATGTACACACCCAGGACAATCGTGTTTAGCGTGTAGAGTTCAGAGATTCAGGCTGCCTGTACTACACTAGCAAGATACACAAAAGGCACTTCTTTTGACATACTTCCAAAATTCACAATAATCCAAGTATAATATAAGCACGGGGAAGGCCCTTGCATGGAGTCCTCTTCACCGATATACAGCTTTCAGGTTGCAGTAAGACACGAAGACTGCCTAAAAAGAATCACCAAGCACCTAAAGAGCATTTCAAAGCAAGGACAGGCACCAGTTAAATCTGGATTCTGAACAGGCACCTGCTTGTATTTTAATATAATCAACATTGCTTCATAAACTTTAATGTGGGAAAAGAATATCAACCCTTACCAGACGAAACCGGACTTCTTTCTCATAAAGCTCTGTTAGTCGCTGTGTGTTGAAAAATTGAAAATCATGCCTGCAACCAATTCACATAAGATGAACTGCAACCACATAAAGATGCACTGACTGAGTTTATCCTGTAACTAAAGTCTCAAACAAGTGCCATGTGTTAAGCAGCATACAGTTGTGGCATTCTTGGGATGCGAGGTTCCCTTGGCTTTGTTGGGCCTCCTTGTCGGAGAGCTTGCTTGAAATAATCAGAGTCAGAATAACTGATCCATCCATAATTAACCAAAGATAGCATTAGCACTAACATAATAACATTAGCATTCACATAATCACAAGATTACTGTTGACCATGTATGCCACTACAGCACATGGGTCAACTTACTTCCGCTTGCGCTCTCGTTTAGGTGGCTCAATCCAGTTCTCTGTGATTACTTTCTTCAAATCAAGCTTTCCCTCATCCTAGCATTATAGTATCAAACGCCATAATCCAGTGTCACTAAGTTGCTTTAAAGTCGAAAAGGGCTAGATAAGGGCATGCAAGACAGAGAATACATTTACCTTTTCTTCATTATCAAAATCATAGAGCCCAGCAGCTGTTACAAAAAGAAGGCCCATTGTAAGATGTTACAAGCACTCTTGAAAGTCCCATCTGCAGTTTTTAAAAAAAGCTAGACCCTTGTGGAAGTCCAAAAATAGGTGATTTCTGCAATGCTTATAACTTTAATATACTTGAGAGTTCAAGTAAGCCATAAAACTCACTGTCATCCATCTTGAATTTGATCGCATCCTCTGTAAACTTCTTCATCTTTGCATCAAGCTCAGCTGTTGCCTCCTCCCCCTTTGCAATAATGCGATCGATATCCTCATCGGTAATAGTGCTGTCTTTAGAGCTGAAAACCATTTCAGCTCCAAACCGCACCATTTGCAGCAACTCATCTTTGTTGACAGCTGCACATCCAGATAATGCACAAGTTGACTTGAGAAACTGAATTGTACTGCCAAAAATCAGCATGCCCTCAACCCTGAGATCCGTGAGGATACAGAGGCATACTAGATGGATCAGACCCATAGAAAAGAGGCAAGTGGTGCGGCACACCATGGACAAGAACCAGAGGGTTTCTCAACCTTCATGCTTCCTAGAGATGATACAACCCCAGCTCAACTTTTAGTTCTGCAAAGACATGGTGCATATAACAGTGGGCTGGCATACTTTTGTCGCTTGCAAGCCTTGGTTTGTGCGAGGGTAAGCTGCACGTTTTTAATGTTGTATAAAACATGTGAAGCTGCAGAGAATTTGCACCATCTGTCAACTACATTATTCTGAAAAACAGTCTGGTATGCTGCACGTATGTATGCCTCAAAACCAAATGAGTTGCTTGAAAATTTACGCACACAATTATAGCTGGTCAAAAGAGACATACCTTTCTGTTCAGCAAGTCGACCTTGTTGAATTACTAGTGCATCCAAGGCAAGCTTCTTGTATGCACGCTCGATAACTTTCTCTTCAATAGTCAACTGTGGCCCAATTTTTCATCAGAACGTGCTAATGTCAAACTTACACCAAGTTAGTTAAGTTCTTTCATCCACATATACATACCTCTGTACAAAAACGGAACACTTGAACTTCTTTCTTCTGTCCAATACGATGAGCCCGATCCTGCGCTTGCAAATCCACCTGAGGATTCCTGTAGAAGAAAAGGGAATTCAGGTAATGTCATACAAGAGAGTAATGTTCAACTTCAAAGATACAGTCCCATCTTGGAGACTTGCTTTTACAGAGATAAGCATGCCCTTACCAATCACTGTCATAAAGAATAACAATATCCGCAGTTGCCAAATTGATTCCCAAACCTCCAGCTCTTGTCGAGAGCAGGAAGATAAACTTGTCACTTCCTGGCTTATTGAAAGCTTCGATAAAACTCTCCCTTTCATCACCACCAGTGTCCCCATCAATACGGCAATATAGGTATCCACGATAGACACAATAATCCTCCAAAATATCCAGCAGTCTTGTCATCTATTTCAACAAAATAACATCTTAGAATGAACTGGAGAAAAGCCAGCCTTGGAGCTTGCTAGTGAGAAACATACAGATAGTGTCACAAGAATACCTGTGAGAAGATTAGAACCCGTGAATCACGTTCTTTCAACTTGGGTAAAAGTTTGTCTAGCAGAACCATCTTCCCTGCAAAGAAGCTCTACCTCTTAGTACAGGAAAAAGGACAATCAAGAAGAATCTCTCAAGCACTCTAGCCTTCATGTGAGGGCTCACTATACAGTCTATAAATACAGTTTACTCAAGCAAAAAGAAGCCAGAATCCTTCAAACCTGCATTTTCAATAAGATGATCCCCAGTTGTGTATGGGGGGCCAGGCTCAGCACCTTGAAACAGGTAAGGATGATTACAGCATTTGCGTAATTGCATGGCTATGTTCAGCAGTCTTTTCCGTTCTCCACCAGTATTAATAGCATCTAAGTCTTTCTGAAGCAGAGCTCGATAATAATGTTTTTGCATTTGCGACATCCCCACCTTTAAAATTGTTTCCTTCTTAGGAGGTAGCCCCCTTTCAACATCGGACTTCAGCCTTCGTAGAAGAAATGGCCGCAGAACCTGCGATAAACCAATAAGGATTGGTTGGCTGCAGAACCCAAGAAAATCCAATGGAAAGGCCAGATTAAGGATTGATTGCTGTTAAAGAAATCCAGGTAAAGCAGGACTGTAACCTTATGAAGCTGCTGGACAACTTCATGTTGGTCATTTTCACCCGTTATTTGAAACCATTCATCAAAGGTTTCAGCAGAACTAAAGATCTCAGGCAACAAGAAGTTCAAAAGTGCCCAGAGTTCGTGCAAATTATTCTGACAAAGGAATGAAAAAATGGAAAACAGCATATTATTAATTTGATGAATAAGCATTAACCACACCAATCAAACCACAAACGTGTAGGACAGCCATCGAAAACCTGCAAAGGAGTTCCAGTTATGAGCATCCGATAATTCGTCGAGAAGATACGCATAGTTTTGGAAAGCAATGAGTTTTCATTCTTTATCCGGTGTGCCTCATCAATAATGATGTACCTCCAGCTGAACTTCTTCAGAGCGCCCTTCTCTTTGATGGCCATTTCATAACTTGTAACACAGATATCAAACTTTCCAGGTACTAAAAGGTTGTCTTTTTGAAAAGTCTGCACCCATAGAGAGGTTGGAAAAGAATCTATAAAACTGCTAATGAATTACAGACGTGAAGACTTGGTGTTGAAGTTCATTTACAAACTCTCGTCTATCAGACCCAGTTGAGAGCAAAACATTGAAATATAATTACAAAGCCTGTCTCAATGACTTATCATAGCTGAGAATCTGATATAATCCATGGGGAAAATCCAAGCATCATACAAACCATCAAACCCCACTTTCACAGTTGCTTATTGTCAAAGCTCTAAAACACTACACAACTTGTGCTGCCTAATTGCCCTTTGAGAGTCTCATAGCATAGCATCATCCAGATTTAAAACTCATCCAGCATCACCTGTAGTGTTGTTTGTCATTGAAACTCTGCTTTTCACCCTCTCATAAAGCACACCATGTTTGTAGAGCACACAAACTAACTCTATACGCTAGAGTCTAATACGCTAGAATCCTTGACAGTTGAATGAAAAGCTATCATATCAGAAAAGAAATAGCACTATTTTCCATCAACAAAAGCCCAGAGTAATGAATGGCCAAGACCATTACATCAGTAACTACCAAACGCTAAAGAAATGTAAATTACAAAGTCAAGTACTTCCACACAATCCACAATTGTAACTCAATTGAAAACAAGAAAATATTCACATCAGCCCAGGCTTGCTATTTTGTTTTCTGAAATAAGTCAATAAGAATAGAAAGAGACGGAATTGAAGGAGGGACCACCAACTTGTAGTGTGTGTGTGTGGGGGGGGGGGGGGCATGCTACTCGAAAGAAAAACTCATGCCTAAGGGTAAGGAAGCTAGATGGCTCTTGGACGCACTCTTTCTCTGATCTCCAAGATGAATGCCAGAATTATTTCCAGAAATTATTCTCCGCTCCTGGTTCCCCATCAAATCAAATGACTGAGGCTAGGACTGAATTTCTCCAATATGTTTCTGGAATAGTGGAAATGGATGAAGCTCTTACCTTGGAGAGACCTTTTACTGACACAGAACTTGATAATGCATTGTTCCACCTCAGCAAATACAAGTCCCCTGGCTGGGATGGCCTTACGGTGGAATTTTATATTTCTTTTTGGGATGATTTGAAAGAAGTCCTCTTGCAAATGATCAATGTTGCCTGGCAAGAAAATCAGTTGCCGCACTCTTGGAAGCATGGCATAGTCAAACTTGTGCCCAAAAAACATCTGTGTGACCATATGTCAGATTGGAGGCCTATTACTTTGATGCCTGTAGTTTACAAACTCATTACCAAAATGATTGTGCATAGGCTTCAAAGGATACTGGATGCGGAACTTCATCCTCATCAGTATGGGTTTGTGCCGCGAAGACAAATCCATGACAATATATCCAATGCCTTGACTGCAATTGAATATGCTAAGTATTCGCATCACGATGTGCTTATATTGCAGGTGGATATTGCTAAGGCATTTGACACTGTTCAATGGGATTTTCTCTCTCAAATCATGACCAAGTTGGGCTTTGGTCCCAAGATGGCAAATGCAGTTTACTGGCTTTATTCTGGCTCTACTTCTCACTGCATTCTTGGGGGTCATCTGTCTCGGTCATGGACATTGGGTCGATCAGTTAGACAGGGCTGTCCTCTTAGTGCTCTCTTATATGCCATTGCGACCCATCCCCTTTTAATGTATCTTGATCATCTTACAAACACAGGACAGATGACTGGTCTTAAAATCCCTGGAGCTGCATCGTTTTCGGCACAAGCATATGCTGATGATTCCTTCTTTATGCCACAGAATTCTTCCCGGGAAGTTCAAATGCTTATGACCACTCTTTCATTGTATGGCTTGGCAGCGGGATTGCATGTCAATTTTGACAAATCTAAATTACTTCCCATGAAACAATGTGATTGGCATTCTATTCTTTGGCCGGGTCAGGTGGTGCATTCCAAAGATGTAGTCAGACATTTGGGATATCCCATAGGATGGCATATCACCAGGAAGCAGCAGCTAAAATGGATCTTCCAAAGACTTCAACATAAACTGGAATACTGGAAGATTTCTACTTAGCCTCTTCATGTCAGGCTCAGAATAGTACAGTCCATTGTAATGTCCTATGTCCAGTTCTATTTGCCTTTGTTGCATTGGTCCTCCAGGGATATTTCAACCTTTATGTCTCAAGCTATGGAGATGTTATGGAGGACAAAAACTGCTGTGAAAGCATTGAGACTGATGAAGATGGAAATGGTGTGCTCTCCTAGGATGCATGGTGGACTTAATGTCCTCAATATAAGATATCATGTACTTGCAAGGAAGGCGACTATGCTGCATACTTTTTTCCACCAACAACAGCCATGGACTTGTATGCTAGCATCCATGTGTGTCAACATGAGGACTTGTGCTTATGGTCATTGGATTACTGATCATTGGGAGGTTGTCATTGGGAGATTTGTAGGGAAGATACCTGGCTGTCCTTTCTCCACTGCTCTGATACTTGACTAGAAACAAGTACTTTCTAAGGTCAAATGGGCTCCTGATAATTGCTCGGGGACAAACTCAATGAGGAAAGAAAGTATTCATTGGAGTGCCATCTTTGACATTCCACTCGCTTTACACGAACCTGTTCGGGCATACAATCTCATGAAATTGGGAATTAGATACATACATGATGTGGTAGATGATCAGGGCTATGTCTTATCTTTTCCTCAGGCCACTGCTTCCTATGCATTGGGAATGCATCATAGGTCTATATGGAAGAAAATTGCTGATTTATTACATCCTTTTCTACATGTTCCTCCTGTGGCTGACACAGACAGGCTTACGGATTGGCAATTGCAACCCTCTGCTACATGCACTCATCCTGTTCCTCTTCCCGCCTTAACCTCCATCAAAGCTTACAGGTTTCTTCAGCCTGCTCCATGAATTCAGCAACATGCTAATTCTCTGTGGCATATAAGGAAGCCCCTCTCATGGTGGCGGAAGAATCTCGGGATGTTATGGAAGTGTAAAATGCCATTGAAACAAAGACTTTTTCTTTGGAGATGTATGACAGGCACATTGTCAGTGGGGGTCACACTTGCTAAACGTCGCATTGCACCATCCACATGTTTAAGATGTCAGGCTCCTTCAGACACTATTCTTCATTTGCTTTGGCACTGCCCGTGTTCTAGGATCCTCCTCAGAAGAATTTCAGATTATCTTCGGCTCCGTTTCCCGAGTCACAGATTTGGGAAACATTTCTGGCTCTTTGGCAGATTTATGAGGTCTTTGTCTCAATACTCACTATTTCTCTCTTGGGTGAGATATTGGGCTCTTTGGACAATCTGGAGTGAGCATAATTTGGCATACTTGGGTCGGCAGATTCACAAGTCATATGAATCTTTCCGAGCCTCATTGCGGCAATCCTTATATGATGCCTCCCATGAGGGTGATATGGATGCTTCTTGCATAGAGCTTTTCTTTTTATGTTTCTGATCTTTGGGATACTCTCCATTTCGGAGACCTCCCATCATGTAAATTTATGAGCATATAAATATACTGCACTGGATATTACCCAAACAAAAAAAGTGTGTGTGGGGGGTAGCGGTTCTACATTAAGTTAATTAAAATCAGTGGTTTCACTAAAAAAAAAAGTGTGTGTGTGTGTGTGTGTGTGTGTGTGTGTGTGTGTGAGAGAGAGAGAGAGAGAGCACCTTCAAGTTCTGTAAGCAAGACTGAAAACAGTATGATGGAAGCACCCACTTGCAAAAAAAAGGGGGGAGGGGGAGAGGGGAGGGGAGTAAACTATGTCTCTAGACCTAAAGAAAAACAACTATCTGGTTAAGACTTCCAAGAAACTTTACAGCCCCATAAATATTGGAGCTCCTACTGCCTATAACCCCAAAGTGGCTTCAAGCTAACTCAAATTAGAACTTATGTACACTACCTTTCCATAACTAAGGCAAAAACGTGTTCTAATGGCCTATATAAATCAAATTTAGGCACGAATCTTTGTTAGAAATTGTGCATCTCAGTGTATTTGGGGTATTGCCTATTTATGAGGTTTTATCTATTTATCTCTTTTTTAGTTGGTCGTGGGCAGTCGGCCAGCTCCCTTGCATCACTATAAAAGGGGCCCTCCCATATTCACTTTTTATCATCTAACCTATTTGAAAGGCACATGTTCTACACCATTTGTTAGCTGATATTGCCATTGTAAAAGCCTCTTGCTAAATAACATGATGTTCATTGTCTGATGTCTCTGTCTCTCCTGTGCTCTCCCTCTCTCCTATGTTTTGCTTCCACATTGTGCAGCTTTATCATGGTATAATCGCTTAGGTCACCGGCACTTCAAGGCAACGGTGGTAAGTTCTTTACTGTAAGAGGTTCAGCGTTTTTTTTTTTTTGGGGAGCAGAAGACGACGTACGTTTTTTGCTACATATACAGCAGAAGACTGCGTTTTGTGCAATTTTCTAGGTAGCTTTCCTCACCACTTAGTGGCCGCGATTTCCTCTGGTTGCTGCATTTTCATCCTAAAGGCTGCGTTTTTCACATTGGTGGCTGCGTTTTTTCTTCTAGGGTGCTGTGCTTCAGCTTTGGTGGCTGCGTTTTTGTGGTTGCAGCAGCTCTTTGTCTCCTATGCTATCTTCTCCATCATCCGTTGATGGTGCGTGGGCTGCATTTTCAGCCCTGGTAGCAGTGGAGGTGTTTCTTCCCGTGTGCTGAATTCAGCCTAGCCTTCACTTGAGGGGGCTGTCGGTCCTGTGCTTTCGCAGTGTTGGCATTTGGAGCAGAGCCCTAGATAGCAGTTGGTGGTCCTCTTCTTCGCGTGTGGAGCGCCATAGACTTGTGGCATCTTCTCTCTCAGATTTGAGAGGGGGCTGCTTGTTCCTCGTACCTCGTTCCATTGGAGAAGTGTTGGAGATTGGTTGTGGAGTGTTCAAATCATCAGTGGCACAAAGGCTTGTTTGCAGAGGTGTGCTATTGCCGTGGATATGGATTCCCTCTTGGAGGAGGCATCTATCCTTGTTTCTCAAGAGCAGGTAAGGTTCCCTCCTAGTGGACAAGATCAGGCACTTGCTACAATGCAACAGACAGGACGGTGTCGGGCAATGATTATATACAAGATGATGACTCTGATACTTCTAGTGTTCCCAAGGCTGCAAAAGCCAAGGAGGACCTGGATGGTCAACTTCTATAGTTATAGAGATAGTTCTCCCCCATGTGCTTCCAGCCAGAGGAGGCTTGTGGGTGGGAGAGGAGGCTGTTAGTAGCTCCATTTTTGGTGCATGGGAACCATGAGTCGGAGTTCCAAGCATTAAAAATATATGGCGAGACAAGTTCATTTTGGAGCTATGGTCTGGATGTGTTCCACGTCTATTGCATGGTGTAGCAAAGATTATGGACTGGATGTGTTCTAAGTTCATTGTTTGAGGTTTTTGAGGACGTGGTGTGTTCATAGTCCACTATTGGGGATAATGGAAGCGGTGTGTCCACCAGCTCATCATTTTATTCTTGGAGTTCACTGCACACTTGTGTGGAAATTCGGAGCCCAGCAAAGTTCTTTGCTGTTCAGGGTGGCATTTTGTTTCGAGGAGGTGCTCTTTTCGAGGTGTATCCAGTACTGCGCAATACCAGACTGTCCATGGTTGCATCTTCATTGTCTAATGGCTCTCTGTCTCCTTTGCTCTCCCTCTCTCCTATGTTTTGCTTCCGCATTGTGTAACTTTATCAATCTTTTCCACCAAGGAGTTGCATTGCGAGGCTCAAAAGAAAATGCAACAGTACAACAATACAACAGTAAGATTTTAAAAAATCCACACGTCAAATTCTACCAAAGTTAATGGAAACATCTTACCCGTTCCTGTTGATTCCCATGAAATTTTACGGCTCTAAGAACAGGACAAAATCTGCGAATCTCATTCATCCAATTGCCCAGTGTGGACTTCGGTGTAACCACCATATGAGGGCCTGTAATACCACGAAATTCATGCAAATAGCCCAGCAAGGAGATAGTTTGTAATGTTTTGCCAAGACCCTGCAAACTCATGGGCACACTGTTAGCCTGCATGTTGACTTATCAAGTCAAAACGAGCAAACTCCATTTAAAAAACAGGAAGCAGGGGGGGAGTATGCTGAAAGCTCATCCAATACCATTTCATCAGCAAGAATACCGTTGATGCCATTCTCATAAAGTTTGATCATCCAGTTCAAACCAGCAAGCTGATAGTCCCTCATCTTTCCTTGGATGCCTGTGAAGTGGGACAAAATATCATCACTTCCAAAAGAAAAGTCTGCATTTTCAAGATTCAGTCCTAATGATGTTTAATATGGCCAATTTTACTCACAACCAAGAGGATAAAATATATCATGTCTTCTTGCCACTTAATTACCTGTGTGAACAAGTGAATTGTGCAAGCTTTAATCCAAAGTATACAACTTGTAAGACTGCTGGTGCAATGCAAGTGTGAATAGAGATGGAATGAACAAAGGAAGACCTCAACACATAAGTATCCTACTCTACTCATTGTTTTATGTACAATGAAAAGAAATACAACTAAATGTTTCCTCGATACAAAATGTAACCAAAAGGTGTTTCTACTGCTCTCTGCTCAACGCAGTTATTAGATGCCAGTGCTCATGTCAAAACCCCATAGGATCTCCTCGTAGAACGCTCCTGGTACAAGACTCGAAACCTGCAAACAAACCAAACAAACAAGAAGGGGGGTGCAGGCCTGACTCACCTCCCAACCATGACAGCCATGGGCAAGCCCACAGTCTTGGCTGTCCCCACCGAGCCACGAGCTGAGCTAACTAGGTTGACATACCGACCAATCTCTACCTCGAGACGTCCCATACCGCCACGAAGCTACCCTCGCGGGCCTCGAGACTGTTGCCGGTCTCGGCTGCGTAAAGCAGGTGCACATCTGCACTAGATCCAGGCTCCAGACCATAGAGCTCTCACAAATCTCGCGAGACTCTATATGATGAATAACTAACCTTGGCCACCCTTTTATAGTCTCTTGGCCGGTCATCGAGCGTCCACACTTGGACGCCCGCCCGTCCATACTTGGGTGCCCGCCCGTTAATCTATCCCTAACTCAGCTCGCCAATCAGCTTGCCTAGCTCCAAGCTTCCCCAAACCTCGAAGCTAGTCTTGCGTGCGTGTAGCATACGGTAGATACACACTGTGCACATGACATACTCCCCTTCCTCTAAGAGCTCAGTCCTGAGCTCACTAAAAAGCCAGGGTAATCTCTCTGAAGAGTAGTCAATGTCTCCCATGTAGCGTCCTCTCCTCAACACGATCCTTCCACTTGATCTTGTATTCCGTGATAAGCGTATTACGCAATTTCTTTCACGAAATCCAAGAATCTTTTCAGGTTCGTGCGGAACAAATGTCATGTCCTCGACATCTATGATTTCTTGAGGAGTAACTAACTGGTCTGTTCCACCCAGTACTTCCTTAAGTCTACTGACATGAAATACGAGATGAACTTTCACATGAGAAGGCAAATCCAATTCATATGCCACTGAACCAATCCTTCGTGTAATACGAAATGGTCCACAGTATCTAGGGGATAATTTCGGAGATCAACCTGTCCGTAAAGTCTCGGAATCTTTCGGAACTCGCAAATACACCATCGTTCCTTCAGAGAACTCTCTGGGTGAACAATGTCTATAAGAATAAAATCTGTCTCGGTCTTGGGCGCTTCTAATAGATTCCTTCGCAACTTGTAACATTTCTTGCATATCTTACAAAAAATTACGTGCCGCATCATGTTGAAGTCCTGAGAATCCTACTGTAACAGGTGATCTAGGTTGAAAACCATACATAAGCATGAAAGGACTAAATCTTGTACTCGTATGCTTAGTACTGTTATATGCAAATTCTAACATAGGAAGATAATCCTCCCACGAAATCTGTCTTTTGGATACATATGCTCAAAGCATATCCTCCAAAATCTGATTCACTCTTTCAGTCTGGCCATCAGATTGAGGATGATATGAGGAACTCAAATTCAAAGTTGTTTCCAACTTCTCAAAAACAAGCTTCCAAAAATCACTTGTAAACTTAGAGTCCCTATCACTGACTATGTCCTGCGGTAACCCGTACAATCTAAACAATTGCTCGATAAACTGCCGTGCTAATTGCGTAGCTGTAATAGTCTTCCGGGTCGTGAAAAATCTAGCCATTTTTGTCAAGCGATCTACCACAACCCAAATAGAATCGTGGCCTTGATGTGTTCTTGGCAATCCGGTAATAAAATCCATGGAAATACTTTTCCATTTATTACCTGGGATTTACAAAGGATGTAACAACCCAGCCTGTCTAAAGCGTTCAACTTTATTTGCTTGACAAATTTGACACTTAAGAACATAATCTTCTACATATCCTTTCATCTTTGGCCAATAAAAAGTGTGTTGCACTAATGATAGTGTCCTGTGTATCCCAGGGTGTCCAGCACAAGGGGCGTCGTGACACTCCTTAAGAATCTTGGACCGAATGTCCAGGATCTGTGGTACACAAATTTTGTCATTACGGAATAGTAAACCATTCCGAATCATCCATTGGCCTCCTGCACAGTAGACTGCTCAGTCATTGAGTCTTGGTCAATCAATGAGCTCCCGTCCTGGATCTTCTGCCAAAATGGACCAAAATAACTATCAGTCCTGCAAAGCCCTCTCAATGACTGAAATAAGTCAGTAGAAATCTCAGTGAACGACAAAGTATTCACCTCTCTAATTCGACTAAGCACATCTGCAACACTATTCATGGACCCTTTCCGATAACGGATCTCAAAATCAAAATCTTGCATTAACTCAGCCTGAGTGTCGTCTAGCTTTTTACTTTCAAAAGCAACCGGTCTACCATCTTGAAATAGAGCAGCCCCAATGGCATAGTCACTGGCATCAGTTTCAAGAACATAAGGCCGACTAGGATCGGGTAATGCTAAGATAGGTGCTTCCTTGACTTTATCTTTCAAAAGTCTGAAGACCATATCCAGATCGTTATTCCAAGTGATAGGCTGATTTGACTTACGTCCACGACCTTTCAACAAGTCGGTCATCAGTAGTGTGAGCTGAGAGTACAGCTGCACAGATTTCCGAAGAAAAACAACAAAACCGAGAAAAGAACGAAGTTGTTTCACTGTTCGCGGTATAGGCCAATCCAGAACCTTCTGAACTCAGTCATAGTCAATGCTCAATCCATCTCTAGTGATCTTGTGTCCCAAGTAAATGATTTCTGTCATAAAAAACTCACATTTACTTAATTTAGCATATAGTTGATTCTGTCTTAAAATAGATAAGACAATCGTGAGGTGTCTAACATGATCCTCAAGAGTACGACTATATATCAAAATATCATCCAAGAACACCACCACAAATTTCCCCAAATGTTCACGAAAAAGATCGTTCATCATTTGCTCGAAAGTGGCTGGAGCATTGGTTAACCCAAAAGGTAATACGAGAAACTCGTAATGGCCATACCTAGTCCGAAAGGCGGTTCTTTCGACATGCCTTTCATGAATACGTATCTGGTGATAGCCAGTACGTAAATCTATCTTCGTGAAATATTTCGCTCCTGCTAACTGGTCAATCAGGTCATCTGATCTAGGGAGAGGATAACGGTTCTTAATTGTCAGCCTGTTCAATCTCTTGTAATCTATACACATTCTCCAGGTATTGTCCTTCTTTCTCCTAAGCAACACAGGTGCACCCCAATTGGACGGATCTGGCCCATCCTCAAATAATCTTCGAGTTGTTTAGCCAACTCATCTTCCTCAGCTTGGCTCATCCTATAAGGTGGAATACTAACAAGATGAGTACCAGGGATCAAGTCAATACGATGATCTATTGCTCTTTCAGGTGGTAAACCCGATGGCCTCGACGTTCCATACCGCCACGAAGCTACCCTCGCGGGCCGAGATTGCTGCCGGCCTTGACTGCGTAAAGCAGGTGCACGTTTGCACTAGATCCAAGCTCCAGACCATAGAGCTCTCACAAATCTCGCGAGACTCTATATGATTAATGACTAACCTTGGCCACCCTTTTATAGTCTCTTGGCCGGTCATCGAGTGTCCACACTTGAGCGCCCGCCCGTCCATACTTGGGTGTCCGCCCGTTAGTCTATCCCTAACTCAGCTCGCCAATCAGCCTGCAGTGTGGACGCCCGCCCGTCTATACTTGGGTGCCCGCCCGTTAGTCTATCCCTAACTCAGCTCGCCAATCAGCCTGCCTAGCTCCAAGCTTCCCCAAACCTCGAAGCTAGTCTTGCGTGTGTGTAGCACACGGTAGATACACACTCTGCACATGACAGCTCAGCCCAACAACGATAATTGCATATCATTTCCAGCTCTCCCTGCCTTAAGTAAGGTTGTATTTTGTATGCATACAGATCCGTACTATACCAGACCGTATGTTACATATGGGTATGGAAAGAGCCCAATACAGGTTTCTTTCTTAGTTTTGACTTTCAAATTTAAAAATTTTATTGAAAAAACGTCTTATTCATTTTGAAAAAGTCCCATACATTGCCCCGCACTTTTTTGGCTCCTCTGGTGGTTGACTCCTTCAACCAAAAACTCTTGCAAGCTCTCCCTCTCTCTCTCTCTCTCAAGTAGGAACAATTTTACATATTTCCCTCATTTACACAATTTGTCCCAATAATTTTAACTTGTTTTCAATTTTATCTAATTGACAAAATTTCCTCCAACTTCATCCTATTTATACAATTTCCCCCAACCACTATTCTAACTGTACCAACCCTTGTACCGGCTATACCAACCACTGTACCTGTTGTACCAATCAATGTACCTACTGTACTAGCCATTGTACTTGTACCGGCTGAATGGAGAGCTGAACCTGTTGTACCAGCTCTATTGCATGAAGACCCGTGGTTTTTGGAAAAGAATCAGTACCCACACAGAGGTATATGGATTATATTGTTGGCTCAGCATTTCTACAGCCTGTGTTCCGGCTTGGTAGCCTCATGTTGGGCTGTGTTATGGCATTTGTATATAGATAATCCAACATCTCCCGTTCGGGAGAGTAAGGCCCTTAAAGCTTGTACATGATATTATTCTCCTTGGGTAATAAAATACTCCAAGGGGGGGTTGGCCCATTCCAGCCTCTATGCGGTGTCAACGGTCACATGTGCGAGCTCCATTTTCAACATTTGTAGATGTTTTGTCCAGCTTTATGTTTTATGCAAAGTGATGATGAATATGTGTTAAGGTTGTGGCCATGTTTAAATGTTTTAATATGCATTGATGGTATCAACAAGTGTGTGAAAGGCCCTAGTCCCCCGGGCACCGCGAGTTCCATCAAGACATGTTTGCATTTTGCATAGCATTCATCCCATATGCATATAGACTACTGAGATATCATCAAATATTTTATCCTAAGTATTTGGCATTTTTCCTATATTTTTCCAGCATTTAATAACATCATTATTCTATTTATTCCATTAGCAAGTCGTGTAGCATCGACCAGTTTTTGCAGCCAGCCAACCAATCCTTGCTCATATAAATAGCCATCGCTTGCATCTCATCATTCAACAGTTGGCTCATCAACGATTCAGCCTACAGCAAGTAGATCTCATCATTCATCATCGTTAGGAGCAAGCGTTTCAGTCCTACAACACTAGAAGCATCATCGCTTGTACCATCAGCCTTCCATCGGCAAAATGCAGCACCGTTCAGCATTCAGCCACTTCAGAGCTCAGCGTTTTCAGCATATACACAGTTTTCAGCATTCATCCATTCATCGTTTTGCTACAGCCATTCCAGTGAAGGTAAAACACATGCATTCATTCATATTCAGCACATACACTCAGCGTAGAACAGTCCCAAAGCTGCCCATCTCTCAGCCTAAGATTTACAGCCTTCCTACATTCCATTGGAAGAGTGCATAGGCTTGAGATTGGTCATCATTGGTGCTTCTAAGCCGTGTAAAGTTCAGCCCAACTCTTGGTCTTTCAAAGATCTTGTGTTTGGCTTATCTACAGTCCAAAGTCAGTCCCTCAGTCATTCTCTTCAAAGATAATAAAGCAAATACTCCTAGCAATAGGAGGGGGCCCTTCAGTGGGTAATTTGGGACCCAATACGGTATACATATCTATTTCTCTCTCTCCTCTCTTAAATATATATACCTAGATGAATCCAAGAACATGCCCAAATTCACCTTTTAGGAACGTGCATGTTATATACTCATGGTAGTCAACCCACAAGACTATATAACTATCAACTCCATTATGCATAGTATGGACTATGGATTGCTAAAGACTCACGAAATTCATGATAAAGAAGGCGGTGCGAGACTTTGTGTGACAAGATCCCTTATTACGCATAATTCCGCTGCATGTTACAGTTATAGCTATGGGACTTCAGATGGGTGGACAAGTCTTGATTACAATAGGATGAGGACCACCAATGACCATGCTTAAGGAAAAGAAGGAGAAGATTGAGATAGCTCTTCAATCAATGAAGGATGACTGGAAGAAATCTAATTGAATGATAATTTCATATAGATGGAGTGACAAGCGTAGACACAATATTAACATCTTGGTGTCACTCTTGTCTCAGCACTTCTTGCGTGCAATCAATGCCGACAAGGTTGGTGAGCACATCACAGCTGAATTCATTTTCAACCATATTCGTTGGGCCATTGTGAATGTACGGGTTGAAAATGTGGCCCAAGTAGTGATGGATAACACCTTCAACTGTAAGAGGATAGGACTCAGGAGATATGGTAGTGTGTGGACC
Organism: Cibotium barometz; assembly: GCF_041138505.1. Lineage (NCBI taxonomy): Eukaryota > Viridiplantae > Streptophyta > Polypodiopsida > Cyatheales > Cibotiaceae > Cibotium > Cibotium barometz. The sequence goes on from NC_141104.1 coordinate 27,601,350, forward strand.
CCTTGTGCAACTCGTTCCTTCGATCTTCTCGTCGAGGAGTTGCCTTGGATCAGACCGGTTGTTGATGATGTGACACGCATTGCTTCTTTCTTTAGTAAGAAGAATCAAACTCTGGATATCTTTCGCTCACATAGCCAGAAGGATAGTGTGCAGCCCACCAAGACCAAATTTGCATGTATGTATTTGGTCTTTAAGCGTTTGTATGACACACATAATCCTCTTTGCCAGACAATAGTTGACACTGAAGGAGATAGCATAGACAGAAGCATAAACATTTAACATATGAGAGAGTGCAAAGGAGATTGAGAGAGTTGGACAAGATCACCTTTTACAACAGTAGTAAAGCTTTACAATGGCAATGGCCAGCAACTGAGTGTTGAGCTATGTGCAAGGGAAGTGGATGAATGAGTGAATAATGGGGAACTCGTTATATAGTGCAGTAGGGACTTGGCCGACTGCCTCTAGGATTGGCCGACTGGCCCTGGACAAATAAATAGGAGTAGAATACCAGATAAATGGTAAAGCCCCAAAACACAGAGATGCACAAATTCTAACACCCCCTCTGCAGCTCATAGTATACAAGAGTCGGAAGAAGATAAGTCGATGAAGATGCAACCATGGACCCTTTAGCACTGTGAATACTGGAATCACCTCGAACAAAGCACCACCAACATGTTTCCTCGAAACAAGATGCCACCACGAACAGCAAGGAACTTTACTTGGCTACGAATTCCTACACAAGTGTGCAGTGAACTCCAAGAATAGATGATGAGCAGCTGGACACACTGTGCCCGTAATCCCCAACAATGGACAGAACACACTGTGCAAGGGAAGTGGATGAATGAGTGAATAATGGGGAACTCCTTATATAGTGCAGTAGGGACCTGGCCGACTGCCTCTAGGGCTAGCCGACTGACCCTGGACAAATAAATAGAAGTAGAATCCAATAAAATACCAGATAAATAGTAAAGCCCCAAAACACAGAGATGCACAAATTCTAACAGACACACCTTGGAGACTAATGCACGATGCCAACAATGAAGCAACTAGAAACATCCAGAGAAAGACGTTGGATGAGGACTTTTGGTTAGATGTGCATGGCCTATGCAAGGTTTTTAAGCCTTTATTTGTCCTCCTACATGTCGCAAACATGGAAAGATCCACAATGGGACTTCTCTACCATCTTTTCTAAAAGATACAGACAAAGATATGTGCCAACACCGCCGTCTCCAAGGACAGATTATCCTTTCTAAACTCTCTTGGCATCGAACACAATAAATCAAGCACTTCTTCATTGCTTTTAAGTTTCCTTTAGCAATGAATTTTCATCTTAAACCTTGTAACATAGTGTTAATTGCTTATCCAAGATGGAGGAGATCATGCAACTTGTAGATAGGAGGTGAGATTAGATGCGTAGTCCCATCCATAATATGGATGCATTGCTCCATCCCCTCTACAAGATTGTTGATTTGTTCAGAGATACCAAGCTCCTTACTATGCAAGATGAATATGTGAGCCTTGTGTTCGCTGTGAAGAGGAGAAAATGAAGCTTGACAACGAAATGATGGGTGTAAAGCCCCCAAGCTAATAGACCTTGTAATTAAGCAAACCAATCAAGCTCACCCCCAAGAATGGAGGTTAGTAGCATCCGAGACATGACTCCTCATGCAAAGCATTGGCGTCACATACTACCAGACAGTGTTGCAATGAAATGCGTTTCATTCCATCTAAATAAAATGAAACGTTTCATTGAAATGAAACGCGTTTCTTTCATGTTGCCTAGGAAAACCTACATTTTTCAACGTTTTCTATCCAGAGAGCACGTTTTTTGAAAAAACGTCTACAGGCGGCTAGGAAATTGATTGAAGGAGCTCCTGCTTTGCACAAATCAGCTCCTCCCGCACTTCCAAGGTTCCGTGCCCGCCAACTCTCAGGTTGGTTGTGCTGATTTGTGCTTTTTTTCTTTGATTTTGTAAAAAACACATAGATTTTAAAATTTGGGGGTTTTCATGCCAGGGCGCCAATCCAACCCTACTTTTGTCAAGATGCCTTGTACTAAGGATGCCATGTGGGCCCATGTCACTCTCATATCTAAATATGGTGGTTCATGCACACAAAAGTGTAAATGCAATTTTTGCGAGGTTTGCTCAGGAAGGTCCATAATCTGTGTTAAGGCCCAGTTCACAAGTTTAACCAGGGAAGGCATTGGTGCATGCAAACTTGAGCTTGCAAACATCAAAGCCGAGCTACAAGAATGGAAAAGACAGCAACTGGTAGGACGCGGTTGTGGGCCTGTGCTTGAGGATATTGGGACTAGTGAGGATACATGTGAAGCATCAAAGAAAACACGGTTGGGTTCAGAGAAAGATGCATAGAGCCAAGCAAGATTTGGGGGTGCTGGTAGTTCCACTCCCACGGCAACACGAACCCCTTTGCCCGCAGCAACCAAAGCCTCTCTAAAGAGAGCAAGCATTCAAGCAAGCATGCAAAAGCGAGCATTCATCATTCATGCATGATTGCATCTAGCAGGCTTCAGCATGCTTTACTTTGTGTATTTCAGACTTCACTTTATTTTTTTTGTATCAGCTCAGGATTCAAAGTTTTTGTGATCACTTTGAGTGCCATTATTGAGTAGTTGCCATTATTGATGATGAAATCCAGATCTTGATTCTTGATGTTGCCAGTTTATTGACTCAGTTGGGTGCCCACTGTAACTGGGTCACCCAGATTCTTTAGTTTTAGCTTGTAACATGTTTTAATGTGTAAATGATGCATGTTTAATATTGTTTTGCACGGAAAGCAACATATTTTTAACATATTATAAACCTGTATATAAATTTTGAGGCATGTACCTCCCCCTTTTGTATGAAACGTTTTTGAAACTTCTGGAAAATGAATAAAACGTTTCTGAAACGTTTATGAAACGCCTAGGAACTATGCTACCAGACGACACCCCATCCAATGTACACACAGAGTAATCTCACGGGCCACAAGTCCAGGTCTCAAGAAATCTCTCTCAAACTGACCCCAAGAGTCACTTATATAGGCCTCCTATAAACCAAGAGCCATAAAAAGCCCATGCCTTATAAATACCACGAACCTCTCCAACAAACAATCCTTGGTTAACCTAACCTATAGTTAGACATGTTAACCCAACTTAGGGATAGAAATGTAACATACATCCCCCCTTAATAACCATTAGAATCATCATTCAAAGATCAAGAGGATCGATTTGTCAGAGTCTGCAAGGCAACAAGGACACAGTGGTGGATCAACAACAGCTTCTCTTGTCCGATTGCAAGTAAAGGGCTACAGGCATAGTTGCCAGGCGTTTCATGAAACGTGTTTCATAAACGTTTCATTCATTTTCCAGAAGTTTCAAAAACGTTTCATACTAAAAGGGGGGGTGCATGCCTCAAAATTTATATACAGGTTTATAATATGTTAAAAATATGTTGCCTTCCCTGCAAAACAATATTAAACATGCATCATTTACACATTAAAACATGTTTACAAGCTAAAGCTAAAGAATCTGGGTGACCCAGTTAAAGTGGGCACCCAACTGAGTCACTGACCAATTGGCATAAATAAACTGGCAACATCAAGAATCAATTTCTGGCTCCTGAAGGTGGCTGTATCTCCTCCTCAATTGGCTGCGTTTCTGGCTACTGAAGGCAGCAGTTTCTCCTTCCATCTGCTGCATTTTTTCTAGAGAACCAAACAATGGCTGCATTTTCTCTACATAGCTGTGTTTTCTGCTCCCCGTGCTCTTCCTCATCAGTGTTTCACTCCCCGGGCTGCCCTGTTGCTGCTGCTTCGTGCCAAGCATCATTGGCAAGCTTCTTGGTGCTGTTTTTTCAGCATTGATCACGGTGAAAGAGCTGTTTTCTCTGTTTTTACAGCGTGGACTGCAGTGGAAGGTGTTTTCTCGCGTGTGGTGCATCCCGACAAGCGGCCCCGACATCTCTACTTCTTCCCCGGCCTCCCCTCCCTCCGGTTGGGTGTTTTCGGTTAGTTTTGGAGGACTATTGTGCTGATGTCCAGCCTCTCTCTCTCAGATTTGAGAGGGGGCTGATTGGTCCTGGTGCCTCGCTTCGTTGGAGAGTGCTTGAGTGGAGTCTTGGAGTGCTGATTTGTGTACTTTGTTGTTGTGGATATGGCTTCCCCCCTTGTACGAACAAGGATGACAAGTTGGACGGAACCAACTATGCCCATTCGAAGCTGAATATGCGGATCTGGTTCATCCACAAGGGTTTGTGGGAGATTGTTCAAGGCACTGAGAAGAAGCCCGAGCGTCCTTAGAACTCTAGGAGGTGGACCCAGGATCAAGAGGACGAATTCCTTGCGGAATTACAAGACTAGGAGAATTGTGATTCAAAGCCACGTTCAATGCTTGTGCGGACCATCACAAAGGAGGTCTCACCGGCCGTACAAACTCTTACCAATACTCATCAGGTATGGTCCAAATTGAAGGATCCCTTTGCTCGAGATTCGTCAATGAGGGCAATTACTTTGCAAGGGCAACTCTACGGTTTGTTACTTCTTGCTGGCAGTTCTATGCAGTCCTTTCTCATGAAGGCCAAAGTTATCCATGACTAGTTATTGGCAATGGGTGTTGCTTTGTCCTCTGCTCAGCTAGCTGCACTTATCCTCACCAAGCTTCCTCCGGAGTATGATGTGGTTTCTCGAGCTTTGCAGTGCCAGGTCACAACCACTCAACAGGATTTTGATGACCTTAGCTCCTTTCTCTTGGAAGAAGAGTCCATCCTCGTTTCTCAGGGAAAGATGAAGGTGTCTCTTAACAGTTCTAATCAAGCACTTACTTCATTTCAAAAAAAAGGTCGGAGTCGTTGCTTCTCATGTGGGAAGAGAGGACATCTGTCCAAAGATTGTTTGCCCAAGAAGTAGGACAAGACCAAGGGTGAGTCTACTTCCAGTAACACATCTAAGACTCCCAAGGCGCTTCCTGCTTGGGACATGCAGCTTCCCCGATGTGCTTCCAGCCAGAGAAGAGAGAACTAGTAGCAGCTCCATTTGTTGGTGCATGGAAATTGTGAGTTGGAGTTCCAAGCATTAAAAATCTGACATGACATGGTCATCTTTTGTGTAGCAAAGATTATGGACTGGATTTGTTCCAAGTTCATTGTTCAAGGCTTTTTGGAACGTGATGTGTTCACAGTCCACTCTTGGGGATTATGGACGCGGTGTGTCCAACAGCTCATCATCTTATTCTTGGAGTTCACTGCACACTTATGTGGGAATTCGAAGCCAAGCAAAGTTCCTTGCTCTTCGTGGTAACATTTTTGTTTCGAGAAAACAGGTTGGCGAGTGCTCTCTCTGAGGTGATTCCAGTATCTACAATACTAGAGGGTCCATGGTTGCATCTTCATCAGCTTATCTTCTTCAGACCCTTGCACACTATGAGCTGCAGAGGGGGTGTTAGAATTGTGCATTTCAATGTATTTATCGGCTTTACCTATTTTTGGGTATTTTTAGATACTTCTCCTTTTTCAAGAAGTCGTGAGCAGCCACCCTGCTCTATGAGCAGTCGGCCAGCTCACTCCCTTCACTATAAAAGGGGCCTCACATATTCACTTGATGTAATCCATTCCCAAGCACAAGTTTAACACTTAAGAATCCTCTCATAAATTCACAAAGCATAACCTTGCACTTAGACCACAGACAAGAAAAACACAGATAGATAGATCCACAGAACACATCATGAGTGTTGTTTACACATGATTTAAAAATCTTCAACTAAAATGCAAAAGCTAGATTCCGACTCAGGGATGGAAAATCTTCCCCTTGCGTGATACGAGAAATACAATACAGGAAATCTTCCCCTTGCTACACTAGAGGTACCAATTCAGAACATGGCAGGCATTGGCAGCATACAGAACTGAGTACAGTAATACCTCACTAGAACTGTAAAAGCCAGTACAAAATAGAAGACGGGGCTGGAGAATAAGCAGAATCATAAAAATAAGATATGCATTAAAGAGCTTAGGTAGCTTCACTACTCACAAGACGGTTGCACTAAAAGTCGTGTACCACCACCTCCAACGTTGCTGCCAAGAGCATCTTCTTCCTCCTTCAAATACTCCTGGTCCTCTTCCTCCTCTGTGTGCTTTGAGCTGTGCCTTCCCCTGCATGGAAAGCTATATGCTCAAAATCGAGTAGGCATTATCAAAACAGAAACTGAAAAAACTAATTTCCCTTCCCTAAACTACAAGCAGCGTTATGAAAAAAAAACAAATTTATTTTTATAAGCACATTATTTTGCAGTTCAGACTTATTTTAGCCCTGTAGGTTGGAATCCCATATTAAACTCATACATGTAAATTCTATCGTTTCCAAGTAAAAGATTAGATCCTTAATAGATATATCAAGCTTAACTTCTGCCTGCAAAACAAACTGCCCAGTCTCTCACAAGGCCTGTATAAATGCTGCGCGCTTGTACACAAGATTCCTCAACAGCTGGCCATGCATTTTTAAGCAATGGCTGAGCTGTTTGCACGTGTGTAGCTTCTTAAATGCAGGTTGTGTTGCCATCTTTCCATGCCTGTGTAATCTTCTAAGATACACTCACATGTCCTCTGGTAAAACTCTCGAGGTTAGCGTAATATTGAGCATGATCTTGAGCACTCTTGACCCTTTCCCTTGCAATGTTCGACACATCCTACATATCTTGCAAGAAATCCATTGTTGATTGCATAAATGAGCTAAAACCTATAGCCACATGCTTACTACTCTTATAAGCAAACTGAATGTGGAAGATACCTTTCCCACTCACACGGTCTCTTGGACATACACCCTCACCATATCCTGATGGTCTCGTTCGTCCTCTCTGTCTATCCATCCAACTCAAGATGATCCAAAGATGACATGCTCAAACGTGTTTCCATTTTGGGAAAAACCGATTGCCAGAATTGTGCAGTGAATTTGAAATCCTTGTCACTTGCAATCTCTTCATGCAATCTATAGAGCTTATACAGTTGCTCCACGAAGAGCTAAGCCAACTCGTGACTCTTTACCGATGACTTGGTAGGGATAAATCTAGACATCTTCGTCAATCGGTCAACTACGACCCAAATTGAAAGGACCGGATGTGCGAGAATAAGAGCAAATCAACACAGCATGAAATGGATGAATGAATGTATGTATAATGGTGAATGTAATCCAATACAAGAGGCCCTCTAATGTAAGGTGATTGTGAGTAGTAGACCGGTGAAGAAGCAAAGACAAAATCGAAGCAAGAGGCTTGAGGTGACGAAGACTCGTGTCGAGGACAGCGGTGGAAAGGCGTGAGGAGGTAGAGGCTGCAAAACGCAAACTGAGAAAAAACGTAGATATGTTGCTGATGAAGATGAAGCAAGGCGCTGCACTGATCACCGAGTTGTTGCCATGTGCAAAGGGTAGAGCCGGCGATGAAGATGATGTGTTGGTATTGGTTGCCGAGCTGTTGCAGTACGCAGGGAGTAGAGCACCAGCTGGATAGTGTGGGCAGAAAACGCTACTACTGATGGATGCGTTGATGAAGGTTCAGCCACCTGCTACTGTCGTATGATGTGCAGGAGGCCTTGCATTGATAGTGGCTGTTGCAATAATATGCTGAGCCAACAGCTGCTTAATGACGTTGGTTGATGTTTCGTTGGTCAAGATCGATATGATCTGCTTATGGTTGTCGAGCTGTTGGTGCGGCTAGATGGAATATTGGTTGATTGTGGAAGATCGCGTTGGAGCACATTTATATAGTGCTGGTTGGCCCTATCAGTCAACCCCAACCTACCAAGAGAAAAACCTTTTTAGGTAAATAATGAGGCCATTAATTGAAGGCCTTTGGGTTGGTAGTCACACACCCCCTCTCAGGCCAAAAGCAGACCATGAGAGAAGATGAAGAAGATGGTAATTGGGCGAAGAGAAACATGATGAAGTATTTGGCTTTGGATAGGGTTGGGTGTTGCGGGTGTAGATCATGTGTTCATCTTTTGTAGAGTCTTTTGTGTTTGGGATGTACTGGATCAATGCCACAATGCAAGAGGTTTTCACATGCATGAACGCTCGTATGGATTTTCATTCACATGCGTCCCAAACACAAAAAACAGAATGCGATGCAAAGGGTATGCAAAATGGTAAATGCTATGCTATGGGTTTTCACATGAGGAGTACCCTCACTGGGTTCACTTACTCATGCGCCCGTTACAACAATGATAATAATTCAAACGGTGAGGATGGTCCCCCTCTCAAGATGCTAAGGTGATGGTGGAGGAGAGGACTAATGCCAATCCACTCAAGAAGACGCTCAAGAATAGGCCGATTGACGGACTTTGTAAGCATGTCGGCATGGTTATCCGCCGTAGGAATGTACTAGAGCCCGATGGTACCAAGCTCAACCTGTTCCCTGGTAAAATGAAAATGGACACCAACATACTTGGTACAGTTAGAAAAAATAGGATTGCCAACGAGGGCAATCGCACTCTGACTATCGACAAAGATGGTATCTCCTCAGGAAGCTGACAGAGATACAAAGCCTCAATGGTGGCATCATAGAGGGCTCAGTACTCAGCCTCAACGGAAGAACCTGCAACGGTATCTTGCTTCTTGCTAGACCAAGAGAAAGGGCCAGATCCAAGTGAGTATAAGCAAAGCGGACAAAATGGCCCAAATAAAAGGATATATCTTAGACCCAATATACCCACTCGTAGAAAGATCTGCTTTGGCAACGGTAACTTGGGATAGACATAGTCTAGGGATAGTATTGAAGTCTACTTCGAGCATAAAACTAGCATTAACAATGAGTATAGCTTTACAAGGTCACTCTGATAAGACATGATACTACTTTGGAACCAATGTAGTGCTTACCCTTAAAAAGGACTAATGCAAGCAATTAGCCTTCCATTAATCCACCATTGCATCGAAAGGTGTTTTGAAAGGAATAAACTAGAACTTTTATTAAAGATTCCTTTCCGTAGTATCTTTAACATCAAAATTTTGTCTATCAAAGCAACTATGTGTATCAAATATGCACTAGTTTGAGAAATCCGCATGGAGAAAACTGCCATGCTAAGAAACAAACATGTGTCCACCATATTACCAAGAGCTTCATGGTTTTCTGCATCATACTCAAATCTTTCTATGTCTGAGCTCAATTCCTCAACACACATACATCTCCTCCATTATCATTGCTCTTCTTGGCTCAGAAGCCAGCACTAAAGTAGAGATCTAGGGTTGAGAAGCATAATGTAAATTTTAACTTTGTGTGATATCAAATGGTTGCTTGCACAAAAAAGATCACCGTAGTGCTAGGAAGGTCAAAGGTCGCCGATTGATTAGATACTCGGTAAAAAATGGCGTGGAATAGAGTGTTTACCTGCCCTTCGGTGCTTTGGAACCTGAAGCTGCTTGGGCACCTTGGGCAAAATGAGCAAATATTTCAGTCTGCTGAAGAAGAAACTTTAAACGGCCCTTAGCTTTGCTATTCTGCAAACATTTATCAACACATTGCTCAGCCATAAAGGGATGCCAGAAAGAGTTGGCTTTCCACCAGGTAGAAAATACAGTCAAAGAGACTACCATGTCAGCATCCACAGATGCATTTTGTTCCTTGTAAAACTTATCAAGCTCTTCTTTCTTCTTCTTTTTCATCTCCCTAAGTCGTCGTTTCTCTCTTCGTGCAATTGCACGCTTGGAAGGAGATTTGGGATTCTGCAAAGACATGTCGAGAACAGTTGAGGACTTGCCCTGGTGCACACAATCATGCATGCCCATAATCCAAGAGTAGGCCAGCCATGAAAGCCTTAATTGCCTTGCCTATCTGATGTCACCGTGCTTGTATGAAAGGTCAACACATGCATGCCTAACTTGTTAAAGAAGAACAACCCTTATGACCAAGGACATATCCTTAAGCAGATTTTCCCAAGCCATATCCACCCAAAAAATCAAGCTTCTTTATTCATGGCTTCAAATTTCCCTTACACTAGAGGTCATGACTTGACTTACAGTGGATATGTGACTGCATTCATAAACATAGAAGCCAAATGCCTGCAGTGAGATTCTGTATGATCTATGCATTGCATAAATCAAAATTGAAAGCAATACCTCATCATCAGTCTCAGCATCATCCTCGTCATCCTCGCCCATATCTTCGTCACTGGCAGGAGATTCTGCAGCAGGTGCTTCCTCTTCATCAGCACCTACAGCTTCGATGGCTTCCAATTCTTCTGCATCCAGTTCCTCTTGCTCCTCTTCGTCATCAGCACTGGTTTCCTCTTCAGCAGCATCAGAAGCAGGTGGCTCATCATCTTCATAAGAGGGGGAACGACGGCCACGAGCCATGGGCTAGGGAGGTCAAAGTGTGGGACTGCGTTGAAAACAATGAAGATAAGACGCAGCCCTGCAGGGAAGAAAACCCCAGCAAAGTAAAACTCTGGAGAAAATCTGTATAGCAGGAAAATTCTAGAAAATGCATGTGAGATGAAGAACCTAACTCAATCCAAACAACAGAATAAGACAGTAAAACCCTACGCATGTGTAGAGGGAAAAGCAAACCTTGGAAATGTAAACCATGGCACAGAAGCAACCCTTACCGTGTAAGTTTTCCAGCTAACCAAGGGTTGCGAGACAAACAATCTACTGGAAGGATCGGAAAGCTCCGCGAGCAGGTTTTGCAGCCGCAGAGATCAAAATCCTAATACCGCAGCACAGGCAATGTCAAAGAAACAGAAGACAGCAGACAGAAATCCAAACCCTAATCGACAGCTGACACAGCAAAGAGTGCACTAGAAAACACATACCTTGACTCTCTAATTGCTTCGAAACTCAGCCAGCTGTGGTAGATCGACACAGAAGAGGCAGGATTTCGCCCTCAATTTTGTTGTATGCCGAATGCGATTTCCGAATAGCATCAATCAGTGCTAATTTTTCACAACTGGATGTTTCCCGCCCAATTTTATTTTCCCTCTTTGACGCCGTCGATCTCTGCTATCGGACGGCCACAGGCATTTCTTAGTGCCCACGTGTCAAAAAAATAGCATAGAAAAGGATATGATTGAATTAAACGTACATGGTCATATACATTCCCATCAGCTATCTTAGCTCTTGAAAAGCTGGAGGGAGGGATAGGTTCCTCACACTCACGTGAGTGGGTCTTCGTAGTTGATAGCTCTTTGAACATCTTTTGAATCGTCTTGATGCTAAGGAGTTCTACACTTAAGTTTTCAAGGAAGTGCCAAACACCAAGTTGTTTCGCGCGGCCCATATGCTATCAATGGCACAACCTTGGATCAATTGACACGATGTCACTAAAGCCAAGATAAGATCCTTAACATCTCCCAAAAGGGGCATGCTTCCGATTGAGTCAATTATGTGTGCCAAAGTCTAGATGCTTCTCCATACACCTTTGGCAACATAACATTCCCAGAACATGTCATCGACCCACTTCTTTATTCTCTCTCTAGAAGAAAGCTTCTGGTGTAGGACTTGCCACCCAAAGGAGGAGGTTTGGTTTAGCGATTTTTATGGCCTTACAAACTCTAGTTTAATCGATTCTTGCAACATTAATGGATCCCTAGATTTCCATTTGCTAACAATTGTTGGGAGAGCTAGCTTACTCTAGGTGAATTCATTTGCTCCAATCCTTAGTTTTGAGATTGACCATTGGCTTCCCATTCTTGCACACCAAGTTGTGCATCCATTTGCTATGTACTTGGATGCACAGTATGTATCAACATTAGATGCATGCTGGAGAATCTGTTAATGTGATTTGCATAAGGAGAAGCCGGATATCCAAAGATTGCAAGTTCATCTGTCGTTGCAAAATAACATGATGTTTCGAGATACTAATAACTTGCGATGTAGTTGAGGAGGATAACAATAAGAAAACTACTCTTACAATGTGGTTTGTAACTAATGAGCTTCATGCCGATGCAAACAATCTGATGTATAGTGACTTCCCTTGCAATTGGGTTTGGAACAAATGCACAAAAAAGTGGACTATAAGAAAGGTGGGTAATATCATTGGCCGCATGTACAATGTTTCTCCATGTGCTAGCGACGAGAAGTAATTTTTTGTGTATCTTGCTTACTATTTGTAGAGGTTGCAAGTCTTTTAATGACTTACATACTGTTAACGATCTACTTTATCCGACTTTCAAGGCTACTTGCATAGCCAAAGGTCTATTGGAAAGTGAGAAGGAGTGGATATGCGAGAGGTCGCATTTCATCAAAGTGCCAAATAATCGAGATAGTTATTTGCAACAATTTAGGTCTTTTGTGAGTGAGCCTGCATTTCTCGAGCATTTGTGGGAAACTTTTTCATCATATCTTTCGAAGGATATCTTCCATGATTTAGAAGGTACAATGCAAAATATTAATATCTAAGCTATGGCAAAAAAAACGAGGGTTTGTTATAAATTCTTTAGTAGAGTCGAGTGAGCGAAGGTTGTTCAAGAATGCATTTGATTGATAGATTGGATGGGGTAAGAGTTGTGAATGGATTGTTGCAAGAAACGATAATGGTTGATCTTATGCAATAAGCAAAAATGGCCAATCAGATGCAAATGACTCTCAACGATTGTCATGATGCTTTCAATCATATTCTTAATACAATTGACAATAATATTACTGATGTATTCTTAAATGATGGTCTTGGAGAATTTGGAAAGACCTTCCTCTACAATTTTTGTGCATACACATTGACCAATGTTGGTTAAATATCGTGATTGTTTGATTGTAGAGCTCTTTGTTTTTGAGAATTCAAAGTTTCTATGGGTTTTATGTATTAGTAGCTAAGTACAAGTTAAGTCCATAGTATAGGCAATCTATTTTGTTAGCTATTTGTGTGATATGGATTAAGTTTAAGAAGTTTTTCTTGTGCTTATAAAGATTCCTCTTTTAGCTCTTGTGCATACACATTGACACGTGTTTACTTTAAATAGGATTAATATGATGAGATCTTTTATGTTTGTCCCCATTGACTCTGTTGCTCAAGTTGAAGGTACACAATTGTGTAAGTGCTAAGCATGTAGCTTATGTGCTTTTAATAATAATACTAAAGTTCTTTACCTAAGAAAATATGTATATCCCTTTCGATGGAGAGCTCATGTCTTTGCTCAATCGTTAGTTGACAAGATAGTAAGTCTTTGAGGGTACATATTCTAATCTTTTATTGCTAATTATTATTTGTGAAGAAGAGAGTGTTGTTTGGTTCATGCATGAGTGAGTACGAGGGATGTTATTTTTCTAACAAGTTTATTCTTGATCTGGCTACGTTTATATTGGAACTCTCTATACATTATTGGTTCTTCGATGGAGAATATATTTCACTTGGGTTTTATAGGGGGTATATCTTCATAGGGTTGCAAGCCGCCCTAGCAATCCAAATTGCATCATTGTGTCTTACTTAGGCTATCGAGAGCTTACTATCTAGCAAGCTATTGGGCATGGTTATGATGATGACTATATGTATAGCTTTTTGAGGCCTACTTGTATGCATGTCCATGAAAGTATGTCGCTATTGACCATGGTATGTTAAATATCATGATTGTAAATCTCTTTTGTCTCAAAAATCCAAAGTTTTTAATGGTTTTTTATGTATTACCTAGGTACAGGTCAATTTTAGAGTAGAGTTAGCAATTTTGAGTATAGGCGCATTGCAGGCACGTGTAGACATCACCTTTTTTACGAGAGAATCTCTACATTTGAAATACACCAAGATTTTGTGGTGCCATTTAATTCTACTTAGATGTATTATGTCTTTTTATACATTCCAATTTAGGGTTGTTGTATATAAGGTTTTTTTGTGGTCCTTATATAGGTTATGATGAACTTTCTATTTGAAATATTTTGGTTACCACATTTCAGTTTAGTTTACTATATATGATATTTTTTGGTGACCACTATATAGCTTATGGGGACTTTTGTATATAAAGCATTTTGAGAAGAACCACGTTTTTGTATAGTTTTCAAACGTATTATCTTTTATGAACAATGTTTATTCAAAATTCTAATTATCATTTTGGTCATTTACAAAATTTGAAGTTTCGTGTGTGTGTGTGTGTGTGTGTGTGTGTGTGTGTGTGTGTGTGTGTGTGTGTGTGTGTGTGTGTGTGTGTGAGAGAGAGAGAGAGAGAGAGAGAGAGAGAGAGAGAGAGAGAGAGATTATAGGAGATGATGAAATTTACGAGAGAGAGTGGAGTACCTAGTGAGTTGGAGTGGATTTGTGCCTATATCCATTCCATCATCTTGGGATGAACTCAAGAAGTTAGTAGTTTCGCTACACTAGAGTGAATACGCAATGTAATTTGTTTGAGAATTGGTGATGTAAGTCAAGCTGCAATCATTGATGTCATGATACCCACCATTCATATCCCAAAGTGTAATCACTTTAAAATATGAAAACTTAAAAGATTGTTTAACGCAAAAAACCAGACCGTGACTCCAATTTTTCACACCTAAAAAAGTTGGTTTTAAAGGCAAAAAAAATCATGCAAGATGCTTCAGTGTGACATTGGAATTCATAAGCTGAGATTAGATTAAGAAAAATCAAAATATTATTTGACCATGAAAAACAAGTAGATACTTATGACCTTAAAAATTTAAGTTTTTTCACGCCTAAAAATGCATCAAAACAATGATCGCAGGTAACAAGAGGATTCCATAGGGTGTGGGAAAGCTCTATATTAGTTTAAAAAGAGAATAAAATGATAAAATTTTGGCGTGAAATCTAACCTTTTCACGATCATGAAAAACCTAGATTGTCATGGCCGTGAAAGCATTTTTTCATGTATGGAAAAACTAACCACCACTGACAAGTTGACACATGTCACCCTTATTTATGACGACTTAGCTACCCATACTTATCACTCATTACTTGTATTTAAACCCGCTTGTCCTCCTCTTTTTAGCTATCTTTTTCAAAACTACTTTTTTGGCTTCTTGCTCGCCACCAACACTCCTCCATTGCTGGTGGCTTTACAATGCTCCTCTATTGCGTGCACCAAAGCGCCCCTTGTTCATAGCAAGGTAGGGGTTCATCTCCTTTTCATGCATATTCTATTTACAATGGTTGCAATGTTTGTGCTCTGTATTCCTTATCCCCATCTTTCATGCACACCATGCTAATCTACTCTCTCATAACCATGCACCCTTGGTTCTTGCATTAACTTGTCCATACTCCCTTACTTCTTGCTTAAACCTACCCAAAAATCTTGGCCACCGTGTCTTGCTTCAATAACTAAAAAGGGAGCAAAACCATAATAACAGTCGTGTAGATGTACCCCATAAAAAGCTATATTTGTCGTTATAACACATAGGGGATGTCTTTGTGCACCCCCTCTGTAACCAAAAACAATTATGTAAAAAATCATCTTGGCCATGAAAAACTAGTATGGTTTTTCACACCTGTGAAAAACTAGCATGGGTTTTACACCAGACTAGTTTTTTATGCCAAATCAACCATCCTTAGAAAGAGGGAAAATGACCTAAATCAACCATTAGCACCCCCCAGAGCATAAATATCTTGCTTTTATCCCTCAAATATTGGCATGAATATAAAGAGGGAAAATGACCTAAATCAACCATTAGCACTCCCCATATAAATATGGTGTTTTTATCCCTCAAATTTTGGCATGAATATCTCTAATACTCATGTCCAAGAAGAACTAATGACTAGTTTCTCATGCCGCACGACTGACCAACCAAAAAGCAACAAAAAAGCCTTTTGACACCTCTACACTCTTATTAACATCATCTCTTACCATAAAATAGACTTTCCTTAGTCGCGAAATTCACACATGAAAAACTAGTCTGGTTTTTCACACCCCTAAAATCTCTAAACTTTGCATTAGTTCTTAACTTCATCTTTCCAATAAGTAATCATTGCAACTATTATGCATTACTTATGTAGAAAAGAAACCATTTTTCTACCGTGAATATCTCTTGAAATTCACGGCCATGAAAAACCAGGCTGGTTTTTCATGCCAGAAAAAAGTATGCTTAATTGCTTGGTTTTCTACTAGTTCCATGCTCTTAAAGCTAACTCATTTGCCATTAACACTTATATTGTTTTAGCGTGAATATCTCATGATATTTATAGCTATAAAAAACCAGATTGGTTTTTCACACCACCTCAAGTTTCCTCAGATGGTTCAAGAGTGCTTAATCTTCACTTTACATACATCATTAAATTAGAATCATACTAGTAGCATTTTACTAACAATAGCAAACACAATGTGGATATCTGTGATATTCACAACCATGAAAAACCATACTGCTTTTTCCATGCCTAACCAAACAAAGTCCAAAGTAGCTCCATGTTCCAAAAATTTGCACCAACTAACATACTAACTCCCTTAAAAGAAGAAAAGAGAGAAAAGAAGAAAAGAGAGAAAAGAAGAAGAAGATAAGAAAATCAAGGTATACAACTAAGGAGGATTCCCTACCAACCAATGAAGGCTGACATAATTGATGTTTAATGTTACAAGATGGCTCCCCCTACTAAAGAGACTGAAGATTTTAACTGTGCATCTTCAAATCCATAGGCTTCAGCAGGCACTAGCACTACCCCTACAAAGAAGAAGGTGTCTTAGTCCCAAAATCTCACTCATCTTAGGCCATACTTATGAGATGTGGCCGGGACTATCATCAACAGGGAGGTATCTTCATAAAAGGGGAAAGTTGCTTTTCCAATACCACTCCCAGAGTGCTTGCTTTTCTTGGAGGCAAATCGAGTAGGTAAAAGAGAAACTATAAGTTATTGGCTCGGACCAATACACTTAAGACCTCCCACGAAATATCTATGCCCCCCTCTCTGTGCCAAGTTCGTCAAGTCATATGTCAAGAGGACGAAAAACAAGGGAGGTGAACATGCCAAATGGAAGCACAAAAAGGGTTATGATCCGAGAAAATGACCATGTGCAACTACTCCCTTCCACCCACACTCATTGAGTAAAAAAGAAAGATGTGTCATTCAATACCATGCTGAAGGAAAAGATATTCAACAACAATGGGGTGAGATATAAAAATGTGGGGAAAGTAGATGAGATGACCGGACGAGCAATATCCACGATCATGGAGATAAAGCCGATGGACAAGTACAACAAAATTGACATATGTAAACTTCAAAAAGTTCATATAAATTTGAAGAATGACTAGGCGTACTATCTGCACAAGGACCTTTATATCTAATTACCTTAGCATCATAACAAAGTGGTCAATCCATAACTCCTCACCAAGAAGAGAAGGTCATATTAAAGCCATATCACAGAGACACCACTCCCAAAAGAAGAGAAAGTCATAATAAAGCCACCAACGAGGCACACAAGAGGATGTACTAGAGGAGTAGACTTGCTCATTGCAACTACAAAAGAAGTTATTGGCATGGATGGACTCAGAGAAAAAGAAAAAAGGTCCCAAGATGAAGAAAACCCCGATTAAGCCAAGCCAAGCCCTCAAAAAACCAAGTCTAGCCAAGAGGATACAGGGGAAGAACCTAGAAATCCCTCCCTCCCCAATCATGGTCCTTGGCTCGGAGTTTAGCATAGGGATTGTGTTTGTCACCTTCACCACCCATGCTTTGTCGGAGATGTACAAATGGTACAAGAATAGGGTAGCATTTTTATTTCAAGAAGCTTTTGTCCAAGACACTCCCATAGAGATACAAGAGAACATGTATCTTCCCTACCCCAAGATTCATTTGTGGAAGTATAGATACCAAACAAAGAGGAGAAGAAGATAGAGGATGGCGTACCACAAGAAGAAAAACCCCAACGTGTGAAACAGAGGCCATGCCCTTGCCAAAGGAAGTCAAAGCCTCAACCTCAACAACATCAAGATGACAGAGGCCGTGCCCTTGTTAAAGGAAGACAAAGCCTCAACCCCAATAGCATCAGATGAGTTGGCCCATCCACCAGGAAGTATGATAAGGTTATAGACGAGGAGGAAACAAGACCAAGAAAGGCACAAAGGATGTTCTAGCTGAAGGACCTCACGTTTACAAATACCTTACTAAAAGAGCTTGAAAACCATACATATGTTATCTCCGTGACAAACTGAGCCAAGCTCCCTTAGCTATATGTCAGAATTAGAGCATTGTTTAGGATAATGTGTTTAGGAGAATGATAGAAAGATGAAATCTCATACAAAGGTAAAGTTCAAGAGGATGAAGAGAGTGAAAAGCTAGTGTCAGACTATGGTGATCACTTATATCCTCACACAATCACTCCATGAAACATAGTGCCTCATGTGCACTATCATGAGTTGGGCATATAGACCCAACACTCCCATCAATCTCCCCTTTGAGGGCTATATGGCCAAGTGAGAGACAATGTGGGAATAGACATATCACATAACCTACATCATCGGTGGTTAGAGGTGATTTTACATATGGGAAATGGAGAGTAGTACATGGCTTTTTAAAAAGCCCATGATTCCTCTTCATCATCATAAGCCTGGCATTTACATGGTTGCATAGTGCAATGTTTTCTTCAAGTGTAGACGCACTAGCAACGTTTGCTACACCTTTGTTGTAGCATTTTTCTGCAAGATGTCCTAGCTTTCCACATGTTGTGCATTGAAGCTTTGGTTTATCCTTGTGATAACAATTCTTTGCAAGATGGCCAATCCTACCACAATGAGTGCATTGAGGAGGTTTAATATTCTTCTTTTAAGTGAGATATGCTTAATCCATCAACTTCTCTTCAGAGGCTTCCTGTCGTAGTTGTTTCTTTTTATATTCTTCCACCCATAAGAGAGGACTCCACATCTTGAATTTTCAGATCCGGAACATTCGGAAGTGTAGTTACAATATTATAATATCCTTCAGCCATAGTGTTTCAGTGTTTAGCAATAAAGCTATTGCCTTGATATCTTCTAATTGTGTAAGTAGACTTTTCATCTTATTAAGACGATTGGGAAAGGAGCCACCGGTCTTCATAGTGAGCCTAAAGCTTTGTAGCTTCACATTTATCTTTGAATTTTTTCCACTAGTACCAAAAAGTCTATTAAGAGTTTGCCATGCTATTTTAGCTGACTCTATGTTTGAAATGTGATGTAAATATTGATCGCCAAGCCCAAGTGCTAGAATAGCAAGTGCCTTAGTGTCAGAGAGTTCCCATTGTGCTTTTCCTTCCCTTATGGTGGGTCTATCATTTTTAGATGTAGTAATTACTTTCCACAAATCTTTCTTTTGAAGGATAAACCTTTGCCTAGTCTGCCAAGTATGAAAATTTTCCTCAGTAAATCTTTCTAACTGTGAAGATTTAGACACTCCACAGACAAAGGCTATCTACTTTTGTGAAGAAGAATTCTAGAAGGCCAAAGAGGAGTTGCTTGAAGAAGCCATAAGGAGGAAAGAAGTCAAACATAATCTCCAAGCATAGAAGCATGTATATCAAACAACTTTGCTGGAGATCAATAGCCATATGGATGCTATAAAAGCAAATTTTGACAAAAAGGTTTCAAAATTTATGGCTCATGAAGAAGAGTCTCAAAGGCTACAAGCCCAAGTTAGTGCACATCAAAGAGCTACAAAGTAAGAGAAAGAATGTGAACATAGACTGCAAAATAGGAGGTGTGATGAGCGCCCAAGAGTTTCAAGATAAATTACAACAAAATAAAAGACTACGAGTAAGCAAGAATCTAGCGAAAGAGAGGATTTTAGAATTGCACAAAGATGAGGAGGTCAAGAAATAAAGGATTGAGTATCTTGAGAAGGAGCAAGAGGAATTAAATAGGCAGCATGCACAAGTAATAAAGCACATAATGCAAGACTTATAGAAAACAAAAAGCAGTTGGCCATGGTAAATGAATAGCCTCCAACAAGTGGTAACACATCTCACTAGCTCTCTCCAATAATAAAAGGCATATTTACTATCAAAGGAGGAGGTACTTACCCATATATTTGTGTTTAGGGAAGTTGCAGCTTCACAACAAGCATTGTCTATATTACATCAAAATTATGAACCCATCTAAAGCATGAAAGTGTATTGATCACATGAATGGAAGCCTCAAGGGGTGCCAACCCTCAAGCTCTACCAATCTAATTGCTTGGACTCTTTATTATCCAAACTCACGAGAGGGAAGCTAGAAAGCTTTCTCTCCACCTACTCTCTCTCTCTCTCTCTCTCTCTCTCTCTCTCTCTCTCTCTCTCTCTCTCTCTCTCTCTCTCTCTCTCTCTCTCTCTCTCTCTCTCTCCACAAATAGCTAATCATAAGACACGAATCATGCAAGCATCAAGCTCTCAACATGCACACACACACACACACATTCACACAATTATGCAAGCATCAAGCTCTCAACATGCACACACACACACACACACACACACACACTCACACAAGCATGTAATCAAGACTCATAGCCATAGATATACAAGATATGGAAGCACAAAAAGACATGAAATCACAAGATAACGTAGTAGAGAAGCTCTCCAAGCTAGAGATCAATGTTGATTGTACTACCAAGAATGTAAGTCACTTATATGCAACTGTAGCTTTGCATGACTGCCCACACTTATGGGGTGCCAAAAACATGTTCTCATTATATGCTCAAGCCTTATTTGGCCAACTTTCATTACAACGGTGGGCCTTTGGCCATATATAACGTGAAACATCTAAGCTAGGGTGGGGATTTCAAAGAGTGTTTAGAAAAAGACTAACAACCTCCCTTGCCTAGCCTAGCTTCTGTCCTCATTACAACGGTGGGCCTTTGGCCATATATAACGTGAAACATCTAAGCTAGGGTGGGGATTTCAAAGAGTGTTTAGAAAAAGAGTAACAACCTCCCTTGCTGCCTACCCTAGCTTCTGTCCTCATAAGTGGTATTTGAATACCATTGGGTTGGTAACAAAATTACGGAGAGCTTCAAATCGGAGAGTGGATTAACAAAAAAGGATTGGATAATTCTGGACATCCCAAATTTGAAAAAGTATGTCAAAAAACACTCTTCAAAGGTCCACATACAGTGTGCTGGAAGGCATTGAGCTCGCTAGTACTAGCCATAAATCTAGCGATATGTCACATCGATGGTGAAATCAAGGGTGCCCATAGTAAATGTGTCAACCTTTGTTATGCTTTACATCTTCAAAATTCTCAAGGTAGATTAGAAGGGTTGCAAAAAATTTGCAGGTCATCTACACATGGAAGTCTTCTAAATTTTGATGTTCTTGAGGAAGAGCCATATGACTGTCTGCATCTAATCTTTGTCTAATTTCTCCCCCTCTGAATCCTTGTCCTTCTTTGGTGTTGTCGCATTTTTAATTTTTGTCAGTAGGTCATCAATATCATTATGCTCATCAAGCTCTAGATGGTCTAGGTAGGCAACGCGCTCTATGTCGAAGAAGTAGGATTTTTGTTCCCATCTGCTTGTAAATCCTTAAATACAACATGAGGAATAGTTTAGGGGGTTAGGATGGGTACTTAAGTATATTTATCTTTTGATAACTTGTGATCTCCATCCTTTTGACTCGGTGTGCTAGCCACTCAACATCTTTATTACACTGCTCTGCTTGAAACGGTGCCCTTTGTCTGTATACCTCAGCTTCTAGCTCTATTCTCTATTCTTGATATGGCTTCTCTAGGGTTACATTATCAAAGAGAAAAAACCAAGCTATGTAGTTAGTGAGGATTGGGTGTGAGGGTGGGCCTCCGCGTGCCCACCGGGCGACGGGCGCAGAACGTCACCCCTCGAGGGCGGCCCTCCCTAGGCGGTGAACAGTTACGGACAAGGGGAATTCAACTGCTTAATTAAAACAAAGCATTGTGATGGTCCCCATGGATGTTGACGCAATGTGATTTCTACCCAGTGCTCTGAATGTCAAAATGAAGAAATTCAACCAAGCACGGGTAAATGGCGGGAGTAACTATGACTCTCTTAAGGTAGCTAAATGCCTCGTCATCTAATTAGTGTGACGACCATGGGATCTTATAGTGACATGGGATATCTGCTTCTAGTTCTATTCTTTGTTCTTGATTTGAATTCTCCGGGGTTACATTATCAAAGAGACAAAACCAAGCTACATAGTTAGTGAGGATCGGGTGTTGGTCTCAAATGTGTAAATGTCCATGGGATCTTACAGTGACATGGTATCTCTGCTTCTAACTCTATTGTCAGTTTTGATCTGACTTCTATGGGCTTACATTATCAAAGAGACAAAACCAAGCTACGTAGTTGGTGAGCATCCGGGTGTTGGTCATAAGTGTAGATGTCCATGGGATCTTGCAGCAGTGACATGGACCCTTGAAACACCAGCATGGTGATATAGTTGTCCATCAACACTGGCACCTACTTCTTAATGATTTCCAAGCTGACAAACTGAGGAACTCCCAATGATATATTTTTATATAAGACCATGAGGCTGAGTGCATGCCTTACTAACTTTAGAAATTTTATTGGGCATTGGTTTTGGTGAATGAGGTTTGGGAGCTATGTGGCTATTTGGCTTAAAATTGTCTCTTTGAGAGGAGAGTGTTGAGGGGCTTCCTACTTCTCTTTTCTTTAGCGCTACCACCTTAGCATCTAGTCTTCTGATTCTTTCATCCTTTGCATCCAAATGAGCCTTCATGCTCGTTGTTGAGAGATTTTTGCAGAGTCTTTAATTGAATGGTCAACCCTACCCACAACATCCTTGGCCTTGTTTAACTCTATGTTAAGCTTTTGATTGGTCTCCTCTTTTTATTTGAGGTACACATTTACTTTGTCCATGTCACGTAAGCTGTAACGCCTGACGGACGACAAACTGGATGGCCAAATGGGGCTTTAGCGTCAACGCCTCGAGGACGTGGCCATCTGGGCTTTAGTGGGAGAGGACACCCATGCGGAGTCATGGGCGGCCAGGCTAGTGTGGACGGCAACCCACACACTATATAGCCTGGGGGATGAGGGGCAATCCTCATTCTTCCTCTGTGGCTAGGTGGTGAGCTAGAGGCCATCCCCTCCTGTGGTAGCGCCCGTAGTGGTGTTACGGTGATCTAACATTGGTATCAGAGCATCAGTTCCATTTGGTCAGGGTCTGTGCGTGATCGGGGACCGGAGCCCACTCAATGGTTTTCAACCATCAATAAAAAATCTTATCCTTATCTCTCTACAGGGTACAATTGACTGTGTGGAGGGAGGCGGCCACAGCTGGAAGGAAGGTTTTCCTCTCTCTCTCTCTCTCTCTCTCTCTCTCTCTCTCTCTCTCTCTCTCTCTCTCTCTCTCTCTCTCTCTCTCTCTCTCTCTCTGTGTTGCACACACCCAAGCTCTCCATTGTGGGTAAGCAATTTCTGTGTTTTTTTTTTTGCTTTGGAGCTTGTCTACGCGGTAGAAGAGGTCGTATGTGGAGGGAACCGGCGGCTTGCCTAGCAAACCTTGTAATGGCGGCTGTTTGGTGCTGTCGACTCTATGGAGCGAACATTGTAAGGGCTGCGGCCTGCTGCCCAGCGGGGCGGCCTACCTGGTGCAGCCGACGGCCAGCCAGGCCAGCGCAACCAGCGGCCAGCCTACAAGCGGCTAGCCAGACCAGCCAAACTAGTGTCGGCGGCCAGCTAGAATTTTTTTTTTGTTTTGTTTATATAGCCTGGGGGATGAGGGGCAATCCTCATTCTTCCTCTGTGGCTAGGTGGTGAGCTAGAGGCCATCCCCTCCTGTGGTAGCGCCCGTAGAGTGGTGTTACGGTGATCTAACATTGGTATCAGAGCATCAGTTCCATTTGGTCAGGGTCTGTGCGTGATCGGGGACCGGAGCCCACTCAATGGTTTTCAACCATCAATAAAAAATCTTATCCTTATCTCTCTACAGGGTACAATTGACTGTGTGGAGGGAGGCGGCCACAGCTGGAAGGAAGGTTTTCCTCTCTCTCTCTCTCTCTCTCTCTCTCTCTCTCTCTCTCTCTCTCTCTCTCTCTCTCTCTCTCTCTCTCTCTCTCTCTCTCTCTCTCTCTCTTGCACACACCCAAGCTCTCCATTGTAGGTAAGCAATTTCTGTGTTTTTTTTTTTGCTTTGGAGCTTGTCTGCGGTAGAAGAGGTCGTATGTGGAGGGAACCGGCGGCTTGCCTAGCGAACCTTGTAATGGCGGCTGTTTGGTGCTGTCGACTCTATGGAGCAAACATTGTAAGGGCTGCGGCCTGCTGCCCAGCGGGGCGGCCTACCTGGTGCAGCCGACGGCCAGCCAGGCCAGCGCAGCCGGCGGCCAGCCAGACCAGCCAAACTAGTGCCGGCGGCCAGCTAGAAATTTTTTTTGTTTTGTTTTTTTTTAAATCCACGAACACCACTGTCCCGGCAGTGGAGGGATAATCCCGGCGAGGGATAATCCAGGGTGATTCAGACAGCACAGGTTCCCATGGGGAATAATTTTTTTATGAGTTGCATGCACCTTTCTCTCAGATCATCCCGGAGTAGCGACGCTTGTAGAGGCTCGCAGCGCAACACAAATCGGCAGTCGACAACAGTCGTAGGCAACCGTAAGGGGGGTGACTATTCTCTCTCCACTACTCATTTTATTAGCGTTTTTTTTGTAATTTTCAAGTTCTCGCATTTTTATTTGTGCAAGAATTAAAATATGTCTGCTAGGGGTAGTGTGTCCCCACCGCCTTCTACTTCTCTAGGGTTTTCAGGTCTCTTGTCCTCGGTCGCGAGTTTGACCCCGGTCGAATTGTCAGGTCGTATACGCCCGACCATTGTCCGGTCCGGAGTGCGCTCGTCGATCACGTGTGATCCGCCAGCACCCTCCTCATCTGTTGACCCCGCCTTAGGACCCAGCGAGCCCGCAGCGACCGCAGTAGTAAATGACCCCTTTCTGGCCGATGAGCCAAGTGACATGAACACCGACGTCATCGAGGGGACCGAGGAGGACCTCTTGGAATATGACGACGACGACGATTATGACCTATTGGACCCTTCCGATGTCCTGATAGAGACGGAGCTCTTTAGTGGACTTTTTAAATATCTTAATGCAAAACTGAACAATATGGGTAAAGTCCAGGCTGGCTTAGTCACGATGCTACAGAGCATCTCCACACACGGTTAGATGCACTGACAGCTGCCTCGGCTAGTACTCCGACTCCTCGTGATAGACGAGCTCCTACGGCACGGATGAGCGTAGCCTCGCCAGTGGTTGCAGGAGTACAGGCCGATGCGCCTGTAAGGCCATCCGTAGAGACAGCTTCATCGTTATTGAACGACTTGAAGCTGCCTAGTTTTTGTGGTGAGGAGAAGGAGAGAAACAAGGACTCGGTCAACATGTTTCTAGCAAAGTGGTCAGACTTGCATGCACTGCGACAGCAGCCTAGCTGGGTGCAGCCCCCATAGAGGCTAGCCTCTCATTAATCGGCAAAGCGTACAAGTGGTGGATGAGTTTGACAACTCGTCCTGCCACTTGGACAGAGTTTGAAACGATGTTTCGAAAAGAGTTTTTGCCTGTTAATGAGGTGGAGAGAAGCTGGGAGTTATGAGACAAGTGCTCAATGGACAAGTGCTCAGATGGAGAACAAATCCCTGACTCAGTACATCTCAGATTATGGGGAGATAGAACTCAAGCTAAAGGGGATCGATGAATTCCAGACATTGCGAGGCTTTAAAAGAGGCCTCAAAGATGATTACCTTGAGTATGTAGAGCCCTTACAGCCTAAAGACTTGCAGAGGCAATTAAGTATGCGCAAATATTCGATGACATCAAGTGCCGTAGTGTGCGTGGTGATTCGAGCAGGGCCAAGGGTAGTGAGAAAAGGAGGTCAGGCCTTAAAAGAAAAGGGTTCCGTAGTGATAAGCCGGGGGATAGGGTGGACCAGGGAGGACAGGGTGGTCATTGGTCTAAAAAACCGTGACCATCCAGGAAGAAAAGAGATAGCGTAGTTCAAAAAAAAGAGGAGTATATTAAAGCGCGAAAGGAAAATCACTGCTTTAATTGCAACGATGTAGGGCACATGAAGGCTGAGTGTCCAAAGCTTAAAGCCAGCACGAGCGGCAAACGAGCCCAAAAGAGATGGTAAATCCTCTAGGCAGTTGCATATAATCCTCTAGGCAGTTGCATACAGTGCAGAGACTCTCTCTCAGTTTCGCAGAGTTCAGAGAGGTGACAGTGTGTCATTGTGATGAGCATCACGCTTGTTCGGTGACACCAGTGATGTGGCAGCCTATTGTAGGTCCGCATGACTTGGTGCACATGTATGGCACCATAGGTGGCCGTAGAGTCATAGTTTTTATCGATGATGGAGCTAGCCATAACTTTTTGAACTACTCATCATTAGTCAATAAGTTGGGGTTGACTGAGACCCAAAGCGATCATGAGTATACTGTTGGCCTAGCCAACGGATATGACAAAACGGTATGGAATACCGTAGTATTGGGGGTCCCATTATCTATGCGCAGGACTACGAGGCTCCGCTTGACTTTCAGGTCTCATGCACTTAGCCAGAGCAGACGTGTATCTAGCCAAGGAGTGGCTGTATGGCTTGGGCCCTAGTCTAGCTCGGAGTTACCTACATAATACGCTACGTTTTGAGCATGGAGGTAGAGTCATTACCCTGCAGGGCGACCGTATTGTCCCCGCCACACCACTTATTTCCTCCATGGAGCTGTGCACAGCGGCCCGCAGAGGCCAGATAGCAGAGGTATATGCTTGTTACCCTCTTTTAAATTTTGTTTCTGTAGATGAAACTATAGATGATGTTTGCATAGACAAACAAGGAAAATAAAATAGCCTTGGACGAGACCCATTGTTTGAAAACCTTATTTGGCATGCATGCGATTCAAACAAGAAAAAATCCAAGGTGAAAGAGACATTAAAGAAAAAGTACATAGATACTTTAATGAATTTATTAGAGGAATTTCAGGATGTTTTTCCTGATGATTTGCCAGATGGCTTACCACCATCTAGAGAAGTAGACCATGGCATCGAAGTTATGCCAGGATCAAAACCTATAAGCAAACCTGCTTATAGATTAAGCCACTCCGAGGCACAGGAGGTGGAGAAACAATTGACGGAATATTTGAACAAAGGCTTCATTCGGCCTAGTTCAAGTCTGTGGGCATCGCCTATTCTTCTAGTAAAGAAGAAAGATGGATCTATGCGGATCTGCATAGACTATAGGGCTCTTAATCAGATAACGATTAAGAACAAGTATCCGATGCCATGCATGGATGAGTTGTTTGATCAACTCTATGGATCAAGATACTTTACAAAAGTATCTTGAGTTTTTGGTTATGCCATTTGGGCCAACCAATGCTCCAGCGATGTTTATGACACTAATGGACAGCATTTTATGTCCATATCTAGGAAAATTCGTAGTAGTTTTCCTAGATGATATTCTTGTGTACAGTAAGACACAAAAAGAACACATAGAGCATTTGCGTCTAGTGTTCGAGTTGTTGTTTTGCGAGAGTACAAACTATTTGCAAAGAAGAGCAAATGTGAATTTTTTGAAATAGAAATTCACTACCTTGGCCATATTATATCCGCCGATGGTACGTGGATGGAGCCAAAAAAAGTAGAGGCTATTCTTAAATGGCCAGCATCGAAGAATCTCGAGGAACTGCAGATTTTTCTTGGCATGTCGGGGTTCTACCGACAGTATGTGAAGGACTACGCGAAGATCGCAGTCCCGTTGTGACTGACCAGTTATGGTCAAAAACTAAAAACATTAGTTGGGGGGAAGCCCAACAGAAGAGCTTTGATAAACTCAAGGTGACCGTAGCAGCTGCACCTGTTTTGACTATTGTCGATCCAAATGAGCCGTTTGTCTTGGAAATAAACGCTAGTAATGAGGCCATTGGGGCCGTACTTATGCAAAGGGGATGCCCAATTGCATTTGAGAGTAAAAAGTTAGATCGTGCACAGCGTAACTACTCGGCTTACGAGCGAGAGTTACTAGCGATAGTTCATGCATTGAAAAAGTGGAGACACTATTTATATGGTGCTTCTTTTGAGGTCCGGACGGACCATGAAAGTTTGAAATGGCTTTTAAGTCAAAATGAACTGAAGGGTAGAAAAGCTCGATCGGCGGAGATTCTACAAGAGTTTGACCTTCAGATACGTTACTATAAAGGTAAGTATAACGTGGTGGCAGATGCACTTAGTCGCATGCCACAGATTAATGAACTTAGTTTCACAGTCTTCAAGAATGATTTCTTGGAGTCACTACGTGGCTTATGTGAGCACGATCCATCTTTTACAGAGGTACGCACTTCTTCACAAACGTGACCACCTCCCTTGTTGGCACGGATTGCTAGTCCGGAGAGACTGGCCGAAGGTGCAACGGGAAGGGAAGCAAAGTTAGTCCAGAGAGACTAGCCGTGTCTTCCGGGTATAGTTTGGAGCCGGAGAGCTCTGACGTAGGCCCTTCATCACCTTTGACTGCCATGGCTTGAAAGGGGGTGATAAACTTTGTCGGGGGGGAGAAATATGCTAATTACTCCATTGACGATGGGCACTTACTCTACAAGGGCAGAGTATGTGTACCAACTATTGGTGACTTTAGGGCCCAAATTCTTAAAGAAAGTCATTATAGACCAAGTGCGGGTCATCCCGGGATTCAGAAGACCTATGCACTAGTAAAAAGACAGTTTTATTGGCCTAGTTTGTTTAAGGACGTCCAGACTTATGTGCTAAAATGCAATAAGTGCCAGGTCAATAAACACGAACGTCTTAAGGTTGGAGGACTACTCCATTCCCCGCTAAAGATTCCTCAGGGAAAATGGGAAAGCATTTCCATGGATTTCATTACCGATTTACCCAAGACGAGTCGAGGGAATGACTCGGTGTGGGTGGTAGTGGACAGGTTAACTAAAATGGCAAAGTTTATCGCCATGAAGAAAACTGTTAAAACGCCAGAGTTGGCAAAACTCTTTATTGAACATCTCTACAAGCTATATGGCCTGCTTGCAGATATAGTGTGTCGGATAGAGATAGAAAGTTCAACAGTCATTTTTGGAGGGAAGTCTTCAAAAAGTTGGATACTACTCTGAGTATGAGTACGGCAGATCATTCGGAGTCTGATGGTCAAACTGAAAGAGTTAACCAAATTCTAGAGGATAGGTTGCGTTCTTATGTTAGTAAGAAGCAATCTAATTGGGAAGAGTACTTGTCCTTATTAGAGTTTGCCTATAACAGCTCCAAACACTCAGCGATTGGATTTACACCATTCATGTTAATGTATGGATTCCAGCCGAGATCTCCGATGGCTGTAGGCCTAGAAAAGGAGAAGATTCAATCTGTCAAGGATTTCCTTGAAGATATGAATGATATGCTCAGAGCCGCACATGAGAGCATTCATAGCGCTTAGGATCATGCTAAAACTTATGTGGATAAAGGATGTAGAAAGGTGACCTTTGCTTGCAGAAGGTGACTTTGTATTCCTCAAGGTTCCTGCGCAGTTAGAAACCATGAAAACGGGAAAGTGTGATAAACTTTCTCCGAGATATTGTGGTCCTTTAAAAATCCTTAAGAAGATTGGGGACGTAGCATATAAACTTGAGTTACCGGAGAGTTCTCAAGTCCATCCTGTCTTCCATGTCGATAAACTGAAGAAATTAGTTCACGGGTTAGAGAACGCAGTTTCTCCAGAGATTTTGGTGGACTTGATAGAGCCACCAAAGATACTTGAACCTGAAAATATTTTAGAGTATCATGACAGACAAACCCGACACATAAAGTGTACCAGGAGGTACTTGTTTAATGGACAGACAGGGATGAGGAGGCAGCTACTTGGGAATGCCGTAGTGCAATTTCCAAGAGGTTTCCCCAGTTTGTTTTCGAGGACATAAACTCTTCTTAAGGGGGGAGTAATGTCACGTAGGCTATAACGCCTCGGGCTTTAGCGTCAACGCCTCGACCGGAGCGCTGAGGACGTGGCCAGGACGCCCATGCGGAGTCATGGGCGGCTAGGCTAGTGTGGACGGCAGGCCACACACTATATAGCCTGGGGGATGAGGGGCAATCCTCATTCTTCCTCTGTGGCTAGGTGGTGAGCTAGAGGTCGTCCCCTCCTGTGATAGCACCCGTAGTGGTGTTACGATGATCTAATAGTCCAAGTGGCTTTGTAGAGTGTCAGCTTTGTGTGTTTCTTCAGAAAGTGTGGCCTTATGTTAGGTGTAAGAGTTTAAAAGCTGCTCGTATTTTGCCTCCAGTAAGTTTAAGCCCTGAGTTGCTGATTATCCATTTCTAGCTTGCTTATTGTAGCTTATGCTTCTGGGAGATTTACTTCATACTACGTAACTTTGGAGGTGTGGGCTTACAACAATTTGAGGGTGCTAAAGATAACTAATTTTGTATAAGCCTCAATAACTTTTGGCTCTAAAGTAGTGGAGGGGCTATTGTGTTAAGACTTTCTTTGCCTCTTAAACTAGCATGACCATTGAGATGGGACTATATCCCCTTATCTTCTTCTTGGGTATCTTCTTGCTTATGCTCCTTGGCCTCTTGGGTATTCAGTGTGTATTTGCAGGCTACTATTTAGCTTCTTCTTTCTTTGTGTCCTCGCTCTTCTTATCTATTTTTTCCCTTCTCTATGTTTGTGTTTGTCTTTGAGCCCGATTGTTCTAACATCTTATCCTACTCATAGTGACAAACAATTTTATCCTTTTCATTAGACCCTCTAATTTTTTGTTGTTAGCGTTCACTTCTCTCTTCTGGCTTGGATTTTTCTCATCAGTGGAGGTTTGTGGCGGTGCCTTTTTCTCTTCTTTTGGAGTTGAGGTGGTTGGCCTTTGTAGAGGGGTAAACCTATTTGTGGTCTTCATGCCATGATAGAGAATTATGGTCAAGAGAGGTGCAATTCCAAGGTATGCCTCCTAGTGATTCAACCTTGTAAAGTTTTCCTTTGCCTGCGATGTTCTGGCATTTCAGTGTCTTGTTAAATCTTTATCAATATGCTCACATTAGCTTGAGCTATTCTATATGGTTTATAGAATGATAGATATGCATATCTTCAGTGTTTTCTTCTAGGGGGATTTGTAATCCTTTATTAAAGTAATGCAATCTTGCTTGTTGTGCCCTTGAGCATTCATTGTTTGCTCTCACCTTAGTGTGGGCATTCACTTTGCTATAATACACCTTAGTGTGGGCATTCACTTAGCTATAATACACCTTCAAGCAATGGCACCACTATATAATCTTCCAAGGCATGCAACTAGCCACCACCGCCCTGCTATGGGCCAACGTATCCACACCTTTTTCCAACCCTGGTGCACTCAATTAATGTTCTGGAGATAAGAGGTTTACTTGAAAGCCCTCAATCACTGCTAGGCATATGATCAAGGAAATTCCATGCACTGTTCCCCCCATCAACGACTGCAATGTAGAAACCTGAAAGCATGCAATGCCAATCCCTTTCACTTGGTTGTATATGCAACTTTTCTTTCGTTGAATCTCTGCACCCAATCAAGGTTTCTGTAACCCTTTAACTGTGTGCACTGGCAACATTGCATGGCCAATAAATAAAAATTAGGAAAAGCTCCTTCCTTACTTAGGTATAAATTGAACTATGTAATCCTACTATAGAGGGCAAGCCATATCTCTACACATCCACACTACAAGAACTTATGCCCAACTAGCCATGAGTACTGCTATGCTAACTGTGTAAGAAGATAAGTAATGTCACTACAAGGACTACTTCATCAAGAAGAACTTTGTGAAATGCGAGGTCGAAGGCTTGGGAAGTTGACAAAATGGTGCTAGAATAGTTAGTGAGATGACATAGCTCTATGTAGATCGAGTTGCTCCATTATAAATGATTGTGCAATCATGGGCTTGGATATGTAAATGCGGTGGGCGACATGGTGCAAGTAATCACATGCAATCAGATAACTGGACCCTATAGGGTTAGGCAATCGACGAAGTCGCATTGATTGCTTGAGTTGATGTGAGCAATCGCCCAACTTGATTGCTCGAGTTGATATGAGCAATCCCCAAACTATTAAGGCATTTGGAGACAATGATTGGCTAATTGAAGGCTTG
Organism: Cibotium barometz; assembly: GCF_041138505.1. Taxonomy (NCBI): domain Eukaryota; kingdom Viridiplantae; phylum Streptophyta; class Polypodiopsida; order Cyatheales; family Cibotiaceae; genus Cibotium; species Cibotium barometz. The sequence goes on from NC_141104.1 coordinate 27,633,276, forward strand.
ATGATTGAAGTGGCCACCCCCATCATGATCGATGATCGGTCTTTTCAACAATTAGAGAAACATTCGATCCACCTTGGCACTTGGTGATTGGAAGCGTAGAATTGAGTGATTTAAGAGTATGATATCGGTTGATTGGTGAGTCGGATCATCCGATTGGATCGTTTGATCGATGATTGGAATTTTTTTCCCCTGAAAAGCGCTCCTATTTAGTGCATGGTTCCAAGTAGTTTATTAATGCCTAAATCCATCCATATGTCTCACTAACTATAGACACCCCTATGTATGATTTGAATGTGTAACATTGCAGTGCAAGTATACTCAGTGGAGGTCCATGGGCTCTTGCTGGCCTTTGCTCCCTTTGTGTATTTTAAAGGTTTAACTCCGTCACTCCTCTTGAGTCATATGGACTTGACTCTTATACCCACTACATCCTGCATAAGCGAGATGCGGGCAACTTGACTAAACTTTTATGCTTGTCTCTCCAACATAAGCAAATGGACTTGTGAAATAGTAATTAGTGTTCATGTACAAGTGAGGTGAACCGTTTAAAGGAATTGTGCTTGGGTGTGTTTTGGCCTTTTGCAACCTGACTCTTGACTCTTAGCTTTAAGCTCATTTTGGCCATTAGCAACTTTATGTTTGAACTCTTATGCCATTGGTGCATTTCAGCCTTCGATGGCTTGCCGTAGAGTCCAATGCTTACATGATGTGCTCTCCTTCTTTCCTTTCTTGTTGCTATGCTTTAAGCAAAGACATCTTTAGCTTTATTACCCGAGTTAAGGGAGTCTTCATCATCTTAATGAGCTTGGATATTGCCTAGCTTAAGAATGAGGCTTTTTTTGTCTTTGGGAATTTTTGTGGGACACTATGCACATCAAAGGGTTCGGGAGGTTGGGATTTCATGCAAAGGTAAATAAGAGGGTAGTTCTTAGACTTGCTTCAAAAGATTCTCTTGCTCTTCCACAATCCCTGTGTGTTTTATCTTTGCTTTCCCCTCATCTTGCTTTTTAGTCATCCATGCTTTCTTTGGTGTGATTTGTCAATGAATGATGATAATTTTGTCAACCTTTCTTTTCTAAGAGTGTTGCATCTTTGTGCGGAGTGCACCCAAATGTGGCTTCTTCCTTGGTAATGTCTTTGGACTATTAGTGACCTTTGTGTGGTCACCCATCCCTGTGTTGGTGGATCATTGTTTGCCTTTTGGCTTCTTGTTGGCTTAGGGATCCACACTAGCTTGTCAATCGTCAACTTTTGGTGGCATTTTGGGGATACTCTCGTTTGGACTTCACACTTGTCTGTGCCTTTTGCTCCTGGACTTTGGTTGTTTGGTGGGCACATAAGTGGCCTTCTTTGGTTAATACACACTTGCTTTATTTGGTTTTTCTGAGAAACTAAGGTTGTAGAATTAAACATATTGGTTGATGGCCTTTGGTTTCTCTTACAGTGCCTCCTCGATTTTTAATAAAGATTTTCCTCCTTGGGTTGGGATTTTGACTCCTTGAATTGCAATTCTATGGGATGTGATGGGGGATTGGATGAGGCCTTGAGTTTACGGATGATTTCACTCACGGGCTCGATGCATGTTTGTAGCAATAATAACTTATGTATCTTTGTATAAATTTTTCCTAGCTCTCCTTGAACGAGAAGAATGCTCATCACCCATTGTACTAGCTTGGTTATGGTCGTCCTCATGGTCCAATCTATGGTGTAGTCATGTTTAGCAATCCATCTCCTTCCAAGGATGATCTCTTCAGTCATTGTACCTATAGTCATAACATAAAAACTAACTTTTGAATTGTAAAAGCTGATGTGGAACTTAAGCTTTTACATCCCTTTACATTCATTATAAAGACTTGAGACTGTTTGTACTGGATCAAGGACATGTTTTCCTTGATGACATTAAGTTTCTTCCTGCTTTTATATCTAATAAAGCAAGTTTGGCTATGTTTTGTTTATTCATGGGGAAGTTTAGGTAAAGCCTTGCAAGTTTGACCTCTTCCTCGTGATTGTTATGTATTTCGACCATGTGGACGTGTATAATACCTCTCCTTTGATTTGCATTTTCTGCCTAGGCTTTAGCTCCTTGTTGGGTTTGTCTCTTCATCTCAGCTTTATATTTTCGCTTTTGCTTAGCCTTGTGAATTGCTTGAAGTTGCTCATAGGATAGCCACCCATAGTATTTTCTAAGTTTGCTCCCATTGAGGAACTTTCATTTGGACTCCATTAAGAGTTTCTAGGCATGATGCCCCTCTAGTTGTGATTTTGTAGATGTTGAACTTAGTGTGTGAACAAGCTTTAGTGCTTGAGTTATTTTTTGTAAAAGTGGAGAAGCAATACTATATTTTGTATGCACTCTAGGCAAGTAGGATTAAGGTAAAAAAAATATGTCAAAACCCTAGAAGTGACTCTAGAAAACTAAGTTGTATAAAATATGGTGAGATTATATGAATCTCTCCCAAGGAAAACATAGAGAGAAAGTCTTGAGAGTAGTCCCTAAATTATGGAAACTAAGAATATCTTAATCAAGTGTAGGATTATATCTTGAGAGTAGTCCCTAAATTATGGAAACTAAGAATATCTTAATCAAGTGTAGGATCATATCTCAAAAGAAAAATCTTGAATACTCAAATAGAGGCTAGATTAAATTAATTTTGATGGTGAGTAAAGACCAAAATCAAGGTTAAGTACATAAAAGGTAGGGATTAATGTGCTTATAATTCAAATAGGCCAAATCCTTTGTGAAGATGATATCAAGGGAAAAGTAGGGATTGATGTGCTTATAATTCAAATAGGCCAAATCCTTAAGGTTTTTTAAGAACATGAAAAGTAGGGATTGATGATGTCTTTATAATTCAAATAGGCCAAATAAAGATGATATAGAGGGAAATGAACTTAAGAAATCATGATTGGAATATTTTTAAGGGAACATCAAGGAAGAGAAGTCCTTAGGAGTAAATAAAAGATCCATAGACATTTTTGACATAAAGTTAAGCCCTGAATAAGAGAAGTAGGCCAATGACCTTAGAATGGCCATATTTATACGCAAAAAAACCCAAGAAAAGTTTTTTGGATTGACTTATGGAATTGAGACTTGGAAATGATCCCAAGATGGGAAGAATCTTAATCAGACCTTGCTAGGATATGTTTTGTGGTGGTAGGAATTCAACTTGCTCGGAGTTTAGACTGGAGAGCTGTGATGTCTCATCAAACTTACGATGGTTTACACTGCTTCAAATGTGAATATGGTATTGTTAGCCCTATTTTGATCTTAATAAAGGCACTCCCTACTACAAACAGGAGTACAATAATAAGTATTATGTAATGGCACTATGTGAAAAGCTAGAAAATGACCAAGGTTAATAGATTAGGGTTAATTTAGGGTGCTTAAGTGTGAATAAGGGTTGGTTATACATAAGTTGTCTTGAGTGAGAGAGAGAGAGTTGAGAGTAGTATGTATGGTGCTTGGTGCATTTTCCTCTTGTTTATTGTGAGAGAGTAAGCAAGAGAAAGAGGTGAGTCCTTATATAGGGAGGTGAATCTAAGTTCTTGTAGGGTTAAGTTTAGGAACTCAAATGTGAATAAGGGAAAATTGTATATAAGTGAATTTCTCATAATACAAACACATAATCCCCTTTTGTGCCAATTGACTCTTGCTTATCTATTTGCTCTCTTATGGTCTTGTCTTAAGTGTGAGAGAGAGTTGAGAGTAGTATCTATGATGCTTGGTGCATGTGCCTCTTACTTGTTTTCTTGGAGGTGACAATAAGGAGGAGATTTGGGAGATTAGAGCTAGCACTAGTGGCGCTTGGAGGTTAAGGAGATCCTAAGCCGGAAGCAAGGCAAGAATCCCATGATGGTTATTGTCTATTTCACTATTTGTTAGAATGGAAGAGTTCATGAGAGAGTGGAAATAGTCCATAATATTTTTGGCACTACTCTTCAGGGGAGCTAATCTTACTTCTTCCATTTCCTTTAAGTGCAAGAAGGGTTGCACTCAATTGTGATGGAGTGCACACATCCTAACATTCATTGCATGGAATGCACACTAGGTTAGACATACCACCATGGATCCTTGAGCAATTAACTTCAAGAGAAGATTGTATATTCCAAAATTTGCTAAATGAAATATATCCGTGGGCTTATACACTTGGGCCCCTTTCCACACTACACTTAGTAATGTCCTTTTACACTTGACCGTGTACTTTAGCCCATACCATTATATACATGACATTAATTGTGTTACATCCCTTTCCATTGGTTTTGTCCTTGAAAACCATAAAAATTCAGCTCATGAAATGGAATGTAAGTCCAATAACCATGTAGACTATGTAGCATATAATGGCCTTGATGTACATGGCTCCAAATTTGTCCATAAGAACATAGTGCCTTATATACACCAAGAATTGCATAATATGCTCTCAAATCATTCCCAAAAGGATCCCCAATATCAATGTATAGTCCATGTAAAAGATTCCTTGCATTAGAACTCAAATCTTCCACTTATGGGACCCCAAAAATTGACATAATAGTAAATTCTAGCAAGCATGTAGCTTCCATTTGGTAAAAATATCCCTCATGATATGTATCAAAAAGCCCTTCAAATCTTTCCAACATAAAATCAAGCTGTCATAAAGACTCCTTAAAGAAAATCTATGTCACTTCACTAAGTTCTCAACCATAGTACAGTTACAAAGCACTCTTTCACATTTTCCCATTATGCGCTTTGGCACATATTTAATCTTTCCTTGTTCATCTAGTGGTGGTATCTCATAAAAGACTTACACCTCTAACAGCCTCATCAACTCTCCTGAAAACTTTATAAGAACCATAATAGTGATGAGCTAATTTGGTGTTGGTATTACCCTTGAGAGAACTATATCTTGATTTAGGGATTCTTAGAAACACATAATCCCCTTCTTTGAAATCCAATGGTCTTCTATGAGCATCCTTATAGTTCTTCATGCTTTCTTGTGACCTCTTGATGTCGGCCTTACATTGTTGAAGTGTTGCTTGCATCCCTTTTCCTTTGCATTTGGATTAATACCCTCTTGTTTGATTACCACCATTGGTATTAATACCCTCTTGTTTGATTACCACCATTGGTATATTAATCTTATACCCATAAAATGCCTCTAAATGGTAGCATGCCAATGCTTACACTAATTGTAGATCTAGGAATTCAAAAATTCCAGTTCCTTGAACTTTGTTCCCATGAAGGTCACGGAAGAAAATGGTTCCGTTTTATGACAGTGAATGTCAGCTTGATTTTTGTGGAGCCAATCCATTCCAAGGATTCCGTTGAAAACTCCCAAAGGTACGACTCTGAACTGGTAGTCAGTTACATTCCCATCTAGATTAAACTGAATACGATCTATTTCATGGTGAGTGAAAAGAATCTTCCCACTAGCCAATTCAACTTGCATAGGTTTCCCTGATTTCTGTTTTAAGACTAGCTTACGCAATCATCCAGGGGAAATAAATGAATGAGTACTGCTTGAATCAATCAAAAGCTTAAATGGCTTACCCTTATACTCAACTGGAGTATGGATGACAGAGAATTGACAATTTGGCCCTTGGTTTTCAATTGCGGCATAAATCTGACCTCTTTCCTCTTCCACTACTTCTGCTATCGTAACTGCTCTGGTTGCTGTAGACTGGGGCGGAACTCTTTCTCTTTGGTTACCCCAGTTTTGGGAGGGAGTTCTGAGATTACTCTGAACAGAGGCAGATGGCTGAGCTAGATTCCTCCTGGGATTGCCGTGATTTTGACGAGACTTGACTGATACGAAGGGGCTGGTCTCTGCACACTCTGGGTCCTTGACTTCCATGTCCTCTTGACAAGGCAGGAGTCACGCAGTCTTTAAGCTGGTGACCGAAACCCTGACACCCAAAACACCTGTTCTCACTTTTAAGCTCATCCCTCTGAATCCTTGAAAAAGGTGGGGCTCCTGAGAAAGTGTTATGAGGGAAGGGTCTTCCTTCACTTCTGAATCTCCCAGCATCTTGATTCTGATTAGGGCCTTGCTGCCTCTTTGGGGGTGGAAAGTTTGAAGCACTTCTTCCCGGGGTTTGGAACCTTTTAAAGTTTGAGGGTGCAGGCTTCGGGCGGGACCTTAACAATAAATGATTTGGCAAAGTCCTTTGCCATTCTGACAGCTTCTGCCATTGAGACTGGTTTGGCATTTTTCACTAAAGTGTCCAATGGCTCGTTCATCCCTCGAATGAATCTGGCCATCAGATGCTCTTCATCCAAAAGTGGAGAATATTTGAGGAGAAGGGCAAATGCCTGATGGTATTCTTCAATTGTCCAGCTATCTGCTTTAGTTCCAAGAACTCATTCATTTTGGTTTCCAGGAAGCCCGGAGGACAGAACCTCTTCATGAGGTAAGCTTTAAGATCTCACCAGGTCTGGGTATTTCGGTCGAGACGGTTTGTCTCGCAATGGTTCCTCCATGCGACCCTGGCTGTTTCCACAATTTTCAATCTGGCGAGAGCCATCTTGCTCCTCTCATTATAATCGGCTACATCAAAATATTCTTCCATTGCCTCGATCCATTTTTCCACTACTTCTCCTAACTGTTCCCCTTCATCCTTGAATGGTCCAGGTTGGGATCAGTGCAGGGCTTTACGAATGTCTGGATCTAACTCTTCATCATCGGTAAGAGGATCTTGCTGCCTAGCACGGCCCGTGCGTCTCATGATTCTGACAAAACGAGATTTGTGTCGACTTAACTTCGTCCATCATCAGATCTATGACTATTTAATTTTTGAGATTTATTTCTTAAACAAATAAATATTCCATCATAATTCTTAAAAATAAGATTCACTCTGATAATTTTATTAACCAATATTCACACAACCACGAAACAATTTGGAATCTTTTGTAAAACATCATTTATTATCAAAAGTTTTTGATATATACATAGAGCGTCTCGGCTCCAAAAGTCACTACCTCAATCGCGTACGCATAAAAAGGTGATACTGCGATGGTGGCGACATGCTATGATATACACGATTCATCACTGATAATGGTGCTGTAATACTTCTCCTAGGAATAAAGCGACTAAGAAGTCTAAAAATTTGGCAAGAAATTCTAAAATTCTGGGGTAAATGATTATAGAGTTGGATATAATGAATAACTCCTAGTCTTATCAAGATCATGGCTAGTGAGATATTCTGTTTGAGTCTCTGACATTGATTGGTATTAACGTTAATACATCACCCTCCAGAGAACCACATGTGCTGACGTCGCTCTACTGGATCAAGAAAGTATAGATCCTCAAAGTGACGAGCGAGCAGGCTCACTCTGCTTTCTCGGGTTGTAGGCGGAGTTGATGAGATTTTCGAAGGCAAAGGCGATCATATCCTAACTCTGGGAAAGTCCAGGAATGCTAGACAAATTTGGGGTATCCATCTAAAAATCCAGATCAATTTATGGGTTTTCAATTTATGAATTCATTTCAAACATAATCTTAGCAGCAGTGACCTTCCTTCATAGTATCCCATATTGATCTTGTTAAATAGTTACTTTGCTTATGTGAGTGAGTTCGTCTATGGAGTGAGCACGAGTGAGCGAGCAGATTGGGTTATGAATAACTTACCAGTGTGTGAGCGAGCAAGATGCATTAATGAGATTCACATATTTACTAAATTGCCTATATTTTTTGACAAAATAAATTTCATATATCATGTAACACTTAAATATACTAAGGGTAATATTGAGGCAAGAAAAAATAACATTATAATGCTAGTTAGGAGAATTTCCCAGATTTATTTTAAAATTTTAGGCAATTTTTGCTGCTATTTCATAAGTTTACAACAACGCTCTGATACCAGCTATGGGACCCCTCTGCCCCGGATTCCCGGTTGGTAGCAGCAGCGGAAGTAGCTTCCTCTTGCGCGGTGCAGGGTTTCCCACTCGGGGCCTTGCCCTCGAATGTCTGGGGGGCACGAGACTAATCTGGTGGTCATTCCGAAACTGAAACTGGAAAAATTTTCCTTGCCCGAAAAATGGGGATGATTCCACCTTTTTGATTTTCTTAACGAATTTTCTAACGGGGTTAAGAGAACTAAACTATCCTTCACCTGATTAAACTAGATAGAAGGAAAACTATTACAGACTTAACTTGAAGAAATCAACGCTTTTTTCCTAATCGAAATCAGGCACAACCATTGATCTAATCATTTGAGAAGTCTTCAGGTGTTTATTTAACTACTCGAGTTCTAAGCATATTCCTATTATTCAATTTCATTATTAAAACTCTAATGATTCCAGCCCATCTGGCCCATGGGTTAGCCACCACCCAACCACTGGAATTGGTAGAACCAGACAAATACTCACCCAACCACTGGAATTGGTAGAACCAGACAATTACTCACCCACCCATAATTGAATGTCTTTCTTAACTTTTGCTTTCGATTACAGATACGCGCACACTCCTCTTTAAAACTTTAACTTATAAAACAATCCATTGACAAACCGTTATTGGTTACAGATGTCATAACTTAAAATTTCCATCCAGTCCCTTGTTTCTAAAAAAAACAGTATCACTCTGGACTCTTCGTTGAGACCAGCTGGTCAGCAACGAGATCCAGTAACATATTACAATAATCATTTGTCCATCATACAATCTTCCACGACATATGCATGGGTGTCCTAGGCACCGCGAGCCCGTGCATCGCCTGGTCAGAACCCTCCAGGATCCTCCTTAGGTGTGCTGGCACTTCACTCATGGACCGCTTCGTCGGCCCTCGTCCATCGTACCGAAAGTGCACCATTTTAACCGTACCGAGGCTGGTCAAGACCTGGGCAGGCTTTGCCACGTGAGCTGTCCTTTGAACACTCCCCCCAGCTATTGCAACCGAACTTCCCTTAGAAAAACACATACCAAATGCTCCCTCCAGCATTCTAACGTAAGACAGTCCTTTAAGAAAATAGGGTTTCTATGCAAGTTTTTAGTTTGATTTTTATCTGAATACAATGAGTATATCTTAAATCAGTATTCCCAAAACTTCTTGATCGAATTTCTGAATTTCATAACAGAATTCTTCGAATTCTGTAACCTTGATCCACAGATCAGTTCGAAGGGTCTCAAATTTAGTTTCAGATTTGGCGGGAGATTTGAGTGTATTTTCTTGAACTGGTCACATCTTCTTTCCTCGAAACTGAAGAGTTTGGTCTTGGTCATAGTTTGATTCAAGGTTCGAGTCTGATAAGATTTTTCTTGAACTATCTTTCTTGAAAAGGGGTGATATTTCAGTTACTATTTTACTGAATTTCATTCATTGAATATTCACTTACCTGGTTTTTAAATTAATCACGAATTCTGACGAGGAATAAATTAATCATTTATCTGAATATTTTGACTTCAATAAATTTTTTGAATTTTCTCTTTACAATCTGAGTGAATATAAAACGATATAAATTTCTCTATCAAAGTATTTACTTATTTATTTATCAAATACTCATAGAAATTAAACATAGAATTAAAGAGAATTATAATTTTGATATAAAAATTCTTTATGCATCTATTTATGCATAAAAATCAACGTCAATAGGAATAACACTTTTATATAAAAGAAAATCCTTTTATGCATCTATTTATGCATAAAATCAAATTTAATAGGAATAACACTTTTAAAATAAAAAGAATTTCTTTATGCATCTATTTATGCATAAAAATCAAATTTTTACAAGAATAACGCTTTTATAATAAAATTTCCTGTATGCATCTTTCTATGCATAAAAATTAAATTCAATGAAAATAACACTTTTATAATAAAAAAATTTCCATTATGCATCTTTCTATGCATAGAAATTAAATTCAATGAAAATAACACTTTTATAAAACAAAAATTTCCATTATGCATCTTTCTATGCATAGAAATTAAATTCAATGAAAACAACACTTTTATAATAAAAATTTCCATTATGCATCTTTCTATGCATAGAAATTAAATTCAATGAAAACAACACTTTTATAATAAAAATTTCCATTATGCATCTTTCTATGCATAGAAATTAAATTCAATGAAAATAACACTTTTATAATAAAACAATTTCCATTATGCATCTTTCTATGCATAGAAATTAAATTCAATGAAAATAACACTTATAATTAAAAAAAATTCATTATGCATCTTTCTATGCATAGAAATTAAATTCAATGAAAATAGCACTTTTATAATAAAAAAATTTCCATTATGCATCTTTCTATGCATAGAAATTAAATTCAATGAAACTAACACTTTTATAATAAAAAATTTTCCATTATGCATCTTTCTATGCATAGAAATTAAATTCAATGAAAATAACACTTTTATAATAAAAAAATTTCCATTATGCATCTTTCTATGCATAGAAATTAATTTCAATAATTAATATTAGTGATATCCATGCATATTCATAGGTGAATATGTACATGGAGTAAATTAGAATATTTCTTTTAGAATGCACAAACGGTGGGAATTACTCTTTTGGAATAACATAAAAATAAACTTTCTTTTCCACAAAATTCTAGAAAATTTTACCATAACCTCCTTTGTATGGCTGACCATTTCCCATTTTTAACATTCTATTTTCAATTTAAATTAACCCCAATTAGATGTAAAGGACTTTAATCTACACAATTTTCAATTTCCAAGAGAGAACAATAAGAAAAGTTTAATTAATCTTTTTGTTAAACATTCTAGGATAAAGAAAGATTGAATTTTAAAGAAGAGAAGGGGGTGGCCTTTTCATCAAGGCATAGCATTAAAATTTGCTTTAATCAACTATAAAACAAGAAAATCAAGAAAACCATACATTTAAAATTAAAAAGTAAGAAAAATTTAGCTTACATGGAGTTGTAAGCTTTCCTTTGGCTTGAGGGATTGAAAACATTTTCTCTCTCTAGGCCAAAACGGGTAGAACAAGATCTTTTATTATAAGGGGATTGATTATTACAGGGAAAGAAACTGGACATCTTGAGGGGCTGGGGAGGAATCTTACACTAAGAAAATACCATAGCTTACCCAAATCTTTTATCTCAAACTTCTAGTTCAAAAGCATCCTGACATCATGTATGTGTCAACATCACTATCTCTAAAATGATAATCAAACATACACATAAATCACTAATAGCATCCACATAAATCACTAACAACATGATCCCTCTATTTGTCTTTTTCACATAAAGTGAAAAATCTTCATTGGATATCTAAAGCATTACTGTCTTTTAAAACGATAACATCCACATAAATCACTAACAGCATGATCCCTCTATTTGTCTTTTTCACATAAAGTGAAAAATCTTCATTGGATATCTGAAATCCAATGGTAACAAGATACTCCTCAATCTTATTTGCCTACTTCAATCCATACACAAGACTTTGCATAACTTACACATAAAATCTAGATACACTCTCATAACTTGGTGATGGCTACATCATGTAAACTTCTTATTACAAATCACCGTGCAAGAATGCATTCTTTATATCCATTTAATGTATGTCACACTCTGTAGCCATACCAATGACAATACTCACTATTGCCATTCTCACAACCGAGCTGAATTTCTCCTCATTATAGTGAATGTCATATGTCTATATATAGCAACTAGTCTTGCCTTATACGTGTTCATAAATCCATCTGAGTTATGCTTGACCTTTACACTCAATTACCTTCTTATCCTTAGGTAAAGGTACTAATTTCCATGTCGCATATCCAGTGATGCTACCATCTCCTCATCCATGTCTCATTTATCTAATGCTGCCTTCTCCTCATCCATGGCATCTTCCCATTTTTAATTTCCAAGTGCCTTCTCAAAATAAGTGGGTTTATCTTTATATTTCTTTAACCATGTAAGCATAGTGATGGGATGTATATCCATCATATCTTAACCTCTCAACAAAGTATCTAACTCGAGTAGATCTATGTACACGTAGATCACTGTGGGGTGTCCTCAAGGTAGCCCTAGTTCTCCATGCACTAGTAATAACCATTGAAAAAATGCCAAGCTCCTCATTAAGGCTCTGTTCAGGGCCACTAATGTCACCATCCACATAAGAGTGACATGTTGATAGATTAGGCATAAAAGGTTATTTTATCTTGATACATGTGTACAAGCACCTATGTAAATATATCAAGCTACTAGTGTGCATGTTAGTGATACATTAGGATGACAACTCCACACTTATGCCACTAGCATGGTTGTGAGATTATGGTTTATATGCCACTAGTGAATGACATTATGAGAGTATGATGGCATACTTATAGCACTAGCTCATATAGTTGAGAGTATGATGGCATACTTATAGCGCTAGCTCATATAGTTGAGTTCACACTATCGATCGATCTTTCTATGTTATAGTAGAAGAGTACTTTCCCTTATAGTATGTACTCTTATCTCTTTATGTTAATGGTTATAGAGAAGAGAAGATAATATTGAAAAAAAATCAGCCATCCATCTCTCTTTTATGCTAATTTAATTTTGTGTGTGTGTGTGTGTGTGTGTTTACTTGTAAGCATCCTCTCTCTTGTATTCTTCTCATGGTATCAGAGCACCAGTTTGTGTGAAGATCTCAAGAGGCAAGCAAAGGAAGTAGTACACGGGTAAGGGTAACTCTATCTTTTTCTCTCTTTGATTTTGGAGCAACACTTTTGGGTAGCTATGAGAACTATGGCAGATAAGGAAGTCATCTCAGATCGAGGCATCCTACTGAGTGAAGGAAGAAGACCCTATTATGGGTAGTGAACTTTGTTAACTACAATTTTTCTCATTTCGCTGTGATTCGAGCACATTTTGGGTCCTATTTTGGCTTTGCAAGTTTTTTATATAAGCACTCTGAAAGTGTCAATTTTGATTATGTATGCCCAATTTTTTGTTTTATTAAAAGTTATATAGTAGAAATTTGGTTGCGCGATAGTCTGTATAAAGATTCTAAGATTTGTTGGTTGTTGGTGAATGTAATTAGTTCACATACAATTTTAGTATAATAGGTTTATGGTATCGATATGTTATAGATTATAGATTTAGTGTAAGTGCAGTTTTTTGCAAGCACTATTTGGTAAGTTGCTGTAGGTAATAGCTTGTCATATGTTTTGAGTGCGAAGCTGGATAAGAATAACTTTCAAGGATGGAAGTTCACGAATGAGTAACTTCCTCATGGGAAAAGGATACTAGGAGTTTATTTCATGTGACAAGGAGCCGAAGCTTCTAAAAGAAAATGTTGCTCCTTACAACAAGTGCATGCTTTAAAGTCATAGCATGAGAGAGCCAAAAAAGTGATGTATTGGTTGTCTGTTAGTATGTTAGATGCTATGATTGATCATATACAGGATGTAACGTCACCTAAGGATGTATAGGATACCTTGGTTAAGTTGTATATAGCACAAGTGCCAAGGTAAGAAAGTTGCAACAATTAAAGCAAAAGCTATATAATATGCATAGGAATAAGACGAGTATAGTGATTTCTCACTGAAAGTAAAAGGGCTTACACAGATGCCCTCGGATCTATTGGAGTTCTTATGGATGATGATTACTTGGTGTTGGTCACATTAAAATAGTCTTGGCAAAGAGTATGACTAATTTTAGACATCTATTTGAACTTGGGAGAACTTTATAAACTTTAAGGATCTTATAGCCCTTCTTATTATTGAGGAGATGAATGTCATGAGTAAATCATCTTTTAGAAATACATAGAAGCATGCCTTTTACATGGACATATGAAGAGGTAGACGTAGATCATCATCTAGAGGCTGAGGTGTAGGTTAGTTTGAAAACCAAAATCATGGGTAGCAATAACAACAAGAATTTAATATATAAACAAGTGAGGTGGAAGAGACTAATCTAGAGGTAAGGGGAGCCAAAGAGACCAAGGTGGATCGCAAAGAAACTAGAGTGAGAATAGCATGGAGTGCTATTTTCACTTTGGTTTTTACTAGAGTGAAAACTAGAGTGCTATTATTATGGCAAACTAGGTCATATAGCAAAGGAGTGCTATAAAAAGCAAAATGACATAAAAAATGGGAAGCTGCATGTTGATTTGAGTGCCTCTAACCACATGACTAATCATTTAGAGCTTTTTAGAGATATGCACAAAAATGAAAAAACTAAGGTATGTGGAAATATGTGTGATCATATTGTGCATGTTGGTAAGGTGTCATTGTTTATGCAAGATGGCAAAATGAAGTACGTGGTTGATGCACTTCATGTTTCAAATATTATAAAAAACTTGGTATGCACAAAAATGAAAAAACTAAGGTATGTGGAAATATGTGTGATCATATTGTGCATGTTGGTAAGGTGTCATTGTTTATGCAAGATGGCAAAATGAAGTACTTGGTTGATGCACTTCATGTTTCAAATATTATAAAAAACTTGGTTTTAGTTGGACAGATGATTAAGCAGGGTCTGCAAGTGAGTTTTAACCCTCATGGTGGCTATTCTGTAAAAGACTTCAATAACTAGTGTTGCATAGTTATAAAGGGTTAAAAAAATTAGGAGAATGTTTACATTGGATGTAAAAGTGAAGGCTAAAATGTTTGTACATGGTATACGTGCAATTGTAGACATTGACATTTGGCATAAGCATATTGGTCATGTCAATATTCAACACCTAAAAAAATATGTAGGCCAAAGCCTTGTTAAAAGTTTGCCAAAGTTTAAAGTGAATGGAATGCATAATATATGTGAAGCATGAGAATTGGGAAAACAATCTAAGCAAGCATTTCCACATGATAGGAATGTAAGTTAAAGACCATTAGATGTGGTCCATTCTGATATTTAGGGTCCAATAAAAATGACATTAATCAAAGGATGCCACTATTATGTATTGATCGTGATGAACACTAAGGGTGGATTTATTTCATGAAAGAGAAATGAAAGTGTTCATACACTTTTAGAGCTTCAGGGCTATGGTGTAGAAAGATAAAGGTATGCACATAAAATGCCTAAGATTAGATGATGGTGGAAAAGAATATTTCTCCAATGAGTTTGGTGGTTGTCTAAGAGAGCATGAGATGAAGAGGTAGTTTACATATAAGTACACCTCACAACAAAATGAGGTTGTAGAAAGGAAGAACAGGGACATTACAAAAGTTTCCCATGCATTGATAAATGAGAAAGAAATGCCTCATTTTATTTTTTAGTTTACATTATAAATAGGACCCTCAGTGCAGTAGTTCATGGTATGATGCTTGAACAGAAATTTACTAGTAAAAATTAAGATTTGGCACACTTGAAAATGTTTGGCTGCATTGTCTATGTACATGTGCCAAATGAATTGAGAAGCAAAAAATTGATCCCAAAGTAGAAAATATATCTTCATTTGGATAATCCCTTGAGTAAAAAGGTTATGGATGCTATAGCCCCACTACTTATTATGAGGTGCGAGCAGGCAAGGATGTTTTTTTAAAATCAGATGAGTAGCTAGTATATTTCATTGAAGGATTCCATAGTTTCTAATGAAATGATATTATAGCTATAGGGATTCCATAGAGGCTGATAAAACAACAATATAGGTGCAAGGAATGGAGAGTAATAATACATGTGCTTAGTGGACCTCGAGAGTCCTCTAATAGTGGACCTCGAGAGTCCTCTAATAGTGGGTCCATTGTTAGACCTTGGTCATGAATGTTGAGGTAAAATATGCCAAGAATTCTGGCAACCGCGTGAGAGTATTTATTTCTAAGGTTGTAGCTAAGAAATGGTTTTTACATTAGATGGATATAAATAATGTATTTTAATATGGCAATTTATATGAAGAGGTTGCATAAAGCCTTATATGGCTTGAAACAAGCACTTAGAGCATGGTTAAACAAGATAGGAGAGTATCTTTTCACTATCGGATTTCATATATCTATAGATTTTTCACCTTATGTGAAAAAGATGGACAAGGGTATTATTTTAGCAGTCATCTATGTTGATGACTTGATCATCACACATGAGATAGTGATGATGGCATTCATGAGGTGAAGTTGATCCTTAGAGGAAGTTCAAAATGAAGGATCTGGGTGAGCTACAATACGTCTTGGGTATAAAGGTGTGATTAGATCACCTCAAGAGATTTGGCTTTTACAGAGGTACTATGGTTTGGATATGTTGTCCAAGTATAGGATAGCAGGTTGTAAGCCAATCTCCGTGCCATTGGAGCACAACACAAAAAAGGATGCAAATACATGCGACCTTTTGTAAGCCAATCTCCATGCCATTAGACCACAACACAAAAATGGTTGATATTTTGGAGGACTCTACTATGTATGGGCACATTGTAGGGAGTTTGATTTACATGACTATAACTAGGCCAGATTTGAGCTATGCTATTAGGTTGGTGAGTAAATTTATGCACGCCCCAAGGAAACCACACTTGGATGTGGCTAAGAGGACACTTAGATATGTAAAGTCCATAATATATGTTAAGCTAAAAATCCAAATCCCAAGAACACACTATAATGCATTGTACTCACATAGATAGACTATTAATGGAGATTAAAGTAGAAAGTCTTACTTGTCATGGGGATGTTAATGATACCCATTTAGAGCTTCCCAAGGGAGGCCCTCCAACCATATAATGTAGCTAGCCAATGTCATCGTCACTCCAGTGTTTTAGTAGGCTTACATTGGACACTATCTCCCAACAACATAGTTGCCATGGGGTAGAGATAGATAACTAAATGTCTCTCTCACTCACTCACACACTTTGAACCGCACAAGAGCAAGAGGATAGCAAGAGAATGCAAGAGCTATCTAATCTTGACAAGGGAAGTGTGAGTTCTCATTCCAATCATTGTTGTTATTTATGCAAAAATTATAAGTAGCCTAGCCACCTAAACTAGGGTGGCCATTGTGTATAAACTGAGAACTAAGGTGTCTAGTGCTCCTAGTGTATATATGAACGTGATGACAACATTACACTTAGCTTGACATCCCTTGTTTACATCATGATACACTCATTTGAGCAAGAAAATTTAATAAAATATTATAATGAGTGTTAAAAAAACCCACTCGGGTGGATAAAAAAATTCAAAGTGATTTTAACAAATGGATTTGATGAGCCCGCCACTTGTTTAGCTTAGACGACCTTCAAAAACATTTATAGGTAGGCTTGCTTAAACTGTCTACCTAGTTGGTTTTGCATGAAGTAGGTTTGCTCTTGAACCTATCCTAAGAAGTTGAAGTCTTAGGAGATTGAGGATAGATCACTGGAGGTACATTTGAGCTATCATTATAGAAGCACTAGTGCTCATCAACATAAAAGATAACAAGTGAATTTTTATGATATTATAGGTTGTTGTTGTTGAGATGAAGCTTTAATCTAGGTGCATATGCGTGTGTACGGGTTAAAAACAAGAAAGAGTGCCTAATGCATGCACCTGAAATATGCAAGTGCCGAAATGCTCTATAAAATATAAGAACAACATGCTATGTAAAAAGAGCATTCGATGGGTAATCTATATTCGTACTTGGATGGCTCTTGTTGTTGAGGTTTCTATCTTAGAATTGTAGTGCACAATGCATAAGTGGATAATCTTTTTGGATTTTAGAGTTTTATGATTTTTATAAATTTGTATTTTTATATGCATATTCAATTATGTACAAGAATGCTATGTATGACTTTTTGCAAGACTATGTTTGACCATGAATAATCGCAAGTGTCATTTTTAGACTCTTATGCGAACACCTAGTTTGGTGACTTATCTAGCATGTAAAAAAGATTTGAAGAATGAAATGCAGTTGGTAGGACTATGCTAGTGCTTAGACTATGCTAGTGGTTAGAAAGCCAACTAGTGACTATGAGCAAGACTGTGCTAGTGGTTAAAGAACTAACTAGCGACATCAACTTGAACTCTTATGCCTTCCCTTTTTAGGTGAGGTGACTAACTAGACATACATACAAAAATTTATTGGTTATGTTGGCAATGTAAGTGCAAAAGCTCCAAGGAATATCGTGTTCTTCTAAAATCCCTATAGGGAGGCCAAAATTTTGGTCTTAAAATCACAAAGAATGTGGCCTAGCAAAAATCTTAGATGATGGAAGTAGAAAGCCATTTGATCTTCATTTGGCCCTTTATTTAAGTCATACAAGAGTTTCTTCTTCTTCCATTTTATTCCTTCAATGGGAAGGTCAATTAAGGTAATTATTAATTATTGAAGGAACCCGATGGTGTGGCCATAAATGAAGGGGTCGGGTATTTGTCTCCATTCTAGATATTTGAGCCTTAGATGTTGGCGCATATCATGAACAATTGCAAAGACAGAAGGGTTAAACAAGGGACAACCAAAGATGCAATGAGGGTTCTTTTTTCTTTTATCAGCAAAACATCTTTTGAGTCCACCTTCTTGGAAAGGGCATGTAGCACAGGTTAATTCTTAAGCTCCTCGAGGAATTGTAATAAGCATAGGCATAATGTTCTATCTTTAAGTAAGGCTTCCTCCACTCTGGTTACTCTCCTTCCCATCCTTCAAACCTTTGACTGTACCATTGTGGCATTGTGTATCCTCTGTTGGTTCCTTTTAGATGCTCTTTCTTCCACCTCTCAAATGTGAATTCTATGAGGAAAGCAACAGACTGCACATCTAATAAGTCAGCTAGGTGAGGGTTCCTAAGAGACATACCCTTAGCTAATGGCTCCCATAAGTCTAGGTAAGTTGAGATGAACATCCTCTAGCTCATGAGCAGTAAGAAGAGCTCGAGCCTCGGATCGTGTGACTTGTTTGAAGATGTATTAAAAATAAGGGTTAGCCACCATTATCCTTTTTTGCTTCCCTAAAGTAAGCCATGAGAGCTTTGTGTAAGGCATAAGTCCAATCCTCTTTCTCTCCACCACGAATGAGCAAGTAGAAGTGCCTAGGTGAAATCTTGATATGTCTAAGTACTTCACCTCTGAGTGAGAAATTTAAGGCCCTACTAGCATTCTACAGGCCTTCATCCAAAATTTCTTCAAACGAAATCCTTGCATAACTCACTTTGTTGCTTTTGTCATGCTCATAAATTTTCATTCCCTCCACCATATACTTGGCATGCTTCAAGTCAGTTGTTGTTGGTAGTCCAAACGCTTCTTCCATGGAGAGTTCTACTTTACTATAACACCACCAAGCTCTACCATTCATGTCTTTAGGTATGGGTCAAAAGTGTGGATGTATCCAGAGAATTCTAAGTGGGTCATAATCAAAGCTCACTAAGGCTACCATTTCTCCTAAGGCTACCATTTCTCCTAATCTAATAGCATGCAACCTTTCCATTACTTGCGGCTCTTGAAAGATGGAATAAAAAGCCAGTGCATGGTAAACAAAGACCCATGATTCCTCTTTTGGCCTATATGTCATCCTTTGCATGTTGATCCTTTCTCTGTGTTCTCCTACATCTCCAAGCCACGATTTTGAGTAATTGTGCATGATTGCACACACATCAACATCTATAATCAGCTCGTCTAGGACTTTTGGCCTTTGTTTTTTGGCTTTTGAGTAATTGTGCATGATTGTGTCCACTCATTAGCATCTATAATCAGCTTATCTGGACTTCTAGCCATTATTTTTTGGCTTTCCCTTTCGATTTGGTCGTGCTTGCCTAAGTTTTCATCAACATTTTATTTGTACTTTGAGGCTATTGCTAGACCATGTCAATTCATATAATGTTGTGAAAAGATAAGTGTGATTGTATATTTAATAACTTTTCTTACTTTTACTTAGGATTTGGTCAGGGTTCTAATAAAAATATGATCCCACTTTTGTGGTGAGTTTAGATGGCCCTTTACCTTCACTTACTAAAGTGTCCTATAGGATTACTGGATACCCCTCCTCTTGCCTAGTTCGGAGTATAGTCTTCCACAAGTGTGTGGAAAGATTTAGGAACTAGGAAAGCATAGGTACAACAATGTAGAGTGACAGCCCGAATTAGTAAGGAACAATAATCTTTTAGGCTTGGCAAGTTTGGTGCAGAAGATAAGCTCAAATAGCCCAACATTGCATTTTTTAGGGTCAAATTTTTCACAAAAGTTAAGATATGCTAAAAATAGGAAGTGAAAACTAAAATTTATGTGAGATCCCTGTTCCCACCGAGCAACGGATTCGGGGTACTAGCAGCGGAAGTAGCACTTCTCGCGCGGGACAGGGGTCCCACACTCGGGGCCTCACCCACGGATATCCGGATAAGAGACTAATCCGTCGGTTGTTCCAAAACCGAACCCGGAAAAACTTCCTTTATCGGAAAGCACGGGCGATTCCACCAGGATAACTTTTTACTCTAACGTAGTCAAGATCATTTCTGATCAAACTGATCCAATTGCATCTATAAGATATTTGGTTAGATCAAGGAAGAAACTTGCACTTGGATCATTGGGATCAACGCTTTTTTCCCCATCAAGAGGCACAGCCGTTGATTCCTATCCATAGAACAATTACTGTCTGGGATTTACTTTATCTATCGTAATAACAAAAGTTGAGTCTCGATTTATGGATCCATCAGTCCAGCCTAACCCCATCCAATCCCATGGGTTAGCCAACCGCCCAACCACTGTAGTGATGGGATCCAATTTGGAATTTGGTTAGGTTTTGTCCCGGGTACCAAGGAAAAGAGTTCCAAGGCCCCCTAGCCGGAAGTTCATGCAAACATAAAACTAGCCACACCACTTACACACCCAATATGAAATTGCCTTTTTCTTAGCATCAGCTAACTTTAAAACAATCCTTTAATGAAACCATAGTACCACTGATCACAATCTTCCAATTTATCTGGTTGATTCATAATTTCCCATGATTCCTTCATCAGAGTATCTATGGCATCATTGGCAACTAGAACGCTCACCACCTGTCCACTCAAGAGCCTTTTCAATAGTTCCTAGCCCATAATACTCGGCAATATAATCACTTATAAAAATCAAGATGGACTCTCGTTGAAGATCAGCAAGATCAACCAACAGATCCATAAAAAGAGCCATGGACTCATCCATTGAAGACCCGCAAGGTCAATCAACCAGATCCATGCCCGGTTTCAGAAAACAACGCTTAATCCTTGTTCCAATATCTTCCTCGACGCACGCGTGGGTATCCTAGGCGATCGAGAGCCCGAGCACCGTATGGTCAGCACCCTCTAGGATCCTTCGCAGGTGACCTAGCGCTTCACTCATAGGCCGCTTCCTTGGTCCCTCATCCACCGTACCGGAAGCTCACCATTTTAATCGAACCGAGGCTGGTCAAGACCTCGGTCGACCTTGCTACGCGAGACGTCCTCCATTGACTCTTCGTCTCAGCAGTTGCAACTTTATCAGTTAGGTCTCCACGACCTTAATCACAAGACGGTCAAAATGCTTCCCCAACATTCTTGACATAAAACCCCGGGGGATTCACTCTTCATTAAAGGGGGACGTCACCTGCGTGCATGAACTTCAAGAAAACCCCCTATTTAAGATTCATGTAGGATTATAAACACCCCTATTTAAGCTTATAAGGTACAAGAAAAAGTCTAGTGTCCCCCCCCCCTTTCCTTAAACCTACGTCAAGACGGCTATCCTATTTTGTCAAACAACAAGACTATAAGACGGCTATCGTATTTTGTCAAACATCCATCTGTCATCCGCACACCCTCCGCACACTTGTTACCATACATGGTTAGCATGGTGGTTCTTGATTCAAGCCTAATAATGATGATAACAGCATTTGTTAAAGTTACATCTATCAAAATAGATGTTCTTGATTCATGCCTAATAGTGATGATAAGAGCACTCATTTGTTGGCATTACATCCATTACATGCTAATCACCTACATCGACATGCTAACCAGGCAACATTATATCATTTTGCATACGTATTGACTGTACATCTACAAAGAGTATACATATCCACCAATGTATTTCCATACGTAAAGCTCTTGAAATACTATCAAGATGTCTTTTCAAGTAAGCCTAGCCTCGTTCCTTGCCCAATACATATTCTCCAAGTATGTTGGAGGAATAGATACGAGGTATGATGATCCTTTTAATGGACAAGGCTATAAATGGCATAGCCTGGGCATCCCTTAATCCCATCTCCTCTAATCCTCAATGGGAGCAACAGGTGTAGCTGGCCTTATCGAAGCTAGCTGCATATCATATGCATTACCTCCTTACAAAGGTGTAGCAGAAGCAATAACTAGATCTACAAGACAAGCCTCATCACCTCTAACATAGCCCCATATACTCTTACCAACTAACACATTATTCACCATAAAACTCCACATGGAATACTTGGTTCCATCTAATTTATCCTCCCAGGCCAAAACTTCAAACACGTCTCCCGAATTTAGATTCAAATTTAGATTCTGAACCATCTTAGATGTATGCATATACTGCCCACTGATTCACATGCTGTGAATGGTATTGCACCAACAAAATCACATTAACCCACTAGCCAATGCTTGGCTAAACAATGCACAAACCTCACTGAACTTCCAATGCAGACCTGTACTTGCAAAACATGAACTAATTTGAATGTTGTATTGCCAAATACAGAGGTAAACAGCTCCAAATCCTTTCCCATAATTGGCAACAGTCTCTAAACCTGCTCAGAATAGTGTAGACAGCAACTACATTCACTGTTATTGGGGCGGACAAGCTAGAAAGCTGTAGTAGACCCAATATATAGCGTATAAGAATGATTACACACTAACATAAACAAGTGTCTTCTCCCTTAAAAAACAAACACTAGAATGAAAAAGCTGAAAAGCATCTTGGATGTTTAATAGCAGCAAATATGAAGTTACACAAGAGTAACACCTGAACAATCCATGAATCTAAACCAAAATTTGATAGAGTAGAAAACATAAAATGCATCTTGAATGTTTACTAGAAAAACTAAAAATTAAACAAGAGTAACACCTAAACAATCCATGTCTACAATCCATGTCTACAATCCATGTCTACAATCCATAAGTTTAGCATTGACACATCTATGGGCATCTTCTCATAAATGCTGCATCATGCCACATAGCTTGCCAACAAATTTATCCTACAAATTTATGCTGCATCTTTTGGCAAGTCCCCTACTCTATCAGACTCATGGGCAACAATCAATGGCAGGATTCGATGATCAGAGACTCCCAAAGATTGATGAAATGCAAGCATTGGGTTATAATGATCAACGTCAAACAAATAAAGGATCGTGGACTGCAGAAATTCCATAATCATTTGCCCTCTTTGTTCCTAATTAATGGCCAGCATCCAAGTGTATTAATATATAGCGAGAGGTTTCCTTGTCCAGAAGAAGGACCGGACACTCTGACTTTGCTGGAGTGTTGAAGGGGGACGTTTTGTGAACAGTCACAAGCTGGAGCCACTCTCGTGCAACACTACGGAAGGGGTTGGAGAAGGCTATACAGCTTCACTTCTTCACGTTGTTTGTGGATACACTTGTACATACGAGTTCTACTTTGGGTCTCTGTGTTGAGGAGGTGCACGTAACATGTATAATGACATGTATACTTTAGTATCATTGCATTTATGCAGAAACTGACAACGTGAGTTCTAAGACCCATGAGGGTTAGACTATTTAAGGGACTCATATATAAGGCAACCTGCAAACCTATCCGTTGAAAAGCATCACGTCTATTCCTTCCAATTTCGGACCATTTGCATTCTCATATGTAGGAAGCTCGGCAGTCTATTCTACAAATTAACTATCCGGCTGAAAATAGTCGCATTCGAAATTAGAGCAAAAGCTTTCTTGGACTTCATAAACTATAGGAATGAACAATGTAACTTACAAATCTAATAAGCCATCTCCATTACACATAACAGAATATAACAAATGAAACCAACTGTTCTATATACCTCAAAATGAGCCATCTCCATTACACATAACAGAATATAACAAATGAAATGAACTATTCTATATACCTCAAAATTCATAAGACATCAACATAAAAGTACAGAAACTTGCTTTTAGAAGAATTGAAGGCCAATATTATGTCTGAAACTCAAATAGCCACGCTCCAATCAGCATCTTGGTGCCTAGACTATTGCTGAACCATATATGAGAAGACATCCAAGGCTATCCAAGGAATAAATTTATCTGACAAATCATGGCAGGTATATCTATCAACTACGCCGATAGGGTTTCCAAAATAAAAGGCAAGCCGGACGTCATGGCTACACAGTCAAGCCCTGCCAAGTGAGCAGGGCAGGTAAGGGCACATAGTATGCATCCCCTCAACCTGCCCACCACAAATTTCTGCTTCATGTTAAAGTTGAGATCCAAAAATATAGACATAGGTTTCATTGAATGGTGAGAAGATTCCAATTCAGGACAAAATAAAAATTGAAATTTGGGCTTACAAAAGAAAGCAGACGTTCACAGCTTATATTCAAAGACTGGTGGAAGATCATCGCTATTGTAAGACTAAACATGAGGGTCAATCTTTGGATAAATTGAATAATACAATCTGATTGATGCAGAAGCTCATCTACAGCATCACGGAATACACACCTGTGGTGGAAGCGGGCATAGATGAGTCGCATCGTGAAAGCTCAAATACTCGTTAAGGATCGAAAAAGAGGTTTGCGATTCAAAAAAAACACCCTACGAAACAAAAATGTTGACTAGAGTTGTGATGCGGGGAGAAAGATTTCTCTATTAAATTTGTAATGTGGCCGACTATGTGAACGCGAAAGCCAAAACAAGAACAAAGGCTTCTCCGAGGATGCTGCTTACAGAAAATACCGAAAAATAATACACATATTGCAATATAAGACTGCAAGTAGGTTCGAAATGGACCTTACAGGAGCCCACCGATCAGGCTACAGCCAAGCTTCCAGAAGTTGCTACTGGTAGACGAAAATCCTTAGTGCAAAGATTTGAACTTCCAGGCCCAAATAGTAGAGTAATCTGCAAACTCCAACGCTGAAATTCCAGTAGGGATATTCGAGGTAACGGGAGGTGGGAGATATTCGAACGGGAAGGTACGATGATATACACTAGCAGGCTACCTGCCAGGGCAATGGAGGTTGAAGAGGCAAAAGTACAGGGCATAAGATAGGGCAAAAGTCATGTGCAGGATAGGAAACCCATTTTCCCGCTCTTCCCCATTTCCCCCCTCCATTTTTGGGGATAAAATTGGCTCCATTTCACCATGGTTAAGAAAACATATGGTTAAAGTTACATTCGTGGGTGAGTATGGTCAATCGTGTGAAAAGCCCTCACTCATGGGATAGGCCACATGTGTACACATACTTGGGAGGGCAAGTAATTTCTACTTTTGTTGGCAAGCCAACTAACCTAATTACTTTATAACATCTTTTCCAAGCCCAAATCTATCATGGTTTCCTTAGTTATTAGGTTCACCACCGCTGATCCATAGTGTATTAAGGCATTTGTAATGGTGTCCTTCAATGCACATCTTTGCTTTGATAGTTCTAGGGTCATCGTCTCTCATAGATTGTCCCAAGACTTACACATAGCGGTCACATGACTTCCTTCCTATCACAAATTCTGAATGAAGGGTTCTATTAAGAAATTCACTATTCAAATAGCGGTCACATAGTCGCAATATTGAAAAGACACATGTATATTACACTACTATAGACACTAGAATAAAATAGTAAACCTATATTAAAGAGAATGATTTAATGATATATTTGTTTTATATTATGAAAGATTGTTTATATCATGACTTACAAGGTTGGATCTCAAGTTCCTTGATTTGAACCACCCTTAAAACCCATATTCTTGGATTTACAACATTGGGACTCCATGTAGCCTTCCATTACTCCATTTTTAATTTAATCCTCTGATAGATAGTCTCTTTGTCTTTGGGTGATAGGGCAATTTTGCAAAGTGTGCAAAGCAAAGTGTACTAGAAAGATAGAGTGAATATTTACAAATGCCAAAAGAGAATAAGGACAACTTAGGAGAACCAGCTTGTGGTCAAAATCAAAGAGTGAAAGAGTGAGAGGGTATAGGTGTGGGTGTGGTGGTGTTCATGTGGCCATGTTATGCTTAATTTGCTTGTAGGAATGCATTACTATGGAACATTTCTTACACCTTTTTCCATAGCCTTTTCTCTTATTTTCTCTAAACATTAGCCCCTTTAATTAGCTACGATTAGTTCTTTGATTACCATAATTAACAATAAGAATCACCATCAATGAAGGAGACCTAGTGTTAGTTTTGGGCTTAGTTCATGAACACCCCCAGTGAGACTGACTTATCAAATGAGTATTTGTGTGTCATTTCTACATCGGGTCTACATCTAGGGTAAAGATTAGTACCCCCCCTCCCAGCCCCTAACTTAAATTTAAGATTAGCCAAAACATAAAAGGGCCCCCACCCCTAATGTATAAGCTTATGCATCATCTGCAAAAAACCCCCCTAGTGTACACTCACGTGATATCGTAAGGTTCCCCTTCTAAATCCCCCGGGCATAAAACAGCCATTTACAAACAGCATTTACAAACAGTTTACAAATACAATTTCTATATTAACTCTCATTTTTCACATTATCCCTCATTAATCTACATTACTTATTCCACATTCCATTTATATATGTACTCATCCAATCACATCATTTTCCATCTCTTCACTTCAGATTCCTTCACATCACATATCATATATTCACATCCATATCCACATCCATACATCCACATCCACATCCACATTCACATCCATACATCCACATGCTTACCTCCATTTTCACATCCTCATTTATACATCCACATCTCGTATCCACATTCATACATACACATCCATATCCACATCCATACATCCACACCCACATGCATACATCCACTATCACGTCCTCATTCATACATCCACATCCACATACATACATACATCCACATCCACATTCCCATTCACATCTATAGATCCATATCTACATCCACATACATACATACATCCACATCCACATTCCACATTCACATCTATACATCCACATCTACATCCACATTCACATACATCCACATCCACATTCCCATTCACATCTATACATCCACATCTACATCCACATACATACATACATACATCCACATCCACATTCCACATTCACATCTATACATCCACATCTACATCTACATCCACATTCACATACATCCACATCCACATTCCCATTCACATCTATACATCCACATTCACATCTATGCATATACATCCTCATGCATACATCCACATTCACATTCACATCTATACATCCACATCTACATCCACATTCACATCTATGCATATACATCTTCATGCATACATCTACATTCACATTCACATCTATACATCCACATCTACATCCACATTCACATACATCCACATCCACATTTCCATTCACATCTATACATCCACATCTACATCCACATACATACATACATCCACATCCACATTTCACATTCACATCTATACATCCACATACATACATACATCCACATCCACATTCCACATTCACATCTATACATCCACATCTACATCCACATTCACATACATCCACATCCACATTCTCATTCACATCTATACATCCACATCTACATCCACATACATACATACATCCACATCCACATTCCACATTCACATCTATACATCCACATCTACATCCACATTCACATACATCCACATCCACATTCCCATTCACATCTATACATCCACATCTACATCCACATTCACATCTATGCATATACATCTTCATGCATACATCCATTTTCACATTCATACATCCACACTCCCATCTCCACATCCACACATCCACATACATACATCCATTTCCACATTCCCATTCATATAACCCCATATGCCTTCACATCTAATCTTTTACATCACATCCATTCTCGCCCTATCACAACCCATATACATCTTATCCTATCACATACACTTCTTACCTCATCCCATACACATCTTAATTCATCTTATCACCTCCTAACTTATTTCATAAGCATCTTATCACCTCTTATCACATCTTATACACCTCTTATCACATCCTATCACATACACTTCTTACCTCATCCCATACACATCTTAATTCATCTTATCACCTCCTAACTTATTTCATAAGCATCTTATCACCTCTTATCACATCTTATACACCTCTTATCACATCTTATCACATCTCGTTTCTATTTATAGAATACAAGAGAATTCTTATATTTGATATAAGATTTCTTTACACATTTATTTATGCATAAATTCTATTTAAGGAGATTAATACTTTCGAAGTAAAAATCAATCTTTTATGCATCTTCTTATGCATAAATTCAATTTGGTAGGAATTACACTTTTAGAATAAAAGAATTTCTCTTATGCATCTAAGTTATGCATAAAATCCATTTATGATGAAAATCACACTTTTAGTATAAAAGAATATCTTTTATGCATACCTCTATGCATGAAATCCAAATATAATAAAAGTCACACTTTTAAAATAAAATAATCAACTTTTATGCATACCTTTATGCATGAAATTCAAATATAATAAAAGTCACACTTTTATAATAAAATAATCAACTTTTATGCATACCTCTATGCATGAAATCCAATTATGATAAAAGTAACACTTTTACAATAAAATAATCATCTTTTATGCATACATCTATGCATGAAATCCAAATATGATAAAAGTAACACTTTTATAATAAAATAATCAACTTTTATGCATGAAATTCAAATATGATAAAAGTAACACTTTTATAATAAAATAATCAACTCTTATGCACACTTCTATGCATGAAATTCAGTTGTGATAAAAGTAACACTTTTATAATAAAATAATAAACTCTTATGCATACTTCTATGCATGAAATTCAATTGTGCTAAAAGTAACACTTTTACATTAAAATAATAATCTTTTATGCATACCTCTATGCATGAAATCTAATTATGATAAAAGTAACACTTTTATGTTAAAATAATAATCTATTATGCATACCTCTATGCATGAAAATCAATTATGCATAATATAAAAATCAATTTCTCTATGAATATCTTCAATTAATCTAGGATGATAATTCCTAGAATATGGTAGGAAGTCCTCTTTTTATGCTTTGAATGAATTTATTTTATGCGTAATTTTTATAAAAATTTTGCCATAGCTCCGCTGCTATGACTGATAAATCTCAAATTTTCTAAGGGATAAAGCTTATCATTAAAGAAATAATTAGAATGGTCTCTAATTGGATCATCAATCCATAATGGATTGAATCATCAATATACATAAACTAAAAGCATAGAAAAAAGCCATTAATTTGGCCTCAAGCATAGCTTAATCTTGGATTAAGAAAAAGCTTCATTTGGATTGAGAATGGGTCATGAGTATGACCATTTCTTGAGTGAGAGAGAGAAATTACATAAAAACCATTAGAATTAAGCATAAATGGAAATTTATGTAATTCTTAACTATCATTAATCAATTAACTTTAATAGCATTCATCAAATTATGTAACTCTTCACTAACATTCATCAATTAACTTGAATAGCATTCAAAAACCATTCCAATTAAGCTTCTCAAGC
Organism: Cibotium barometz; assembly: GCF_041138505.1. Lineage (NCBI taxonomy): Eukaryota > Viridiplantae > Streptophyta > Polypodiopsida > Cyatheales > Cibotiaceae > Cibotium > Cibotium barometz. The sequence continues at coordinate 27,662,705 of NC_141104.1, forward strand.
TTGAGAGGGGTTGAGAAGAGAGAAACATTGAGAAATTATAGAAAATGATCAAAATTCACTAATTACCTTACAATTTGCTTGATTCTTTGTTCACGGTAGAGGCCCCCAACCAATCAATTGGTTAAGTATGTTGATGGAGCCACTAATGGGGATTGAAGAAAGAGGGAAGCTCCAAAAACTAGTGAATTATTAATGAATTCACAGTTCTTGGCTTAGGTGGAGTAGAGTAACGATGCATAAACACTATATATTTTTCAACAAGGAGTAGGCTTCTATTTATAGGAAAAATTGAGCTCCTAACCAAACAAACTGATTCTAGAATTTTCCAAATCAGTTTGGTCAATTTTTGACCATTTTTAGGTCAGTTAAGCTAACTTTTTGGAACTAGACTTGAATTAGGAGAGAGGAGAGATGAAATATCTCAATTTTTATGAGTTTAAAACTCATTCAAGCATGTGAAATATGCACCTCCTTTAAAGAACTCCCCTTCCTTACATATGTCATATTTTTAATATTGCTCATAGTTTTTTACTAATAAACCTTGTACATTTTCAACTCTTCATCTTATGTGAAATATGCACCTCCTTTAAAGAACTCCCCTTCCTTACATATGTCATATTTTTAATATTGCTCATAGTTTTTTACTAATAAACCTTGTACATTTTCAACTCTTCATCTTATGTGAAATATGCACCTCCTTTAAAGAACTCCCCTTCCTTACATATGTGTCAAAATGGAATCATTATACCCAAAATATCTCATATTTTTAATATTGCTCATAGTTTTTTTACTAATAAACCTTGTACATTTTCAACTCTTCATCTTATGTGAGCATTTACTCATTTTTGGATACCCAAAATATCTCATATTTTTAATATTGCTCATATTTTTTTACGAATAAACCTTGTACATTTTCAACTCTTCATCTTATGTGAGCATTTACTCATTTTTGGGTATCTTCTTTTACAAATTGGATTTATCTTCTCTCTACACATGGATTGATGCTATTGGCCCATAGGAACCTTAATTGGACCATAATCCAAAAATTTCTGAAAATCTAGACTCTTAGGCTAAGGTCCTTTATACACATTTCCAATTAATTTCAATTGCACATTGGAGAATTCTTTTTGAATTTCTGTTTCAGGGGAATTCATCTTAATTATAAGAGATATTTTTCAATCCAAAAATATTCAAAATCTGAATATTCTCTCTCTAGAATATTTTCTCTCTCTAGGTTAAAATAGTTAGAAACAAGGTCTTTATATTTCTGAAGAGGGATTGATTACAGGGAAAGATACTAGACATCAAAAAGGGGGTGGGGGAGGAATCTTACATTCTACCTCACTTAAAAAACGCGAGATGTCCTCATCTCGCAAACTAGGGTAATTTCGCAAGATGCACGAATATGAGACTTAGAGAAAATTTTTAATCAAGATTAACCACCAAGAAAAGTCTCAAAGAGAGCAAGATAAGAACAAGATTTAAACTTTATTCATTCTCGAAACTTATACAGTAAAGATAGAAGAACTCTTTACACTTCCATAAGCCCGTCCATCATATGGTCACAAAAGCAGCACTCACAAGCTACACAAGTATAAGGTAACTCATCTATGGGAATAATTCTGTTGGTTATTGCCGCACCTATCTCAGTGGTATGAGGTGATCTAACAAAAGGACCTCTGAGAGGCAAGCCAAAAACGGGGTAAAGGCATATCTTCTCATGAGGAAGAAAACACGCCAGTAAGAAGACCCGCTCAGAAAACCCAAGATGCCTTGATCTCATGATGCAGTAGTATCGGGGACCCAAACCCAAAGCTTCAATAACCATGGCTAAGCGGACATTGTTACAAAAGTGCTGCTGACCCCAGGGTGTTACCCTAGTTATGTCTTGATAGGTCCGCCATTTTGTCTGTGCTACAGAAGTTCCCAAGTGAGGGAAAAGTGAGCGCTCATACTGTTCTATAAAATCTTTCTTCACAGACTCTCTTGCGTCTTGAAGGTGAGAAATCATCATGGATAAAACTAATTCCTGTTGCCAAGCCATGAAGGAGATTAAGAAGAAGGAGATTGATGGAAGTAAGATTACTGTGAGCGATAAGTAAAAGTTACGACTTATATAAAGGAAGGAGTTAGCGTAACCTAGAAGCCAACAGTAACTTGCCACTGAAGTTTTACCATCTTTCCATGATTTGGGTTTGGCACATTTTTCTATAGAAGGCATTCAGAACTTTGAGATGAGGAGATAAAAGAAGTTCGTAAGCTAAATCACCTACTTTCTTTGGTCCACAATATCTGGGAGATAACTTCTTATACTTCCCAAGAGATAAAGAACTTCTTTTGGGCCGTACTCGAATGAAGACCAAAACCTTGATATCCAAAACATCGATTTTCACTTCTGAACTCATTGTTCTGAATCCTTAAAACAGGTGGGACTCTTGAGAAGTATTCAGGGAAAAGGTTCTTCCTTTTTTAAACAGAATCTTTCTTTTATTTTAGAGAGAGAATAATTATAAGATCAGAAAGGGAGATTCTTACTCCTGTATACCTCGAAGGCTGGGGGAGAATCTTACATTCTACCCCACTTGAAAAGTGCGAGATGTCCTCATCTCGTAAAGTAGAGGACAACTCTTTTTCTTAAGATCCAATTTATTATGGGGTTCCTTATATTCTGGTCAACCCAACAGAATACGGGAATAAATATCCCTTATATAGAACTCATCATTAAATAACAATTCATTTCAGATCATATCATTCATATCTTTAACACGATAATGGTCCATTAGATCGAAAAATTTTCTTTCTGAACATTCCTCCACGGGAATTTCAGTCAAGCAAGTTCTCAATTTGTCATCCCTTAACTTGATATACCGAGTCAAGTGTTAACAGTAGCAATTTGACAGCACAATCCACTAATCTCATAGTGATTTGCTGAAATCATTATCATCATTCCAGTTATGAATATCATCACAGGGACTCGTCCCATTCATTCTCATTGAGGTTTCACTCAGCTTATTACATTTCAACCAAATTTCAGGGATCATCATTTTTCAATCAGAATCCAAATCAATTCATCAGTTCTCAAACAGAATTAAAAATCATATCAACCACATTCGAAATCATCATCTAGATAGCTTTAACGCTTATAATTTCAAGTCTTAGATTTACTCGTATATACTGTCAGTAAAGAGCTGCAGTATACTCTCGGTATATACGGGTAGTCACAGCCCTTGGAATTATAAGGTAAATACCATCATATCTAGGCCTCAAGCAAGTCAGGGATTCTATATAATTACGGTATTTCCATCTGAAGACCCAATTACCAAATTACGAATTGCAGTTTGAATATCAAATTGTATGAATTATATCACACAATTATAACCTTTTTGTGCTTCTTGATAACTTTTTGACATATTTGGTTTCTCAGTTGATCTTTATTAGCCAAATGCTCTGATACCAACTGTGAGATCCATGTTCCCACCGAGCAACAGATTCGGGGTACTAGCAGCGGAAGTAGCACTTCTCGCACGGGACAGGGGTCCCACACTCGGGGCCTCACCCACCACGGATATCCGGATAAGAGACTAATCCGTCGGTTGTTCCAAAACCGAACCCGGAAAAACTTCCTTTACCGGAAAGCACGGGCGATTCCACCAGGATAACTTTTTACTCTAACGTAGTCAAGATCATTTCTGATCAAACTGATCCAATTGCATCTATAAGATATTTGGTTAGATCAAGGAAGAAACTTGCACTTGGATCATTGGGATCAACGCTTTTTTCCCCATCAAGAGGCACAGCCGTTGATTCCTATCCATAGAGCAATTACTGTCTGGGATTTACTTTATCTATCGTAATAACAAAAGTTGAGTCTCGATTTATGGATCCATCAGTCCAGCCTAACCCCATCCAATCCCATGGGTTAGCCAACCGCCCAACCACTGTAGTGATGGGATCCAATTTGGAATTTGGTTAGGTTTTGTCCCGGGTACCAAGGAAAAGAGTTCCAAGGCCCCCTAGCCGTCGGAAGTTCATGCAAACATAAAACTAGCCACACCACTTACACACCCAATATGAAATTGCCTTTTTCTTAGCATCAGCTAACTTTAAAACAATCCTTTAATGAAACCATAGTACCACTGATCACAATCTTCCAATTTATCCGGTTGATTCATAATTTCCCATCATTCCTTCATCAGAGTATCTATGGCATCATTGGCAACTAGAACGCTCACCACCTGTCCACTCAGGGGCCTTTTCAATAGTTCCTAGCCCATAATACTCGGCAATATAATCACTTATAAAAATCAAGATGGACTCTCGTTGAAGATCAGCAAGATCAACCAACAGATCCATAAAAAGAGCCATGGACTCATCCATTGAAGACCAGCAAGGTCAATCAACCAGATCCATGCCCGGTTTCAGAAAACAACTCTTACTCCTTGTTCCAATATCTTCCTCGACGCACGCGTGGGTATCCTAGGCGACCCAGAGCCCGACCACCGTATGGTCAGCACCCTCTAGGATCCTTCGCAGGTGACCTAGCGCTTCACTCATAGGCCGCTTCCTTGGTCCCTCATCCACCGTACCGGAAGCTCACCATTTTAATCGAACCGAGGCTGGTCAAGACCTCGGTCGACCTTGCTATGCGAGACGTCCTCCATTGACTCTCCGTCTCAGCAGTTGTAACTTTATCAGTTAGGTCTCCACGACCTTAATCACAAGACGGTCAAAATGCTTCCCTAGCATTCTTGACATAAAACAGCCATTTACAAACATCATTTACAAACAGTTTACAAATACAATTTCTATATTAACTCTCATTTTTCCACATTATCCCTCATTAATCCACATTACTTATTCCACATTCCATTTATATATGTACTCATCCAATCACATCATTTTCCATCTCTTCACTTCAGATTCCTTCACATCACATATCATATATTCACATCCATACATCCACATCCACATCCATACATCCACATCTACATGCTTACCTCCATTTTCACATCCTCATTAATACATCCACATCTCGTATCCACATTCATACATACACATCCATATCCACATCCATACATCCACACCCACATGCATACATCCACTATCACGTCCTCATTCATACATCCACATCCACATACATACATACATCCACATCCACATTCCCATTCACATCTATACATCCACATCTACATCCACATACATACATACATCCACATCCACATTCCACATTCACATCTATACATCCACATCTACATCCACATTCACATACATCCACATCCACATTCCCATTCACATCTATACATCCACATCTACATCCCTATACATACATACATCCACATCCACATTCCACATTCACATCTATACATCCACATCTACATCCACATTCACATACATCCACATCCACATTTCCATTCACATCTATACATCCACATCTACATCCACATTCACATCTATGCATATACATCCTCATGCATACATCCACATTCACATTCACATCTATACATCCACATCTACATCCACATTCACATCTATGCATATACATCTTCATGCATACATCTACATTCACATTCATATCTATACATCCACATCTACATCCACATTCACATACATCCACATCCACATTTTCATTCACATCTATACATCCACATCTACATCCACATACATACATACATCCACATCCACATTCCACATTCACATCTATACATCCACATCTATATCCACATACATACATACATCCACATCCACATCCACATTTCACATTCACATCTATACATCCACATCTACATCCACATTCACATACATCCACATCCACATTCTCATTCACATCTATACATCCACATCTACATCCACATACATACATACATCCACATCCACATTCCACATTCACATCTATACATCCACATCTACATCCACATTCACATACATCCACATCCACATTCCCATTCACATCTATACATCCACATCTACATCCACATTCACATCTATGCATATACATCTTCATGCATACATCCATTTTCACATTCATACATCCACACTCCCATCTCCACATCCACACATCCACATACATACATCCATTTTCACATTCCCATTCATATAACCCCATATGCCTTCACATCTAATCTTTTACATCACATCCATTCTCACCCTATCACAACCCATATACATCTTATCCTATCACATACACTTCTTACCTCATCCCATACACATCTTAATTCATCTTATCACCTCCTAACTTATTTCATAAGCATCTTATCACCTCTTATCACCTCTTATCACATCTTATCACATCTCATTTCTATTTATAGAATACAAGAGAATTCTTATATTTGATATAAGATTTCTTTACACATTTATTTATGCATAAATTCTATTTAAGGAGATTAATACTTTCGAAGTAAAAATCAATCTTTTATGCATCTTCTTATGCATAAATTCAATTTGGTAGGAATTACACTTTTAGAATAAAAGAATTTCTCTTATGCATCTAAGTTATGCATAAAATCCATTTATGATGAAAATCACACTTTTAGTATAAAAGAATATCTTTTATGCATACCTCTATGCATGAAATCCAAATATAATAAAAGTCACACTTTTAAAATAAAATAATCAACTTTTATGCATACCTTTATGCATGAAATTCAAATATAATAAAAGTCACACTTTTATAATAAAATAATCAACTTTTATGCATACCTCTATGCATGAAATCCAATTATGATAAAAGTAACACTTTTACAATAAAATAATCATCTTTTATGCATACATCTATGCATGAAATCCAAATATGATAAAAGTAACACTTTTATAATAAAATAATCAACTTTTATGCATGAAATTCAAATATGATAAAAGTAACACTTTTATAATAAAATAATCAACTCTTATGCACACTTCTATGCATGAAATTCAGTTGTGATAAAAGTAACACTTTTATAATAAAATAATAAACTCTTATGCATACTTCTATGCATGAAATTCAATTGTGCTAAAAGTAACACTTTTACATTAAAATAATAATCTTTTATGCATACCTCTATGCATGAAATCTAATTATGATAAAAGTAACACTTTTATGTTAAAATAATAATCTATTATGCATACCTCTATGCATGAAAATCAATTATGCATAATATAAAAATCAATTTCTCTATGAATATCTTCAATTAATCTAGGATGATAATTCCTAGAATATGGTAGGAAGTCCTCTTTTTATGCTTTGAATGAATTTATTTTATGCGTAATTTTTATAAAAATTTTGCCATAGCTCCGCTGCTATGACTGATAAATCTCAAATTTTCTAAGGGATAAAGCTTATCATTAAAGAAATAATTAGAATGGTCTCTAATTGGATCATCAATCCATAATGGATTGAATCATCAATATACATAAACTAAAAGCATAGAAAAAAGCCATTAATTTGGCCTCAAGCATAGCTTAATCTTGGATTAAGAAAAAGCTTCATTTGGATTGAGAATGGGTCATGAGTATGACCATTTCTTGAGTGAGAGAGAGAAATTACATAAAAACCATTAGAATTAAGCATAAATGGAAATTTATGTAATTCTTAACTATCATTAATCAATTAACTTCAATAGCATTCATCAAATTATGTAACTCTTCACTAACATTCATCAATTAACTTGAATAGCATTCAAAAACCATTCCAATTAAGCTTCTCAAGCTTGAGAGGGGTTGAGAAGAGAGAAACATTGAGAAATTATAGAAAATGATCAAAATTCACTAATTACCTTACAATTTGCTTGATTCTTTGTTCACGGTAGAGACCCCCAACCAATCAATTGGTTAAGTATGTTGATGGAGCTACTAATGGGGATTGAAGAAAGAGGGAAGCTCTAAAAACTAGTGAATTATTAATGAATTCACATTTCTTGGCTTAGGTGGAGTAGAGTAATGATGCATAAACACTATATATTTTTCAACAAGGGGTAGGCTTCTATTTATAGGAAAAATTGAGCTCCTAACCAAACAAACTGATTCTAGAATTTTCCAAATCAGTTTGGTCAATTTTTGACCATTTTTAGGTCAGTTAAGCTAACTTTTTGGAACTAGACTTGAATTAGGAGAGAGGAGAGATGAAATGTCTCAATTTTTATGAGTTTAAAACTCATTCAAGCATGTGAAATATGCACCTCCTTTAAAGAACTCCCCTTCCTTACATATGTCATATTTTTTATATTGCTCATAGTTTTTTACTAATAAACCTTGTACATTTTCAACTCTTCATCTTATGTGAAATATGCACCTCCTTTAAAGAACTCCCCTTCCTTACATATGTCATATTTTTAATATTGCTCATAGTTTTTTACTAATAAACCTTGTACATTTTCAACTCTTCATCTTATGTGAAATATGCACCTCCTTTAAAGAACTCCCCTTCCTTACATATGTGTCAAAATGGAATCATTATACCCAAAATATCTCATATTTTTAATATTACTCATAGTTTTTTACTAATAAACCTTGTACATTTTCAACTCTTCATCTTATGTGAGCATTTACTCATTTTTGGATACCCAAAATATCTCATATTTTTAATATTGCTCATATTTTTTTACTAATAAACCTTGTACATTTTCAACTCTTCATCTTATGTGAGCATTTACTCATTTTTGGGTATCTTCTTTTACAAATTGGATTTATCTCCTCTGTACACATGGATTGATGCTATTGGCCCATAGGAACCTTAATTGGACCATAATCCAAAAATTTCTGAAAATCTAGACCCTTAGGCTAAGGTCCTTTATACACATTTCCAATTAATTCCAATTGCACATTGGAGAATTCTTTTTGAATTTCTGTTTCAGGGGAATTCATCTTAATTATAAGAGATATTTTTCTATCCAAAAATATTCAAAATCTGAATATTCTCTCTCTAGAATATTTTCTCTCTTTAGGTTAAAATAGTTAGAAACAAGGTCTTTATATTTCTGAAGAGGGATTGATTTTACAGGGAAAGATACTAGACATCAAAAAGGGGGTGGGGGAGGAATCTTACAATTTAAGTACACCAACATGAAGAGCTCATCAAACTTAGAAACTTCTATAACTAGATTGCAGTCTAATTCTTAGGGCAACTTAGTCAAAATCCATAACTAGATTGCAACTTAGTCAAAATCCATAAATTTGGTGTTTCATGGCTTTAGAGTAAAAATTTTTCTTGAGGGGAGCACTATGTTGCGTGCATTCAAGGTTGAGGTCCTTTGGCAGGTGTAATAGCGTAATGAAAATGGTCATATAAATGCATTTACCTTGGCCAAATACCTTACAGGCAGGGTTATGCATGAGATCTATGGTCACTTAAGATAAGTGCAAAAAGATGTTTTTAAAAATATATTGATCTATATCATGTTGAATAGGCCGAGTTTTTGTAGGCAGGTTTTTAGCAAGTTAAGGGGCACTAATGGACCAAGTTTGGGCTTTGTCAGGTCTCATGCAGGCAAGCTGGGTGAAAAAAATAGGTAGTTTGTAGCTTTGTTTTTTTTAATAACTAAAAATATTTATCCACCATGGATATGAAGTTGGGACAACTTTTGGCATGCTTGTCCCCATAGTGGATAGCTAAACCATCATATGAAATCCTATTGAATTTCTAATAAGAGATTTTTAAAACTAACTATATTTACGAGGCTGACAAAATTGTAGGAAAATTTCGGTAGAGTCTCCCCGACATTTCAAACAAATTTTCCATTGAAATAAGGTAAACAGATTAAAAAGAATCAAAGAAAGGGTGCACAAAGAATCATATTTACCTTTTTTGTGATTAAATAGCTTAATTAATGAGATTAAGCATACTTAATCTCAACTTAAAAAGAGTGTAAATTTGTTAAAAAACATGAAAATTTCTTGAAATAAAATCATGCATGAAATTGCACAAAGGTATGGCAAAGCTTCATTAAGGATTCGATATAATCCCTAATGTTGCTTTTTTGATGAAAAAGCAACAAAATAACAAGTGTAGACAGGTGCCTACTAGACTCTTTAGGTACGAGACTCTCTACGGTTGATCGTAGATGCTAGAGGGCAAACATAGGGGAGATGGAATCCAGAGATGAAAAGTGTTTTTATCTTTGTCTTTGAGGGGGATTATAATAAATTTTTAGCATAAGAATGTATATTTTTCAAACAAATATAAAAAATTACCTAAAACTACCAAAAATACATCCTAACTGACATTCATCGATTTGTTATTAATAAATAATTAATTATACCATTTAACCCTAAAAATTTCCTTAATTTGGCCATAGCATGTATGTTCTAGATGTCAGATTGGGATGAGATTTGGGGTGTGCATACTCCATGATGAGAAACACTCCTGCCAAATAGTATCATAATCAAATAAGCATAGGTTCCCTAAATTAGCAATCTGTGAGTAGTGGGCCTCTTTAGGATAGCACGTAACTAGGCTTGTCAGTTTGACATGATACTTCACAAGTAGCTAGGTTATAGTGTTAGTAAAGTAGGCACATAAGATTTTTGGAGTTAGAAAGCCCCCCTTACTAGTAGGTGTTTTTTTCATAGGAAGACACCTACACACCTTACTAGTGGGCCTCTTTAGGATAGCACGTAACTAGGCTTGTCAGTTTGACATGATACTTCACAAGTAGCTAGGTTATAGTGTTAGTAAAGTAGGCACATAAGATTTTTGGAGTTAGAAAGCCCCCGTTACTAGTAGGTGTTTTTTTCATAGGAAGACACCTACACACCTTACTAGTTAGAAAGCCCCCCTTACTAGTAGGTGTTTTTTTCATAGGAAGACACCTACACACCTTCTAGCAATGCCGAATACATATTTAGACATGGAAATTATTGGACATGATGGAAACTTCAAGATAGTCACACCACTTACACACCCAATATGAAATTGCCTGTTTCACAGATTCAGCTGTCTTTAAAACATACTTTTAATGAAACCATAGTATCACTGATCATAAGCCTCCAAAATATCAAGCTTGAATTCTAATTTCCAATCATTCCTTCATCGGTGTACCTATGGCATCATTGGCAACCAGAACGCTCACCACCTGTTCACTCACATGAGCCTTTTCAATAGTTCCTAGCTCATAGTACCCGGCAATATAATCACATAAGAAAATTGCATCCACATCATATCACATACATTCCATCCACATCTATCCTTATCACATCACATTCATTCCATCCATATCACATCACATTCATTATTACATCCACATTACATCACGTCCACATCTATCCACATCACATCTCATTCATTCCATCTATCCACATTACATCACGTCCACATCTATCCACATCACATCTCATTCATTCCATCCACATCTATCCATATCTCATTTCATCCATTCACATCTCATCTCGTTCATCCACATGCATCAATTCATTCACATTCACATATATCCACATCCATCCATTCATTCTCATTCACATCTATCCACATCCATCCATTCATTCACATGCACATCTATCACTTCACATCTCATTCTCATCCATTTACATCACATCACACCATTCACATATCATCACATCTCATCACATTCACATCCACATCCATTTACATCGCATCACATCTCATCCACATCTCATCACATCCACTCACATCTCCTCACATCACATTCACATCTTATCACATCACATACACATCTTATCACATTCACATCCACATCCACATCCATTTACATCACATCACATCTCATCTCTACCCCAATTCACATCACATCTCATCACATCCGTTCACATCACATCTCATCCATTCACATCTCATTACATCATATTCACATCCATTTACATCTCATCATATCATATTCACATCACATCACATCCATTCAGATATCATCACATCACATTCACATCCATTCACTTCTCATTGCATCCATTCAGATATTATCACATCACATTCACATCCATTCACATCTCATCACATCCGCTCACATCTCATCACATCCATTCATATCTCATCACACCCATTCACATCTCATCGCATCCACTCACATCTCATCATATCCATTCATATCTCATCACACCCATTCACATCCATCACATTCATTGCATCCACATCACATCACATACATTCCATCCACATCTATCCTTATCTTATCACATTTATTCCATCCATATCACATCACATTCATTCCATCCACATTACATCACGTCCACATCACATCTCATTCATTCCATCCACCTCTATCCATATCTTATCACATCCATTCACATCTCATCTCATCCATCCACATCCATCCATTCATTCACATTCACATCTATCCACATCCATCCATTCATTCTCATTCACATCTATCCACATCCATCCATTCATTCACATGCACATCTATCACTTCACATACTCATTCTCATCCATTTACATCACATCACACCATTCACATATCATCACATCTCATTGACATCTCATCACATTCACATCCACATCCATTTACATCGCATCACATCTCATCCACATCTCATCACATCTAGTCACATCTCCTCACATCACATTCACATCTTAGCACATCACATACACATCTTATCACATTCACATCCACATCCACATCCATTTACATCACATCACATCTCATCCACATCTCATCCACATCTCATCACATCCATTTACATCACATCTCATCCACATCTCATCACATTCACATACACATCCATTTACATCACATCACATCTCATCCACATCTCATCACATTCACATCCACATCCATTTATAGCACATCACATCTTATCCACATCTCATCACATCCACTCACATCTTATCACATCGCATTCACATCTAATCGCATTCACCTCCACATCCATTTACATCACATCACATCACATCGCATTCACATCTATTCGCATTCACCTCCACATCCATTTACAGCACATCACATCTTATCCACATCTCATCACATCCACTCACATCTTATCACATCGCATTCACATCTAATCGCATTCACCTCCACATCCATTTACATCACATCACATCGCATTCACATCTATTCGCATTCACCTCCACATCCATTTACATCACATCACATCTCATCCACATCTCATAACATCTAGTCACATCTTATCACATCGCATTCACATCTTATCAAATCGCATTCACATTTAGTACTGTTTTCTACTTTCGAATACCGATGGGACTTTTCTAAGTTTCTGCCATGCTTGGCCTAGTTAAAGGTACTTTTGTTCTCGATGGATATTTTCATATTCTTTCTGAAATTTCTCAAGTGAAATATATTCAATATTCTTCTTTTTGAGTAAAAGATTCATGGGATTTACAAAAATCAATTCTACGCATATTTTCTAATAAAATTAATAATGCTAAAAATTCCACTTTTGATAAATACTCATAATTTGAATTATGCCAAAAATTCCTCTTTTACCATTTAATTACTTGGATCTCAAATATAATGAGAATTCATCTTTTTGTATAAAAATAAATTTACCAAAATTTACTCTTTTCTCATAGTCAATTAATTATGCATAATTATAATTTTTTTTCTCATGAATATGATGAAAATCTTTCTTTTTGCATAGGATGTCCAATCCTAGAATATGGTAGGAAGTCCTCTTTTAGAATTATGCATAAAATAAGATATGTATTATTTTCTAAAAATTTTACCATAGCTTCGCTGCTATTATTGATAATTCTTAATTTTTTTCTAAAGAACAAAAAGCTTGTAATGAAAATATGATAATAGTTCCTCTTTTATGCTTAAAATCAAACTATGAATTTAAATCATAATTTTAACCATAATCATAAACTTGATTATGATTATCCCACTAGATTAAGCTAATTCCATTATTTCTCTTTTCCCAAATTGATAGGATAATCTATTTCTCATTTAGAATAAATCAAAGTAGTTTTTAACTACTTATAAATAATCTAAAAGAATTAACCATTATTTTGTTAACACAAAATCATAAAAAAACCATTTTCTTAATCTCTAGCTTATCAAGCCTACTAGAGTTTAGCTTTGAATTAAGAGACTATCATTGAGAAGCATCCTTTTTCAAGGGATTTAGCCATAAAGATGGCTATTCTTTTAGAGAGAGAGATTTACTTTAAAGAAAGCATTAAAATAAGCATAAAGACTAACTTTCTCTTAATTAAGTATTAAGACTTTAAGGGAAAGCTTGATTTGAATTAAAACATTCATTTAGAAAACTTCTCAAGCTTGAGAGGGGTTGAGAAGAAGAAAGTCATTGAGATAAATTGGAAAAAACCATAAAAAATGATTTTACCTCCAAGTTTGGCTTGATTCTCTATTAGCAATGAAGCCCCCGACTAATCAATTGGTCCACCAAGTGGAGAAGAGCAACTCCAAGAGTTGTTGTAGAGAGAGAGAGAGAGCTCCAGGCTCCCAAGAGAGAAGAAAATTTAAGGGATAATAGAAAATATGATTATTTTAATATAATACTGGAATGGTATAGCTCCAATATTTTTTTACAAATGACTGAGGGTCTATTTATAGGTGAGGGAGGCCACTAACCAAGTCCAACTAGGTTCTAGAATTTTCCAGGTTCAATTTGACTCAATTAGGATAAGATTTGGACCAGTTTGGCTCCCTTTTTGATTTGGTTTGATAATCCAGGAGAGAGGAGAGATAAAAATATCACAAATTTTTTGAATTAAAAACCCTTCCACACATGTGAAAAAGGCGCCTACCTCAAGAGTTCCCCTCTCCTCTCACCAAGGTGTCAAAAATGCATCATTATTTCAAAATATCTCATTTTTTTAGTAACATCTCATAATTTTTAACTAATAAACCTTGTACTCGGTCAACTCTTCATCTTATGTGAGCATTTACTCATTTTTGGGTATTTTCTTTTATTCTTTTAGATTTATCTCATTCCAACACTTGGATTAATTCAATTGGCCCATTGGAACCTTAATTGGACCATAATCTATTTTTTTAAAAAAATGTAGACCCTTAGGCTAAGGTCTCTTATACACATTTTCAATTAATTCCTAATGCACCTTGGAAAGTTCATTTTGAACTTCTATTTCAGGGGAATCCATTTTAGACACTAGGAGGATTTTTATATCCAAAGATATCTCAATTTTGGATTATCTCTCTCTATCTCTCTCTAGGCCAAAACAGGGTAAAACAAGATCTTTCTTCTATTTCAGAGAGGGGAATAATTTCAAGAACAGAAGGGGAGGTTCTTACACCTTTACACCTCAAAAGCTGGAGGGAGGAATCTTACAAAGGTCTTATGAAACATGAAGGGGCCGATGAAGATGAAGAGGATGATGACGATGAAGGGGCAAAAGTGACAAAGAAGGATGCCACAAAGGAAGAGAAAAAAATAAAGGCATGAGGGGAAGAAGATGACTCTGATTGGAGTATGATGAAAGCAATTTTGAGGATAGCTCTCAAAGGATCGAGGAAACCCTAAAAGTTGATGAAGTGGGTCATGCAGTAACACGGGCAGGGCACTGTTTTACTTGTTTGATTAGTTTTATTATTAAATAGTCCAGATAATAACATACATGAGCTAGTTATATGTCAAGAGATGCTTGTCAAGAGGTGAGGGGTTTGATTATTACATAGTTGGAATACCAACATAGATGAATAAGTTATGGATCCAGAGAAGCTTAGCAAGAGGTGAAGTGCCAAATGCACCATTGCTTTGCAGTACTTCATCCAAATATATGGCTTGAGAAGGAATGGCCATCACCAAACTGGCTGTTTGCCCATAAGATCAAATGTGAGGGGCCGAGCATCGGAATGGGGCTTGATGTAGCCTCCACATTGTTTGTGCAGATGCTGGCTCTTCCATGTGGCATGCTTGGCATCGAGGTAGAGTCGAAGGATATGGATGTCCATGCGGTCTGCGATCTTGGTGAGTGATGCCTATTGGACATGCCAATCGAGTAGGATTTGTATGGCCTGCTCAAATTCTGTGCGGTCCAAGGGGTCATGCTAGTTGGGGGGGTCCACCTCCTCATGGTCTTGTGGGGGTTGGTGTGGGATCTTGCCCTCCTTCAGGGGGGTGGGTGAAAAGAGGTCGGTGGGGTGTACCTCAACCCTGATTACTAGATCTGACCAAGTCAATGGTGTGAGGCAATCCTGTCCATAAAGAGTTTTTAAGGGATTCATTTTGTTGCCACAGTGATAGGAAACATTGTAAGAAAATTCTACTAGGTGCAAGTAATTTATCCATCTTCAAGGTTCTTGACCACAATAATATCAAAGAATGTCCTCGTTCACTTGGTTTACTCTTTTTGTTTGGCCCTATTAGTTTCTAGGTGATAGGCAGTGCTGAGATTCAAAGAAGATCCTACTACCTCAAAGAAAGCGATCAAAAAACTAGAAGTGAACTTGGTGTCTGTCGCTTACAATCCTTCTATGCAACCCATACAATATGAACATTTCCTTTAAGAAGACCTTAGCAACATTAAGTACAATGTTGTATGTCTTCTTTGTAAGAATTAGATGGCCAAGCTATCTACTATTACAAAGATAGAGTCATAACCTGAATAACACTGAAGGTAGCGTTGTGATGAAACCCATACTTATGCATTCCCATTTCATTTATAGGATGTACAAAGGGTGTAGCCTTCCAGAGATTTTGAGGCATGTCCAAAGGTTATAACCTTCTAGACATTTTGAGGTGTGTCCAAAGGGTGTAACCTTTTAGGTATTTTGATCCGTTCAACTTTGAGTCTTTGGCACACTAGGCACTAACAAACATGGTGTAGCCTTCCACGCATTTTGAGGTATGTCCAAAGGTTATAACATTCTAGGAATTTTGGGATATTTCCAAAGGGTGTAACCTTCTTGGTATTTTGATTTGTTTAGCTTTAAGTCTTTGGAACACTAGGCACTAAGAGACATGGTGAAATACATCCTTCTTGATTCCATGCTAGAAGAAACTCTTTTTTATTAACATATAGGCTTTTATGTAACCATGATATCCCACTATGTGCTTCTGTCAAGATATTCTTCTTTTAATGCCATCCTCATTTGGAATACACATTCGATTATTATTGAAATATATGTTGTGAGATATCAAGTTCATCTCTAGATAGTGTTAGTGTGACACATGTGTGGTGTGCATTATAGCGGTAGGAGTGTAAGGACACTAATCGATCATGTTGCCTAGTGGCCAAGTGTGTGGACATTTGGTGTTAATGATAACTTTCATCGTCACATGACTATAATGCAACAGATAGAAAGCTTGTTTTTCATAAATGTGTTTAAACTACTTAAACATTAGATTTGGAGTCCTGTAGAATGGAACAAGATAAGGGTATATGTTGCTGTGCAAATTTGGTAGTCGGATATTAGCTAGGTGATAAAAAGAGGATTGATGAGCTTATCCACAATCTACCCTCCAAGTCAATGCCTAATTCAGGTATAGACAATAGCACTCAACCTCCTGTTGGTTTATTTTCTGGGTTTGGAGAGAAACTATTGCATCATGGACGAAGGTTCTCGGTAAGCAAGTTCAAGTTAAAGATCCATTAGGTAACTATATGCCCTAATGCTTAATTGCATTTTACCTGAATAGCTATAAATTTTGAGGGAATGCCTAGTTTTGCAAAGTTCTTTCAGATTTGGAATCCTTGTTTTTAGTAGATAACTTTTGACTATTTGATCACCCCAATCGAAGCTATGAATCAAAAGTTATGGCCTATACAAGGTAAGGGTGTCTCCAAGATGAAGTGGCCCAAGTAAGCTTAAAGGGGGTCCTCGTTTGGTAAAACATGGTATCAGATGATGTCAGATGCCTAAAAGGATTTATAGGTATGTTCTTCATCATGGTGTCTAGGGGCATACCAATTCTTGAGCCTATTGGAGTAGGTATGGTATGTTTTTAGTAAAGCTAAAGTCATATTTACTACTTTTAGCACTTCCCTCCATCTAAATGGTGCCATATTTCATAAGAATACTCCTTTATATTTCCCAATTGTGTCTATGAGAGGGATTTGGGATCAAAGGTTAGAAAGTCAATTTTCAACACTCTGGATATTTTCAGAAAGTATGTTG
The DNA here is from genome assembly GCF_041138505.1 of Cibotium barometz. NCBI lineage: Eukaryota > Viridiplantae > Streptophyta > Polypodiopsida > Cyatheales > Cibotiaceae > Cibotium > Cibotium barometz. Next base: position 27,680,689 of record NC_141104.1, read on the forward strand.
CTTTTTGCATTTTGATGATAGGATTGGTACTGAACTAGATCCATGTTACTAAATTCAATGTATATATGTCATGGGGGTGAAATAGAATGCCCACCATCTAGGGACTCTAAGTCAGTGTTTTTATCTGTCTCATGAGGACAGTGTAAATTTGGCAAAGAACTGAGTTGAAAAGTCAAAGTTTGACCATCATGGAGTCTTTTGAAAGTTGGAAGGCACCAAGATTTATTCTAACACCAATTAACACCTTTGCAAAGTTTGAACCAATTCAGGTTGGGGCACCATGGTTAAAGGTCATAAACACAGCTTCAAAACACAATGTGGATGACTAGTGTGAACAGGCCTAGGGGTCCATGTTTTATAAAATGGGGCTCTTCTACCTATCATATGGCAACATGGTTTTGCATAGGGGTAGAAAGTCCTATGGAATACATGCATATCAAAGGTCAAGTTGTTCTGGGTATAAATTCTATGTTTTCTGATTACTCCAAGACGGCGGTCCCGGACAAAGATTTGACTATTTGGCCAAACACAGGTAGTAAAACTCCACGTTTGGCAATTTAGGGGTCTTCCACCTATTAGTTGAAACGATTAGGGTTGGCTACTCAAGGATGGAGTGACAACATGGTGTAGGAGCACCATCCATGGACAAAGAGAAGGGAAAGGTTTCCATGAAAGCTTGATAGCTTGTAATCTTGATTAGTATGGTTAATTGTGATTAGTAATTTTGCATTGGCCTATATACCATGGCCCCCTTTTCACACACACTTATTATTGTCCACCCTCCTTGGCCTTTGGCCCATAAGCCTATGTCTCCCACTTACTCTTGGCCCTTGGCTTATTCCAACTTGTGCTTGGCCCTTGGCCTACTATGTACACTTCCCATGTGTCCACTGCACGTGTCCACTCTCGTGTCCACTCTCATGTGTCCACCGCTTCATCACAAACTAGGCCATGTGGTAGATGTATGTGTGAGCACTTTAGTCAAGGTCACGGGCACTTGTAGTAGCCTTGGACACAAAGAGAGAGAGTATCAAGGACTATGAGTTTAGGGACTTGAGGCACTAGTCACGGACTATCAAGTAAGAGGAAAACTTGGTATAGCATCCAGGTGTGCTAGGAGTATTCACTTGAGGGGAGGTGTTGAAATATACAAGTGAATAGGGTGTGTGCGGGAACAAGCCCTTGGCTAGAGGCTGTAAAAGAGAATCTGTAAATGTGAGAGAACCTGTGAAAAGGTGAGAAGAATCTATTGGGAGAGAATAAAGGGTAGCATGAGGAGATTTAGGAGGTGTGGAGATATTTTGGGAGAGGTGGAGAGAATCAAGCAAAAGAGGTGGAGTGAATCAAGGAGAAATCAGTGGAGTGAGACGCTTGGATGTAAACTCTATAAATTGAGGCATTGGCCTAATGAGAACTTGCTAGTTTTTGATTATCCATGCCTACATTAAGCTATTAGTTCATTGCTCACTAACCACATTTTAATTATCGTCTAATCTCTTTGTTAATGATGTTGATTCTAGCATTTGATCCACTATAGCTCCTCACATTACTGTAATTTTAACAATGTGGACATGGGTAGATGCGAATGGATGAGATGTGTGTGATAAGGATAAATGTGGATAGACGTGATGAGATGGAATATGATGTGATGTGATGAGAATATGATGTGATGAGATGGAATATGATGTGATTGGATGAGAATGGATAAATGTGATGAGATGGAATATGATGTGATCGGATGAGCATGGATGAAGGACTATGGGAATACATATGATTGGACGTGGATTAAGAAATGCAGATTGATCTGAAACAATGTAGAAAGACGAGAGTTCGTTATAGAAACTGTATTTATGACTTGTTTTTAAATGACTATGGATGAGGTCGTGTGGAGACCTAAGTGATAAAGTTGCAAACAGCTGACGGAGAGTCAATGGAGGACGTCTCGCCGCGTAGCAAGGTCGAGCCTCGGTTCGATTTAAATGGTGAGCCTCGGTTTGATTTAAATGGTGAGCTTCCGGTACGGTGGATGAGGGACCAAGGAAGCAGCCTATGAGTGAAGCGCTAGGTGACCTGCGAAGGATCCTAGAGGGTGCTGACCATATGGTGCTCGGGCTTTGGGTTGCCGAAGATACCCACGCATGCATCGAGGAAGAAAATAGAACAAGGTGTTAGAGTTGTTTTCTGAACTTGGTCATGGATCTGGTTGATTGACCTTGTTGGTCTTCAACAAGGTCAACGGATGAGTCCATGGCTCTTTTATATGGATCTGATGGTTGATCTTGCTGATCTTCAATGGAGAGTCCATCTGGATTTTTATAAGTGAATATATTTCCGGGTACTATGAGCTAGGAACTATTGAAAAGGCCCCTGAGTGAACAGGTGGTGAGTGTTCTGGTTGCCAATGATGCCATAGGTACACCGATGAAGGAATGATTGGAAATTAGAATTCAATCGGATATTTTGGAGGATTATGATCAGTGATACTATGGTTTCATTAAAAGATTGTTTTAAAGACAATTGAATTTGTGAAACATGCAATTTTGGGTGTGTAAGTGGTGTGACTATCTTGAAGTTGCATGAAGCGCCGTCTAGGGGGCCTGGGAACTCTTTTCCTTGGTACCCGCCAGGACAAAGCATAACCAAATTCCTAAAAGGATCCTATCACTATAGTGGTTGGGCGGTTGTCTAACCCATGGGACTGGATGGGGTTAGTAGGCTGGACTGATGGATCCCTAAAATGAGACTCAATTCTGTTATGGTATGATAGATGAAGTAAATCCCTATCACTATAGTGGTTGGGCGGTTGGCTAACCCATGGGACTGGATGGGGTTAGTAGGCTGGACTGATGGATCCCTAAAATGAGACTCAATTCTGTTATGGTATGATAAATGAAGTAAATCCCAGATAGTCCTTGTTCTATGGAAAAGAATCAACGGCTGTGCCTCTCAATGAGGAAAAAAGCGTTGGTCTCTATGATCCAAGTGCAAGTCTCTTCCTTGATATGACCATGTGACTTACGGGTTCGGTCGGATTAGTTTAGTTAGATAAGGCTCTTGACTACGTTAGAGTAAAAATATCCTGGAGGAATTGCCCGTGCTTTCTGGGCGAGGGAATTTTTTTCAAGTTCGATTTTGGAAGAAACGAGGGATTAGTCTCTTGTCTGGATATCCGTGGGTGAGGCCCTGAGTGAGAGGCTCTGCCCTGCACAAGAAGTGCTACTTCCGCTGCTAGCACCCCCAAATTCGTTGCGCAGAGCAAGCAGGGATCTTTCATCAACAGTGGCCCTCAAATACCAAAGTGTGCGTCATACACTATCAAGATGTGGTTTGTGTAGAACCTGCATAAACTGGCTCTCGAAGTCAAGAGTGTAACTTAAATTTGGCTTGCTAATTGCGACATAGATCAAACTCCCCACAATCTTCTTGTACATAGTGAGATCCTCCAACACATAATCTGCTTCCGCACTAAGCTTGCCATTTTGATCTAATGGCACCGAGATTGACTTACAATCAGCCATCCCATACTTGGACAACATGTCCAATACATACTGTCTCTATGATAGCCAAATACCATCAGGTGTGCAAATGACCTCAATTCCCAAAAAATAGTACAGATCTCCCAAATCCTTCATCTGAAACTTCCTTTTGAGAAGAAATTTTGCATGCTCAATCTCATCCAAGTTGTCACCCCCAACAATAAGATCATCTACATAGATGATGATGATCATAGTACCCTTATCACTCTTGCACACATACAAACCCCTAGAGCTTGTGAGACCCCTGCCCGGTCCGCGTGCCCCCTCCAAGGGCACTGGCAGTGGAAGCAGCGTTAGCCTCTCAAGCAGGGCAGGGATCCACACTCGGGGCCTCGCCCACCACCCACGGATATCCGGACAAGAGACTAGCACGGAAGTTCCTCCGAAACCAAACCCGGAAAAACTTCCTTCTCTCGGAAGGCACGGGTGATTCCACCAAGAAAATCATCTAACGGGAGAATTGATCTAATGAGTCAAAGTCTTAACTAACCAAACTAATCCAACCAAACCCGAAAGTCACATGGTCAGATCAAGGAAGAGACTTGCACTTGGTCCATAGAATCACCACTTTTTTCCCCTTTAGCGAGGCACAGCTTGCTAATTCCCTTCCATAGAACAAGGGTCTCCCTAGGACTTAATCTAACTAACATAATTTAATCGTAACTATTTGTATCACACGAATCCCCCGATGCAGCCTAACCCCAACCGCGGCCCATGGGTTAGCCAATCGCCCAACCACTATATTGGTGGGATTCCTTTATAAAAATTTGGTTATGTTTTGCCCGGGTACCGAGGAAAAGAGTTCCCAGGCCCCCTAGCTGGCGGTTCAAGCAAAATTTAAAGTAGTCATACCACTTACACACCCAATATGAAATTGCCATTTTAATAGATTCGGCTGGCTTTAAAACAATCTTTCAATGAAATCATAGTATTACTGATCATAATCCTCCAAAATATTGAGTCCATTGTTTTACAAAATATATTATCCGGACTCTCTGTTGAAGACCAACTGGTCAACCAACAAGATCCAATATCAAAATTCAGTTCACAAAAGTAATTCTTTTTAGTTCATTCGTATCTTCCTCAATGTACACATGGGTGTCCTAGCAACCGCGAGCCCGTGTATCACCTGGTCCAGAACCCTCTAGGATCCTACTCAAGTGTCCTAGCACTTCACTCAGGGACCGCTTCGTCGGTCCTTGCCCATCGTTACCGGCGGAAGCGCATCATTTTAACCATACCGAGGCTGGTCAAGACCTCGGCAGGCTTTGCCGCAAGTGGCGTCCCTTGATGACTCCCTGCCAGCTATTGCAACAACGAGTCTCTCCTTAGTTAATCACATAACAAATGCTTCCTCCAGCATTGTGGCGTAAAACAATCCTTTAAAAGAAAACAGAGGTTCTATGCAAGTAGAATTCCTAGTTCGAGGCCTAATCACAATAGATTAAGAAATAGTTCTATACAAGAATATCAGGATTTTATAAAATTACTCTTCTTCCATTAATCCAATTTTGGCTAAATATCAGTTTGGTGATTTATCCTCATAAACATTTCTAAATATATTCTTTCCACCAATTTAATTATCAACCCTAATTTTTTAAGGTGGAATTATGGTGAAAATTCCTCTTTTGATATCAAAATTAATTTAAATCTTTTTCTACTTGAAATACCATAAAAATTCCTCTTTTAATTTAATACAAATATCTATTTTTTTGAATATGCTTAAAATTTCTCCTTTTTTTTGTATTTAAATGATTGAATTTCGAATGTCATGGGAATTCCTCTTTTATCATTTAAAAATTCTTATACATAATATAAATTTATCTAAAATTTCTTATTTTTTTTAAATTAAATAAAAAATATCCATTATTTTGAATATGCCAAAAATTCCTCTTTTTGTATTTAAATGATTGAATTCCAAATTTCACTGGAATTCCTCTTTTATCATTTAAAAATTCTAATGCATAAAATAAATTGATCATTCTTAATTAAATAATTATACATAATTACAAAAAAGTTTTCTTTTCTAAATATGGTCAAAATCATTCTTTTTACTTTAAATTTCTAAACCTACAATATGGTAGGAGTTCCTCTTTTAGTATTATGCATAGAAATAAGATATGTATCTTTTTCAGAAAAATTTGCCATAGCTTCATTGCTATTACTAATAATTTTTAAATTTCCTAAAAGAATAAAACCTTGTAATGAAAATATAATAGGAGATCTACTTTTAAGTTTAAATCTAAACTATGAATTTAAATCATAATTTGAACCATAATCATAAACTTAATTATGATTATCCCACTAGATTAAGCTAATTCCATTATTCCTCTTTTTCCAATTTGATAAGATAATCTATTTCTCACTTAGAATGAATTAAAGTATCTTACCTCAAGGATTAGCTTGTTTCTTTTTCTAAAAGTGAATCCCCCAACCAATCAATTGGTTTAGCAAGAGGAGAAGAGAGCTCCAAGAGTTGTTGAAGAGAGAGAGAGAGAAGCTCCAAGCTCCCCAAAAGTAGAGAAAAATTAAGGGATAATAGAAAATATGATTATTTTGAATGTAATACTGTCATGGTATAGCTCACAGATAAGAATACAAAGGAATGAGGGTCTATTTATAGGTGAGGGAGGCCACTAACTAAGTCCAACTAGGTTCTAGAATTTTTGAGCTTCAGTTTGACTCAATTTGGACAAGATTTAGACCAGTTTGGCTCCCTTTTTGATCGAGTTTGATCTAGGAGAGAGGAGAGATAAAAATATCACAATTTTTCGAATTAAAAAACCCTTCCATACATGTGAAAAAGGAGCCTACCTCAAAGGTCCCCCTCTCCTTACCAAGGTGTCAAAAATTCATCATTTCTCCAGAATATCTCATTTTCTTTTAAGTAATATCTCTTAATTTTAAACTAATAAACCTTGTACTCAGTCTACTCTTCATCTTATGTGAGCATTTACTCATTTTTGGATATTTTCTTTTATTCATTGGATTTATCTCATCTCAGCACTTAGATTAATCCTATTGGCCCATGGGAACCTTAATTGGACCATAATCCAAAAATTTCTGAAAATCTAGACCCTTAGGCTAAGGTCCCTTATACCATTTTTAATTGATTCCTAATGCACCTTGGAGAATTTATTTTGAACTTTTGTTTCAGGGAAATATATTTTAGATAGTAGAAGAATTTTTATATCAAAAAATATCTTAATATTGAATTACCTCTCTCTAGAAATTTTCTTCTCTCTAGGCAAAAACAAGGAAAAACAATATTTTCTTGTATTCTGAAATAGGAAATGATTACAAGGGATTGAGGTAAAAGCTTATTCATTATTTAGGCTACTGAGAATCTTACAGAGCCCATGTGCTCCACCATCCCTAAGACACTCATAACACATCACCTGCCTTTGCCTAAACCAATTGTGCACACTATAGTGCACCCATAGGGAAACCACCTCTTCTGTGTTTCCTCTATCCCACGAACTCTATAGAATGGCTGAATTTCCTCTAAAGAAACACCTGACCATGACACCACAATGTCACGGTTGTGGAATCGACCATTACTACAAGGATTGCCCTTTACAATTAGTTTCTCACTCCATAGTCAAAGGCATGCCATCCCTCAATGTGTTGAGCATTCAACATGGGAAAATATCGACTGTCCCATTGAATGTCATCACACGGTTGTTGCAGGCCAAGATAAAGGAGGCCACATCCCAAAAGAAACAACGCTCTAAGCACATTGGCAAAGGTGACGATCAGGTGAGCATCTGCACTGGCTCAACAAAGACCACATCATCCTCCTCGAGAGCGATGATCGTGCCGAATCGCCACTCCCCCATGCAATCCCCCAAAAACTCACGTAATAGAAAAAATAGTTGGCCACATATCCCAATGCCATCCTCGAGAAGAAATGTCTTCAAGAGGCCTAAGCATTGGTAGAGCACTACTAGGCTCAACTTGAACCGCCACCCATTTTTGTAAACTTTGACCCAATACCTGAGTGCGCGCCATCCCCCATAGGACCTGAACTTTTGCACACCAGGTAAGGCCGGAGCCCCCATACGCTCAAGGCCAAGGAAGATCCGTTTGCCAACATGGTGTTGACAAACGAAGATTTTCCTGACATGTGCCTTTGAATGCTCAGTGCCTATTCCACAGGCAGCAAAGCCCAAATCCCATGTTCACACTAAACAACTCGATGCAAACAGTGACACAAAGCCTGACAGAGACTTATGAGGTTCGCACACCAAATTTGCTGAGGTGTTTTCTCCTCCTACGTCAACCAAATCTCAACCTCCACCCCTGTCAAATAAGGACCACATCGAACTTCCATATACTATTGCTAGTCCACCTTATGATCAAGGCCATGCACTTGAGGAAGCTCCTCATCAACGCGACCTTTTTGGTCTCTCAACCTTCCTTTCCTCCCAAATCCAAATGTCCATTGGAACCTTGTTAAAAGGTTGTCCAAATTTATGGAATGACCTTTGGGATTGGATGGAACGCAAACTACATACTTCTATGGAGAAGGGAGCTAACTTAGATTTGTAGGATAAATCTAAGCCCCATCATCCTGAACTACTCCATCACCAGAACCCACAATCCAAAGGCAGACCAACAATTCAAGTAAATGCATTGGGCCACTACTTTGAAGGTGATGACACAAACATAGCCTTGCCCATTTCCTATAAATGGACATCAATCCTGGATGGTGGTTCTAGCATAAGCATCCTCACAAGAACCTGCTAGGAAAACTGGGGCCAACCACGTTGATCATGCCACATTGGTGATAAAGCTCGCGAATGGGAAATCTGGACAACCACTAGACATAGTGCATGACCTTAAGGTAAAAGTCTGTGACATGACCTTCAACCTCACATTTGTGGTCATGGACTTTCATAACGCCTCCTATGATGCCATCCTGAGTGTAAGATTCCTCCCCAGCCACTCAAGATGTCCAGTTTCTTCCCCTGTAATCAAGTCCCCTTTTGAGAATAACAAAAGATCTTGTTTCTACCAGTTTTGACCTAGAGAGAGAAAATGTTCTAGAGAGAGGTAATTTAGTTTTTACATATCTTTGGATGGAAAAATATCCCTTCTCATTAAAATAAATTCCCCCGAAATAGAAGTTTAAAAAGAAATTCCTAAGGTGCATTAGAAATAAATTATAATGTGCACAAAAGACCTTCGCCTAAGGGTCTAGATTTTTTGAAAATTTTGGATTAAGGTTCTTATGGACCAATAAGATAAATCCAAATGTAGGGAGGAGAAAAATTGAAGAATAAAAGAAAACCCCCAAAAAAGGAGTAAATGCTCACATAGGATGAAGAGTGAACTAAGGACCAAAGAAAACAATTAAAAAACTGAATTTTGACACCTCAGAGTGGGGATCTCCCCTCATGAAGGAGGTGCCTTTTTTCTCATCATTACCCCCAATTTTTAATCAATAAAATGAGAAATTTCATCTCTCCTCTCTCCTATTTCAAAACAAGATCCAAAAATTAAGCTGAATTGACCCAAAAATGATCAAAAATTGACCAAATTGATCTGGAAAATTCTAGAATCAGTTTGCTTGGTTAGAGGCTAACTTTTTCCTATAAATAGAAGCCTCCCCCTTTGTAAAAGCTTAATGGTGTTTATGCACTGTAACTCTACTCCTGTCCTGAGCCATCTATATTGAATTTCTTAATAATTCAATTGTTTTTTGGCCTAATCCTCTCCAAAGTGAATTGGTGGCCACTCTTGCTTCAAACAAGAGTAGAACCCTAAATCCCTCAAGCCAAAGGAGAGCTTACAAGCTTCATGTAAGCTAATTTTCTTACTTATTTATAAATTTTAAATCTATGATTTTCTTGATTTTTTTGTTTTGCAGTTAATTGAATTAAATTCAAATGCTATGCCTTGATGAAAAAGCCACCCCCTTCTCTTCTTTACATTCCAGCCTTTCTTAATCCTAGAAAGATTAACTAAGGGATTAATTAAACTCTTCTTATTGTTTACTCTCTTGAATTTAGAAAATGATGTAAATTAGAGTTCTATGAATCTAATTTGGGCTAATTTAAGTTAAATAAAGAATGAAAAAAATGAGAAATGGTCAGCCATACAAAGGAGGTTATTGTAAAATTTTCCAGAATTTTGTGGAAAAGAAAGTTTGTTTTTATGTTATTCCAAAAGAGTAATTCCCACCATTTTTGCATCTAAAAGAAATATTCTAATTACTCCATGTACATATTCACCTATGAATATGCACGGATATCAGTGATATTAATTATTAAATCTAATTTCTATGCATAGAAAGATGCATAATGGAAAGTTTTTTATTATAAAAGTGTTATTCTCATTAAATTTGATTTTTGTGCATAGAAAGATGTATAATGGAATTTTTTATTATTATAAAAGTGTTGTTCTCATTAAATTTGATTTTTATGCATAGAAAGATGCATAATGGAATTTTTTTATTATAAAAGTGTTATTCTCATTAAATTGGATTTTTATGCATAGAAAGATGCATAAGGGAAATTTTTTATTACAAAAGTGTTATTCTTATTAAAATTGATTTTTATGCATAGAAAGATGCATAAAGGATATTTTTTTATTATAAAAGCGTTATTCTTATAAAAATTGATTTTTATGCATAAATAGATGCATAAAGAAATTCTTTTTATTATAAAAGTGTTATTCCTATTAAATTTGATTTTATGCATAAATAGATGCATAAAAGGATTTTCTTTTATAAAAGTGTTATTCCCATTGAAGTTGATTTTTATGCATGAATAGATGCATAATTTTTTTTATCAAAATTAGAATTCTCTTAAATTCTATGTTTAAATCCTATGAGTATTTGATAAATGAATAATTAAATACTCTAAGAGAGAAATTTCTATCATTTTATATTCACACGGATTGTAAAAAGAAAATTCAAGAAATCTATCAAGATCGAAATATTCAGATAAATGATTATTTTATTCCTCATTGGAATTTGTGACTAAATTAGAAATCAGTTAAGTGAATATTCAAGAAAGAAATTCGGTAAAATAGTAACTGAATTATCAAACCTTTTCGAGAAAGATAGTTCAGGAAAAATCTTATCCGACTCGAACCGTGAATCAGACTATGATCAAGACCAAACTATGATCAAGACCAAACTCTTTTATCAGACTATGATCAAGACCAAACTCTTTTATCAGTTTTTCGAGGAAAGAAGGTGTGACCAGTTTAGAAAAATACTCTCAAAACTCCCACCAAATCTGAAACTAAGTTTGAGACCCTTGGAATTGATATGTGGATCAAGGTTATAGAATTCGAGGAATTTTGGTATGAAATTGAGAATGCCGATCAAGAAGTTTTGGGGATACTGATTCAAGAAACACTCCTTGTATTCAAAAGAAAATCAAACTGAAACTTGCATAGAAACCCTATTTTCCTCAAGGACTGTCTTACGCCACAATGCTGGAGAGAGCATTTGGTATATGTTTTTCTAAGGGAATCGGTTGCAACAGCTGTCGGGGAGTGTTCAAAGGACAGCTCACACGGCAAAGCCTTGACCAGCCTCGGTATGGTTGAAAAATGGCATGCTTCCAGTACGATGGGCGAGGGCCGATGAAGCAGTCCCTGAGTGAAGTGCCAGGACACCTAAGGAGGATCCTGGAGGGTTCTGACCAGGCGATGCACGGGCTCGCGATGCTGCCTAGGGACACCCATGCGTATGTTATGGAAGATATGTATGATGGACGAAATGATTATCGTAATCTGTTTACTGGATCTTGTTGCTGCCAGTGAGTCTCAACAGAGAGTCCAGAGAGTGATACTGTTTTTTGAGAAATAAGGGACTAGATGGAAATTTTGAGTTATGATATTTGTAACCAATAACTGTTTGCCAATGGATTATTTTATATGTTAAAGTTTTAAAGAGGAGTGTGTGCGTATCTGTATTCGAAAGCAAAAGTTAAGAAAGGCATTCAATTATGGGTGGGTGAGTAATTGTCTGGTTCTACCGATTCCAGTGGTTGGGTGGTGCTAACCCATGGGCCGGCTGGAGTTTTAATAATTAAATTGAAATAATAAAAATACGCTTAGAATTCGAGTAGTTAAATAAAACCCTGAAGAATTCTTCAAATGAGTAGATCAACGGTTGTGCGTGATTTCGGTTAGAAAAAAAGCGTTGATTTTCTCAAATGATTAGATCAACGGTGGTGCCTGATTTTGGTTAGGACAAAGTGTTGATTTCTTCAAATTAAGTCAGTGATAGTTTTCCGTCTATCTGGTTTATTCAGGTGAAGGATAGTTTAATCTCTTGAACCTGTTAGAAAATTCGTTAAGAAAATAAAAAAGGCAGAATCATCCCCATTTTTCGAGCAAGGGAAATTTTCCTGGTTTTGGTTTTCGGAATGACCAGCAGATTAGTCTCGTGTCCGGACATTCGAGGGCAAGGCCCCGAGTGGGAAACCCTGCCGCCTCGTGCATCTACTTCTGCTGTGCTGGTCTCACAGCTGGTATTAGAGCGCTATTGTAAACTTATGAAACTGTAGCAGAAATTGCCTAAAATTTTAAAGTAAATATGGGAAATAATGTTTTCACTTGTTAAGATTATGTTTGAAATGAACTTCATAAATTGAAAACTCATAAATTGAACTGGATTTTTAGATGGATACCCCAAATATGTCTAGCATTCCTGGACTCTCCGAGAGTCAGGATATAATCACCTTTGCCTTCGAAAATCTCATCAACTCTGCTACAACCCGAGAAAGCAGAGTGAGACTCACTCGTCACTTTGAGGATCTATATTTCCCTGATCCAATAGAGCGATGTCAGCATATGTGGTTCTCTGGAGGGCGAAGTATTAACGTCAATACCAATCAACGACAGAGACTCAGACAAAATATCTCGCTAGCCATGATCTTGATAAGGTTAGGAGTTGTTCATTATGTACAACTCTATAATCATTCACTCCAAAATTTTAGAATTTCTTGCCGTATTTTTAGACTTCTTAGCACCATTATCAATGATGAATCGTATATATCATAGCATGTCTCCATCGTCGCAGTATCGCCTTTTTATGCATATGCGATTGAGGCGGTGACTTTTTGGAGCCGAGATGCTCTATATATATATCAAAACTTTTGATAATAAATGATGTTTTGCAGAAGATTCCAAATTATTTTTTGTGGTTGTCTTTTCAAAGATTCAGAGGGATGAGCTTAGAAGTGAGAACAAGTGTTTTGGGTGTCAGGGTTTCGGTCACCGGCTTAAAGACTGCCCAACTCCTGCCATGTCAAGAGGATATGTCAAGAGGATAGGGAAGTCAAGGACGCAGAGTGCAGAGACCAGCCCCTTCGTATCAGTCAACCGTCTCGCCAAAATCAAGGCAATCCCAGGAGGACTTCAGCTCTCAATCATCTGCCTTTGTTCAGAGTAGTCTCAGAACTCCCTCCCAGAACTGGGGTAACCAAAGAGAAAGAGTTCTACCCCAATCTGCAGCAGCCAGAGTAGTTACGATAGCAGAAGTAGTGGAAGATGAAAGAGGTCATATTTATGTCGCGATTGAAAACCAAAAGGGCCGAATCGTCAATTCTCTGTCATCCATGCTCCACCTGAGTATAAGGATAAGCCATTTAAGCTTTTGATTGATTCAGGCAGTACTCATTCATTTATTTCCCCAGGATGCTTGCGTAAGCTAGTCTTAGAACAGAAATCAAGGAAACCTATGCAAGTTGAATTAGCCAATGGGAAGATTCTTTTCACTCACCATGACACAGATCGTATTCAGTTTAATCTAGATGTGAATGTAACTGACTGCCAATTCAGAGTCTTACCTTTGGGAGTTTTTGACGGAATCCTTGGAATGGATTGGCTCCACAAAAATCAAGTTGACATTCACTGTCACAATGGAACCATTTCCTTCCGTGACCTTCACGGGAACAAAGTTCAAGGAACTGGAATTTTCGGATCCCCAGATCTGCAATTAGTAAAAGCTTCTAGGTTACTGAAAGGACTTAGAAAGAAGCAGCTCATTTCTCTTGTCAAAATGAATCCGGTAGACACAAAGTTAAAGGCTAAAGAACCAGAATGGTTAAAGTGAGTATGATGATTTATTCCCAGCAGAGTTAACTGAGATGCCTCCAATTCGATAAGTAGATCATGAGATAGAATTGACCCCCTAGAGCTCAGCTAGTAGCCCAGCGCACGTACAAAAATGCTAGTCCCTGAAGCCATTGAACTCAAGCAACAACAAGGGTTTGTGAGACCCAGTGTTTCACCTTGGGGAGCGCCAATTCTCTTTCAGAAAAAGAAGGATGGAATGTTAAGACTCTGTGTGGATTATAGAGGTCTCAATCAACTGACAGTTAAGAATAAGTATACTATCCCCAGAATTGATGAGCTTTTGGCTAAATGGAGCCCAGATCTTCACAAAGATAGATCTCAAATTAGGGTATTACCAGATCAGGATTAATGATCAAGATATCCCGAAGACAGCCACCATCAATACTCATTATGGGCACTATGAATTTATTGTCATGCTGTTTAGATTGACAAATGCCCCAGCTACATTCAATCGCCTAATGCAGGACATTCTCAGAGAATTATTCTGATTTACTCAAAGAATGCAGCTCACCCCATGAAGCTCACGTCCTAAAGTTCTTGAGATTCTAAGGAAGCACCAACTCTTTGCAAAAAGAGCAAATGCACTTTCTCTGTCGACCATGTTGAATACTTGGGCTTTCTGGTATCCAAAGACGGAATTTCTCCAGATTCCACAAAAGTCCAAGCAGTCATAAATTGGCCTGAACCAAAGACAGTGAAAGAAATCAGAGGATTCTTGGCATTAACTGGTTGGTATATAATTTTTATACCTAAGTATGCTCTCATAGCTTCCCCCTGACTAATCTTCTCAAGAAGAATACCCCGTTTCAATGGTCTGCTAGGTGTCAGAGTGCTTTTGATAAGCTGAAGACCGCCTTGGTAACCAATCGCGTTCTGAAGTTGCCAAATTTCTCTCTACCCTTTGAGGTAGGAAAACTGATGCTAGTGGTTTTGCCCTGGGAGGTGCGCTCATGCAAGAAGGACATGCAGTGGCCTATGAATCCCAAAAACTCAGAACGCATGAGAGAAATTATGCTGTCCATGACCTAGAGCTACTTTCAATAGTCTATGCCCTGAAGTTGTGGAGACATTACCTACTGGGTCAAAGATTCACTTTGATGGACAGATTATCAGATCTTAAAGTGGATCTTCACTCAGAAGTATCTCAACATGCACCAAAGAAGGTGGATGCAGACCCTACAGGAATTTGATTTTGAAATCAAGTACCGCCCATGCAAAGAAAATGTGGTAGAGGCAGATGCCCTCAGCAGAAAAGCCTCCTTACTTGCAATCACAGTGGTGTCAAATCCATTGATTAATGAAGCAAGAGAGAAGATCATGCAGGATAGATTCTTTGGCCCTATTGCTACCCTAGGAAAGCAAAACTCCTTAGGAGTTGAACAAAGTTCAAGGGTACAGTTTGGATGAAGGAATTATGTATTGTAATAGCAGGCTATGCAACTAAGGGTCAAATTCTAAATGAAGCCCATAATAGCCTTATAGCACGACATCCAGGTCAAGACCTACATGTCTGTAAAGAAAAGCTTCTTTTGGCCTGGACTAAAAAAGGATGTACTTAATCATGTACGTCAATGCCTGATATGTCAGAAAGTCAAAGCCGAGAGAGTAAAAATGCATGGGAAGTTACATCCATTAGATGAAGTGGGAATGTATCAGTATGGATTTTATTACTGGACTACCTTCAGTGCAATCAGGTTACAACTCCATCTTCATGGTAGTTGACAGACTAACCAAAGTTTCCCATTTGATTCCAGTAAAAGAAACCTACACCTGTAGTGGATGTGGCCAGAGTGTTCCTCAAGGAAATCTTCAGATTTCATGGCCTACCACCACCAGGAGAATAGAAAGTGATCGAGATCCCAAATTCACGTCAAGATTCTGGACTGCATTCTTCGAAGCAATAGGAACTTTCTTGGATCTCAGCACAGCTTACCACCCCGAGACCAATGGCCAAACAGAAAGGGTGAACCAAGTAATCGAAGATATACTTCGGCCATGCTGTGGTAGGGAACCCAAGAAGTGGCTAAGCTACCTACACCTAGTCGAATTCGCCTACAATGCCTCTTATCACCGAAGTATCGGGATGAGCCCTTTCAAAGCCTTGTATGGACAAGACTGCTTAACACCATTAACTTGGTCCGACCCACTGATTAGGGTCGAGATGTCCAGATAGAAACTTGATGACATGGAGAAGCAGCTGCAATCAATCTTCAAGGATATAAAAGCTGCCCAGGATAGATAGAAGTAGTATGCAGATAAGAGGTCAGACAGAAAATTCGAAGAAGCAGATATGGTCTTCATTCGAGTACGCCCCAAAAGAAGTTCTCTATCTCTAGGGAAGTACAAGAAGTTATCCCCCAGATTCTGTGGGCCATATCTGATTACAAATAAAGTAGGTGACTTAGCCTATGAACTTCTTCTGCCTCCTCATCTCAAAGTACATAATGTATTTCATGTCAGCCTACTTAAGAAGTATGTACTGAGCCCGAATCATGTGCTTAATGATGAACTCTTAACTTCTTCAACAACCCAAGGGCAGACGGAACTCCAACCTGAAGAAATCCTTGATGTTCGAGAGAAGGTTCTCAGGAACAGAATTTTGAGAGAATTATTAGTCAAATGGAAGTTCTATCCTTTTGAAGACGCCACCTGGGAGAAAGAAACCGAACTGATGTTGCGGGATTACCCCCAGTTTATGAGAAAAGGATATCTCGTGTTTTTCAAGTGGGAGAGGATGTAAGATTTCTCCCCAGCCCCTCAAGATGTCCAGTTTCTTCCCCTGTAATCAATCCCCTTTTCAAAATAATAAAAGATCTTGTTTCTACCTGTTTTGGCCTAGAGAGAGAAAATATTCTAGAGAGAGGTAATTCAATTTTTAGATATCTTTGGATGGAAAAATATCCCTTCTCATTAAAATAAATTTCCCCAAAACAAAAGTTTAAAAAGAAATTCCTAAGGTGCATTAGAAATAAATTATAATGTGCACAAAAGACCTTAGGCTAAGGGTCTAGATTTTCTAAAAATTTTGGATTAAGGTTCTTATGGACCAATAAGATTAATCCAAATGTAGGGAGGAGATAAATTGAAGAATAAAAGAAAAACCCCCGCAAATATGAGTAAATGATCGCATAAGATGAAGAGTGGACTAAGGACCAAAGAAAACAATTAAAAAACTGAAATTTGACACCTCAAAGTGGGGATCTCCCCTCATGAAGGAGGTGCATTTTTTCTCATCATTACCTCTAATTTTTAATCAATAAAATGAGATATTTCATCTCTCCTCTCTCCTATTTCAAAACTAGATCCAAAAAGTAAGCTGAATTGACCCAAAAATGGTCAAAAATTGACCAAACTGATCTGAAAAATTCTAGAATCAGTTTGCTTGGTTAGAGGCTCACTTTTTCCTATAAATAGAAGCCTCCCCCTTTGTAAAAGCTTAATGGTGTTTATGCACTATTACTCTACTCCTATCCTGAGCCATCTACATTGAATTTCTTAATAATTCAATTGTTTTTGGCCTAATCCTCTCTAAAGTGAATTGGTGGCCACTCTTGCTTCAAACAAGAGTAGAACCCTCAATCCCTCAAGCCAAAGGAGAGCTTACAAGCTTCATGTAAGCTGATTTTCTTACTTATTTATAAATTTTAAATCTATGGTTTTCTTGATTTTTTTGTTTTGCAAATTAAATTCAAATGCTATGCCTTGATGAAAAGGCCACCCCCTTCTCTTCTTCACATTCTAGCCTTTCTTAATCCTAGAAAGATTAACTAAGAGATTAATTAAACTCTTCTTATTGTTTACTCTCTTGAATTTAAAAAATTATGTAAATTAGAGTTCTATGAATCTAATTTGGGTTAATTTAAGTTAAATAAAGAATGAAAAAAATGAGAAATGGTCAGCCATACAAAGGAGGTTATGGTAAAATTTTTTAAAATTTTGTGGAAAAGAAAGTTTGTTTTTATGTTATTCGAAAAGAGTAATTCCCACCATTTTTGCATCTAAAAGAAATATTCTAATTACTCCATGTACATATTCACCTATGAATATGCATGGATATCAATGATATAATTATTAAATTTGATTTCTATGTATAGAAAGATGCATAATGGAAAGTTTTTTATTATAAAAGTGTTATTCGCATTAAATTTGATTTTTATGCATAGAAAGATGCATAATGGAATTTTTTATTATTATAAAAGTGTTATTCTCATTAAATTTGACTTTTATGCATAGAAAGATGCATAATGGAATTTTTTTATTTATAAAAGTGTTATTCTCATTAAATTTGATTTTTATGCATAGAAAGATGCATAATGGAATATTTTTTTTCATTATAAAAGTGTTATTCTCATTAAATTTGATTTTTATGCATAGAAAGATGCACAATGGAATTTTTTTTAATTATAAAAGTGTTATTCTCATTAAATTTGATTTTTATGCATAGAAAGATGCATAAAGAAAATTCTTTATTACAAAAGTGTTATTCTTATTAAAATTGATTTTTATGCATAGAAAGATGCATAAAGGATATATTTTTTAAATTATAAAAGCGTTATTCTTATAAAAATTGATTTTTATGCATAAATAGATGCATAAAGAAATTCTTTTTATTTTAAAAGTGTTATTCTTATTAAATTTGATTTTATGCATGAATAGATGCATAAAAGGAATTTCTTTTTATAAAAGTGTTATTCCCATTGAAGTTGATTTTTCTGCATAAATAGATGCATAAAGAATTTTTATATCAAAATTAGAATTCTCTTAAATTCTATGTTTAAATCCTATGAGTATTTGATAAATGAATAATTAAATACTCTAAGAGAAAAATTTCTATCGTTTTATATTCATAGGGATTGTAAAATTTTTTTTCAAGAAATCTATCGAGATCAAAATATTCAGATAAATGATTATTTTATTCCTCATTGGAATTCGTAACTAAATTAGAAATCAGTTAAGTGAATATTCAAGAAAGAAATTCAGTAAAATAGTAACTGAATTATCAAACCTTTTCGAGAAAGATAGTTCAAGAAAAATCTTATCCGACGACTTGAACCATGAATCAGACTATGACCAAGACCAAACTCTTTTGTCAGTTTTGAGGAAAGAAGGTGTGACCAGTTTAGAAAAATACTCTCAAAACTCCCGCCAAATCTGAAACTAAGTTTGACACCCTTCGAATTGATCTGTGGATCAAGGTTATAGAATTCGAGGAATTCTGGTATGAAATTCAGAATGCCGATCAAGAAGTTTTGGGGATACCGATTCAAGAAATACTCCTTGAAAATCAAATTGAAAACTTGCATAGAAACCCTATTTTCTTAAAGGACTGTCTTACGCCAAAATGCTGGAGGGAGCATTTGGTATATGTTTTTCTAAGGGAAGTTCGGTTGTAGCAGTAGCAGCTGGCGGGGAGTGTTCAAAGGACAACTCATGCGGCAAAGCCTGCCTAGGTCCTTGACCAGCCTCGGTATGGTTGAAAAATGGTGTGCTTCCGGTACGATGGGCGAGGGCAGACGAAGCGGTCCCTGAGTGAAGTGCCAGGACACCTAAGGAGGATCTTGGAGGGTTCTGACCAGGTGATGCACAGGCTCCTAGTACCTAAGACACCATGCGTATGTCGTGGAAGATATGTATGATGGACGAAATGATTATTGTAATCTGTTACTAGATCTCATGCTGACCAGTGAGTCTCAACAGAGAGTTCAGAGTGATATTGTTTTTTGAGAAACAAGGGACTAGATGGAACTTTTGAGTTATGATATCTGTAACCAAAACTGTTTGTCAATGGATTATTTTATATGTTAAAGTTTTAAAGAGGAGTGTGTGCGTATCTGTATTCGAAAGCAAAAGTTAAGAAAGGCATTCAATTATGGGTGGGTGAGTAATTGTCTGGTTCTACCGATTCCTGGGTGGTGGCTAACCCATGGGCCGGATGGGGTAGGCTGGAATCAGTGGAGTTTTAATAATTAAATTGAAATAATAGGAATACGCTTAGAATTGGAGTAGTTAAATAAAACCCTGAAGAATTTTGCAAATGAGTAGATCAACCACTGTGCCTGATTTCGGTTAGGAAAAAAGCGTTGATTTCCTGAGATGATTAGATCAACGGTTGTGCCTGATTTCGGTTAGGAAAAAGCATTGATTCCTTCAAATTAAGTCAGTGATAGTTTTCTTTCTATTTGGTTTATTCAGGTGAAGGATAGTTTAATCTCTTGAACCTGTTAGAAAATTCGTTAAGAAAATAAAAAAGGCAGAATCGTCCCCGTTTTCCGGGCAAGGGAAATTTTCTCGGTTTTGGTTTCGGAATGACCACCAGATTAGGGAAATTTTATCGGTTTCAGTTTCAGAATGACCACCAGATTAGTCTCGTGTCCGAACATTCGAGGGCGAGGCCCCGAGTGGGAAACCTTGCCCCGTGCATGAGGAAGCTACTTCCGCTAGCAACCGGGAATCCGGTGCACGGAGGGGTCTCACATTGGGTAGACCCGTCATGAGACAAACACAACTGATCCATGAGTGGGACACACATCATGTCTACCTTCGCAAAGGGTCTCAAATGCTCAAAGTCAATTTATATACCTGGCACTCACATCCCATGGCCAAAGCTCCCTTTGCCAAAGATGTCGTCATTATTGCCAAGAGAAAAAAGCTCTTTGTTTACAATACTTGTCATCAACCCCTTGATGATGCGCAAGTGCCATACACGGTCGCTTCTATCAATAGTGACAAAGTCGACCATGACTAGCTAAAAATCCTTGCTACACTTGACACCCTCCCAGATCACAAACTCAGCACACAATTTGTGCTCCTAAATGGCCAAACCCTTCATGAACCCTATAAAGCCATTGCCTCACTTAACACCTTGAGTGTAAGTGTAGCTCCACAATTCATGCTCCTAAATGGCCAGACCCTTCATGAACCCTACAAAGCCATTGCCTCGCCTAACACCCTAAGTGTAAGTGTAGCTCTAGAACTTGAAACAACCACCCTTAGGGTTTGGATAGATTTTCCCTTTGGCAGAAATATGCAACAAAAATGTACCTTGCTTTCTCCCACAGCTAGCCATAATCTTTTTCCATGGGAAACCTGGGTCTCCCTAGGCAAAGCATCTCTTAAAAATGCCCATGCCAAAATTCAATTGCCTAATGGGGACAACATATACAAAAGCTTGGGTCTTTTACACAAACTGTACATACTGTCTCTAACCCATTAGCTTGTAATTTCTATGTGGTTCTCATAGGTGAGACAAAAGAAGTAGTCATCCTCGGAGGAAGCTGGGTCCACAACGCTACACATACAATCAACTCAGCTGACAACACATCTACCCTCAAGCTTCCCCAGGACAAAGTAATGATGATTCTGTGGGACGTGGAATGCATCAAATTCGATCCTCTTCCTGCACCAACTGCTTCCACAAAGTTTACTCTCTCACCCCCAACAAAACTGGTACATCTTCCTCCACCCCCTAACTACCACCAGAACTAAACCCATCCACAATGTGGATTGACCTGACAGAGAGTGGTCTACAACGGTGGCAAGCCCACATATATCCCATGGTCCACATCAATCTCATATTCTTGGAGGCGTGGAAAACTCTTAGAAAACCCACACTAACAAAAGAAAACACTTACATTCAAATATCACATGAAATGCATCTAATGAGTGTTGGGTATTTCATTTCTAAAATTTCTATCACAATAACTAGTTGGAGTGCAGATTTCATGTCATAGATGTAGGAGCTCTCTAAGGCTGGATTATTATTGGAAAAGAGTGGATTGAGGCCACTCATCGCAAAATCAATTGGCACAAAGAAACAATCACCATAGAAATTAAAGGCAAAAAGGTCACTATCCTCTTGTGTCCCCAAGAGGAGAACATCCACACACCCTCACCCTCGACTACCCTTTGCCCTCAAACCCTATCCTCATCATTGACAGTCTCCCCTGTTCCCACACCCCATGCCTCACCCGATCAAAAGGCCACCGTCAAGGCTATCCAACATTACAATCAAGCTTCATCTCGTCGAAATACCCCTTAACTCCACATGTTTGACACCCACACACTACAAGAACCCCGACCTCTTACCTTTATATGACAATCAATGGTGGGTGCCAAGAATCTTCTTCCAGCTTAGGGCTTCTATGATGGCTACACAAAACTTTGGATCCCCAAATGGGCATCTCTGAAACCCAATCGGAAGTCCACTAAGCCAACAAAAACTAACCCCAAGCCACTTTAATGTTGGCTAGTCCCCGACCGCTTGTTTGTTACGAGCACAAGGTTACTATGAAGGAAACACTCGCCTCTGGATACCCAAGCATGCTGTCTGTGCTCATCCCCCACAACAACTCCTCAGGAAGCTGCGTTAAAAGGCCCACGGCTGTCGGTTAGGCAAACCCAAGCACAACGAAGCCACCAACACTGGGTACCTATCAATGTGCTCAAATCTCAAGGCTTCCATGAAGGCAACACACACCTGTGGCTCCCCAAGCCACCATAAAAAACCTGTCTTGAGCGCGTCGACAACCTACTCCTGGCTAAAAGCCTCATTGACCAAAAACCAAGAAGCCTCGACAACCACATACCTTCATCACTCGGCAACGATGGGTGCCTAAACATCTCTTAGAAGCCCATGGCTTCCATGAAGGCAACTCCATCATTTGGCTCCTACAATATACCCCTCAACAGTTGGTCCAAACCACCCTAACCAAGTCAGCTGCTGTCCAATCAACGATGATGGTTTGGCAACAACCAATGGGCAAACAAGTCCCCTCTTCCTCAGCTACATCCTATGGACTTGCCCTCACCCAACCCATGGGCACTCAAAAGCTCAATTTGCCTAGCCTTTTCAACCCACGGAGCCTCGTCCACGATTCTCTACCACCCTGCTCCTCAACTTCATCCTGAACCAAGGGGAAATGCTACAAAAGCTAGAGTTTCCAACCACTCAAAGATACACTAAAAGGTAAGCTCACAAATCTCGACAAATGGGCCACTCAGTACAAAACCCTCTTTAGGGGTGCTGACCAATAAGCACATGTAAGTCCTCACCTACATGAGGACCAAAAAAAAGTCTCTAGGTGATTAGGACAACGGGCACACCTTTTGCCCTCGCCCATGCACAACACCTGGAATTCTCACTGGGCTCTATCCTTTGTGCACACACTGTACAAAGCTTCATCATTGATAGCCATCCAAGTACATCTCTGGATGGGGGGACCATGGTGGGCACAAGCCTGGTTAATGGTACGACCCATCGCCTGGATTGTCTTAATCACCCCCGCTTCACCTAAATAATTGTGCTTCATGCCTAATCCGTCCTACCCATAACTTATTTGGCTCAACACCTATGGATCCTCGCCATCAACTACCACTCCTATCAACATAGGATCCTAGTTCCATGAGCTACAATGATAGAAGAAGACAACCCACAAAAGGAAAAAGAGAAACACCGCAACCTAATACCTCAACATCCACGGGAGCCAAGATACCCATTACAATCTCTTCACAAAGATTCTTGAGGTTCACGAACATTGCCATTGACATATAGCATCTCAGAGTGTATGCAATTTCCATGCGCGTTGCCTCCTTGTCCCTCCGGAATTCCCACCTCACCACTTGTTTACTAACACCATTGTTTTACTAACTCCTCCTTAATAATACAACCTACCGCTTGGATATTGGTCAGTAAGTATTCCATGCTAGCCTACTCATTCAATTACTTTGACTCCTCTAATGAGGATGTCCCGCCGCAAAGACAACAAAAAAAGAAAAAGTACCAAAAAATAAAATAAAGGGTACTACTGGGCACTACAACAAAGAGAATTCATAAGAGCCCATCAGACTAGATGGATACTTAATCACCAGTACTCCACTAACTTCTTTCCATCTTACGAAATCCCCCACCCCCTCTCATTTTTGAAGTGACAGGAGAACCAACCACGTGCGATACTTCCCATCATGACTCAACAACCTCTTACGAATCACGAGGACGTGATCGAGTTTAGGAAGGGGAGTATGTTAACCATATATTGGTTTAACACATTCCTATGAGCAACTATGTTCGGACACTTATGTAATGGTTGGCACTGGAACTATATTGTAAATCCCGTCATTTGATTAGGGAAACGCTCTAAAGATTCTCCTAAGTATTGATCTTCTAAGGACAGACAAGAGGATCTTGGTCAGTTGGCCAAACCATAGAGAAAAGCCTTGTAACTATGTTTTGGGCACCCCGGGTCACTTACTCTCGAACGGCCTAGTGGGGGAAAAGGCTTGGAACTATAAAAGCCAATTTCTCTTGTTTGTAACTCATTCTCCCATTTGTGCAATAGAAGTGGAGTGTTCTCTCTCCCTCTCTCTTGCATGTTTGGTGTGCTTTAAGGTTAGGGTTTGGGAGTGATTAGTGCTAATTGCTTCCCTCTTGCTTCCTCTCTCCCTCTTACTTAATTAATTAATTAGGCTACCAATGCGGTCACTTGTTCTGTCTTGCTTCCCTTTTTCTTCCTCTCTCCCTCTTGCTTGAGTGATTAGGCTACCAACGTGATCGTCTTCTGTGGAGATCCCACACGATCTTCACGAGGGAGGTTGCATCACCTATTGGATTAGAGCAACTGCCTCGGGGTGACAACAAATGCGGGAGGACGACAGTGATGACGAGCATCTATGGTGGAGCTCTTGAGCCTAGATTAAGCTCAATGGAGAGGAAACTTCCCATGACATGTTAGGGTAGGGTTTTCTTAACACATGCTTGGCTACATTCATATATGTGATTAATTGTTGCATGAATAGTGGATTTCATGAAATTTTCATTTTCTTGCAATTTTAAAATTTCTTGGGAAAGTTAGGGTTTGGGATCATCTTCTTCATGAAATTCTTGCATAATGAGTCTCTCCTAACCTTCCTCTACCTATAAATGTGTTCAATGTTTGATTCCAATTAAGATTTAGGGTTTCTTGGTCCTCTTGAATGATTTAGGGGGTTTCTTGAAAATTAGGGTTTCCACTTAAACTTTTTAAGATCCAGGGTGTTAGTTCTCTTCTCCTATCACTCCTTTATCCTCTGATATCATTTATTTGCAATAATGATCACAATTTTATAGTTTGTTGAGAGAAACATGGTTATGGGAATTCCTTCAAGATTAGGGCTTGTGGTGGGATTTCTTAAGTTTTCTATCTACAATCCTTCTTCCCTTGATCTTCTCTATACAATCATGTATTTCTGATCAATTTGGCCAAGGAAATTAGGATTTTGGGAGAAAACAAGATTTAGAGCACAATTATTGCATACCATGGGATTCTCATCATTCCCTTGCATAGCTTGCATTTCTTTGAACCTCTACTTGCTCTTTATCATTCCCACACATTTTCCCAATAATTTTACCCTATACATGCAAAGAATCCATTAATTGGATTGAAAGAAGAGAAGAGTATGCAATCATTGATGCTTCTTGCATTTGTCATGCCTTGGTGAGGGCATTGTTTGTTTCTCTTTGATTGGATGACAATTGCAAACTTTGGAGCAAAGAATTTTGAGGAAGAAAGTGTACAAGGAGCATAATGCAATCATGATTACATAGTAAAGTTGTAATCTACATGAGCATGAGTACATGCTAGTACCCTTGGCATTAGTGGAGAGGCTAAGGAGGAGCACGGCTTGAACTCTTCTTGTTGTGAATGCTTTTGGAAAAGCAACAAGGAGGGGGATTAGGTACCTGGTGACATGGCCTAAACCCTTGCCATTGGATTTCAAACTTTGGTAAGGGGGTGAGAAGGCTTGGCCGGGAGATTGGAAAAAGCAAAATCTCTCCATCAACTTGCTACATCGAATCAAATGGGTAATGGTTTATGCATACAAGTGACAATGATTTGAATGCAATGAAATTGATAATCAATGAGATTTGCAAGTATGCATAGTTGGCATTATTACATTGGTTTAATATAGTGATTAAGATTGGCTCATAATTGCACCAAGGTTATGCCAAAATCTGGTCAAAATTCCTTGGATGGATGCATATTGATGCTTGGATATAAGTTGGTTGCTTGTGGTGGTTGACAATTTGACATAATCTATAGTTTTCAAAAAAGTGTGATTCAGCCCGAGAGCTTTTAGACTGAACCTAAATTGAATATTGGGGGTTATTCCACATCATTAGGTCTTCCCATGGAGCCCTCAACTGCCCCGTTTGGTTTCCGAGTTAAGGAGTTAAACCCATTTCTCTACCGCATACCCTATTCGGACAGAATTTGAACCAAGTCTCAGATTATAAATTTGGCTTCGCCATTATGTTCTCCACTTGCCAAATACCTTAACCACAAAGTTTTAACTCATTTGGAGCATTGGAGTGCAAGTGGTGGACCAAACTATCACTATTGAAAAAAGTCAAAACAGAGGCATATAGAGGGTTGAATGAACCAAACATATCATAGGCTTACTCCTTATCCTAATACCTTCGTATAGAGCCCTAGAACACCCAAATATGACACTCCTACATCATCCTATTGTAAATTTTTCCCTTATCATAATACCTTCGTATAGAGCCCTAGAACACTCAAATCCGACACTCTTACATCATCCTATTGCAAATTTGCCAAAACAATCCTACTATGGTCGGTAAGCCGAGAGGTTGACCTAGAAAGCTATCATTGGCAATGGAGGATATGGAAGGGGAGGAGTTGATGGAACACGGCATTATGGACACACAACGGAAGAGCTTGAAGAGAAAATGGTTGGGGGAAGCACTCATAAAAATGTCTCTCAATTCATGGGTCAAACTTCAAAGGAAGTTGAAGTGGATGGTAATGTGGGAAGTGTCCATAAGCACCTCTCTCAAAGTTTGCAAGCCATTTTTCAAATGATACTCTCTTGAATAAAATTGATTTTAAGACACTCATGGATAGATTGGACGTCATCAACCAAACCATTAGGTGAAATATGGACTCTCATTTTTGCCCCTTAAGGATTTCCACACCTCCTCTCTCTAGAAAAATGGGCTCATGGTGAAATTTTTGCAAATCAACTCAAAAGTGAGTGGACTTTGGACATTTGGAATCTACTCTTCGAGACCTTTCCAATGATATATAGCATGATAAGCAATTTTGAATATTCAAGAAGTCCCCAAATTGGTGATGATGTGGCGTGTCCCCAAATTGGTGATGATGTGGCATGTCCCCAAATTGGTGATCACGTAACATGCCACATCATCACCAATTTGGGTAACATGCCATGTTATCACTCAATTTGGGGACTTCTTGAATATTCAAAATTGCTTATCATGCTATATATCATTGGAAAGGTCTCGAAGAGTAGATTCCCAATGTCTAAACTCCTCTCACTTTTGAGTTGATTTGCAAAAATTTCACCATGAGCCCATTTTTCTAGAGAGAGGAGGTGTGGAAATCCTTAAGGGGCAAAAATGAGAGTCCATATTTCACCTAATGCTTGAATTCAAAGTTTGAGTCTATGACTACCAAAATGGGAGCCATTGAAGGTCAATCCATGAATCAACACCATGAAAAAAGCTATTGAGGATAGAATTGGTAGGGTTCATGAGGGTAAGTAACCTAGGCATGAAGTTCATTATGGTGGTCACAAGGGAGGTAAAAAAGCTATGCAAGAGGCTTCTACGAAGGCTCCTTTAATTGAATTTACGATGGAGGCTAGGAAACCTCTCATAAAGGATTTGAGGCCTTTTTCATTTCAGCCCAGTACTTCTCAAGGGAATAGTAAACCACCACAAGATTCATTCAAGTCTATGGATTCATGCTATGAAGATTCCAAGAGGATACCATCTTATTCAAAATTTAATCAGTCTATCATGGTAGATGAGGAGATGCTTTGGGATAAGGATGAGGCCGATCATGATTGGGAGTACACATCTTTTGCACAAAGACAAATGGAAGCTCATGATAATTTGATGGAATTGCCTTCTTTTATTAAGAACGAGTACAAAGACTTTGCTCAATTTGCCAATTCTTATATGCAATCACAAAATGGCAAGCCACATCATGAGAATCCTTCTTCCAATGCTTCTAAATATATCAAGGATAAGGTGTCCCTCTCCAAGTTCAAGGGTGATGGTTTTGCTTCACATGAGTTGGCTCCAGAGTGGATCACCAAGCTAGACACTTATTTTCAGTGAGTCTACCCTAAGAGTGAGAAAGATAAAGTGCAATTTGCCTCCTTACACTTGGAAGATTATGTTCACCAATGGTGGAGACATATGTTTAAACATGGCAATGTACCACACTCATGGGATGATTTGAAAAGGGAGATGAACTTGACTTTTATCTCACCTTTGTTGCTTGATAGATACCATGATCAATGGTATGAGCTTTCTCAAAAGGGAATGGTAGTAAGGGAGTACATAAAAAGCTTTATGAAGTTATCCATGAATGTGGAAGGGCTTAATGAGCAAATAAATATGAATAAGTTTATACATAGGTTGTATTCTTCCATCAAGGTGGATACGTCGAGCTCAAAGACCACCTACCCTTAAAGAGGCTATGAGGTTGGTAGAGCTTTATGAGCCCAAATACAAAAAATCATAGCCCACTTTACTCATGAGAATGACTCGTCTAAGCCACCCATTATTTCTTCAAATAAGGGTACAAACTCTCTTCCTATACCACCCTCTTCCATTCCTAGATTTCCTACCATTTATGGGGGTGTACTACCCAAGAGTGAAGCTCGTTTTGATGCAAAGAAAGGGAATACTTCAACAAGACTCAAAGGATGGATGACCTAAATATTGACGAGTTAAGAAGCAAAGGTTTATGTTTCAAGTGCAAAGAGACATGGTCACCTGGGCATGTATGCAAAACTAAGAAGGTTGTAGCCACCATGATTCTCATGGATGGAGGAGAAGATGCCAAGGAGTCTAATGAAGTTGAAGAGTTTAAGGACTGCCATGAAGGAACACAAGTTAAAGAGTCACGTGAGGATCACTCTTTCATAAAAGAGGGTGATGCATTTCCATTTGACCCCGGTGGTTGGAATAATGAACATACTGTGGATGACAAGGCATTTCAAAGGGATACGTTTCCATTTGACCCCGATGGTGGGATTCATCCATGGGAGTGATGTTCACACTTCTTCAGTGGAGTTACTTCTGGATAAGGATACATGGAAACCACTCTCTTATGTGCAACAACAAGGCCTATTATGGAAGGATGTGATTTGACCATTTGATATGCATTATACGGGCTTTTATGTCTCCTACAATGGAAGATGTGCATTTTAGAATTTTCTAGACAGATTTGGTAGAGGCATTTTGGGATTATTTTGGTGATCTCAATGAGCTCTAATGGTTACTATGGTGGTAGTTTATGATATTTAGATGCTTTGGCATCATGCACATGTCATTTGGGGCTCATTTTGAAGTGTTTTCATGAGAGGTTTGCAAATGGTTTCGACATCAATATGGGCTATCATAACAGTCCAGTATGCTTCAAGAGCACTTCTTTCATGATTGGAGGGTCTAGTAATACATTGCTCATGCTATGGATTCATGGAATCTATTTAGGGTTCATACTACTTTGACATGGCTACTTTTGGAGACCCTATCATTGTCTTGTACATATGATGGAACCTTCTCTTCTCAATGATGTATATGGAAGATATGGCAATTGTACACATGATAGATTTTGAGGACAAAATCTTTGGGGAAGGGATGGTTTGTAATGGAGTAGCAACTTTAATAGTTATCTTAGGTTTATGATCATAGGGATCAAGTATAAAAGGGGCTCATGGACCCTTATTTTAGTATCTTTTGGATCATATGACTTTTGAATGAACTTTTGAGCCTTGAGCTACCATACATTAGCCTATGGAAGGTTATTTCCATCCTTTGGTGAAAGGTTAAATCACATAAGCATTATGTGTGATTCTTGCTAATTACATGCTAATCCACCTGATGATTTATCCCATATCTTAGCTTATGGTTGCTTCATTTCAAGAGTTAAAAGAGAGGGTTACTATAAGACTTTTAACTTGACACTTCTTTTTCCAAGTGTTTTACCCTCACAATAAACCTCAATATGCCCCATACTTTTGTAATGTACAACCACTACTAGTGTCTTTCTTTTAATTTCTTGATGTTCAGATCATCCTCTCCTAGTTCATGTAAAATCACTTGCTTTGTTCATTTTGCCAATGTGGGCATGTTGTAGTTTAAGTAGTGCTAGTAACATCATGAAGCTTGTGTGCTTTTGTATTTGAATTTAAGGTTGGGCATTGAGATGAATTGTTGTTTTTACAGTCAAATGGAAAGATGAATGACCATAAGGCAAGTATGAAGAGCTCCTTGGCTCTAGATTTGGCACTTAAACTAAGGCAAACTTTGGCATGTTTTTTTCAAATAAAAAAATACATATCACAAGGAAAGTGCATACAGAACCACATTTGATGATAAAGCCATGGTGTGGTGTATTCTTAGGAAGGAGTGCATATGGTCACTGAAAAGTTCTAGCAAGGTGGTGCATTTGGTGCATCTCTGTAAAGCCCGTGGGAGCATATGATGTGAATGGTTTAAATTCTTTGGAAAATGAGTATAGGAAAGGCGTGCATGTGTGTGTGTGTGTGTGTGTTTTATAGAAGCTAAGGCCACCTCGAGGTTGATGTGTGTGTTTTATAGAAGCTAAGGCCACCTCGAGGGTGATGTGTGTTTTTTAAAGAAGCTAACGACTACTCGAGGGTGATGTCAATGGAGAGAACGAAGCAGGTTAGGAGAGCAATACCCATCCCCATCCTAGCCTTAGCCATTTTGGTAAGATAGCTATACCTAGACTTTCCTACACAGGTGAACTCCTCTCAAACTCTAACCCTATAGCGTACCTGAACTCTAATGGAACTCCACAATGCCTTGTAGAAGTGGCCCTTCTTTATATATACTTTGTATATGCAGGTGGAGACTCATGAAGCTTGATCCCAATGATACCCTCATCCACTCCATGGATGTAGACACATGTAGATGTGCCTCTTTCTTTATTAACAAGTGCACTCCATGGATGTAGGCACATGTAGATGTGTTTCTTTCCTTATTAACAAGTTGCCATTTTTATGTAGTAAAAGGGTGCTTGTGAACTATGTTACTTATAGAACCAATCAATTGTCAAAAATAGAAATTGTTTCCTATGTATTTTTATACTTTTTTGGCTTCCTTCCTTGATGTTACCTAAAAAAAGCACTTGACCAAGTATTTTAGTGACCATAACACACACTTTGAGGAATTTATAATGTCCATGGAAGTGGATACTAGTTAGTAAGAACCTCAACTCTTAAGGCACATGCTCAAGTTTGAACCCCACCAACTACAACCACTAGACACGATGTCACATAATAAAATTACCTTCAGAAAGGCAAAAAAACTTAGCAAGAAAGAAAAGGATATTGTTCACTTCATGGACAAGATAACTTTATAGTAGGCTGCTCAATTCTTGAAAACACAAATTCTTCATGGACATTCACATTAGACCACCCAATTCTTGAAAAGGAAAATATTTATATTATGTTATGATCTCACACATAGCTCACTTCCTCATGGTAAGAACTAGTAGATTTGTAGGCTTTTACTATACACTTATTTTAGGTTTTACGACATTCCTTAATATTTGAAGATGGTCATTTGCACTCATTCCTTTTTTATGAGATATTTAACACATACACACTAGTAATATTAAGGTCCATAGAAAAAGGAATTGTGCATTTTTTTAACAACAATAGATTGTTTTTTGTTGGAATTAGGGTTGCAGGAATGCACACACAACTTCAAGAAAATGAGGAAGCTTGAGCACAACACAGTAGTGTATTATGAGTGCCAAAAATGAAAGATAACAAGCCCTAGAAGATAATAGGCGTATATACAATGCACGGGGGAAAAAACCTCCTAGTGAGGGAAAAAGTGCCCCGGCGGTCCTAAGTGTGTTCACACACATCACCACTATAATATGGTAACAAATCCCCCCTGGAGTGATGCGGTGAACAAGAGCTAGCACTCATGTATAGGGAAGTGTCTAGCTATGTGGACGAATCCACAAAAGGGAGTAAGCCCAAAGCTTTGCGAAAAGCTTCGAACTTCTCACGAGGCAGAGCCTTTGTGAAAAGGTCTGCAAGGTTATCCTGTGTTGGCACATAAGCCAAACTGATCTCTCCTGCAGAGAGTCTCTCCCTGACATAATGGTAGTGCACCTCAATGTGCTTCGTACGAGCATGGAACACTGGGTTCCGCGCAATTGCCAATGCGCTCTGACTGTCAGTGAAGATGGTGGTGGCAGATGGCTGCCCAACACCCAAATCAGCCATAAGGCGTCTGAGCCACACACACTCAACCGTAGCTGTGAAAGCTGCCCTGTACTCAGCTTCACAACTAGAAGTGGCCACAGTAGGCTGCTTCTTGCTCAACCATGATATGCATGAGCTTCCAAGCATGAAGCAAAAACCACTCGTGGACACGCGTGTGTCATAACAACCAGCCCAGTCAGAATCTGAAAAAACATGTAAATCTGGCGGCAATGATCCCCCCTTGGGATAAAACAACCCAAGATGCCGAGTACCACTCAAATAGCGAAAGATACGCTTCACTGCCTGCCAATGCTTAATGCCTGGGCTATGCATAAATCTGCTCACCTGTGAGACTGCAAACTGAATGTCTGGCCTCGTAATGCATACATAAATGAGGCAACCAACAGCTGTCTGATAGAGTGTGACATCAAAGTGATCTCCAGCATCATGAAGACTCAACTTCAAACCTGTCTCCATTGGAGTAGCAATAGGCTTGCAGTCTTCAAGGCCAAATCTCCGCAACAATGTTTCAATATACTTTGTCTGACACAAAGCAATACCTCCATCACACTGCTTAAATTGTATCCCCAAATAATGATGCAAATGCCCCAAATCTGACATCTCAAAAGAGGCATTCAAATCAGCCTTAAAATCAGCAATATGACTCTCATTTGGTCTTGTGAGCAGCATGTCATCGACATAGAGAGCAATGATTAGATGTACACCATCCACACGTTTAACATACAAAGTGCTTTCTGTTGGACTATTCTGAAACCCATGTGCAGTCAAATATGCATGTATTTTTTCATACCAAGCTCGTGGAGCTTGCTTTAAACCATATAAAGCCTTTTTTAACCTGCACACTTTGTTTTCCTGCCCTCTTTGAACAAAACCACGAGGCTGCGATACATACACCTCCTCATGCAAATCTCCATTTAAGAACGCAGTCTTTATGTCCAGCTGATGTACATTCCAACCATTATGAGCTGCTAATGCACAGATGCTACGAACAGTGGTCATACGACATGTGGGAGCAAAAGTCTCATCAAAATCAATGCCCTTCTCTTGAGCATAACCTTTTGCAACAAGCCTAGCCTTATGGCGATCCACTGTGCCATCAGGCTTACGCTTCAATTTGTATACCCACTTAGTGCCAATGGCCTTCTTGCCAGGGGGCAAGTCACATAAAGACCATGTACTATTCTTCATAATAACATCGTATTCTGCTTGCATAGCAGCCATCCAATTTTCTGAACTTTGTGCCTCATCAAATGAAACAGGCTCACTTTCATCGCACATACTAGAAACAGCCAATGCATAACAATCTGACGCATAAGAGGCACCATGAGAGCCAGAACGAGTGCGACTAGACAAAGGGGCATCCAACTTGCTGTCACGCAAAGTGTGCACCAGCCATCTAGGCATATTCCTAGAGCCCTCAATCTCTTGTCTCTCATCCTCAAGTGCATCATGCACATCTGCATCAGATATAGGCTGATCTGTGCCATCATTTAAAACCTGCATAGGCTGAAAAACTGCCTCATGAGGTATTGCACTTGACTGTGCACCACTGAAAAGAGGCAACAATGTATCATAGACATCACGTGAGCTGATATCTGTCTCCTTAGTACATGAAACCAATGGCTGAACTGCATCTTCCACAAATACAACATCACGGCTAACCAAAATGCGCTTTGTCTGTGGATGATACAAACGATAGCCTTTGCTCTCAGCACTATATCCAACAAAAATACATTTGACAGCTTTGTCATCCAATTTTCTGCGATGTTGCACAGGCACTAATGCATATGCCAGGCAACCAAAAACACGTAAATGGCCAACAGATGGCTTGCGGCTATGCCAAGCCTCATATGGAGTGACAACCTATAATGCTTTGGTGGGACACCTGTTTAGTACATAAGTGGCACACATGACAGCCTCAAGCCAAAAACCATGTGGTAGACTTTGACTCTTAACCATACATCTTGCCATTTCCATGAGAGACTTGTTTTTTCTCTCAGCCACACCATTTTGCTGTGGTGTATACGGCACTGTACATTGGTGTTTTATCCCACGCTCAGCCAGAAATGCATTAAATTCTGAAGACATATACTCCCCCCCTCGATCTGAACGGAGGGTGCCCATCTTACTTTCTGACACATTTTCAGCCATAACCAAAAACTGTTTGAAGCACAAAAACACTTCGGACTTTGCCTTCAAAGGATATACCCATGCATGCCTGGTAAAATCATCAATGAAAGTCACGAAGTAAAGGTAGTTTCCAAATGATGGAGTTTGCATGGGACCACAAACATCACTGTGAACAAGCTGCAATCTGCGTTCAGCTCTCACTGATCCATCTTTGGGAAAGGAAGCACGCTGCATTTTACCCAATATGCAGCCCTCACAAACATGCTTGACAGGTGCCTCAAGCTTAGGCAAAGAAGACACCATTTCAGATTTCTGCAGGCGCAGCAAACTTGCAAAATTCAGATGACCAAAACGTGCATGCCACAGTTTTGCATCTGAAATAGCCTGCGTATCCATAATAGCACATGCTGAATCCTCTACACATTTGCCATCCATATTGAGCTTATACAGCCCTCGACATAGTGAACCAGATGCTACAATGATGTCACCACAAGAGAGATCATGAACAGTACATCTGTCATCCACAAATTTTACAACCAAACCTGTTTTGGCAAATGCGGAGACTGACAGCAGATTCTTTTTGATCCCTGGCACATACAATGCATCAAAAAGTGTAAAGGTGTTGCAATTTGCAACATTCAGCACAATCTGTCCAACTCCTTTAACGGGATAAGAGGAGTTATTGGCACAAGTGACAGTATTCCCTGTGGGAGCAGACTCAAGGAAAGTGAATAAACTGCGCTGCGAGGTGATATGCTTAGTGGCACCAGTGTCAAAGTACCATACATCTGAATCTACTGCAGACATACATGTGTCATGCAAAGATGGGTCATAACTGCACTGCGCATTGAATGCCCATTCTGTATCTAGCACAACATTAGCAGATTCATTGTTAGAAGGAGAGGCATCTGCAACAGCCATACCAGCCTCTTTCTTCTTAGCCTCTTTCGCAGCCAGCTTAGGACACGCTTTGATGACATGATCATTTCCCTTACAGTACTTGCAAAATGTCTTCTGTTTGTCACCCTTCTTCTCATCTTTGTCTTCCTTCTTTGGTTGCGCAGCATTTGCAGATTTCTGCTTACTAGAAGAAAAGCCAGCTTTACCTTTCCCGCTTCTCTGACTAGCAACGAAAGCTTGATCTGCGACACGCATAATATTCCTGTTTTGCCTTGACTGGTCTTCTTGCAGCAAAACAGAAACTAACTCCTCAAATGATAAGGCATTGGGATTGCCTTTCATCATCAAGCGAAGAGTGGAAGCAAAACCCTGATAAGAATCTGGTAGACCATTCAAAACAGTCTGCACAAGTGAACTGTCTGACAGGATTTCATCTGCAGAAATGAGCTGCTCTTTGAAATCCTTGATCTTTGTCAAAAAGCTATCCATAGAATCACCTTCGTTCATATGCTCACTCTCCAACTGTTTTCGGAGATAAGCAACACGAGCCTCATTTCTTGCCTGATACAATGTGGCAAGTACATCCCAAGCATCCTTAGAAGTCCTGCAGGAGCGAATATGTGGGATAATGGTACGTTTGACAGACAGCGCAATCAAGGCATGAGCCTGCGCATCTCTACCATCCCAACGAATCTGCTCTGCTGAAAGTGGTGGTTCTCGAACAGCTGCTACAGCACTTGTGCCTGCACCATCATCAACAGTACCTGTTTCTGATGTATTTGCAGCATTCCCAGCCACAATAGGACGTGCATCAATACCCTGCACAATGTTCCATAACCCCTTTGCTACCAATACATGTCGCATCATATATGCCCACAATGGATAGTTGGTGCCATCCAACTTATCCTCAGCAGCCAACATGCGGAATACATCATTGTTGTCAGCCATGGCCAATGACTGTACTACTAGATGTAAATGCTGTCTGTAAGAGGTAAACCTGTATAAAATCGACCTGTGCTATGTAGCACAGCCCAAAACAGACGAATGGGCACCTGTCCTGCAGATTTTAATCTTGACAGAAAATCTGCACAGTAGGACGATTTTGCCTGCGCAGTACTTGGAATGCAAAAACGGAGGGCGAAATGACTTCAGATCAAAATTCTGAAACGAACGAGCCATTCGTGCTCTCCCACGGCATATACTAACCTGCTGACGCTCGTGAAACCTCGTCGCAATCGGAGGAGATGAAGCGGCAGGTGCCGGTGATGCTGCCCGGGAGGAGGAAGCCTGCTCTGATACCAATTGTTGGAATTAGGGTTGCAGGAATGCACACACAACTTCAAGAAAATGAGGAAGCTTGAGCACAACACAGTAGTGTATTATGAGTGCCAAAAATGAAAGATAACAAGCCCTAGAAGATAATAGGCGTATATACAATGCACGGGGGAAAAAACCTCCTAGTGAGGGAAAAAGTGCCCCGGCGGTCCTAAGTGTGTTCACACACATCACTACTATAATATGGTAACATTTTTTTCATCATTCAAGGTTTTTTTCTATAGATATTTTTAAAGGTCTTCTCTGAAGTTGTCAATAGCACTTGAGGCACTTGATGAGAAAACATAAGCACTTTGAAAAGTACAAAGCAATAGAAAAGGCCCGGGTAATGTTTTCTTGAAAGATCTTCAATAGCACTTGAGGCACTTAATGAGAAATCATAAGCACTTTGAAAAGTACAAAGCAATAGAAAAGGGTACTATTTTCTTGAAAGATCTTCTTGGAAGTTGTCAATAGCACTTGATTAGAAAACCTATGCACTTTGAAAAGTACAAATCAATAGAAAAGGGTAATGTTTTCTTTATGGATAAGATAGTTGTTGGGTCACCACCTTGTTTCTTAAGAAAGTAAATCATTACCTTTCATTATGAAGGTAGTGTGAACCACTTTTGATATATAGAAAGAACCCTACTTTACTATCTTTCATTTCTTCTAAGTTTTATGGCATTCTTATAATTACCAATAAAAAATTAGCCAGTCTGAAGTTGTCAATAGCACTTGATTAGAAAACATAAGCACTTTGAAAAGTACAAAGCAATAGAACATGGATAGAAAAGGGTAATGTTTTACCCTGCATTATGAAGGTAGTGTGAACCACTTTTGATATATAGAACCATACTTTCCTATCTTTCATTTCTTCTAGGTTCTATGACATTCTTATAATTGCCAATGTGAAATTAGCATTTTATATTTTTTTAATGAACAAACTTAGTAACCTAGAAAAGGACATGGCTCTCTTTAAGGACACTATGGCAGGCCACTATGTTTCTCTTAAACGAATGTTACTTTTGTTGAAAATACAAGTGAATAGGGTGTGTGCGGGAACAAGCCCTTGGTTAGAGGCTGTAAAAGAGGATGTGTAAATGTGAAAGAACCTGTGAAAAGGTGAGAAGAATCTACTGGGAGAGAATAAAGGGTAGCATGAGAAGATTTAGGAAGTGTGGAGATATTCTGGGAAGTGTGGAGATATTCTGGGAGATATTCTGGGAAAAGTGAAGAGGTGGAGAGAATCAGGGAAAAGAGGTGGAGTGAATCATGGAGAAATCAGTGGGATTTGATGCTTGATGTAAACTCTATAAATTGAGGCATTGCCCTAATGAGAATTTGCTGGTTTTTGAGTATCCATGCCTACATTAATCTATTTGTTAATTATCTACAAATTATGTCTTAATTATTTACTAATCACTTTGTTAATGATGTTGATTCTAGTGTTTGATCCACCATAGCTCATCACAATGCTCTAATTTCAACATGGTATCAGAGCCAGGTTAATTTGTGAGCCCATTATCTTGCTAATTATTTTGCTAATTAGGATTAGTAGAAAATTATAATTTTCCCTCTTTTTTCAACTCACCTCTGTACCCCCAGCCAGTGGAGGATCTCCCTCTCCTTGCACACATAAAATTAGGCCAAACCCTTCTAGCACATGATAGGTATCTCATAGCTCTTCAAGCTCATCCAAACAACGTAGCAAACCGCCACCGGATGAAGGAGAAATCGCTGTTTTAACAGGCTCCATTTTTTAGCAGAAGATCTCAGATCTACACTCACTCAAGGTGAATCACTCTAATTCCTCTTAGCCCAAGGTGTTTTCAAGCATGCTCTACAAGCTGGTGAAGACAGAATTCAATTTCATTAAGTCTACAGTGAGATCCAAGCTCTTCATCAAATCTGCAGGTGACTTTGGTAAAACAGAGATTAAGCTTTCAATATTTGATCAAATCTTGTGTTTATTGGCTTAATCCTCTACTAGACTCATTGCTATTGATGCCTTTGAAAGCATTTGAGCTCATTTGAAGTCTAAGGCACCAGATCTGGACTCCTCGCATACTCTGTTTTCTGTACACAAAATAGTGGATTAATTTACTAATCAGTGATTAATCAGTACTAATCACTATATTTTGGTACAATTGAGGGTTCAAATTAACCATTAGGTATCTGATACAGATCCCTATAACTTCAGATTGCAATTCAGAGTTGGTTTGATACTCCAACCATCCCGTACAAATTGGTTACCCTTGATTTAATGTAATTTTTGGTAAAATTGTGCTGATAAATTTGTGAAAATCATCATTTTGCATTTAACCCTTGGTTAATGCCTGCAAATTACACTCAAATTCAAGATTATTCACAACCAGAGTTACATTTGGGAATGTGCATAAGAATGGATGCTATACGCATTATATATTGGGCACATTACATCAGTGTAAATATGGGATCAGACACTGCTTTTGTCCAGAATAAGGCAAGAGGTAAGACCTCTTGCATAAATTTGGGTTTGCATTGCATAATGACACAAGATGAACATCAAAAACCCAAAGAAACTGTCAGCAAAACATTTAAACATGCTGCTCACATGGAGCAAGAAGACCTGACGGACAAGCTCATGGCCCCAGCCATGAAAGAAGAAGAACATCTCGTTCCAAGAAGAGGATCCACACCAAGAAGATCTAAAGGAAGACATGGACACGAGAAGAGAATCTGCCACAAGAAGAGAAGCTGCCACAAGAAGACTGAAAGAAGAGACGGACGCGTGGAGAGATGCTACCACGATAAGAAGACTGAAGAAAAGAGAAGATGTGAGGCTCCAAAGAGTGAGGAGCCATGTGAAAATCTCTGAGAGAGAGAGAGAGAGAGACCCCACAACCCAATGTAACCTGCCCCAACAAAGTAAAACCACCTCTGAGCCACCGATGATGTAGGCCACGTGGTAGATAGATGTATGTGTGAGCACTTTAGTCAAGGTCGCGGGCAACTATAGTAAGCCTTGGACACATAGAGAGAGAGAGTGTCAAGGACTATGAGTTTAGGGACTCGAGGCACTGGTCGCAGGCTATCAAGTAAGAGAGAAACTTGGTATAGGGCCCAGGTGTGCTAAGATAACTTGAGGGAAGGTGTGCTAGGCACTAGTCGTCGTCGCGGACTATCAAGTAAGGGGAGGCAAACTTGGTATAGGGTCTAGGTGTGCTAGGATTATTCACTTGAGGGGAGGTGTTGAAAATACAAGTGAATAGGGTGTGTGCGGGAACAAGCCCTTGGTTTGAGGCTGTAAAAGAGGATGTGTAAATGTGAAAGAACCTGTGAAAAGGTGAGAAGAATCTACTGGGAGAGAATAAAGGGTAGCATGAGAAGATTTAGGAAGTGTGGAGATATTCTGGGAAGTGTGGAGATATTCTGGGAGATATTCTGGGAAAAGTGAAGAGGTGGAGAGAATCAGGGAAAAGAGGTGGAGTGAATCATGGAGAAATCAGTGGGATTTGATGCTTGATGTAAACTCTATAAATTGAGGCATTGCCCTAATGAGAATTTGCTGGTTTTTGAGTATCCATGCCTACATTAATCTATTTGTTAATTATCCACTAATTACATCTTAATTATTTGCTAATCACTCTGTTAATGATGTCGATTCTAGTGTTTGATCCACCATAGCTCATCACAATGCTCTAATTTCAACAACTTTCCTGTGGAAGTATAACACATCCACCCATACAATGAATTCTTTTAAAAAACATAAGGATATTTTGTGACATTTAACCACTTTATTTTGTCAAATTTTTATGTGTTGTTTTATGTTTTCACATATCTTAAATTACTATTTACAAAAAGATGTTTTCATTGTTGCTTATATGTGTAAGATTCTTGATTGAAATAGAGTGTCACAAACAATAGCAAAAACATCATTATGCTTCAAACCATTAAAAAAAATCATGATAACTACTATTGATGTGGTAGCATTTCTCTCCACAAAAGTATTGACTAATCCTAAAACAACCACTCTTTATCCTATGCAAAGCAAAACACTTCAATTACTTTATTGCCAAAAGACCACATTGAAAAGTGACTATTCAAGATACAGGTGTTAAGGGAATTTTTTAACTCCATTGTAGGCATCCCAAAAATATATATATAAAGAGATGTTGACTTGGTTATTTCAAAATAACTTAATATAAAAATGACTAAAAAATATCGAGGAATTTATCTCAAGAGGTGTTGAATTGGTTGTTTCAAAATCATGTTAGTATAAAAATTGACCAAAAAAGCCATAAAAAGCACCCCTCTTTAGAAGTGTCACTTTACTTTTTGCTATATAAAGAGAGAAAATCTTATAAATCTAGTTTCTTTGTATCCATTTATATGGTAGTGATGTGTGGGCATAGGTTACTAATGGGCCAGGGTACTTTTTTCCTCTTTAGGAGGTTTTTCCTCCCCCCTAAGCATACATACACACTCTTATGAGAGTGTGTAAGTGACCTTATCATATCACTTCACTTGTACCTCACTCATTCTCACCAATCTACTTTGAATGGTGTGTTTTTATCTATCTCTCCTTGCTTGAGCACTATGTCTATGTGTGTGTTGCTACCTCGATCTCACTCCAACAATTCATATCAAAGTGGGTTCTCTTGGTCCTCATCCCCCTTGTTATCTTCTCCTCGAGGTGCTCTTTTGATTGTCTTAGATTGAGCTATCCTCTTGGGTGGAGAGGGTATACCCTATAGTTTGTTGTTAACTATGTTAATGGTTTTTTCCCACAGTGTTTTGAGTGCATATTTCAAGGCTTATTTGCAAGCCGTATGGTTTTCACGGACATCCCAGCAGAGTGTTAGTTCAAGTTGTTTTTGTTCGAGTTTTAGTTTCCTGCACTACTACAAAAGCATTTAGTGTGTAGGCACAACCGATCTTCATCGACTTTGCATCTTTGAGCTCATCATTACAACAACTTCCATATAGCATCATCAACATTATCATCGATTTCTACATTCCTACTAGTAACATTTCTACATTCTCTCATTTTTCATACACTTTGTAGGTTCTCTTTGTCAGATCTATTGGCAAAACCATCTCGGTTGCATTCATTGAAAATACCTTTAAGTAGGTCAGATATTTGCATTTTATGTCAAAGATTAGTTATTTATAGGCTAAAATAGTAGGTAGTGATGTATTTGAAATGCTTTTTGTGGTGAGGATAAGCTCAACGAGACCAGTTGTCCATTGTGGTCATATATGATGTGTTATGTATTAGTTACCATTTTCATACACTTTGCAAGTTTTCTTCGTCATTGGCAGCCACTTTGGATGGTAACACTACATTAGATATAATCAATGTGGCATCTACCTCTGCACCTCCCACAGTGGAACAAGCCAAGTAGGGAGTGTGATTTTTTTGCGAGCTTCTGCATGTGAGCTTTCTTTCAAATTTTACGAGCTTTTTGTCATTTTTTTGAGCTTTTTCCTAACTCTCAAGACCATCACACCAAGTTTATAGCATCAAAATCAACACCATAGCAACAATATATTTACCTATCACTCAAGATGTTTTACTCATGTTTGGGGAGAGGCCACATACATGAGCGAGGATGATTGCACCCAATGTTTGAGTCACTATATTGAGCTAAGTATTTTTATTTATTATTCACTCAAATCTTGAATATGTTGAATTTGTAGTATTTTAATGTGTTAACTGGGAATAATCTATTTTCTTGCAAGTTCCTATTTCCTCGATTTTGCTAGAATTGGATTCGTGCTAGTGGTATCAGAGTTATGGGTCTAGGAAGGTGGAGGTAAGATTTAAAAGCTTGAAGGCTTAATTCAAAGGTTTTAAGAGTTGTAGGCTTTTAACCAAAGGGCAAAGTCTAAGAGATAAAGAGGGTGGCAAACTACTCTGCAGAAACCACCAAACCACTCTTCTTCTTGAAAAATATTTTTTCCAAATTCATACCCTCTCTATGATCTAACTGTATGGATGAATTCAGCTTCTAAAGGAGATTTTAATCCAATGTGATCAAATCGCTAAACCACTGCACCAAGAGAAAATCCATAATAGAGGGAGGAAAAAGTTCCATAAATCAATTTCTTGAAAAAGCGCTAAGAACGGCAATTTTGCAGAGGCTGAATTCATTTTTGGAATTAGAAAAAAGAAGAGCTTAATCAAATTGGAGGAAAATCCAAGTTGTAATTGGTCAATTGAAGCTATTGCTTAATTCTTCTTCTTTTTTAATCATGGACTGAATTCGTTCATCTTCTATGTCACGCTTCTGGCGGGTTTTTCTTATAGTGAGATGACGAATCATTTCTTTTAAAAGCTTTTAAGCTTTACAAAGCTTACTATCATAAGCTTTAGAAAAAAAAGTAAAAGCTTAATACAGTAAGCTTACTCTAAATCTTATAATCATTATAAGCTTATACAAGGA
This sequence comes from Cibotium barometz, assembly GCF_041138505.1. NCBI lineage: Eukaryota > Viridiplantae > Streptophyta > Polypodiopsida > Cyatheales > Cibotiaceae > Cibotium > Cibotium barometz. Next base: position 27,723,401 of record NC_141104.1, read on the forward strand.
ACGAATCATTTCTTTTAAAAGCTTGTAAGCTTTACAAAGCTTAATATCATAAGCTTTTAAAAAAAAGTAAAAGCTTAATACTATAAGCTTACTCTAAAGCTTATAATCATTATAAGCTTATACAAGCTTATCTTCAAAAGCTAAGGGTCTCAAAGAAGAAAGGGGCTCGACACAAAGGGAATTTCATATTTATTAACTTTGCATAAAAAATACAGAAAAGCATACATCTCTTTTTTGAAAAATTGGAAGCCTTCTTGCAACCAAAATTTTAGGTATCAAAAGGGATCAAAAAAATTTGGAAGTTTTGGGAGGTGTTATCTTTGGATTCGATTTCTTCATTACATCAAACTTTCACAGGATTTTTGGATATTCAACAAATTTGAAGTGGCTTTAAAAATCTTGCTAAAGTAGATCGAAACTTAAGCTTCTTGAGCACGCTTGGATTTCATTCAGAATTGGAGTAAGAGGACGATGCTAAGATCATCCATTTGACGACTTCAAACCTGAATTTAACACAGTTTAATAGCTAAGTTTCTCGTCTTTATTTATTTATCCACAACATTAAATTGCACTTTCTTTATTTATTTATTTGCAATGGACAATCTACCTACACAACACAGTATGCAAGAGAAAAATTTCGCACTTCAAGAGCAAATTACAAGTGAGCGTGAATGCCGACATAAGCTAGAGCATCAAGTGAAGAGTTCTAAGCACAAGCATGACTCTTCTGATTGTGAGACGAGGAGGAAAGTGATCATGTTAGGCGCATTGTTAAAGCTGGTTTTTTGCGTGCTCAAAGTTAAAGGAAAGATTAACGGATTAGCCAAAAGGCATTTACTTTCTAGAACTATGATGGTAAGAAAGATGCATGAGTACTTATTGCATGGCTTAGCTAATTGGATGATTATTTTTTAAGCAAAAATTTCTCAAAAAAGGACAAGATTAAGTGTGTTTGTAATCACTTGATTGAAAGTGCTACTTTATGGTGGAATGTGATTAAGCAAGGTAAACATTGACCTACAACATGGAAAAAGTTCCAAAAACTCTTAAAGAAGCAATTTCTAACTTCTCAATACAAGGATAAAACACGTCAACAAATTGGTGTTTCTGTTGATCTTTTCTTAGATTATGTAGCTGCTATAGGAAGTTCATTATAAATTTTGCATATATTGCACACCCTTCAACTGAACTCCTTAAGAAAGCTAGAGATTTTGATTGGACTAGTAGACATGACCATTCCTTCTTTGAGCTTAAGAAAGCATTGACTCATACACAAGTTCTTACACTACCAGATTTTCAACAACCATTCTTTTTTGTAGCAAGTGGACATGGCTTTGGTGTGCTATTGTCATGCAAGAGGGACATCCCATTGCTTATGAAAGTCGTAAGCTTAAACCAGCAGAAAGAAATTACAGTATATATGACAAGGAATTAGCTGCTGTTGTACATGCTTTAAGACTTTGGAAACATTATTTAATGGGATCTGAATTCTTAATCAAGACAAACCAACAAAGCATTCGTCATTTGTTGACCTAACCATTTATCCAAAGTTCCAACCCATGATTCAATATCAACTAGGCAAAGAAAATTTTGTGGAAAATGCTTTAAGTAGACGTGGACCTAATTCTTTCTGAAGTTTGGACTAAACTTAGAGACAATAATTGAAACCCTATTGATGATTATTCATGCCATGATGGTTATCTTTTCTTCCAAAAGAGATTGTGTATTACACAACATTTTAGATAATTCATATTAGAGGAAATGCATCAACTGCCATACATGGGTCATCAAGGTGTTTCAACTACTTTTTACAATTAGTGTCTAGAGAATTCTTTTGTCCTTATCTTAAACAAGATGTCGTAAAATTTGTTGCTAAATGGTCTATTGTCAGAAAATTAAAAGCTACAAAGGTAAGACCAAAGGACTTCTTACTCCTCTACCAATCCCTAATGATACTTGGGAACAAATATCTATGGATTTCATTACACGATTATCTATTACATCCGATCATAATGACATGATTTGAACTATAGTTGACCACTTAAGTAAGCAAGCTTATTTCTTATCTTGTAAGAAAACATTGACTTCTCAGCAAGCCACAACTATGTTTATCAAGCAAACCTTTGTACATCACGGATTGCCAAAAATCATCGCTTTTGACAGAGACAGTTCTAGATTCTACAGTAACTTTTCGATCACTCTTTTCTCCAACTTAGGCACTAAGATAGATTTTTCCACAGCTTTCCATCCAAAAACAAGTGGACAAAATGAGGTTAGTAATAGTACTATCTTGGATCTACTCAGAGCCTATGTTACTGAACAACCTAATTCATGGGATAAGTACATTCGTATTCTCTAGTTTGCTTACAATAATACTCCTCATCATTTGGCTACTACTCGTTGAGCACCTTTAGAAATTATGTATGGAAAACCTTTGCCTATTCTAGCTACTAGAATTTCCCACAAAATCGAAGCTACTGATCAATTCACTATCGATTTTGGTAGCAATTTGAATGATGTAAAACATTCTATTGCTCATGCACAAGAATAATATGTTAAGAATAAAAATCATAAACATAAAGCTATATCTTTTGAAATTGGAGATTATGTACTTTTCAGAATTGAGAAATGTAGACTTAAAAGTGTTGAAAAATTCCCAGTTGTTAAGCTCGCCCCAAGATTTTATAGACCTTTTAAGGTGATTCACAAAATTAATGATGTTGCTTACAGACTTGAATTACCTTCTCATTGGAAGATTTGTAACTCATTTCATGTGAGTTTGTTAAAAGCTTTCAAGGCATCACTTCCCACTCATCCTATGCAGGAGGAACCATCCCTTGTTGAGGGTGAGGAAGAAGTTTTACTTCCAGATACTATCATTGATCATTTGATTACATCAACTTGTACTAGAAATCAATATATTAAATATTTGGTGACTTTCCAAAATCATCCTTGTGAAGATGCAAGATGGGTGCCTAAGAAATACTTTCGTGCCTTTGCTGAGATCCTCCATTCTTTTCAACAACCTACAGTTGAGGAAAATTGCAAACTCAAGCAAGAGGGAATGTTATGGGAATATATTTTAAGCTCTCTTAAAAATATTATTCTACTCTCTTAGATAATTTGAGGATAATTGGATTATCTTTGTGTCAAGCTAAATCATGTTAATATCATGGGTAATGCCATTATAAATATTAAAACGTTTGGTATACATTGATATATCGTTGGGGCATATTTGTTTACCGATTTATTATTGGTTATTTTATAGGTGAAGAGGACTCAAAAGATTGGGGAGAAATCGCACATTATTATTTGTTGGCACACATTTTTGTAAACAAGCTTTGTATATACATGTGCTAGCGTGTGCACATTTTGATTTATTTTGGAAAGCCTTGGTTTATCAAGCTTAGACTTGAACTTTAATATTTTTATAAAGCGTGATATGATTTAACCCTAGCCTCAATTTATGGACACTCTATTTTGAGCAGCATAAGAGATTGTCGTGCAAGTAAAAGCACCTTTTTGTATTTTTGGTGGCTATGGCCTATTTTGGAATAAAACAATTACTCATGTGTGGGGAGAGGCCACACACATGAGGGGGGATGATTGCACCCAATGTTTGAGTCACTATCTTGAGCTAAGTATTTTAATTTGTTATTAACCCAAATCTTGAATATGTAGTCTTTTGACGTGTTAAGTGGGTTGAATGATTTATTTTCTTGCAAGTTCCTATTTTCTCTATTTTCCTAGAATTGGATCCGTGAACAAAACTATGGATAGTAATGGAGTTCACACCAACATAGTAGAAGTGGAAGGGAGCTAGATTCGTAAAGGTTCAAGTAGTGTACACGACAAATAAGCAATGTTTTAGGAGTAATAGCCATCATTTGAGAATATCATACCCTAAACCACCAAACTCTTAATGTTATCTCTAAACCATAAAGTTGCACAACTAATTATTTTTTTGGAGGAATATACTAATCTATGAGGTCTTCATGATTTGATGCAGGACGAATAAGTGAGAAATATTCCAAGCGTAATAGCCACCATCTAAGAATATCATGCCCTAAACCACTAGACTCTTAATCCTATCTCTAGTTGACCATGAAGCTACACAAGCTACTTATTTTTTTGGAGGAATATTTTATGATGTTGTGTGAGGTCTTGATAACCTAATGTATAACGAATAAGTGAGCAATAGGAGTAATAGCCATCATCTGAGAATATCATATTCTAAACCACCAGACTATTAATCCTATCTCTCGACCATGAAGCTACATAGGATAATTATTTTCCTAGAGGAATATGATGATGTGTGAGGTCTTTCACAACCTACTACTTGTATTTTGGTGGCATGAGCCAGTACAAAACACACTAATTTCGAGCACTGTTAGTAACTATTCTAAAATTGTTGTAATTTGTATTTTGTTAAGGAATACAATGGAAAATATAATAGGAAAACAATATTTGGTATTATTACACATGATTTCCAAACTCTCACCCCCTACCACCTCCACTTATAATTAATAAAATTTTTACTATTGTGTGTGTGTGTGTGTGTGTGTGTGTGTGTCCGCGCTTGAGAGAGAGAGAGAGAGAGAGAGAGAGAGAGAGAGAGAGAGAGAGAGAGAGAGAGAGAGAGAGAGGAGGAGGAGGAGGAGGAGTTTTAACATCATGGCCAAGTCGCCACGGACCTTATACGAGGATATTTCTAGAGAACCCTTAGAAGGCTCGAGGACCATCGGAACCAATATAGATATCTCTGGGATCTTTCGATTGAGAACTTGATGTGTGAACCGGTAGTAGTCGTGTGAGAGAGGAAGAGAGACATTTGTGCTCATTGTAGCAACAAGTAGATAACATACACGGCTAGGCCATATACTTTCCGTGTGATCTAAGAAAAAAATATACCTTCATTTCAAATTTCAAAAAATCCAAAAATCCAAAAATTTTAAAAAATCCTCCTTACTCTCATCCTCTCCTTTGGCCACGTGGAGAGGGAGACGTAAATTATTTATGATTTATTATTTATATTGGATTATGGATGGAAGCCGTAGTGTTGACAAGTGGGAGCTGGCCGTGTTACCAACTGTCAGCATGCTTTCCCGTGTGCAGGGCCTAAATTTGACGGGTTACTTAAAATTTCAAGTGACATACACTTTTTCAAACTGCTTTTCACATGACATGAATTTTCAAAATCATGTTATTCAAATTGCTAGCAATTTATCAAAATGAAAAGCTTTTTTAAAAACTAAAAAACTATATGTAATTAAACAATCAATCTACAAACAAGCTTTTTTTAAAGTGAAAATTTAGGTATAATTGTTGATGAAACTTGTATTTACATAAAGCATCCAATCTACAAACAAAAGGCTTCAATGTAATACTCATGCTGTGAAAGTACTAATGGGAGAGATGCGCAATAGCTTATCCTTGTATTACATATAGACATATCTATGACTATTTCTTCTACCAGGCTACCAGCCATCTGAAATGTGTCTAGCTGTCCAGCCATCTGAAATGTGTGTCCAGCTTGCCAAAATGGGCTTAGCCACCCTAGTACAACCTACTCACTAGTTGTGTTCAAGGCAAAATAGCTGGAGTGATGTTGTCAACCATCTTATATACCCATACATTGGCCAACATGCTGTCCAGTCAAGATGCCTTAAAGGGCATGTCCAACTTGCCAAAATTAGGCCTTTGACTATTGTTTAGTTGTGTTGCACTACATGGAATTAGTGAACAAATCACTCTAATGGCATCGCCCTCCTCTTTTTTCCTTGTAACCAAATATCAAAAACATCTTTCCAACAAACTTGTGATGCATCACTTGCATTAAGTGATAACAACATCAATGCATCAAGCATCTCCAGACACATGCTACTTCTCAAGCTACTCTTTATGTCATTTTGTCGAGAGAAACCTCGCTCACATGATGCTGTACTCACTGGAATTACTATGCTTGCTTGCCATAAATGCATCAGTCCTGGAAATGTGTCCCACTAAGTCTTTGTGTTGCTGCAGATTGCCCAAGCATCATGCATACCTCTACTCCTAGCAACCCTGTACATCATGCCAACAAAATCCTCCCGTTCACCCAAACATTTCCTAATGTCAATTGTTGAATCATCAACATTAAGCTTGCCAATAAGTCTCTCTAACCATTCTTCAGTCCTTTTATCCCTTTCAATTACATCTGAAGGATAGGCAGAGGGATTAAATAGCTTGACCGAGTTGAAAACCCCAAGATCAAGAAACCTATTATTTAAAGCATGCAAAACATCTTGTACAAATGTCCTTCCAATGCAAATACATTCAGTCATAGTAACATCCATGTTCTCCCTCTGAAATTCTACATTTGATTTATTCAATTCAACCAAAACATCAGCCAACAAATGCATCATAAACTGGACTTGAAAGATTGTGGCATAATTGTACCATTTTTTCTCATGCATTCTCCATTGCTCCAAAATAGCAGGCATTAAGGGAACCAATCTTTCCATTACTTGGCCTCTAGATAGCCATCGAATTGCATGGATTTGTAAAACTTTCAAGTCTGCAATATGATACTCATGCATCAAGTTTCGAAGTTCGACATGTCGATTTGTTGATTTCCCTAGCCATGCTTATACCTTGTTTGCAACCTTATCAACAAAAGCAAACACATGAGGATTCGATGCAAAACCATCCTTTGCTGCAAGTGCCTCACGGTGGGCAATACAATGCACGCCCATAATTCGTGAAGCCGATGCTTGAAACCGTGCCACTACACCTGTCATTGCTGAGGCACCATCCGTTACAAATGCAACTAGTTTCTTCAAATCTAGATTACTCTTGCCATTCCCAGGCAAGTACAAAATGTAGATAATCAAATGTTTCTCCATGGTTCTATATGTACTTTCATCAATGAGGATTAAAAAAAATGGACTTTCACAAATTTTAGCATACAAGTCTTGCCTAGTACAATCTCTTAAAGCCATCAAGAACTCTCTTCCAGATACGAGATTGGTATATGCACCATACTCATCAGATGATGGCATATTAGGAGTGCCAAGATCCCTTTGTAACTTACATTGAGTGGGATATTTCTCCAATGCAATATCATCGCATGCACAAAAGTGTACCAGCTTCATACAAGTGATTATTCTAAACTGTTCAGAATGCACCATTGTGTCAATACCCCCATCTATTGGTCCTTTGCTACCAATAGCCTTTAGCTTTGCATGATAAATACTTGCAGCTCTCCTATGATATGCAGATTTTGCATGCTCATTCAAGGCTGAAAGCTGAATGCTTTGGGATCCACCCATTGTGAAAGTATTCACTCTTCCATCTTCTTCACACCAAGTGCATTTTATGCGGTCCTCATTACATGTAGACTTGCATGAATATGCCCAAGGATGTAGTAGAGTCCATTGAGTCCTCCACTTCCTTTTGGGTTTATTGGAAGAAGACTCTTGGGAAACCTCATTACAAGTTTTCGAGCTCCCACCACTACTCTCATGTCCTACATTGGCAATGGTCTGTCTTGACAAAAAAGAATCTATTGAAGGCTGTGACTTTTTCTTTTTGCCGCGTCCTCTGTGAGGCACTAGATTGGGACGGTCAACCATCACTGAAAATATAAGAATAAAATAAGAAAAAGAAGCCACATGATAATAAAGAGAAGAGAGCATACCGTATACCTTAACGGTTAAGCACGTTCATTTATACAAGGCCGTTATACTCCTTACCGGTTAAGCATGTTCATTTATACAAGGCATATATACTACTATAGCAGGGGAACAACAGACTAACAACAAAAACAAGACACAAAAGGGAATAGCTGAAGATAGCTTAACAAAATGTTAAAACAATCCAAATAAGAATCCAACCTAGGAATAAATTGCAGCCAGCAGGTCCTTCCTCCACCAAGATCGGAAGTAGCTAGCTATGATCACAACTCGCTAATCAAGATTCAAGAATCATAAAAGTAGGTTAAGAGAGAGACAAATAGAGAGCAATTTCATTTAATTGTACACAATCATACAATACAAAACCACCTCTATATATTATAACATTTGTCATAAGTAAACAATCCATTGCTAGATCTGTATTAGATCAACAACATGGCTATAAGTAAACAATCCATTTGTCTAATCTGCAAACTGAAGCAGTTGTTCAGTAAATCAATTTTTTTTTCTAGGTTACATATGTTAACACATTAATTCCAAGATAAGTCATCAATACATATTCGCCCATCTATAAGCAGATTCAAAGCTTTTAGAAATCAAAGAATGAAGAATCATACCCATCATCAGTCATAGTCGCCCATCCATAACCAGATTCACAGCTTTTAGAAAACAGCAAATCATGCCCATCATTGAGTAATAGATTTGCTAGGATTCAAAGATTATAGAAACCTTCAATCGTATATTATAAAGAGTATAATCAAGCAATAGCTAGATACCTGAGACAAGTGCTGAGAGGCTGAGAGGATGAGCTCCCAATGGATGCTAGGACAAGTGACATGTTAACCAGTCACCAGTGAATCAACAATGCAGACTAAGTGAGCACTGAGTATAACTCACCCAAATGAAGCCATTTTTATAGTCGGAGCCACACGTGCTAGCTAGTAGCGGCCAACTATCACCACTGATTCACTGCCATCTTCATTGAAAGAAATCTGCAAGGAGATTATTTGCAGAGTGGCCCCGCAGACAGCAGATGCACACTGCACACTGCACAGCCGGCTAGCTAGTAGCGGTCATTTATAAAAGCTAGCTACTAAATCTCTCTCTCCAGGCGTCTCGAGTAGGCGTCTTGAGTCTCGACTCTCCCTCACACTCACGAGTCACACTGTACACACAGCTGGACAGAGAGGTGGCCGTCGTGGCCGGAAGAGGAAACGGGTTACGGGAGTGCCACTCAAGCGGTGCTGCGGTGGAGCGCTCAGGCTTCAGCGTTGGAACTTGGCACCGAATCACTCCGTGGGACGGACCCTCCACGGGGTAGGTGGGGCCACCTCTCCAGATGGGTGAACTTTGAATACTACTGTAGCAGCAAACGCAGAGTTCTCAACTTCTCCGTTAACGTCCTGAATCTTGATCAATGATAAACAAAGCAAAAATTACAGAAAACGCAAGTAGGGGAGAGAGAGAGAGGTGACAGGTCGACTGTCGATGTATACAAGAGCAGCCATGGAGGATACGAATCATGATGAGTCGATGACGATGGACACTGGGTGATCCACGCTGCGTTCTTTGAGAAAAGGCAGGTGTCAGGGCTTCGTGCAGAGGGTAGAAGCGAGTCGGGCCAGCCCGCCGGGTCTCAGAGGCTCGCCGCTCAGCCTCCTTCAGGCTTCACCGATGAGTCGTGACCGCGGTCCGCACCAGCCTCCAGGCTCAGAGTCGGCCGGGTGGCCGGGCCTCAGAGCCCAGAGGCTTAGCCAGGAGCCTCCGACTCTCCGAGCCTCCTTCATCGCGGTCTGCACCAGGCTGGCTGGCAGCTATGAACCTACAGGGGCCACATCGGCGGCTCGGCCTATGCATAATGCATGCATAAGAGGCCGCACCAGCTGGCAGCTGGCACGGTGGCACCTATGGCACGCCGCACGCCGCACCATAATCACGATTCACCCACATCGGCCGACGGCCACCTGCAAGCCTGCATGCATAGGCCGAAGTTGGTGAAACTTAAAAGATCATTAATAACAAATTAAATAGTATTAGCATATTAGGCTTTAGCTAATTAGTAATAGCTATTAGCATTGAGTAAATTAGCAAATTGCAAATTGCAAATTTGCAATTACCCAATTTACTCCCAACCCCAAATTCCAATTTCCAATGGCCCGTCGCGCCAGCAATTTGCAAAATTTGCAAATCATGTTTGTGCATCCGAAATTATATATATATATATATATATCAAAAAAAATGAAAAGCACTTTTAAAAAAATGACGTCATTTGAAATTACTGTATTTCAGAGTGAAAAGTTAATTCAAAGGCATTGCATGTTTTTTGACATAGTTAAAAAAAAAAAACCTTTTTTGACAGGCAAAATCGCTAGGCCCTGCGGCCGTGTGATCTTGGAACTCGACGTTCTCATTTCTTTCCCTTTTCTGTTTTCTCCGCGAGTTGGTTTTGCACACATTTTTATGAGAGATGCGGACGCGACGAATGACACGACAGCCTCACGCTCAAGAAAAGAACAGTGCTGCTGGTAACCTGTTAGTTTTCAAAGAAGGTTTTATAAAGGACTTTAGGTTTTAGACAAACTGTTAGGGTTCCCTGAGCGCATTATCAGCATTATCATAGAAAGGTTTAGGGTTTGAGGATTCTTTTGAGAGTCCATATGTTCTAGGGTTTGTGAAGAGCATTTTTTTGTTATCTTCGAGCCTTTTCATTTTCTGGGTGTGCAATTTTAGGGCTTATGAAGGTCGGTTTGCTTCTCTTTTCACAGAATTAAAGAAGAAAAGCCCACCAAAGAAAAGACACCCACCATCGTTGCCGTCCCGCCGAAAAGCAGAAGCTCGTGGCCAAGGGAAGCAGGAAGATGAGAAGAGGATCAGCCATCCGGCGCCGCCCTCCCGCCGGAAATCAGGAGCTCGTCCTTCCAGAAAGAAGGAAGAGAAGGCAGATGAAGAGAAGATTGTAAATCCGCCGCCATCCCGGCGCCGTAAATTAGGAGCTCACGGTTCACAAAAGGAGGGAGATGAAGAGGAAACCCGTAGTTCACCACGATCTCCACCGTCGCAGAGACCAGAAGCTCGAGAGTCTGAAAAGAAGGAAACTGAAGATAAAATCAGGATCAACCGGGCTCCTGTGCTGACCATGTGGGTAGCGGTGGTGGCGGAGAGAGAGGGTTTCAAGTTTGAAGAAGGGCTGAGCTTTGGGAAGGCCATAGCTGGGCTCATGGCACAATCCAAAGGGAGGAGTTTAGGGATCTATGAGGAGCCCACAGATGAGAAGAAGGCAGAGAGGAAGAGGAAAAGGAAGGACTTGGACAGATTTAGGGTTTTCGGTATGAATGTTCCCGGTAAGAAAACGCAGGATGGACTTCAGCTGGCTTTGCAAAGCGGCAAGCCCATCGCGCCCTTATCTGTGGAGAATTATCTGCGCAAAACCTTTGGGCTCAACTATGACAGAGCCAAAGGTTACGCTCCTCCTCTCTCTCTCTCTCTCTCTCTCTCTCTCTCTCTCTATTTTTGTTGTTTTTGTATGTGCCCAGTCTGTATGATCTTATTTTATTGCCTATGCAGTTGCTATGGAAGATCTAGCAAAATCTTATTCCCCAGAAGAAGTTGGAGAAGTTGCATACTCTCTTTACGAGAAATTCAGGCCGACAGTCTCCCATGGAGTCGAGGGATGGGGAGCGAAGGGTGTTCTTGATGTTGAATCCATGCAAGCCCTTAGCAAGCAATAGGTGCATGTAATTTGCTCAGGATGATCTTGGAATGTAAATTAGGCTTTTTTAAGGAGTTCTTTCATAGGATCAAGCTACCCAAAGTAAGGTTTACGGGCATGGTTTTAGGTCATCTCAAGTGAAGAGCCTTATTTCCAAGGTATGTGGAAATGTGTGTGTGTGTGTGTGAGAGAGAGAGAGAGAGAGAGAGAGAGAGAGAGAGAGAGATTATTGCTGCTGCTGAAGCCGCATATGGCTTATGAGATGTGATTGAGAGAGAGAGAGAGAGAGAGTCATTTTGTAAATGCTAAACAATTTGACTCTGAATATGTAATTGAAGCCTTTCAAAATTCAAGGGTTAAGTGCTTTTTTGGGGGGGGGGGGGTTCCCGCCATGGGCTTTAAGGCCCTTAGCTTCAATCTTTTCAGCGGTATGAGACATCATATACCATAGCAAGGAATGCTTTACAAGCCTTATATAGGTTCCAAAATTGAGTTCCAAAATTGAGTTCGGCCAATTGTGTGAAGTCCTCTACACATTTGATATGACTGGAGGATAAATTACTTTATTCTCAATTATTATTATTATCTAGAAAGAGACTTCTATTAAGTATGAGAAAAACATACAACAATCACAGCTATAAGCCGGAAAAGAATAGAATCACCCCAATATGTAAGGTGATTTCAACCATTGAGGAGCATCATGATGCCATGTAAGACCTGTGGTATTAGAGGAAAAGAAGATGCCATGGTCCCACTCCCGCATAAATATCACGCGCTTCGCCTGCGCAGAACGAGAGGGCTTGCTTTGTATGTCACGACCCTGTGTTTTTCTCTGGACAGTATGCAGGTGTGCACGGGGACATGGTGGACAGTGTGAATGGCATCAGATTGGAGTTAAAAAAGGAAGCCCATGTGTGGACAACCCCAGGTGTGAAAGGGGGCAAAGAGACATTAATTAAAAAGGTTTTATAACCTTAGGTGGCCAAATATTAATGTTTTAAAGGTTTCAAAACCTTGGGAGGCCCCTAGGGCAATTTTTTAGAGACTACTCCACTTTTGGAGGCCCACGTCTCTCTCTAGCTTTTTGGAAAAAGGGTGCAACTTCTCATGCGTGAAAGAGAGGAGAAGTGGACTGCTTATGTTGGCTGTGCACAGGAGAACTCATGCAGATCTGTACGGCTGCTGCAGGTACAGCGTACGGATGCTGAAGGTACTGGCGGCGGCTGCTGCAGGCGGCTGCAGTTGCTGGTACAGGTAGCGCAGGCAGGTACGACAGCAGGTACAATACTGTACGACTGCTGGTACAGTGTACGAACAGGGCTGGACTGCAGGTTGTGCTGGATGGAGAGCAGGTTCTCCCGTGTTTCTGTCTCTCTCTCATGGAAGCAAGCGATGGGCTGCAGGCAGCTGTAGGAAGCGCACAACTACAGGGGCGTTGGACTGAACAGGGCATGGGAGGCTCTCTTGGAAAGAGGGGACTGCAGGAGAAACAGAGGCGTACACGTGGGGACAGCCAGTACTGCTTTCTCTCTCTCTCTCTCTTTCTTTCTCTCTGCTGAAAAGTGGATAGGCCTGCAGGAAGGTCTGGGCGGGCAGATGCAGCACAGACACGTGCTTTACTGGCTTGGAAGAGAGGCTCGTGGGCTGGCTGCAAAAAGCGCCCAGTCAACAGATTCTCACGCTCTCTTTCTCTTGGAAGGAGGCGGGCAGAAGGAGGCGCATAGCCGGGACTGTTTTGGGACAGTTTATGGGCTTTTGCCACCCATCTGTGTCCAAAAGGATTCTTGGGCATGGAAACGATACTCTGTGCGTTGCTCAAGAGAGTGATGAAGTTCTGCCCTAACAATACATAAAGAATCTGCAACCCATTGAGCATGAGGATGTTTCTCGTGCTCTTTTTGCAAGGCAACCAATCTACGTCTAATAGCCCTTTCTAAATCCAAGGCCTCTTGCCTCTTAGAGAGTGACAGGGCACATGTGTGATAAAAGTCACTAATATCATAGAGAGCAGAGGCCAGGCTTTGAGAGGCCTGAAAGAAATCATATGAGATCTCCAAATATCGAGCATATGACGCGATAGCTCTGCATCTGAAAACAAATGATCAGGGATGCGTACATGGGGGTGCTGATCCATGGCAATTCGGATCTCTAATACATAAAACCACTGGGCAATGATCCAGTTTAGAGGTGTCTGTAGAGCAATAAAAGTATGCCCACCTCTGTCAAGCACCCAATCATCCACATAAAATTTGTCTAACCGTGCATAGATACATCCTGCATCTTTTCTCCTGTTAGACCATGAATAAAGAAGAGTGGATGGACTCCTCAAAATGTCATCCTCATGCCAACAATCTTTGCCATGAATGGAGAGTATAAATCTCTCCCAAGACGCTCTTTCAAGAGGATGCACCAAGCCCTCATGTCCACCTCTTTTATCCGTTGGCATCTCAACCATGTTAAAATCCCAACCAATAATCCAATGGTCGGCAAGAGGCATAAGTGTAGTGAGAGATTTCTTAAAGGCAATCCTGTCACCTCTATGGCTAGGAGAATAGAGGTTGAGAATACCAATGCGTGTAGTACCCTCTACATAAGAAGGATCCACTGCGCTCTCACAGGCTAAATGACACCATGTCCAATGATGTAAGGCGAGATCAAAGTTGAAACAGAGATACAGACACCACCCTTGGTACCAACAACCGGTGACCAAAAGGTGTGTCCCGAGAGAAGCTTGCCTTATCTCCCACACTGGCTAGCATCTAGTTTATGCTCTTGCAAGAGCAATACATCCATAGGTCCAGTTTACAATTTGTTTCCGCCGACGCGGAAAAAAACCCCCAAGATCGTGAATGTTCCAAGAGACAATCCTCATAAGGACTTAGAGTAAGAACGACCAGATCTCGTGGTCAACAAAGGACCCCCTTTAGAGGCGGGCCGCCGCGGAAGTACGTCTCGCATAGGTAAGGGAGGAAAAATTTGACGATGTAAACCTTACCTCTCTCTCCCACTCCGAGGAAAAGCCAGGGCGAGTCCTCTCAGAACTGGAGAGGTACCATGACAATGCGAATGCGCAACATCATCCTCAAGGTTACAATCATCCTGTAATTGTAATGCATCATCCTCCTATGAAGGATCCAGATCATGTGCCTGCAAAGCCTCATCCTCCAAAGAAGGATCAACATCCTGTGAGGCAAGAGCTGCATAGGGGCTAGGGTGCTCCACAAGGGGTGTGGGTGAAGGGGCAGGTATGGGGGTCCGAGGGTGCCTGCCATCCCTAACCACAACCCAACGCTGTGTGGTCTGCTGTGGCAAAGGAGCAACAGGAGTCTCGTTATCTACAAAAGGCCTCTGATGGGCAAGACCATGCCGCCTCCTAGCATGGCCCCTCGATCTGGGACAATCTCTAGCAATGTGACCCTGTCTCGAGACGACAAATCCGACACTGGTCCAGGTCTGCCTGCAATCTCCATCCTTTAGCGGAAATGAGATCTGTCAGGTCTCTAAAGCATAACAGGATCATCAGTAATCGATGGATCAGGAACAAGCACAAGGACCTGGGGTACATCATCAAGAGTGGCGGTAACGGCCAGAAGCTAAGGCGGGAGAGCTCGGAAGGACTGGTACCTCTAGAACCTAGCCAAAGGATGCCCCTATGTGTCACGTGCACACCAGTCAGGTGTACAGTGACATGGCATCATTCTAGCATCATTAGCATCATCAGGAATCATCAGGCATTTAATCATGATTTATTCAGGCATTTTATGGGCATTTTACATCAGCCGACTAGCATTTATGCTATTATTGGCATTATTTATGCAGTCGTGGACATTCAGTAGCTGGCCGACCGCATTAATGCTGGCCGACCAGCAGCCCTCATGCATATAAATAGAAGAGCCTCTCCCTTCAGTCATCCAAGCTCATCAGTGAAGCGCATCCTCATTTGGATCATCAGCGTTTCAGCCTCTCATATCAGCAGATAGATCAAGAGGCTCATCATAGCAGCATTCAGCACCATAATCAGCAAACGCATCATCCTCAGCCTCATCATCAGCAAACGCATCACCCTCAGCATCATCTTCAGCAAACGCATCATCATCAGCCCATCAGATCTGCGTTTCATCATCCCATCAGCATTCAACATCTGTTCCAAAGCCTCCCTTCAGCGTTTCCTTCCCGGGAGACAAGGGAAAGATAGTGGACAGCAGTTCATTCAGTTCATTCAGCATATTCAGCATATAGGCAGCATATTCAGCAGTACAGATCCATTTGGATCTCATTGTAACCGCATTCTTCATATAATATAGCTGCATTGCATTGACACATATTTGTCTCTCTCTTAAACATCATTAAGTGCAGTTTAGTCAGACTAAGGTTGTGATTACTACGGTCATAAGCTCTCACATGTCACATTGGTATCAGAGCGTTACAGGGTAACTAGCCTTAGAGCATGTTCATTCCATCAGTCATTCAGTCAGTCATCATTTTTATCGCTTCTGCACAGTTAAACCCAGTTCTCAAAATTTTGCAAGCCACCCTTAGGGATTTTCCCTTAGGTCTGCATCAGTAACCCATCCATCTGCATTCCTGCACAGCATATAGGGTTGCACATGGCTTGCATAACAGTCATCTTAGCAGTCATCTTAGCAGTCAGTCTTGCATACATGTTACCCATGAACTCTCAGGGAAGAATGACATCCATCATCAAAGGAGGGCATAAGTTTTGGGCTTCAACTGGCAGCAGCAGGGGGTTTCTCTTCCACAGAAGACGGAAGTTTGCTCCAACATCGCCTCAGGAGGTTCAGAGCTTCAGGTACGACGGAGATGGTAGGTGAAAGGTTTCCAGAGGCGGGTCAGGGGTGACTCAGGTATTTGCCATTCAGTTCCCGCAGTACATGGAGTCTTGGCTCAAAGGATTTCACTCCTGCAGACGGCCTCAGTCCCGGCAGAAGACAGAAGGGGGCAGTGGTTCGGAGGAGAAGGATCACAGAGGAGTCGGAGGTTGCCAGGTTTATCACCCAGCAACAGTTTAGCAGCGGGGAATGTCACGTGCACACCAGTCAGGTGTACAGTGACATGGCATCATTCTAGCATCATTAGCATCATCAGGAATCATCAGGCATTTAATCATGATTTATTCAGGCATTTTATGGGCATTTTACATCAGCCGACTAGCATTTATGCTATTATTGGCATTATTTATGCAGTCGTGGACATTCAGTAGCTGGCCGACTGCATTAATGCTGGCCGACCAGCAGCTCTCATGCATATAAATAGAAGAGCCTCTCCCTTCAGTCATCCAAGCTCATCAGTGAAGCGCATCCTCATCTGAATCATCAGCGTTTCAGCCTCTCATATCAGCAGATAGATCAAGAGGCTCATCATAGCAGCATTCAGCACCATAATCAGCAAACGCATCATCCTCAGCCTCATCATCAGCAAACGCATCACCCTCAGCATCATCTTCAGCAAACGCATCATCATCAGCCCATCAGATCTGCGTTTCATCATCCCATCAGCATTCAACATCTGTTCCAAAGCCTCCCTTCAGCGTTTCCTTCCCAGGAGACAAGGGAAAGATAGTGGACAGCAGTTCATTCAGTTCATTCAGCATATTCAGCATATAGGCAGCATATTCAGCAGTACAGATCCATTTGGATCTCATTGTAACCGCATTCTTCATATAATATAGCTGCATTGCATTGACACATATTTGTCTATCTCTTAAACATCATTAAGTGCAGTTTAGTCAGACTAAGGTTGTGATTACTACGGTCATAAGCTCTCACATGTCACACTATGGAAGCTAAAAGCTTCCAATAGGACCGAGGAAGAGCAGGGAACCGTAGTGAGACCGGGGTAAGGCGCTGATCCTCCGCCACTGGATCAAAGCCCACCTGGTACTGAAAGAAGAAAATCTTCCTAGGACCAAGAGGGAAGGGGCTGCCAGCCAAAACCTGAGAAGTAGCTTCTGAAGAATGAAAGTCCACTTAGAAGAAGCCTCGACCAAGCAAACGAGTATCCTGAAAGTGCACAAAGGGTGGGAGCAGTTGGGGTAGCAGGGCAGTGTCTATTGGGAACCCCAAAACCGAGCGCTGGCTGGAAACCGTCTTCCTTCAGAATCGTACCGACGCAAACTAGTGCCATCAGCAAGGAGCAACAAGCCAGTCCTGTCAACATCGTTCAGTTAACTCTGCATGAGCTGGAGCATCACCGTCAAGATAAACACATGGAATACGCCGCCCCACTCCTCACCCATCATGAGGAAGAAAGGCTAGAGTACCAAACATCGAGATTCCTTTTCCTGCATGTGAACTATGCGATGGACATGCAAACCTCTCCCCTTTTTAACCTCCGTCAACCCACAAATTTGTCGCCTATCTCTTTGCATGAGAATAATCTCCTCTCTCCTCTTCCATACGCAACCATCAGTCAGCTCTAGCATAGCAATGGAGCATCAAGATGGGCCCAGCCAGAGCCCCAAAAGGAGAACCATGGAGAAAACATGCCCTATTTTCAATCTAGGGGGGAGAGAAAGGCGGGGGCAGCAGAGGGGCAGGCAGGGGCTGAAGAAGAAGGCAGCAGAGGGGCAGGCGGGGGGCAGTTGAAGGGCAGGCGGGGGCTGAAGAAGGGCAGGCAAGGGGTTGTAGATGGGCAGGCGAGGGCAGCAGAGGCAGCCTGGCTGCCTGGCAAATTTACATGCTTGCTGAAACGAGACTACTGCAGGCGAATCCCTTATTCTCAATTATTCATTTCCCAAAAGCGTAAAGATTCTCCTCGGATGGTCTCACAGCCTGGTCAATAATAATCCATTGAGGTGGGTCTTGTGGTAAAGAGTCACGATGCCTATCTTGGAGTGGTTAATTTGAGAGCCAGAGGCCAGACAAAAAATTTTCACGCATTCCAAGGAGTGGATAGATTGGGGGTCATTGTGAAGCAAGTTGGTGTCATCTGTAAATCGTTGTTGCAGGCCACAATTATTTTTGACTATTGGGAAGATTGATCCCTTTTAATTTATGTTTCGTCGTGGAATCTTCTATAAGCCGTCTTTAGGCAGCTCTAGCTATTGTATACAATAAGGGGGCTAAAGGACATCCTTGTCTGAAAGGGTCAAAAAGTAGACCATTGACTGAAACCCTTGCCTTGGCATTTCCAAACAATGCATGCACTGCCTTAATAAACCTAGGACCGATTCCCATATCCTGCATAGACTGGAGCACAAATTTCCATTCTAGTTTATCATAGGCTTTGTCAAAGTATGAAAAAAAGAAGAAGTCTTGATTGGATTGTTGGGCATACTCTAAACCCTCCCACAAGCTAATGATTGCATCCTAGATGAACCTCCCTTTCATAAACCCTTTTTGTTCTTTCCTTATCTAGTCATTCAAGTGGTGTGACCACCTCTTGGCTAAGGTTTTAGCAAAGACCTTATAGGCAGATAACATAGTGATAGGTCTCCAATTCTCTAGTTCAATCTTTGGCCTCCTTTTTATGAATTAGTTTTATTACCCCTTCATTGATGGAAGTAGGGAGAGCTCCAAATAAAAGGGTGGCTTTCCACAGGAAATTAAGGGGAGAGATTAGACAATTTTTAAAGCATATAAAGAACTCACTAGGCAAACCATCCAGACCAGAACTTTTGTATTCTTTAGAGAGTCTATGGCATCCTTCTAGTTCTTCTTAGTGGACATGTTCTCCTCCAAGGAGGCTTGCAAGGAGGGGGAGATTTTTTTTCCTACACGGATATTTTAGCACATGCTTCTTATCTCTCCCTTGAGATCAGAGGAGGGGGAGCTTGAAATTTTTGCAAAGTGCTTGTAAAATATCTTGATATTTTCCTTGAGAGAGGAGGCAACATTTCTTAACCCATCTTTCAGCATGGGGATAACCTCTTTAGCCTGCTTCTTCTTTAGACTTGTAAACATCTCTTTAGTGGGTCTATCTCCTTTACCTTCCCACCACTCTTAAAGGGATTTTTGAACCTGTTTAATTTCTAATTCATCCTCTTTCCTCAATCTTGTTTTCAGTTATCAATAAAGGAATTGGTTGCTTGAAAATTCCTCATTCACTCTCTTTTCAACTTTTGTCAACATCTCGTATTTCTTTTTTCTTTCGATTTTCGTGTTGATCGACCCAAATTTTGACTTGCTTGAGTAGGTCTTGAGCATACCGTGCATGAGCAGGGAGAGGGAGGGGTACTGAATGATATATGTTCTCAATTCCATACCGTAACGAGGGAAGTTTGAATAAACAAGAGTCTGCATGGAACTAGCCTGTCCTTAAATATTGACCCGATTTCAAGACATAAATAAGGATGGGCTGTGGTGAGAGACTTGAATTGAATTTAGGACTTCCAACACTTTTATTGCTAAATTCTAGAGCTAAAGAACTATTCATGATGTAACACCAGTCTAGTCATTATTTCCTGGATACATCACTTCTTTCATTAGACCAAGTGAATTCAAGTGAATTATAAACTGTTTGCAATGTCTAATAGGTCATGGAAATGTTTACATTCTATCCAAGCTTGTAGCTCTCGACCTTTGATAGTTAGACCCTGTCCCTGAGATACTTATAGTGGAGATCTTGAACCATGTTGAAGTCCCATGTTAAAATAATGGGAAAATGATGTAACAGAGGGATTGCCATGAGGGATGGTCTTGAATTAGCAAGGCCTGAGGCATATATAGAAATGAAATACTAAGGAAAATTAGTGCATAATTTGATGGCAACCCATCTCTTAGAGGGGTCTAAACTACAACCTTCAATTGCTTTGGCCTATTTGTTGTGGATCCCAACTATAGTACCCCCACCCCCTTGCATGTGGTCTATGGTAAACCAATAGAAATCCTTATGGATTTTATTCATATTAGAAAGCGACATGGCTCTAGTAACCTTCATTTCCTGAAGCCAAATTTTAACTTGGGTAGCCTAAGATGGTTGCACAAAAGCAAAAGCAAGCAAAGATAGTAGACCACATAGAAGTAAAAATAATTAAGTCTCCGTGTAACGTTCAATCACAACAGGGACACTTGACCACATGGAAGTAAAAATAATTAAGTCTCTGTGCAACGTTCAATCACAACCTGAGTTCAAGTCCCACCGTTGTCGTATTGTTGAAATATACAAGTGAATAGGGTGTGTGCGGGAACAAGTCCTTAGCAAGAGGCTGTAAAAGAGAATCTGTAAATGTGAGAAGCTGTGAAAAGGTGAGAAGTATCTACTCGGAGAGAATAAAGGCTAGCATGAGGAGATTTAGGAGGTGGAGATATTCTGGGCAGAGGTGGAGAGAATCAAGCAAAAGAGGTGGAGTGAATCAAGGAAAAATCAGTGGGATTAGATGCTTGGATGTAAACCCTATAAATTGAGGCATTGGCTTCATGAGAATTTGCTAGTTTTTGATTATCCATGCCTACATTAAGCTATCAGTTAATTGCTCACTAATTACGTCTTAATTATCATCTAATCTCTTTTTTAATGATATTGATTTTAGCATTTGATCCACCATAGCTCATCACATTGTTGCAAATTTAACATGGTATTAGAGCCTAGCCTAGAATCCATCAAAATTATGAGTCCATAATCTTGCTAATCACCTAGCTAATCAAGATTAGTAGATAATTAAGTTTTTTTAAAACCTCTTTTTCAATTAGCCTCTGTACCCCAGCTGGTGGAGGAGATCTCTCTCCCTTCATACATAAAATTGGCCCAAATCACTTTATTCACATAGTCACAAGCCTTGTGCTTGAGCCCATAAGATAAACCAGCAAACTGCGCAAGCAGCAGAAAATCGTGTTTTTTCTAGCGCCTGTTTTTCTAAAGAAAATTGAGATCTTATCTACACCAGGTACAATGGCTCTAGTTCCTCTTGGCCCTAGGGGTTTTCAAGGGTGCTCTACAAGCTAGTGAAGACAGTTCTTGATTTGATCAAGTCTGCAGTGAGATCCAAGCTCTTCATTAAATTTGCAGGTGACTTTGGTAAAACAGAGATTAAGCATTCAATGTTTGGTCAAATCTTGTGTTTCTTGGCTTAATCCTCTACTAGACTAATTGCTATTGATGGCCTTGAAAGGATTTGAGCTCATTTGAACTCTAAGGTCCCAGATCTAGACTCCTCGCATACTATATTTTTTGCACACAAAATAGAGGATTAATTTGTTAATCAACGATTAATCAACACTAATCACTATTTTTTGGTACAATTGAGGGTTCAAATTAACCATTGGGTATTTGATATAGATCCCTATAACTTCAGATTGCAATTCGGAGATGGTTTGATACTCCAACCATTCCGTACAGATTTGTTACCCTTGGTTTAATGTAATTTCTGGTGAATTTATGCTGATAAATCTGTTGTAATCATCACCTAAACACCAGATTGAGTTGTAAAACGGTAGAAACTGTCCTTAAATCTTGAAATCGGATCAAGAGGTAAGATCCCCTTCACATTATCATGAGTACGGCACAAGAGATAGCCAAATTTAATGGGGAGCAGTTTTTGTTGGAATTAGGGTTGCAGGAATGCACACACAACTTCAAGAAGATGAGGAAGCTTGAGCACAACACAGTAGTGTATTATGAGTGCCAAAAATGAAAGATTACTAGCCCTAGAAGATAATGGGCGTATATACAATGCACGGGGGAAAAAACCTCCTAGTGAGGGAAAAAGTGCCCCGGCGGTCCTAAGTGTGTTCACACACATCACTACTATAATATGGTAACAAATCCCCCCTGGAGTGATGCGGTGAACAAGAGCTAGCACTCATGTATAGGGAAGTGTCTAGCTATGTGGACGAATCCACAAAAGGGAGTAAGCCCAAAGCTTTGCGAAAAGCTTCGAACTTCTCACGAGGCAGAGCCTTTGTGAAAAGGTCTGCAAGGTTATCCTGTGTTGGCACATAAGCCAAACTGATCTCTCCTGCAGAGAGTCTCTCCCTGACATAATGGTAGTGTACCTCAATGTGCTTCGTACGAGCATGGAACACTGGGTTCCGCGCAACTGCCAATGCGCTCTGACTGTCAGTGAAGATGGTGGTGGCAGATGGCTGCCCAACACCCAAATCAGCCATAAGGCGTCTGAGCCACACACACTCAACCGTAGCTGTGAAAGCTGCCCTGTACTCAGCTTCACAACTAGAAGTGGCCACAGTAGGCTGCTTCTTGCTCAACCATGATATGCATGAGCTTCCAAGCATGAAGCAAAAACCACTCGTGGACACGCGTGTGTCATAACAACCAGCCCAGTCAGAATCTGAAAAAACATGTAAATCTGGCGGCAATGATCCCCCCTTGGGATAAAACAACCCAAGATGCCGAGTACCACTCAAATAGCGAAAGATACGCTTCACTGCCTGCCAATGCTTAATGCCTGGGCTATGCATAAATCTGCTCACCTGTGAGACTGCAAACTGAATGTCTGGCCTCGTAATGCATACATAAATGAGGCAACCAACAGCTGTCTGATAGAGTGTGACATCAAAGTGATCTCCAGCATCATGAAGACTCAACTTCAAACCTGTCTCCATTGGAGTAGCAATAGGCTTGCAGTCTTCAAGGCCAAATCTCCGCAACAATGTTTCAATATACTTTGTTTGACACAAAGCAATACCTCCATCACACTGCTTAAATTGTATCCCCAAATAATGATGCAAATGCCCCAAATTTGACATCTCAAAAGAGGCATTCAAATCAGCCTTAAAATCAGCAATATGACTCTCATTTGGTCCTGTGAGCAGCATGTCATCGACATAGAGAGCAATGATTAGATGTACACCATCCACACGTTTAACATACAAAGTGCTTTCTGTTGGACTATTCTGAAATCCATGTGCAGTCAAATATGCATGTATTTTTTCATACCAAGCTCGTGGAGCTTGCTTTAAACCATATAAAGCCTTTTTTAACCTGCACACTTTGTTTTCCTGCCCTCTTTGAACAAAACCACGAGGCTGCGATACATACACCTCCTCATGCAAATCTCCATTTAAGAACGCAGTCTTTATGTCCAGCTGATGTACATTCCAACCATTATGAGCTGCTAATGCACAGATGCTACGAACAGTGGTCATACGACATGTGGGAGCAAAAGTCTCATCAAAATCAATGCCCTTCTCTTGAGCATAACCTTTTGCAACAAGCCTAGCCTTATGGCGATCCACTGTGCCATCAGGCTTACGCTTCAATTTGTATACCCACTTAGTGCCAATGGCCTTCTTGCCAGGGGGCAAGTCACATAAAGACCATGTACTATTCTTCATAATAGCATCGTATTCTGCTTGCATAGCAGCCATCCAATTTTCTGAACTTTGTGCCTCATCAAATGAAACAGGCTCACTTTCATCGCACATACTAGAAACAGCCAATGCATAACAATCTGACGCATAAGAGGCACCATGAGAGCCAGAACGAGTGCGACTAGACAAAGGGGCATCCAACTTGCTGTCACGCAAAGTGTGCACCAGCCATCTAGGCATGTTCCTAGAGCCCTCAATCTCTTGTCTCTCATCCTCAAGTGCATCATGCACATCTGCATCAGATATAGGCTGATCTGTGCCATCATTTAAAACCTGCATAGGCTGAAAAACTGCCTCATGAGGTATTGCACTTGACTGTGCACCACTGAAAAGAGGCAACAATGTATCATAGACATCACGTGAGCTGATATCTGTCTCCTTAGTACATGAAACCAAGGGCTGAACTGCATCTTCCACAAATACAACATCACGGCTAACCAAAATGCGCTTTGTCTGTGGATGATACAAACGATAGCCTTTGCTCTCAGCACTATATCCAACAAAAATACATTTGACAGCTTTGTCATCCAATTTTCTGCGATGTTGCACAGGCACTAATGCATATGCCAGGCAACCAAAAACACGTAAATGGCCAACAGATGGCTTGCGGCTATGCCAAGCCTCATATGGAGTGACAACCTGTAATGCTTTGGTGGGACACCTGTTTAGTACATAAGTGGCACACATGACAGCCTCAAGCCAAAAACCATGTGGTAGACTTTGACTCTTAACCATACATCTTGCCATTTCCATGAGAGACCTGTTTTTTCTCTCAGCCACACCATTTTGCTGTGGTGTATACGGCACTGTACATTGGTGTTTTATCCCACGCTCAGCCAGAAATGCATTAAATTCTGAAGACATATACTCCCCCCCTCGATCTGAACGGAGGGTGCCCATCTTACTTTCTGACACATTTTCAGCCATAACCAAAAACTGTTTGAAGCACAAAAACACTTCGGACTTTGCCTTCAAAGGATATACCCATGCATGCCTGGTAAAATCATCAATGAAAGTCACGAAGTAAAGGTAGTTTCCAAATGATGGAGTTTGCATGGGACCACAAACATCACTGTGAACAAGCTGCAATCTGCGTTCAGCTCTCACTGATCCATCTTTGGGAAAGGAAGCACGCTGCATTTTACCCAATATGCAGCCCTCACAAACATGCTTGACAGGTGCCTCAAGCTTAGGCAAAGAAGACACCATTTCAGATTTCTGCAGGTGCAGCAAACTTGCAAAATTCAGATGACCAAAACGTGCATGCCACAGTTTTGCATTTGAAATAGCCTGCGTATCCATAATAGCACATGCTGAATCCTCTACACATTTGCCATCCATATTGAGCTTATACAGCCCTCGACATAGTGAACCAGATGCTACAATGATGTCACCACAAGAGAGATCATGAACAGTACATCTGTCATCCACAAATTTTACAACCAAACCTGTTTTGGCAAATGCGGAGACTGACAGCAGATTCTTTTTGATCCCTGGCACATACAATGCATCAAAAAGTGTAAAGGTGTTGCAATTTGCAACATTCAGCACAATCTGTCCAACTCCTTTAACGGGATAAGAGGAGTTATTGGCACAAGTGACAGTATTCCCTGTGGGAGCAGACTCAAGGAAAGTGAATAAACTGCGCTGCGAGGTGATATGCTTAGTGGCACCACTGTCAAAGTATCATACATCTGAATCTACTGCAGATATACATGTGTCATGCAAAGATGGGTCATAACTGCACTGCGCATTGAATGCCCATTCTGTATCTTGAACAACATTAGCAGATTCATTGTTAGAAGGAGAGGCATCTGCAACAGCCATACCAGCCTCTTTCTTTTTAGCCTCTTTCGCAGCCAGCTTAGGACACGCTTTGATGACATGATCATTTTCCTTACAGTACTTGCAAAATGTCTTCTGTTTGTCACCCTTCTTCTCATCTTTGTCTTCCTTCTTTGGTTGCGCAGCATTTGCAGATTTCTGCTTACTAGAAGAAAAGCCAGCTTTACCTTTCCCGCTTCTCTGACTAGCAACGAAAGCTTGATCTGCGACACGCATAATATTCCTGTTTTGCCTTGACTGGTCTTCTTGCAGCAAAACAGAAACTAACTCCTCAAATGATAAGGCATTGGGATTGCCTTTCATCATCAAGCGAAGAGTGGAAGCAAAACCCTGATAAGAATCTGGTAGACCATTCAAAACAGTCTGCACAAGTGAACTGTCTGACAGGATTTCATCTGCAGAAATGAGCTGCTCTTTGAAATCCTTGATCTTTGTCAAAAAGCTATCCATAGAATCACCTTCGTTCATATGCTCACTCTCCAACTGTTTTCGGAGGTAAGCAACACGAGCCTCATTTCTTGCCTGATACAATGTGGCAAGTACATCCCAAGCATCCTTAGAAGTCCTGCAGGAGCGAATATGTGGGATAATGGTACGTTTGACAGACAGCGCAATCAAGGCATGAGCCTGCGCATCTCTACCATCCCAACGAATCTGCTCTGCTGAAAGTGGTGGTTCTCGAACAGCTGCTACAGCACTTGTGCCTGCACCATCATCAACAGTACCTGTTTCTGATGTGTTTGCAGCATTCCCAGCCACAATAGGACGTGCATCAATACCCTGCACAATGTTCCATAACCCCTTTGCTACCAATACATGTCGTATCATATATGCCCACAATGGATAGTTGGTGCCATCCAACTTATCCTCAGCAGCCAACATGCGGAATACATCATTGTTGTCAGCCATGGCCAATGACTGTACTACTAGATGTAAATGCTGTCTGTAAGAGGTAAACCTGTATAAAATCGACCTGTGCTATGTAGCACAGCCCAAAACAGACGAATGGGCACCTGTCCTGCAGATTGTAATCTTGACAGAAAATCTGCACAGTAGGACGATTTTGCCTGCGCAGTACTTGGAATGCAAAAACGGAGGGCGAAATGACTTCAGATCAAAATTCTGAAACGAACGAGTCATTCGGGCTCTCCCACGGCATATACTAACCTGCTGACGCTCGTGAAACCTCGTCGCAATCGGAGGAGATGAAGCGGCAGGTGCCGGTGATGCTGCCCGGGAGGAGGAAGCTTGCTCTGATACCAATTGTTGGAATTAGGGTTGCAGGAATGCACACACAACTTCAAGAAGATGAGGAAGCTTGAGCACAACACAGTAGTGTATTATGAGTGCCAAAAATGAAAGATTACTAGCCCTAGAAGATAATGGGCGTATATACAATGCACGGGGGAAAAAACCTCCTAGTGAGGGAAAAAGTGCCCTGGCGGTCCTAAGTGTGTTCACACACATCACTACTATAATATGGTAACAGTTTTACACATGGCAGACAAAAACCATGTATCTGCTCATAAGGAAGAATCTGTGGGGGCTAGTTGAGGGAAGAGATGAATGTCCAAAGGTGAGGGGAAAATGAGTGGAAGAGCAGAAATGAGAAAGCATGAGGACTTATCGCACTCAGTTTAAATGATGAAATCATTCATCACATCACAAGGATACAATGGGCAAAAGATGCATGGGATGAACTCAATAAATTATTTGGCACTCAAGCAAAAAATTCAAAGATAAATCTGTTAATGCAATTCTACAAACTGGATATGAAGGAAAGTGAACCTTTAATCACACACTTGAACAAATATAAAAGCATTAAGCAACAACTGTCAGCCATTGGCAAAAAGGTAGAAGATGATGAGGCACTAGCAGTGCTTCTGAAGAGTGTGGACAAAGGTGCATATGAAAACATTGTAGCAACATTAAAGAATGTACCTGAATTGAAGCTGCACGAGATAGAAGGAGCTCTACTAGAGCAAGAGACCAGAATCAAAGAGAAGAAATGGCTGGACTCAACAACTGGAGAAGAAAAAGCATTCTTCACCCGAGGAGGATTCTCTCGAGAGGACGAGGACGAGGAAGAGGTAGAGTGTAGGAGGAAGGACCTTCACTTGCCACAACTGTGGGAAAGCCAGGACACATGGCAAGATACTGCTACAGCAAACCCAGTGGAGAAGGAATGACATCGGCAAACTTCATGGAGGCTCCTAAGAAAGTGGAGTCGGATCATCTTTTCTGAGAGAGAGAGAGAGAGAGAAATCCCACAACCCAATGTAACCTGTCCCAACAGAGTAAAACCACCTCTGAGCCACCGATGATGTAGACCATGTGGTAAATGTATGTGTGAGCACTTTAGTCAAGGTCATGGGTACTTGTAGTAGCCTTGGACACATAGAGAGAGAGAGAGTGTCAAGGACTATGAGTTTAGGGACTTGAGGCACTGGTCGCGGACTATCAAGTAAGAGGGAAACTTGGTATAGGGTCCAGGTGTGCTAGGAGTATTTTCACTTGAGGGGAGGTGTTGAAATATACAAGTGAATAGGGTGTGTGCGGGAACAAGCCCTTAGCAAGATGCTGTAAAAGAGAATCTGTAAATGTGAGAGAAGCTGTGAAAAGGTGAGAAGTATCTACTGGGAGAGAATAAAGGGTAGTATGAGGAGATTTAGGAGATGTGGAGATATACTGGGAAGAGGTGGAGAGAATTAAGCAAAAGAGGTGGAGTGAATCAAAGAGAAATCAGTGGGATTAGATGCTTGGATCTATAAATTGAGGCATTGGCCTAATGAGAATTTGCTGGTTTTTGATTATCCATACCTACATTAAGCTATTAGTTAATTGCTCACTAATCACATCTTAATTATCGTCTAATCTCTTTTCTAATGATGTTGATTCTAGCATTTGATCCACCATAGCTCATCACATTGTTGCAAATTTAACATGTATATGTCCTCGTATTGCATTCTACCGACGTTAATACCTCTCTCTCCTAGTGCGTGTGTGTGAGATAAAAAAGAACCCTCCACTACTTTTGTGCCACCCACAAGTGGGGAAGATTGGCTAGTGCAAGGGCCCTTATAAAGGCCATGATCCACCTGAGTTCAAGTCCCACCATTGGTCGTATATGTCCTCGTGTTGCATTCTACCGACGTTAATACCTCTCCCCACCGTAAGCAGAGCACAGGCTCTAGGAGAAGCCATGGTGCATAGGAGAACAGTGAAGTAAGCAGAGCACAGGCTCTAGGAGAAGCCATGGTGCATAGGAGAACAGTGAAGAAAGCACGAGCTGAGAAAGTTCCAAAAGTAGAAGTGGACGAGGTCTCAGTCGGTGTAGCTGTGGACTTTGATTGCAACAAGGGACAGCTATGATGCTCGGGAAAACAGATCTCGCCCTCCGATGATGTGCGGCAGGAAGAGAAATGGGCACAGATAATCACCTTTCGTAGCTTCTATCGTGGCTTGCATGGAGGAAGCTTTGCCATGCCTGCTTGAGGTGAAAGCGCCCAAGCTTGGCGTAGACGAGCTCGCACGTGCAAAAGCCACGGCTAGGTCTCTGGTACAGCAACAAGTGGAAGTCCTAGCGGAGATGGTGAGGGTAAGGGAGAAAGCGGGTTTGATGAAAGAGAGAGGTTTGATGAAAGAGATAGCGGAGCAAGAGGCGTGTTGAGCCACAGAGCACTGTAAGTGGAACTAGCCCTGGTGAAGAGGCAGAAACAGATGGAGGCGGAGTCCAAGATACTCTTGGCGGAGGAGGTCGCGCGGATCAAGGAAGAGGCGGGGAGAGCTCCGCTGCCTGCCACGAGGAGGAGACATCCCAGCTTAAGAAAGAGATTGAGGAGGTTACCCAGCTCTGGCAACAAGGGGAGCGCTCAGCCGCCCGCCACCGTGAAGAGGAGGAATGCTTTGTTGTCCGTCATGTGGAAGGCACAGCAGGCCCTTCAATGGCAACTGGAAGAGGAGCGAGAAAAATCTATCTGTATCTCTTTCATGGAGGAGCCGCAGGACACCGTCGTGCTGCCCTGCCTGCACTTCCACTCTTGCCTCGCCTACCTTCTCCAGCGCCACAACTCAAACAGCAATACGTGTCCTACCTGCAAGCATAGCATCGAAGGGCTCTGTATGTCCTCCTCTCTTGCAAATCAATGAGAAAAAAGGTGATGTAAATGGTTTGTAATTTTGTGTGTGTGAGAGGGAGGGGGTATTAACGTGTGGGTAGAATGCAACACGAGGGTATATACCACCAACGGTGGGACACTTGAGAGAGAGAGTGCGTGAGTGTGTGTGTGTGAGAGAGAGAGGTAATAATTATTTAACAAAGAGAGAAAAGGGTTTCAGAAGATGACGTTGATGCAGACAGAGGATACGTGTAGAGTTGAGATAGAGGATATGCACAGAGTTGAGAGAGAGAGAGAGAGAGAGAGAGAGAGTCGAACATGAATACAAATTATTTATTGATCCATCAATTCTTTAACTTGGTAGCCTAACATGCTTGCACAAAAGAAAGTGAGGATAGTAGTAGACCACGTGGTAGTAAAAATAACGTGGATATAAGACCACGTGGAAATAAAACTAAGGCTTGTGTTTCTTCAACTCTTCCAATCCTTTTCAAAGCCCCGGTTTCTCTATTGGGTTCTTCTTTATTATCGATGGAGAAACTAAAAACAGTCTCCATTTAGCAGTGCTGGCAACCTTCTGAACGTGTC
The DNA here is from genome assembly GCF_041138505.1 of Cibotium barometz. Taxonomy (NCBI): domain Eukaryota; kingdom Viridiplantae; phylum Streptophyta; class Polypodiopsida; order Cyatheales; family Cibotiaceae; genus Cibotium; species Cibotium barometz. The sequence goes on from NC_141104.1 coordinate 27,753,624, forward strand.
TTTGAATATTTCTCCTTTGGAAGCTTGAATAAACATGGCATGCCCCTTGTGCGTGATAGCTTTGTAGTGCTTGTGTGGATTTCTAATCAGACAAAACTGATGTCTTTCAACATGTCTCCTCTAGTGGTCGAATAGGAAGAGAAGGTGTTAACGATGGCAATGGGAGTGTGTTCTAGAAGGTGAGCAAGGTTGGGCTGATGGAGATGCAAGATTCAAGGGTTATCCTCATCTATAATACCATCGACAAGACAGATGCGGTCTGGAGAATCTCCTTAGACACTCTATTTCAAGGACAAAAGCTCATTGTGGGGCAATTAGCTCACTAGCAAACGACGACTCCTATTGGCTTTGCATGGAAAGGGGGGGCCCCTTGTATTCTATAGCAATACAATCTAGTTCATGAATGAGCGTCCATCTCCATATTGGGCCATCCCATATGTGTCCATGCCTTCATCTTCTCCTCCTTTAATGGCTCCAAAAACATATCTCATGAAGTTCCTAACACGAGTCTCATCAATTTCAAAAGCAAGCATCGAGAGAAGACCATGTGGCTACCCAAGGTTTAAAAAAGTGTGTTACCCAAGATTAAAAAAAACATAAGACAAAGGGAGAGAGAAAGGTGTACTCAGAAAAGCATATTCTGAGGAGGCGGTGGAGACTAGGACCCTACGCTTCTCGTGAGAGAGAGAGAGAGAGAGAGAGAGAGAGAGAGAGAGGAAGTGGTTGAGACGAAGAGAGACATGCAAGCAATGATTCCTTATGCACAACACTAAGCAAAGCATGATGTTGCAGCCTCGACTGGATGGGCGACGATGCATGTCAGTGCTGTTGGACCTCTTCCAACCAAGCTTTTTCAATCGGCAGTAAGAGCTCAAGGCGCTCAAGAAACTGTTGACCCCCAAGATTGGTTGGGACCCTGGTAAGATACTCCTCCTCACCGGCCCTAAAGACGCAAGAAAGTCGGCTTTGTTGTGTGAGTTTGTGAGGAGGCATCGCTTAGGTACATATGTTCTATTTTCTCCCTAAGTTCATTTAACATCCACAAAGGAGTAGGGTGAAATTTACAAAGCCCGAACACAAATTCTAAGATTGTAGGGTGTGATCAGAAGGAACATGGTTAAGATACACTAAATTGTAGCGTGAGGGCCACTCTCTGGATCGAATGACATTAAGAAAGCTTGTGGCAACATAAGGGAAGTTGACAAAGAGAAACAAATTCATGGTAACATTGCTAGACAAGGGTTGTTTAGAAATGATATGGTGCTTGGCAAGACTATGCTTTATACGTATGCCAAGTGTGGTTCTCTTGCCAAAGCACCACACTTGGCGATGTTGTACATATATTGCAATCAATGCACTCCAAGAGATAACATCCAGAGAAAGAAGCTCCTCAAGCATGCCCTCTTTAGACTTAGCTATTTGATCAAGCTACCTTGATAGCCATTTGCAGGAGAAGCTTTTGCCTACATCTTAATTTTGTTCCTGATTTGGATGTTTTTTTGCAGATTGCAGCTTTGGTTATGAGGTTAAAGATAACTTTTGTGCACTGACAGTTGGTGGTTATAGCTTTACTTTAATCAGCGATCGTGAAACAATCATTAGGGCCAAAAAAGAAAAATTTTGGGCCCTATAAGAAAGTGATTAAGATGTTAATTTAGTAAAGGTTTTAGAGGTCAAATGTCTCCAAATATGACAGTTTAGACTATTTTCATGGCTATTTATTATCTTTAAAGCATAGCTTTGCATATGTTTGAATATATCTCAAAAGTCACTTTTCTGTGCCATAACTCCCTTTTAATTTGAATATTTTGAATCACTCACTGACATCTACGGATTTTCCTCCAACGTTCTTCCCTCCAAGACGTTTTTTGAGCTTTTCCAGCTCATAACCTAGCCCTAATACAATCTTTCATAGTAGCTTATGGCACAATTTTTTCTAATCTTTTAAGAACCTGCAAGTTTTGTTAACAACCTATTCTAATCTTTTATAACTTTCATTTACATCTCTTGGAAGTTTAGCTTGGGATATGTCTAATTTAGATAGTCCCTCCCAAAGAAAGTTTCATATGAATATTAAGCTCAATCTTGAATATGCAACCTGGCCAGGGTAAACTAGATGTCTTTGAAAGATGCAAATAAAGAAAATCGACTTCGGATGGAAGGGAGGAAACACATCAACTTATGGGTTGATGGTAATCTCTACCCCAAAGATCCCTAACTGGAAGGTATCCTCCTTTTTATTCTGTTCATGATCTTATCCAGTTTGTAGGAGATGGTGTAAATGGTCTTTTAGGATACTATACAAGGTTATGCCAATCTAGGAATGAATAAGTGCATCATTCTTTGAACTTAAACACTACTTTGATAAATTCTCAAACACATCTTACTGATCTTGAAAGAAAACTAAAATCTCTTGAAGATTTAAACGATAATAATTTGTCTGAGACTTCTGGGCCAAGAAAAAGAAGAATGAAATTAGCAAGACAATATGTCACTTAAATATCTGGTCTAAACATGTATAGTTTTGAAGATAGAGTACAACTTTTGAATGAGACAATGAATAAAACAGAAATCATTAAAGTTCTTAAGTTACAAGAAAATTCATCATTAAGAAAAAATGTTCTTAAAGAATTTCTCAAGGATATCAATTCACTTGTAGATGCTTTACAAATTGTAGACACTAGTGACATAGTGGGTGTAAGTAGGAGGGGATATCGGGCTTTATCTGGATTATGGTTTAAAAATTTAAGACATTAGAAAATAAAGGCTTTTGGATTGCCAAGGCCAACAATGTTGTCAAAGCATGAAATCAATTGAATGTAGAAATACCTAACTACTTTGGAGATTATTTGCATATAGAGGGTTCCATGCCATTTGAAAAACAAAAAATAAAGTCTATTTTTGAATATACTGCTTTTAATAACATATGGATGGACTTAAGAAGAGTGCAAATTGCTATAGTGCAGCTGTATGGAATTAGTGTTACTGAATGTAATGGGCATTTGAAATTTGTCTTAAAGTTGGATGAAGCTCAAATTCAAAAGAGCTAGAAAATGGAGAGGGTAAGTATTTCTCTTATGAATAGAGCATTGGAGTATATCCAAGGTATAAGATATGTCCTTGGTCATAGTGTGCAATCAGAAATGGAGCTGTGGTAGATTGGTTGTGCCCAGGTATCGATAGAAAACCATCGAACACTGAAATGGTTTTTTTCTCATACTCAAATTCCTAGCATTATTATTGAATCTCAAAATGCAGGTGAATGTCTCAATGTTGATGGTGTTGATATCACATATTATTTGTTAAGACCAAAAAGCCTTTGCATGCATTTTCTTTGTATGAAACAAACATGACTAATACACAATATTATTGCACATGCAACATATTCTTTATATTCATGGGCCATTTTTTAACTGAGAACCAAGGACCACTTGCTACCTGGAGTACTCAAGGCATGGAAAAATCACATTATCAAGCACACACATCATTTTTTAGGAGTACAAGGCATGGAGGAGGATAGACAAGGAGAAATGCATTGAAAGAGCTATTCAACTGGTTTTTTAGAAGACAACTTCAAAGAATGATAGTATGAATTCAGTAGGAGAAACAATGCCAGTTTTGAACATATATATATTGACAAAATAAGTTAAATGTACAAGCTCTTGCATAAAGCAATTTTGAATAGAAATTACTTCTTGAGTTTTTTTACATTTTTGTGTTAAGCATATCTTCTCTATACTTCAGAAATTTCTTCCTACTATATCCACCAAGAAGGTTGACATCTGTCTTGTTATCTGCAATAGCATAAGATGAATAACACAAAACATAACCAGAGCCCTTGAGGCCCAATACCCAGGACCATATCCAAAAATTTTGACTGCAGTTGTCTTCTCCAAGAGCATTACCTTGTTTGTATTAAACTGGACATGGGAGTATCCCATCAACCTTGAAAAAACTTTAAGGGCTAACATTGGTACATCTAGATTATCTGAGAAGACACTCTGATAAACAATGAAAAATTCCTTGTCCACATGTGGCAAATAGTGTGGGCAAGGGAAGAGTCTTTTTTGTTGGCATCCTTATCTAGAGCTCCCCTTGAACCCATTCCTCTGCCCAAGAAGTTGTCTTCGTCTGCAATTTCAATCTGCATAATCAACAAATAGAGTCATTTTAACAAACATAGAAAAACAATCTGCAATTTCAATCAACACAAGGATAAGAATGCCAAATTAATCCAACCAAAAGTTTACTCACTTTCTGATTTTCATCTTCTTCAAGAACTTTATCTCTCCATAAATTTATGGAGCCATACTTCTCTTCTATTGGTTTTCAGAAACCTGTTACTTCTCTCTCCCAAAATCAGCAACTCCAAGGGTCTCCAACCTCTGCTTAAAATCTTCATCTTTGAGAGTTGGAGGTTCCTCTAATGCCCTTATAATACACAAAGACAAGGCATTTGATCCATCGATAAATCTTTCATTGGAGGTCTCTGTATCCAAAGCAATGAACATCTTATTATGTTAATTCTCAATGTCTATGAATCTTGAGGCAACATCACAACCCTCTGCTATAATTGACAATAGTCCTCCCTAAGGTTGTCAAGTTTTTGGATATGTGAAAGAAAAATAAACTCTTTCCCATTAATATGGAAGGAGGGGAGGCTTGGCAAGGTAAGTGATGACTCTGAAACATCCTCCTCTAGGATAGGAGACTCTTCAATTATTGTTTCAGCTTTGAACACTGCCACATTCAAACCTACACTCAGCTCCTTTTCAATCTCATCCTCTACTGGTTCAACCAATTGTTCACTTTATCCTTTCACCAAGTCACTCAAAATCAAAGCATTCTCCTGAGATGAGGTATTCTCAACCTCTTCCAACATGTCAACCAAAAGGTACTGGAAAAAAAGGTATGCAAGAGACTTCTGAATTAATATGCAAGTTTTATTATGCATAGGGCATATTTGTTGTGCTTGCATCTGATACTGAGTAAAGTTTAATGATTTAAACTTTCTAGTGACCTTACCCCTGTCTGTTGAGCTTTCTCCTATCAAAGAAAAATGAACATACTCAATTTCATTCAATTTGATTATTTGACCCTCACACAGAAGATAAAATTTGGCCCACTCTTCAGAAAGGAACTCCTTAGGGTGATAAAGAATAGCTTCTAAATCAAACTGTGCATTGAAAATTTCTCTTGCAACACTGAAGAAACCAGATTCACATCCCTCTTGAGCATGAAGTCAAGGAGATTTTCACCAGGTGTTTTATCCAAGATCTCACATAGACCTATTGCTGAAGTACCTTCATGCTGCTCCATAGTATTGAGAAGGACCTTGCCAAACGGCATGCAACAATGGGGTTCGGTTGAAGCAGAATGGTCAAACTTGCGGCATTTGGTTGTAGCAGAATGTTTGACCAAACGGCGTAAAACTACGCTATTTGGCTATGGCGGAATGGCTCTAATCGCGCCGTTTGGTAGAAGTAAGTGCTGAAAATCTTTTGGAAAATTTGGAAAATAAGAGCGCATTTTCTTTTATATGATACTATCATGTGTCATGATCGTTGAAACGTCATACCCACATGTCACGACCATTAGATCCCATCCACGCAACGAATGGGAGCTTGCCATGTGTCCCGACGACTATTGGAGTCCATCCATGTGACAAATGAGAGCTTGCCACATGTCACAAATGTTGGAGTGAATCATCTTCCTATAAAAGCGAAATTCTACACATTTTCTCATTTTCGTTGTTTATTGTGGCCCTTCTAACGTCTATTATCTCCCTCAACCAAATGGTGTTACTTTTTGGTCCTTGTTTAGCTCTTATCATGTCTTATCTCCCCTAACCAAACAACGTGAGGAGAGCCTTTTCTTTATTTTCCAACACCCCTTATTCACACCGTTTGGTATATGTTGAAAACACCCCTTATTATCACAGCCCTTTTGTCGTGTCCTATCTCCCTCAACCAGACGATGCAAGTAGATCCTTTTCTCTATTTTCCAACACTTCTTTTTTGTGCCGTTTGGTAAACGTTGGAAACACCAAGAATTGGGAACCACAACATTTTATCCACAGCCATTCTATCGTGTCTTATCTCCCTCAACCAAACGGAACGAGGAGAGCCTCTTCTCTATTTTCCAACATTTCTTTTTTGCACCGTTTGGATATATGTTGTAACTTGACCATTGAGTTGGATTGATAGCATTTTGGTTCTTTTCTCAGCCTTTGTATCATGCAAGAACTAAGTAAACAATGCGAAGAGCTAGGCTAGGCTCCAATGTTGCTTCCAAGGCAGCAAAGTAAGCCATCTGGGAAGAAATCAGTAAAGTAATCAAGCTGCAATTCAGAAGAAGAAAGTCAAATCTAGGCTTCAATACTAGCTCAAATCTCTTAGGGAGATAGGGAAAGCTTAGAAAGCCACCAATCTTGTCATCCCCAAGGGAACCTTTCATGAGGCTTGTGAGGCAAGTTTCAGACAAGGTCTGTAGGCAAATGAAGTCAGAGGTGTTTGAGTTTGTTAGATGGTAATTTTTGTGCTATTGCTTGTCTACTACAAGAGGCTTCTGAGGATTTTCTCATAAACTTAATGAATGATAGCTATATTGCAGCAGTTGTCCATGCCCATAGGGTGACTTTGATGAATAAAGATTTTAGTATGGTCAATAGGGTCAGGTATAGATTTGACAAGTTTTTGCTGCTCATCCCAACTTCTGATAAGAAGGCCTTTGATATCCTCAACATACCACCTGTAATAAGGACTATTAAGGAGAAGCCTGCCTAGGTTGAGGATGTCACTCATTTATATGAGACAAGAAAAGCTCAAGATGTAAAGGCTGAGAAACAGAATGAGAGGCAGGATGCACATGAAAGCACATTGCTTTGAGAAGATGAGACCTTGAAAGAGGAAATAGCAAGGTTTGAGGCCTTGAATCACCAAGCAATGGAAAGAGTTTATGGCTAGAGGATTGTCAATGTGTCAACATCTAGAAAGTGAAAAAAATATTTAATTAAAAACTAAAATTAAAGCTTGGAGAGTTATGGGTTTGGTGGGTCAGGGAGAAATGCATTTCTTGCATTCTTTAAGAAAGCAATTACTCCCTATGACCCAAATTTCCCACTTCTAGAACAAAAAGAGAAGACACAAAAAGCAAAGAAGATAAAGAAGAAGGCTGCTAAAGCAGCAAGGGGATGCCCATGTATTCTCCCCTAAAGCATGGTCCGAGAGCCAGAAATTACTCAAGAAGCCATCCTTCAAGCACACTCCAAAGGACAAAGGTGTACCTATGAAGTTCTCTGATTCAAAAAAGACTTCCTCTAAGAGCAGAAAGAAGAATATATCAGAGGCCAGGGAAGCTTCAAGTGCTAGAAGAGGCAAGTGAATTTGGGAGCCATTGAAGATGATGCAGAGGTGAAGGGGAGGTTCAAACTTTCAAAGCTGCAGATACACAGGTTGAAAAGCCTACAAATTTCCCAGTTGTAGAGCCTTCATCTGAAGAGACCCAAAATTCCAGAGCTGCAGCCAACAAACTAAGGAGGCCTAATGATTTTTGTCTATGTGAGGAGCCCATTACACATGCCATGCTCCCTATGGAGCCTTTTTGAGTTATCCCAATGTAAAATATTGAGCTTATTTGAGTTTATCCCAATGTAACATCTTGTTATGAGAATAAAAAACATCTTTTTGTAATGAAGCGTAAATTTTTGTGATCCTGCCTTGTCACTGTACCATTTTCTATCAGATAACATAATTAAGATAACACTTGAATTTTAAGACACACAAATGCATGTTTAAAGTTGAGAAAAAAATATGTTTGTTCTCTTCATTTCTTCTCATTGTAATGGCTCAAAGGCTACAATATTTGGGGACATACATTTGATACAAGAGGCCCATGTCATTTCAAAAAGGAGATTTGACCCTTGCCTTGAACTTTGTTGTGACCTCTAGAGAGAGGTGGAAGATAGGGGGACAAGGCTAAGAAATGTAATAACTACCCTATATTTTATAGCTAAAGCTAGTGGATAGAATGTGCACTCCCCCCCTTCCCATTGGTGGATATCTTGATTAGCACTAATTTTTTGATTAGTAAAGGGCCCAGTTTATAGTCCATTTTCTCCCTAATGGTAAGGTAACTCTGCATTGGCCCATTACATGGGCCGTATTCCAACAAAAGACATTGTGGTTGTCCACAATACTTTTAGCCCTATGGGAGGATTCCAACTTTTGGTTCTCAAGGCCTTATCGAAAGTGTTGTGCTTGTCTAGCGTCTCTAAGAATGTAAAAAATATTATCCTTTTCAGCAAGTTGGCTGTTTTTGCAACCTTTCAAGGAGGCTACGCTCCTAAGGTCCTTGTCAAATACAACTATCACTGAAAGTGTAGGAGAGCATGCATTGTAGATTCTATCATAGTGGGCACTCTTTCCCTCCACACAAGAGAAGGTGGAAGGCCTCAAAATAAGCTATCAAAAGATTGAAAAAAACTGGTATGTAAATTGTAAAGCTTATCATGTAATCCTGTTCTAGTAATAAAAAAACACTTTTTTTGAACTATCTACAAGGGGTCCAATTTTTTTTTTGTAGTTGAATTTTACATGAAGTAAATTTTTTACTATGCGATTAATTATGAATTTGTAATTTAATGGAGTGAGTTCAATTTTGTACTTGAGTTTGTACTAATTAACTAGATTTTTGTAATTATACTTGCAATCAATTTTTTAAAAAACATTTTGAAACATTTTTTAGAGCTTGTATAGGCCTTCTAAGCCCTCCCCCAGGCCTCAAGGGGGCACACGTGCCCAGAAGGCCCCAGGCTAGCACGGGGTGGCCTGGGGTCTTCTAGGCACATGCAGTCCCCCCCTGAGGCCTAGGGGAGGGCTTGGAAGGCCTGCATAGACTCTAAAAAAATGTTTCAGATAATTAAAAAAAACTTGTTTTTCTAGAAAAATTTTGTTGCACATTCAGAATTCACTTTTGTGATTCAAATGAACATAAAAAAATTGTAAATATGTAAACTCTCTAGAAGAATTTACAAAAAATTACACTTTTGTGTTTTATAACTTAGAGTGAGAAACATGGTGCAATCGAGTTTAATTTTACACATGGTACATTGATATAAAATATTTCAAACTAAAAAAAATCAAAAAGTGCTCCAAAGTAAAAATCCATGCCTACACAAGATTAAAATAAGACAAGCCAGAAAAATTAAGCTTTCTATTGATAAAGAAAAGTTTTTACATATCAGCACTGCTGATTACAAGTCTTGACGACGCAAAATCCTAGCTAATTTAAGATCTTTCGTTCATAATAGTAACCCTCTTGGCATGGATAGCACAGAGGTTAGCATCCTCAAAAAAGGTCACCAAAAAAGATTCTGCAACTTGTAAAGCTCCCAAGGCAAGGCTTTGGACACAATAGGCTTGAGAGTAACTATATAATACTTCTTTTACAAGACGTGTGAAAGGTTCCTTTGGGAATAAGGAGATCCACAGATTTTTGAAATCTGCGTATCTCTTGGAGTGCCTTGACTTCATATTTCCTCCTCCTCCTTGGTGCACTAGAGGCACATTTGGGTTATAAGGCCTTGGAGGACGAGGAGCCTTCTTCTAGTCAGGTCCCTTGGAGCGGCCCACGGTGGAGGTTCTGTTACCTGTTTTACTGTGGTGGTGCTTGTAAATATAGATTCTGAGGAGCGCTCCTCTCACTTGTAGAGCCTCCTTGTTCTCCACCTGTTGCTTGGACTTCCTCTCTTGTTGGAAGGAGACCCATATTGGTAGGGAGGATCTTCCTAGTAGGTTGCCCTCACGGAGGTGGAATATTTTGTCCTTTCCAATGGTGGAGGACCTTGCTCATACTCCTACTCCTGCTCGATGTCGGTTAACGATTCCGTGCTGTTGGGATTGTGAGGATGCTTTCTACTACTACCAGTAGTAGCAGAATTGGCAAGAGGAGGAGGTACTTTATGTGCAATATTCTTTGTTCGAGCTATGGGTGAGAAAGTGAGGAGTGCGAAAGTGAAATGAAAAAAAATAAGGCCATAGAGTCTTATTATAGGCACTTCTAAATTAGGTCAAAATTTTAAAAATGACAATTTAGTGTGAAACCAAAAAAATTTAATGTCCTTTACAATTTAATGCTGTTTTCCCCAAAATTTACCATTTCTAACCATTATAGTACACCATGCAACATGGCGTGTTGGCCCACTACTTTGGTTCCATTTAGCATTATCAGTCTCCTTCATGCGGAGTTGGACTCCTTTTCTTTCGCCTTCAATAAGCTTCTACTCAATGTGTATCGAAAAAACCAATCAAACATTTCAATGAGGTAATTTGTTTGTGTCACCCCTCCACCATGACGAGTGTTCTTGAAATAGATTCCCTTTGACCTATAATGTGATTTCTCCATCCCTTGGGTGCTCCACATGTCGAGGGAACCATACTTTTCTAAGTAATATGATCCATGAGCATAAACAATATGCTGGAAACAAGCAATTGCGTGAGTGATTATAAATACACATAGATTGTAACAACTTGATAATAACAAAAAAGTACCATGTAATGGGTGATTGATGTTTCCCCCCAACTATCAATGACCATCCACAGTTGAGTAAACTCGATGACTGTTGTCTTGAATATGCTTTGTTATTCAATGTTGGTAGTACTCAACATCATGATCGATACCATCTTATGAAAACAAGCCCAAACCTTTACCTTCTTATTACAAAGATTTGCATCCTTGTCACAATCAGTAGTACACTTGCATAACTCTTTCCACAACTCCCATCTTGCTTTGGAGTTTTTCCCGACATGTGCAAAAAACGCCTAGCCTTTGCTCCACTCATTGATACTTGTTGCGCCACAACGTGATTATATGCAGACATCTTTGCATCCTTCACTATTTTCACGTTGCCTCCATGCAACCCTAGAGAGTTGAGTAGATCCTCCACTTTAGAAATGGCTTCCATGGATCGAGCAGCCGGTTTCATAGGTGAATGCAAAGTCAATATGCAATTTGAGCAACCTATCAAATATTCTTATCATGGCATGTAATGTGTAGAAGTGATTTTTTTCACATGGGAATGAAATAATGGGATTCCATGTAGGATCCTTCACATCCCTGTCTGGCGGTGCTTCCAAGTTGCATGACATGACTCCATCAATCCATCATAATTCATCTTCCTTCTCGCACTTTTGCTTTGATTTCTTCATGCATAGAGAGCAAGGAAGTAAACAATAAAATGTATGCTTGATTTCAAATCTCCTCCTAAATGCCAATCCACTACAAAGGTACCCACACTTGGAACTTCAAGTTGTTCACCATTTATTTGTTGCTTGATGACCTCAACAATCCAAGGACATCTTTGAAGCATCCAATCTAGCATTTCATGGTTCTCCTTTGGCACCTCAAAAGCTCCTAACCACCAATAATTATCTTTTTCAGATTGAACACTGAAAGAAGGCACCTTGTCCTTGTCCTTTGCATGTGCCATTGCCTCATTCATGAGTGTAAGTCCCATTCTTCCCAATCTTCTCCCTTTGACAATTTGACACTCATCTAGCTTCAATACGAAAGAGACCACTCCCATAGACTCTACAATCATGAAGCAACACATGATTAGTTAAATGTGCTATTTGTTTTTTCACCATGAATACTCTACAATCATGAAGCAACACATGATTAGTTAAATGTGCTATTTGTTTTTTCACCATGAATAAGAAAGTTTAATTCATACTAACCTTCATGAGAGACTTTATAAAATTTTAGCATTGCTTGTTGAAGTCTCTTTAAATCCACGAAAAATGTTGTTGAAGGTATCGTATTCTAATTTGATATCACCCTTTGATTTGTCCTTCAATACTTTTGTTCCCTTCACGTGGAAATACTCACTGATAAGTGATCTTACATGTGTAATTTTTATCTTCTTTGCCAATGCAACTTTGTATGGAGGTGGAAGCAAGAGGCTTTTGATCCCTCGCTTGTGAAGAGCCTCCTTTGTGATGGCATGGATGGACTCATAGCCTTTGCGACTTATACCTACTTCATCAAAACAAGCACTTTGAATATTATTTGCACTCAAAATCCCCTCAATGTCCTTCAGGATATCTTTTGTCAAAACATCACGAAATCCCTTGTAATTGGAGTCACAAAAAATGACCAACATGTCCTACTTCCTAATGCAATCTTTCAAAAGACTCTGGGTATGTGCTTGTGAATTTCCTATCGATACATCAATCAAAAAGTTCCTGAAATATAAACATTAAAGAAAAGTGTTAGTTATAGAACTCTTATTAAAATTATTCAACACTCAACTATTTTTAATCACCTTGTTGCCATGATTCACCTTTTTCTAGCATCACCTCGCCTATTGCTGCAAGCCTATCAATTTCTAATAGCTCTCTTTGTCATTCCCTTGCACCAACTGGGGTTTACTTCAAATGATCCAATTTGAGGCTAAGGTTATTTAATTATTTCTCTTGTTCCTTGATTTGTATCTCTTGATCTTTATTCTTATTCTCTAGATTTTGCACTTGTTTTGTTAAAGCTTCAATATTTGATTGAAGATGCAAATTTTGTAAGGTTCCTCCTCAGGCCGTAAAAGATGTATAAGTTCTCCTTTCAGTCCCCTGTAATCATCCCCTATTTCAGAATGCAAGAAAACATTGTTTTCTTTGTTTTTGGCCTAGAGAGAGAAAATATTCTAGAGAGAGGCAATATAATTTTGAGATATTTTGAGATATAAAGTTATCCCTTAAATTTAAGATGAATTCCCCTAAAACAGAAGTTTAAAAAGAGTTTTCTAATATGCATTAGAAATTAATTGAATATGTGCATTAGACACTTTAGCGCCTAAGGGTACCCATTTTCAGAAAATTGTTGATTAAGGTCCAAAGAGTGTTCTAAAGGGCCAATGAGGTTAATCCAAGTGTTGGAATAAGAAAAATGCAAGAATAAAAGAAAATCAAACAAAAATGAGTAAATTCTCACATAAGATGAAGAGTTGACTAGTACAAGCACTTAATAGCAAAAAAATAGAGATTTATTAGTAAAAAAAAGAGAATTTTGACACCTCAGGAGGGTGAGTGGAGCTCATGAAAGAGGCACCTAGAATCACCATCATTACCCTAATTTTTTAATCAAGAAAATGAGATATTTAATCTCTCCTCTCACTTCTTTCAAACTAAATCAGAAAAGTGGACCTAACTGGTCCAAAACTTGTCCAAATTGGATCAAATTGAAGCTGGAAGCCTCTAGATCCCAGTTGGACTTGGTTGGTGGCCTCCCTCACCTATAAATAGACCCCCATTCCTTTGTATTTTCATCTTATAATAATTCTATGCTAGTGTAATTTTTAATTTAGTGTAATTCTTTTATCCCTCTTCCTTCCCTCTCCATTGTTAAGCTTTGGAGCTTCACTAAAGAGTTTTCATCTCTTGAAGATTACCCTTCCCCCTTGGTGTGGCCAAGCCTTTTCTTTGAGGGCTACACAACTTTTGCAAGGTAAAGAATGAAGAAAACCAAGGGTAAGCCTAAAAACAATGAAGTTTATGCTCTCTTTTTTATGTTAATCTTCTTTCTAACCTCCCTCATGCTTCCAAGGGAAGCATATTATTTTATGGGTTTCCTCTTAAAACCATGCTTTTCTTGATTTATGATGAATTAATGTTTATGTTTAAGCTTAGGCTTATGCATAAACTAATATTTTTATTAAAAGTGAAATTTTAACCATTCTCAATTCATAGAAAATATGGGAAAGTTATGGCAAAATTTTATCATTAGAAAATGAAGATTTATGCATAATAAATTTTATTCTAAAAGTGTTACTTTGAGTATTCTAAATTCATAGAAAATGTGGGGAAGCTATGGCAAAATTTTTATCATTACAATATGAGTTTATGCATAGATTAAATTTTATATTAAAAGTGGAATTTTAAGCATTATCATTTCATAGAAAATGCGGGAAAGCTATGGTGAAATCTTTATCATTAGAAAATGAAATTTATGCATAAATAATTTTTATATTAGTGGAATTATGAGTATTATTATTTCATAGAAAATGTGGGGAAGCTATGGAAAAGTTTATATCATTAGAGAATGAATTTATGCATAATAAATTTTATGCTAAAAGTGGAGTTTTGAGCATTATTCATTTACTAGAAAAATAAAGAAGGTTATGCACAAATTCTCTAGATTCATTTAATTTATGAGAATTATGGAAATGATTATGAATATAATTTATTTAGATAAAAATAGATTAGTATGTGTACATAAATGTTTATGCTGAAAGAGAAAATATGGGTATAATTGATTTTGTAAATCCCATGAGGTCGTATGCATAAATTTTTAATTCAAAAAGAGGATCATTGAGCATATTTTATTTTAGAAAAATTGAGAAAAGAATGGAAAAATATTCATAAGAATGCATCGAGAAAACATGGATAATTTTTAATTAGAAAGAGGAATCACAAACATATTTAACTTCTGGAATTATGAAGTATACGTCTAGATTCTCGAAAAATAGAATCTTGGGTACATTCTAAACGAAAAAAGGATTTCCCAGAAAAAGACCAGAAACATGCGTAGTTGGATGAACGTAAATAATTGTGATCGACTTATTCTTAGATTCCCTAGGAAAGGAATCTGGAATTCTTGAAAGGATCGAGGATCTAAAAGTGAATAGAAATTTAGACTTGACTGAATTGAGTCGAGAAAAAGTTATCTTTAACTAAGCCAAGTAATGGACGAGACTTTGAAAGTCCTGTCAGTATAAAAAGTAGAGTAACTATACTTTTAATCTGGTTGATTATGGGACAAAAATTCTGATAGCTGGATCAAGGAAAGTTGATAATCAAACCTGATTCACTCAAAGAGAAAAGAGACCATCTTGTTTGTGGAAATTCGATTGAGGCTAGAATGATGTCGAGTGATGTGGGGTGATGTGTAGTGATGAGTGGAATAATGTGGAGTGATGTGTGTGGAAGGATGCGGAATGTGTGAATTGATGTGCGGAGTGATGTGAATTGATGTGGAATGTTGTTGAATGATGTGGAATAATGTCGAAAGATAAGGTGATATGAATTTTGTTTGGAAATTGTATTTGCATATGAAAGCTATTTTTTAAAGATTGTTTTACGTCAAGAATGCTGGGATAGCATTTTGACTATCTTATGGAATGAGATCGTGGTGGGGACCTACGTGGAAAATGTAAAACAATAATAATAAACACCAGTATAAGAGAGCTAGCACTATGAATTTGTAAACCATGACATACTTTGTAAAATTTTTTTCCTATTTTTACATTTGCCACCTATTTTTTCCTTCCAAACCCGATTCAAATCTCTCATAAATCATGTGCATAATCACACACTAATCATGGTTAACTTATCATTTTTCCATCTCTTTCTCTCTCTCAAGAAAAGGTGAGTTTTTTCATTGCTCCTCTATATGCAAAGACATCTTGCTTTTATTTTATTTCTCTTAATTAATCCTAAATCCATGTTTTTAAGCTTTGTATTTGGGATGCATACATTTGGGATATTTACATTTTTTTATGTTAGAGATTAGTTATTTGCAGCCTCAAATGGTACAATGATGTATTTGGGATGGCATTGAGGATAAGTTTGAGAGGAACAACTACCCATTATGGTCATATATGATGCATCATATGTATTGGTTGTTGTCAAAGGGATTTGGAATATCATCATTGGTGTTAAGGCATGCCATATCTCACCAGCAAGGATAGTATAGGCACTTTGGATGGTGACACTAGCTTAGATATAGTAGTGGCATCTACCTCCACACCTATAATGCAATAAGCCAAGTGGGATCATAGGGATGCACAGGCACATGCATTGGTGGCACTTTCCATGAAAATGAGAATTATTTATCCTAGCCATTTATGTAAAATTGCCAAGAAAGCTTGGGATACGTGCTGTACCAAGGTGCATATTAATGCACAAGTGGCCTACTTGGAGCGCAAGCAGTTAGAGTCAGAGCATATGAATAAGGGAGATTTAATGGTGGACAAATTCCACATAAGGATCAAAGATCTCATGGAGTAGCTTACATGTACTATGATGAGGCCTATCCAAACAATTCATTAGTGTCTACTATTCTCATAGCTTACCAAGGTTTTGCATCCACACTTCGGCTCATGATGTGAAGGGTATCTCCAATGCCCTTATGTTTGATGAGTTGGTTATAGCAAAATGATCTTACAAGAAGAGCAATCTTGATAAAACTAAACTAGTATGCATGTGGGAGATTAGGAATTCGTTGCCATTCAAGAAGGTAAAGGTAAAGCCTTTTCTCAGGAGGAAGGATATAAGCCAAAGGCATAATCACACCAATCTTCTAGGGAAAGGATGCCGAAAAGGGGGGTGATAAGCCTAAGAAGAAAGACAAATGCAACTACTATCAGAATCTTGGCCTCTATAATATCAATTAACCTATATAGAAAAAGCTAGGGAAGGAGAAGAAGAAAGAGTTAGAATCTTGGCCTCTATATCAATTAACCTATATAGAAAAAGGCTAGAGAAAGAGAGAAGAATCTTGGTTGGGTGCTGCATCAGCACCAAGTACTGAAAAGAAGGAGTCAACAAACTATGCAAATAAGATGATTGGGTATGCACACACCCAAACATATTTTATGAATAATATTTTTTATTTAACTTCCTACAAATAACTCATTTATTTCTTTTAAAAAAATATAATTTTTTTATTTTTTTTCTCCGATGTGTAGGGCATGCACATATGCATCCCCTACATGTGTCATTATTCATTGTGCACTACAATTATGACCCTTACTTCCATGATGTATGCATTTCTATGATAGATTACCATGTCTAGTATTTTGATAGTGGTGCTAGCAAGCATATTACTACTAGCATGATTTGTTTTCTTCCCTTGAGTCTGCTCCTCGAGGAGGCACATCTATATTTGCAAACAACTCCTCATATCCCCAGTGAAAGGAGTTGGTAAGGTTGTCCATTACCTATAAATGGTGGGATAATCAATGTCTTAGAAGTCTTGTTTATGCCAAGCATTACAAAGAACTTGCTATATATTAGTTTTTGCCATGGCTAGGGCAGACACAGTGGTCAAATTTGTTGATGATAGGTGTATAATTCATGACTAGATTAATGGAGAAATCACTCTAGTATCCGGTACTCTCTAAGTCATGGGATTTATAGGTTGGACATGTATGAGAGATTGGCACATAATGCTTATTCAGTTATTTACCACATGTACTTTGAGTGACACAAAGCTATGGTACACCTGCTTTGGTCACTTGAATTTGGTAGTTTGTTATGCCTTAAAAGGAAAGATATGGTGTTAAAGTTACCAAATCTTGAGGCCCCTATCAAACATGTATGTCACATGACATCTTTGATACCCTCCTATCTTTGTACCTCCTTTGTACACTACACCGAGAAGCCATATGTGAAGAAAATGAATGCTCAACAAGGTGCTGCAAATCAACCCATACTAGCTGAAAATCAGCTTGAATTTCTTCATCCCATAGATCATCCTTTCTTTATGAGGTAATTGCAGATATAATGATATGGGGATGAGGAAAGAACAGCTATATAGGTGTTTAAGAGTATGGCAAAATTAGCTACTCCTTTGCCTAGCACAAACGCACATGTTCTCATCATGTATCTTATTCTTTTGTGGATCATGCTCTCATTGCCAGTATATGCAATAAAAAAAAACTAGATGTTAGTATACACTCAATGCCCACCTCTCAGCATGTATCTCAAATCTATGTTTGGTGCACATTTGTAAAGGCCTCCATTATGAGGAGAAGCCATTGGTGCACATGTATTTGGTGGGAATCTTGACTTAGATGCCAATGAAGTCATTATTATGACCATTGATGGTTAGGATATGGTTAGGGGTACAAGCATTAGCTGGGAGCCAGGGTAGTTGGCTCCCCTAGCGCGGCCCAACGATATGAAGAATATTCTTGGAATATTCTCTATAATACCTAAGCTCATTATTAGTGCGCGATGGAGAATGGTTGCGTTCTTGATATATAGGCAATGTGACCGTGTCCATATAGCATAACCGACCATGTTGTATACGTGTACCACCTATAGCACTATATACCACAAGATAAGGCACCAAATGCTTGTGAGTGTCCACACCCTCTACACTTAGTACTTCCTCCATCCCAGAGTCTATCTAGATCACCATACCATCACATTATACCTGTCTTAGAATTTTTAAATTCTTTATCTATTGCATTGTCTATTGCACTTTGTTTTGATATCTATCTTTTCATTGTGCTAAATTCTTATATGAGCTTCTTTTGAGGGAGCACAAGAAAATAATCATTAGATATAGGTCATGTAGGATGAGTACGTCTCAATCTTTAAAAATAACACTTGGTATTTAATATATTTACCTTATGGTACAAAGTGGGTTTATAAGCTTAGGTGTAAAGCTGATGGTAGTATGACCGCTACAAGGCAAGGATTGTTGTTGCAAAGGGTTATGCTCAAGAGAAGGCCATACATTATTGTGAGACCTTTGCACCCATGTCTCATATGACTACAATCAGGTGTATTATTATAGTGGTAGGACATCATGGATGGAATGTACATCAATTGGATATTAAGACTGCGTTCTTGAATGATTATTTGCATGAGGAGGTTTATGTATCTCAACCTCGTCGTTTTGTTGAGAAGGGGAAGGAGTTTTAAGTATGTATCAATGTTAGATTGGGCTGGTAGTATCTCAGACATGAGATCTACTAGCAGCTTTATGTTTTCTTTTAGGAGTGTTGCTATTATAGCTAAAGTAGTAAGAAGCAACCAATGGTTACATTGTTAAGTATAGAGGTTGAGTACAAAATGCTACAAAACTACTGGCAGATATGGGTGAACTCATGGATAGGGCTACTATCATATATTATAACAACATGAGCAGCATACACATGGCGATGAGTAACCAATGTATCATGCTAGGACAAAGCACATTAAGGTGCATTATCACTTTATGAGGAAGAAGGTTCTATAGCAAGTGATGTGGATTTTGTGTATGTTAGCACATAGGGTCAAGTAGCTGACATCTTCACAAAGATATTGGTACATACAAACTCCACAGGTTCAAGAGCTTACTTGGAATGTAGGGTAAAAAGTTGAGCTTAAGGGGGAGTGTTGAGATATCGAGCTCAACTAGTATGGATATTGGGGTAACCCGCTATGATGACATCATAGTACTAGCAGGTGATATGTCACCAGTGGTTTATAAGCTCTATGGTAGTCACTTTGGTGTATTAAAGCTATGGCATAGTTATAGTGCCATCTCATGTAGTCTGGTTCACACTATGGACCAAACTTTGCATGCTATAGTAGGAGATTAATCTCCTTTATAGTATGTGCTCTTATCTCTTTATGTTATGATCGTAGAGAAGAGAAGAGAATAGAAGAAAATTTAGCCATCCATCTCTCTTTTGTGATTACAGTATGTACTCTTATTTTTTTATGTTATGGTTATCGAGAAGATAAGAGAATAGAAGAAAATTTAACCATCCATCTCTCTTGTGTGCATGTCTACTTGTGTGTGTGTGTGTGTGTTCTTGCTTGTAAAATGAGCTCAAGCTCACCCTCTCCCCCATATTCTTCTCACAGTGGGGGGACTAAAAAATATGTAAGTTCAATATAAAGGATTTTATTTTCTTGTGACCTAAGCTTAGGGTGGAGGGGGATCGCCACATGTGATAGTCCTACTTGGGTGAAATCATGATAAGGTGGATTGAAAACCTGTGTCCTGGAGGACAATGGTTTACAACTAGTTGTAAACACTTTTATGCAGAGAATTAAAACATGGTTGTTTAATCTTGTTTCACATTTATTATATCTAAAAGGCACTAGATAAATTGCTAAATACATCTTATGATGATATTAAATCCACTAATATTGGTTGTTTTCAAGTGTGGTAGCAACCAATGCAACTGGTAGAAAGTGTACCACCTTATCATGCTTTCATTCACTTAAGGTTTTATTTTTTTAGACATACTTTTTGATGATATTTTCTTCTTCTTGGGAGTAGGAAGATCCAATTCATAGTTTTCCATGTCACATCCAAGTAGATCCACTTTCTATCACTTCTATCACATCAATTGTACCTCATTTATTATAAACTGGAGTACTAAATCTACCTAGGAGGGTGCTAGAAAAACTCAAGGGATTCTAGGGAGCTATTTTGTTAGAAGAAGCACCATGCAGCAACAAGTTGCCACATGGCAAGTTAATCCCACATGTGAATAGCACTACGGGTATAAAATCTAAAAAGAACTCATATGCCCTCTCATCCCCCACATTTTTACATGGTATCTATGGGATTTTAGGTGCGCAGATGCGAGGGCCTAGTCAATCGTGGGGGTCGTTTGTGTGTGTTCTACTTATATGCCTTGCACACTCAATCTTGCCATTTCTATCATGGTATCAGAGCAGCGAGGGAGGGTTTTCACTTGTTGTGGCATTAGCAGAGCTCTTGTTGGCCTTGCTCTTAGGCTGTGTAGCTATGACCAAGGAAAGATAGCCAAGTTGCACTGGTATATACCGGGTGACCATTGGTTGTGGTGGTGGGCACTTTGAGCTGTGGCATGCCGAATGGCATCGACTGTGTAGGCAAAAGGCCTTATGGTGTGGTCGCTTAACTGGCCATTGAGGGAGGGTGTTAAAACAAGACCGTCCCAAAAACAAGCTGCCACATGGAAGGTTAATCCCACATGTGAATAATGTATAAGGGCACTTAGAGTATAAAGGCTAAAAAGAACTCATATGCCCTCTCATGTCCCATGTTTTTAAATGTGGATTTGAGTTGGGTGGATGAGAGGGCCTAGCTTGTCGTGGCCATTTATGTGTGTTTTGCCTATATGCCTTGCGCTCTCGATCTTGCTATTTCAGTTGTGCGAGTCTTCATCTTTCCCAACAGCATCTACATCAAGCTCTAAAGCTAGGCCAAGAGCTATTGTTTGTATTTATAGCTCATTTGCTTTTGATTGGTTTAAAGTTAATTGTTTTGAATAAAATATTCTCTGTATAAAAAATATATATGTAACCTAGGAAAATAAATTTTCATAAGGCTATATGCATAAAATTAATTAAACTACCTAAATGAAAATTCTATTAATACTAGGGTATGAAGTTTATGTAGATTCAAGAATTATATTAAATTTTAGATAAGGAATATTCTTTGCTCCTGACCTGAAAATCAGAGAACTAATTAGTCATAGAAATCACCTTATGTTACTTTAATAATATGACCTTTAATAAAGTTTACACTAAGGGATAAAACTCTATATTTTGATAATTATATATCTAAATTTAGGAGGTTGAGCCTTAGGTAGGATAAGTTAAATTGCCTTGATTTTTTATATTAGTTAGGACTAAAATGAGATGTAAACTAAAATAAGCACATAATTTTGCTTTGAATCAGAGCATTAATTACGTGAAGAACAAGATTAATATTTTAAATTAAGAATATGGTGTATTTTAGAGTTAGTCGTAGGCCTAGAGAGAAAAAGTGGAATTAGGGTTGTCGAGAGAGAAAATAGCTATAAGGTAGAGGAAAATACCTTAGATTAATTAGGTTAATGAGAAATGGTTAAAATGGATAGTTAGAATTCTTTTTTAGAATTGATGCAAATAATTCTAAAAAGTGGAATCAGGGTTATCAAGAGAGAAAACAACCTTAAGGTAGAGGAAAATACCTTAGATAAATTAGAAATGGTTAGAATGGATAATTAGAATTCTTATTTAGAATTGAAATCAAGATGGAAATGAATTTAAGGGAGCTTCAAGGAGAGATATCCTTAAGACTAACCAAAGTTCCTTAGAGATTCTCATTTATAGGATAAGACCAAATACGAGAACTAGAACAAAGAACTTAGAGAGACTCTTGTTTTTGTACAAATACAACTTAGAATGACCATCTTTTAATGAAAAGGGACCTTAAAAATAGTTGGGTGGATCAACTTATAGAATTGACCCTAAGAAGGAAACATCTTGAAAATACCTCTCTAGGATAGGTTGTGGCATCTGGAACTCGTCTTGCTCAGAGTTTTAACTCGAGAGCTATGATGTATCATCAAGCTCAATGTTTGAGAACCTTGATCTTTAAATCTCATAGCATCCCAAAAGGTTTGGCGACGACAATTCCATCAGGCATCTTGACAATGATGTCTGAGACTTCTAGACGTGGCTTGGCCATCTTCTCCCAACATTTCTTGGTGATTATGCTCACTCACGGACCACCATCTAGGACTCCCATTACTGTGATGCCCTTGGCAATGACTGTTGGTAGTAGTGCATTAGAGTCATCACCTTCAAATTATTGTCCCAGTTTGTTAAGCAAAATTTTAACCATAAATTTGGTATTTTTTTCTTCCACTGGGACTACTGATTTGAGTACAACTCGAGATGTCTCCATTGTATATTGGGAACGTGCCTTATGCATGTCAACAAATGGTGGTAATCCAACATTGAGTTTTCCATTAAGAAGAGCTCTCATTGCTTTAAACAATTCAAGATCTCCACTCAATCGGACGGTTATAGTTGTACTAGTTTGTGAGGCCATAAAGTTTAACAATTTGGGGATATTTAGTGGTGCATTCATGACATCCTTTCCATAAATAGGTGTTGATGAGACTGGAAAATCCATCTCTCATATGGGCTTAGGGTTTCCATATGGTAGTTGTCCCTTTAACCAATCAAGGATCAAACTATGAGAGGTGGAGGCCTCAATCTCTTCCATGATGACACTCATCACATCTAGAGGTTTGCGAATCTAAGTAGTAGACATTAAGGTACTAGGGTGTATAGTATCTGAGACTCTCACTTACTTAGGTTTTTCTTTAAGCTCCTCATGTTGAAACTAAATCACTAAATTCTTGGAGTTATTTAATCTCCTTCTGAGGGTCAAGATAAGAGCCAAGTTTTGTCATGTAAGATCTAGTTTTAGGAATTACAGGTTCCCATGGGGTCTCCTTCCCCATGCTATTAGTTTTGGAATGTATTTCCCTACCCTGAAACTAAATCACTAAATTCTTGGAGTTATTTAATCTCCTTCTGAGGGTCAAGATAAGAGCCAAGTTTTGTCATGTAAGATCTAGTTTTAGGAATTACAGGTTCCCATGGGGTCTCCTTCCCCATGCTATTAGTTTTGGAATGTATTTCCCTACCCTGTTAAAAATTAGCCCTTGTGTCCAAAGAGTCTAAGTCCTCATCTAGGTCCCTAATGAAGTCTAGCGCTTGAGGCATCGCAAGATTTGTCTTTTTGGTTTCCTTCATTTTCCCATTCTTAACCGACTTTTGTCTCCTGTGTCCCTACTTCTTCTTAGATTCTGCTAGGCTACAGATCGTTGCTCAAGAACATGTTGGTTTTGGGGTTGTAGGCAGGTGATAGCATTCAAAGGTGTGTGATCTAGATTTTTTAGGTTTTGCCTTTAATTTTGATTACTTACCCCAATCATGTTTAGGGTTGTGATGATGACGGGTCCCATTTATGGACTTGTCATCACAATCTTGTTGGGAAAGTCTTGAATTCAATGATCTATGCCACAATGGTTACAAGTGGCCGATGACATGTTTAAAGGCACTGTAAGATTCCTCCCCAGCCCCTCAAGATGTCCAGTATCTTCCCCTCTAATCAATCCCCTTTTCAACCTCTTTTGGCCTAGAGAGAGAAAATGTTCTAGAGAGAGATAACTCAGTTATTAGATATCTTTGGATGGAAAAATATCCTTTTTTATTAAACTAAATTCCTCCAAAACAGAAGTTTAAAAAGAATTTCCTAAGGTGCATTAGAAATAAATTATAATCTGCTCAAAAGACCTTAGCCTAAGGGTCCATATTTTCTAAAAATTTTAGATTAAGGTTTTCTGAGGGACCAATAAGATTAATCCAAATGTAGGGAGGAGATAAATTGAAGAAATAAAGAAAAACCCCCCAAAAATGAGTAAATACTCACATAAGATGAAGAGTGGACTAAGGATCAAGGAAAATAGTTAAAAAAATGATTTTTGGCACCTCAGAGTGGGGATTCTCCCTCATGAAGGAGGCACCTTTTTTCTCATCATTGCTTTCCATTTTAAATCAATAAAATGAGATATTTCATCTCTCCTCTCTCCTATTTCAAGTCTAGTTCCAAAAAGTAAGCTGAACTGACCCAAAAATGGTCAAAAATCGACCAAACTGATCTGGAAAATTCTAGAATCAGTTTGCTTGGTTTGAGGCTCAC
The DNA here is from genome assembly GCF_041138505.1 of Cibotium barometz. Classification (NCBI taxonomy): domain Eukaryota; kingdom Viridiplantae; phylum Streptophyta; class Polypodiopsida; order Cyatheales; family Cibotiaceae; genus Cibotium; species Cibotium barometz. The sequence goes on from NC_141104.1 coordinate 27,777,873, forward strand.
TTTTTCCTATAAATAGAAGCCTCCCCCTTTGTAAAAGCTTAATAGTGTTTATGCATTGTTACTCTACTCCTCCCAGAGCCAAATACATTGAATTCATTTGATAATTCAATTGTTTTGGACTAAATCCTCTTCAAAAGAATTGGTGGCCACTCGATCCAAACAAGAGTAGAACCCTCAATCCCTCAAGCCAAAGGAAAGCTCACAAAACTCCATGTAAGTTAAAAACTCTACTTTTTGATTCCTAATCTATGGTTTTCTGATTTCTTTGCTTTTTAGTGAATCTTGATATGATAATGCCTTGATGAAAAGGCTACCCCCTTCTCTTCCTTAAGAATTCGGCCCTTCTTTATCCTAATATATGTAACAAATAAATTGATTTAAACTTTTCTTATTGTTTACTCACTTGAAAGTGAAAATTGAGTAGATTAGAGTGCTTTACTTCAAATTGGGATTAATTTTAAAGTAATATTAGAATGTAAAAATTGAGAAATGGTCAGTCCCCATACAAAGGAGGTTATGGCAAAATTTTCTTAAAACTCCATGTACATATTCATCTATGAATATGCATGGATATCATTGATATTAATTATTGAATTTAATTTCTATGCATAGAAAGATGCATAATAGAATTTTTTTAATTATAAAAGTGTTATTTTCATTAGATTTAATTTTCATGCATGGAAAGATGCATAATAGAAAATTTTTTATTATATAAGTGTTATTTTCATTAGATTTAATTTCTATGCATGGAAAGATGCATAATAGAAATTTTTTTATTATAAAAGTGTTATTTTCATTATATTTAATTTCTATGCATGGAAAGATGCATAATAGATTTTTTTATATTATAAAAGTGTTATTTTCATTGAGTTTAATTTCTAATGTATGGAAAGATGCGTAATAGAAATTCTTTTTATTTTAAAAGTGTTATTCCTATTAAATTGATTTTATGCATAAAAGGATTTTTCTTTAAATAAAAGTGTTATTTCCATTGAAGTTGGATTTTTCTTTATATAAAAGTGTTATTTCCATTGAAGTTGGATTTTATGCATAAATAGATGCATAAAGAATGTTTATATCAAATTAGATTCTCTTTAGTTCTATGTTTAATTTCTATGAGTATTTGATAAATGAATAAGTAAATACTCTGAGAGAGGAATTTCTATCGTTTTATATTCACTCGGATTGTAAAGAGAAAATTCAAAAAATCTATCAAAGTCAAAATTTCAAACAAATGATTAGTTTATTCCTCATTAGAATTCGTGATTAATTTAAAAATCAGTTAAGTAAATAATCAATGAATGAAATTCAGTAAAATAGTAACTGAAATATCACCCCCTTAAATGAATGAAATAGCAAAACTAACGAACCTTGAATCTTTTTTTGAGGAAAGAAGATGTGATCAGTTCAGGAAAATACACTCCAATCTCCCGCCAAACCTAAAACTAAGTTTGAGACCCTTTGAATTGATATGGGGATCAATTTACAGAATTTGAGGAATTCTGTTATGGAATTCAAAATTATGATCTAAAGTTTTGGGGATACTGATTTAAGATATACTCATTGTATTCAAAAGAAAATCAAATTGAAAACTTGCATAGAAACCCTGTTTTCTTAAAGGACTATCTTACGCCAGAATACTGGAGGGAGCATTTGGTATATATGTTTTTCTAAGGGAAGTTCGGTTGCAATAGCTGGTGGGGAGTGTTCAAAGGATAGCTCACGCGGCAAAGGCTGCCCAGGTCTTGTGTGACCAGCCTTGGTATGGTTAAAATGGTGCGCTTCCGGTATGATGGACGAGGGCCGATGAAGCGGTCCCTGAGTGAAGTTCCAGGACACCTAAGGAGGATCCTGGAGAGTTCTGACCACGCGATGCACGGGCTCGCGGTGCCTAGGACACCCATGCGTATGTTGTGGAATATATTGTATGATGGACCAAAGATTACTGTAATCTATTATTGGATCTCGTTTTGCTGACCAACTAGTCTCAATGGAGAGTCCAGAGTGATACTATCTTTCTTGAGAAACAAGGATTGGATGGAAATTTTGAGTTATGACATCTGTAATCAATGACTGTTTGTCAATGGATTGTTTTATAAGTTAAAGTTTAAAGAGGAGTGTGTGCGTATCTGTATTCGAAAGCAAAAGTTAAGAAAGGCATTCAATTATGGGTGGGTGAGTAATTGTCTGGTTCTACCAATTCTAGTGGTTGGGCGGTGGCTAACCCATGGGCTGATGGGATAGGCTGGAATCAATAGAGTTTTAATAATGAAATTGAATAATAGGAATACGCTTAGAACTCGAGTAGTTAAATAAAAACCTGAAGACTTCTCAAATGAATAGATCAACGGCCGTGCCAGTTAGGAAAAAAGCGTTGATTTCTTCAAGTTAAGTATGTAATAGTTTTCCTTCAATCTGGTTTAATCAGGTGAAGGTTAGTTTAGTCTCTTGACCTCGTTAGAAAATTCGTTAAGAAAATAAAAAAGGTGGAATCGTCTCCGTTTTTCGGGCAAGGAAAATTTTCCCAGTTTTGGTTTCGGAATGACCACCAGATTAGTCTCGTGTCTGGACATTCGAGGGCAAGGCCCCGAGTGGGAAACCCTGTCCCACGCAAGAAGTTACTTCCGCTGCTAGCAACCGAGGGGCAGTGGGATCTCACAGCTGGTATGAGAGCACTGTTGTAAACTTATGAAATAGCAGCAGAAATTGCCTAAAATTTTAGAGTAAATCTGTGAATGAAAAAAGAAATATTTTCACTTGCTAAAATTATGTTTGAAATGAATTCATAAATTGAATTGGATTTTTAGATGGATACCTTGAATCTGTCTAGCATTCTTGGACTTTCCCAGAGTCAGGATATGATCGCCTTTGCCTTCAAACATCTCATCAACTATGCTACAACCGGAGAAAGCAGAGTGAGGCTTTCTCGTCACTTTGAGGATCTATACTTTCCTGATCCAGTAGAGCAATGTCAGCACATGTGGTTCTCTGGAGGGTGATGTATTAACGTCAATACCAATCAGCTTCAAAGACTCAGGCAGAATATCTCACTAGCCATGATCTTGATAAGGCTAGGAGTTGTTTATTATGTCCAACTCTTTAATCATTCACCCCAAAATTTTAGAAATTCTTGCCGAATTTTAAGACTTCTGAGCCGCTTTATTCCTAGAAGTAGAATTACAGTACCCTTATCAGTGATGGATCATGTATATCATAGCATGTCTCCATCGTAGTATTGCCTTTTCATGCATATGCGATTGAGGCGGTGACTTTTGGAGCCGAGATGCTCTATGTATATATCAAAAACTTTTGATAATAAATGATGTTTTGCAAAAGATTCCAAATTGTTTTCGTGGTTGTGAATATTGGTTAATAAAATTATCAGAGTGAATCTTGATTTTAAGAATTATGATGGAATAATTATTGTTTAATAAATAAATCTCAAAAATAAAATAATCATAAATCTGATGACAAGGTTAAGTTGACAAAAATCTCATTTTGTCAGAATCATGAGATGCGCGGCCCGTGCTAGGCAATCGAACCCTCTTACCGATGATGAAGAGTTAGATCCGGAGGTTCGTAAAGCCCTGCACCGATGATGAAGAGTTAGATCCGGACGTTTGTAAAGCCCTGCACTGATGCCAACCTGGTCTATTCAAGGGTGAAGGGAAACAGTTAGGAGAAACAGTGGAAAAATGGATTTGAGGCAATGGAAGAGTACTTTGATGTAATCGGTTACAATGAGAGGAGTACTTTGAGGCAATGGAAGAGTACTTTGATGTAACCGGTTACAATGAGAGGAGCAAGATGGCTCTTGCCAGATTAAATATTGTGGAAATGGCCAGGGTCACATGGAGGAACCATTGGATCCCCAGGTCTGCAATTAGTAAAAGTAAATTACTGAAAGGACTTAGAAAGAAGCAACTCATTTATGTTGTCAAAATGCATCCAGTAGACACAAAGTTAAAGGCTAAAGAACAAGAATGGTTGAGTATGATGATTTATTCCCAGTAGAGCTAACAGAGATGCCTCCAATTTGGGAAGTAGATCATGTGATAGAATTGACCCCCGGAGCTCAACTAGTATCCTAGCATACGTACAGAATTCCAGTCCCTAAAGCCCAAGGAACAGCTTAGGTAGCTGTTAGAACAAGGGTTTGTAAGACCCAGCGTTTCACCTTGGGGAGCGCCAGTTCTCTTTCGGAACGCTAAGACTCTGTGTGGATTACAGAGGTCTCAATCAACTGACAGTTAAGAATAAGTATACTATCCCGAGAATTGATGAGCTTCTGGACAGGCTAAGTGGAGCCTAGATCTTCACAAAGATAGTTCTCAAATCAAGGTATTACCAGATCAAGATTAATGAGCAAGATATTCCGAAGACAGCCACCATCAATACTCGATATGGGCACTATGAATTTAAAGTCATGCCGTTTGGATTGACAAATGCCCCAGCTACATTCAATCGCCTAATGCAGGACATTCTTAGAAAATACTTGGATGATTTTGTTCTTGTTTTCTTTGATGATATTTTGATTTACTCAAAGAATGCAGTTGACCATGAAGCTCACGTCCGTAAGGTTCTTGAGATTCTAAGGAAGCACCAAATCTTTGCAAAAAAGAGCAAATACACCATGTTGAATACTCGGGCTTTCTGGTATCCAAAGACATAATTTCTCCAGATTTCGCAAAAGTCCAGGCAGTCATAGATTGGCCTGAACCAAAGATAGTGAAAGAAGTCAGAGGATTCTTAGGATTGACTGATTTGGTATAGAATTTTTATACCTAAGTATGCTCTCATAGCTTCCCCCCTGACTAATCTTCTCAAGAAGAATATCCCGTTCCAATGGTCTACTAGGTGTCAGAGCACTTTTGATAAGCTGAAGACTGCCTTGGTAACCAATCTCGTTTTCTAAAATTGCCAGATTTCTCTCTACCCTTTGAGGTAGTAACTGATGCCAGTGGTTTTGCCCTGGGAGGTGCACTCATGCAGGAAGGTCACGCAGTGGCCTATGAATCCCGAAAACTCAGAACGCATGAGAGAAATTATGATGTCCATGACCTAGAGCTACTTTCAGTAGTCTATGCCTTGAAGTTGTGGAGACATTACCTACTGGGTTAAAGATTCACTTTGATGAGATAGATCATCAGAGCTTAACGTGGATCTTCACTCAGAAGGATCTCAACATGCGCCAAAGAAGGTGGATGCAGACCCTGGAGGAATTTGATTTTGAAATCAAGTATCACCCAGACAAAGAAAATGTGGTAGCAGATGCCCTCAGCAGAAAAGCCTCCTTGCTTGCAATCACAGTGGTGTCAAATCCATTGATTAATGAAGCAAGAGAGACGATCATGCAGGAAAGATTCTTTGACCCTATTGCTACCCTACTTATGCAGGAAAGCAAAACTCCTCAGGAGTTGAACCAAGTTCAAGGGTACAGCCTGGATGATGGAATTATGTATTATAATAGCAGGCTATGCATTCCCAATGATGAGGGAACTAAAGGTCAAATTTTGAATGAAGCCCATGACAGCCTTATTGCAGGACATCCAAGTTTCATCAAGACCTACATGTCTGTAAAGAAAAGCTTCTTTTGGCCTCAACTAAAAAAGGATGTACTTAATCATGTACGTCAATGCCAATGCTTGATTCATCTCAGAAAGTCAAAGCAGAGAGAGTAAAAATGCTTGGGAAGTTACATCCATTAGACATCCCCCAGATGAAGTGGGAATGTATCAGTATGGATTTTATTACTGGACTACCTTCAGTGCAATCAGGTTATTACAACTCCATCTTCGTGTTAGTTGACTGACTAACCAAAGTTGCCCATCTGATTCCAGTAAAAGAAAACTACACTGCACAGTGGATGTGGCCGCCAGAGTGTTCCTCAAGGAAATCTTCAGATTGCATGGCCTACCCAGGAGAATAGTAAGTGATCGAGATCCCAAGTTCATGTCAAGATTCTGGACTACATTTTTTGAAGCAGTAGGAACTTTCTTGGATCTTAGCACAGCTTACCACCCCGAGACCGATGGTCAAACAGAAAGGGTGAAGTAAGTAATCGAAGATATACTTCGGTCATGGTGTGGTAGGGAACCCAAGAAGTGGCTAAGCTATCTGCACCTAGTCGAGTTTGCCTACAATGCCTCTTATCACCAAAGCATCGGGATGAGCCCTTTCAAAGCTCTGTATGGACAAGACTGCCTAACACCATTAACTTGGTCCAACCCATTGATTAGGGTCGAGATGTCCAGACAGATGCTTGACGACATGGAGCAGTAGATGCAATCAATCCACAAAGATTTAAGAGCTGCCGAGGATAGACAGAAGCAGTATGCAGATAAGAAGAGGTCAGACAGAATGTTCAAAGAAGCAGATATGGTCTTCATTCGAGTACGCCCCAAAAGAAGTTCTCTATCTCTTGGGAAGTACAAGAAATTATCTCCCAGATACTGTGGGCCATATTTAATTACAAAGAAAGTAGGTGACTTAGCTTATGAACTTCTTCTGCCTCCTCATCTCAAAGTACATAATGTATTTCATGTCAGCCTTCTTAAAAAGTATGCACCAAGCCCGAATCATGTGCTTAATGATGATGAACTCTTAACTTCTTCAACCCAAGGACTGATGGAACTCCAACCTGAAGAAATCCTTGATGTTCAAGAGAAGGTTCTCAGGAACAAAATTCTAAGAGAATTATTAGTCACATGGAAGTTCTATCCTTTTGAAGATGCCACCTAGGAGAAAGAAGCAGAACTGTTTGCAGGATTATCCCCAGTTTGCAAGATGAGGATATCTTGCGTTTTTCAAGTGGAAGAGAATGTAAGATTCCTCCTCAGCCCCTCAAGATGTCCAGTATCTTCCCCTGTAATCAATCCCCTTTTCAGAATAATAAAAGATCTTGTTTCTACCTGTTTTGGTCCTAGAGAGAGAAAATATTCTAGAGAGAGATAACTCAGTTTTTAGATATCTTTGGATGGAAAAATATCCTTTCTTATTAAACTAAATTCCTTCGAAACAGAAGTTTAAAAAGAATTTCCTAAGGTGCATTAGAAATAAATTATAATCTGCTCAAAAGACCTTAGCCTAAGGGTCCAGATTTTCTGAAAATTTTTTATTAAGGTTTTGAGGGACCAATAAGATTAATCCAAATGTAGGGAGGAGATAAATTGAAGAAATAAAGAAAAACCCCCCCAAAAATGAGTAAATACTCACATAAGATAAAGAGTGGACTAAGGACCAAGGAAAATAGTTAAAAAACTGATTTTTGATACCTCAGAGTGGGGATTCCCCCTCATGAAGGAGGTGGATTTTTTCTCATCATTGCTTTCCATTTTAAATCAAAAATATGAGATATTTCATCTCTCCTCTCTCCTATTTCAAGTCTAGTTCCAAAAAGTAAGCTGAATTGATCCAAAAATGGTCAAAAAGTGACCAAACTGATCTGGAAAATTCTAGAATCAATTTGCTTGGTTTGAGGCTCATTTTTTCCTATAAATAGAAGCCTCCCCCTTTGTAAAAGCTTAATAGTGTTTATGCATTGTTACTCTACTCCTCCCCAGAGCCAAATACATTGAATTCATTTGATAATTCAATTGTTTTGGACTAAACCTCTTCAAAAGAATTGGTGGCCACCCACTGTTGATCCAAACAAGAGTAGAACCCTCAACCCCTCAAGCCAAAGGAAAGCTCACAAAACTCCATGCAAGTCAAAAACTCTACTTTTTAATTTCTAATCTATGGTTTTCTGATTTCTTTGCTTTTTAGTGAATCTTGATGATAATGCCTTGATGAAAAGGCTACCCCCTTCTCTTCCTTAAGAATTCGGCCCTTCTTTATCCTAATATGTGTAACAAATAACTTGATTTAAACTTTTCTTATTGTTTACTCACTTGAAAGTGAAAATTGAGTAGATTAGAGTGCTTTACTTCAAATTGGGATTAATTTTAAAGTAATATTAGAATATAAAAATTGAGAAATGGTCAGCCATACAAAGGAGGTTATGGCAAAATTTTCTTAAATTTTGTGGAAAATAAAGTTTATCTTTACGTTATTCTAAAAGAGTAATTCCCACCGTTTGTGCATTCAAAAAGAAATATTTTTATCTACTCCATGTACATATTCATCTATGAATATGCATGGATATCATTGATATTAATTATTGAATTAAATTTCTATGCATGGAAAGATGCATAATAGAAAATTTTTTATTTATAAAAGTGTTATTTTCATTAGATTTGATTTTTATGCATGGAAAGATGCATAATAGAAATTTTTTTATTTTAAAAGTGTTATTTTCATTAGATTTAATTTCTATGCATGGAAAGATGCATAATAGAATTTTTTTTAATTATAAAAGTATTATTTTCATTAGATTTAATTTCTATGCATGGAAAGATGCATAATAGAAATTTTTTTATTATAAAAGTGTTATTTTCATTGAATTCAATTTCTATGCATGGAAAGATGCATAATAGAAATTCTTTTTATTTTAAAAGTGTTATTCCTATTGAATTGATTTTATGCATAAATAGATGCATAAAAGGATTTTTCTTTATATAAAAGTGTTATTTCCATTGAAGTTGGATTTTATGCATAAAGAATGTTTATATCAAATTAGATTCTCTTTAATTCTATGTTTAATTTCTATGAGCATTTGATAAATGAATAAGTAAATACTGTGAGAGAGGAATTTCTATCGTTTTATATTCACTCGGATTGTAAAGAGAAAATTCAGAAAATCTATCAAAGTCGGAATTTCAAACAAATGATTAATTTATTCCTCATCAGAATTTGTGATTAATTTAGAAACCAGTTAAGTGAATAATCAATTAATGAAATTTAGTAAAATAGTAACTGAAATATCACCCCCCTTTTTGAGAAAGATAGTTCAAGAAGAACCTTATCAGACACGAACCCTGAATCAGACTATGACCAAGACCAAACTCTTTTGTCAATTTCGAGGAAAGAAGATGTGACCAGTTCAGGAAAATACACTTCAATCTCCCACCAAACCCAAAACAAAGTTTGAGACCCTGTGAATTGATCTGGGGATCAATTTACAGAATGTGAGGAATTCTATTATGGAATTCAGAATTATGATCTAAAGTTTTGGGGATACTGATTTAAGATATACTCATTGTATTCAAAAGAAAATCAAACTGAAAACTTGCATAGAAACCTTGTTTTCTTAATGGACTGCCTTACGCCAGAATGCTGGAGGGAGCATTTGGTATATATGTTTTTCTAAGGGAAGTTCGGTTGCAACAACTGGCAGGGGAGTGTTCAAAAAGGATAGCTCACGTGGCAAAGCCTACCCAGGTCTTAACTAGCCTCGGTACGGTTAAAATGGTGTGCTTCCGGTACGATGGACAAGGGCCGACGAAGCAGTCCCTGAGTGAAGTGCTAGGACCCCTAAGGAGGATCCTGGAGGGTTCTGACCAAGTGATGCACGGGCTTGCGGTGCCTAAGACACCCATGCGTATGGCGTGGAAGATATTGTATGATGGACCAATGATTACTGTAACCAGCTGGTCTCAACGGAGAGTCCAGAGTGATACTATCTTTTTTGAGAAACAAGGATTGGATGGAAATTTTGAGTTTTGACATCTGTAATCAATAACTGTTTGTCAATGGATTGTTTTATAAGTTAAAGTTTAAAGAGGAGTGTGTGCATATCTGTATTCGAAAGTAAAAGTTAAGAAAGGCATTCAATTATGGGTGGGTGAGTAATTGTCTGGTTCTACCAACTCCTGTGGTTGGTGGCTAGGCTAGAATTAGTAGAGTTTTAATAATGAAATTGAATAATAGGAATACGCTCAGAACTCGAGTAGTTAAAAAAAACCTGAAGACTTCTTAAATGAATAGATCAACGGTTGTGCCTGATTCAGTTTTAGGAAAAAAGCGTTGATTTCTTCAAGTTAAGTTTGTAATAGTTTTCCTTATATCTGGTTTAATCAGGTGAAGGTTAGTTTAGTCTCTTGACCCCGTTAGAAAATTCGTTAAGAAAATCAAAAAGGCAGAATCGTCCTCGTTTTCCGAACAAGGAAAATTTTTCCAGTTTCGGTTTCGGAATGACCACCAATTTAGTCTCGTGCCCAAACATTCAAGGGCAAGGCCCCTAGTGGGAAACCCTGCCCCGTGCAAGAAGAAGTTACTTCCGCTGCTAGTAGCAACCGGGAATCCCCGGTGCGCGGAGGGGGCAGTGGGATCTCACAGGCACTGCTTGGTTGAGTTGAGGAAACTTCAGAGGGATTTCCAAAACTAAATAGGGACCTTGACAGTGGTAACATTGAAGAGGCATTCTTCTAGCTATGGCATTAATGTCATGGCCCCTTCCTACCATCCCAGGAAGTTGGTAAATTGGCTTGACTCCCCCTCTCCCATCCACTACATAATAGTCAGGATGAAGCTCTATGGGGCCCTTAAAGAGGTGGGGGGTGGGTTTGACATCCACCTCATATTCTTGGTAATTAATAGAATCCTTTAAGCTTACTTGATTAAGAGGTGTCACCCTTAGTCTTGTAACAAATCAAGCAATGGTTAAATATCCCATGCCAACAACTCCTATCAAAGGGCATGCATCATGCACCTAATGTTCCATCATCTCCACCAAGACCTAGCATTTGTTGCGATGTCGGTGTAATGCTAGTTGTGGTCTCGTTTTGTATTGGCAATAGCCTGTAGAGGCGTGTTTGGTAATCTCGGGCTTTGTGACCATAGCACAAAAAAATCTACAATTATCATTGTAATAACAAGCTCTTAAAATTGGACACTCGTTGCTAGTGGTATGTCCCTGATGGTAAATGGAACACCAAGGTAGCTCTCTCCTTGGGTACATGTGTGCATTATCTAAAGCTTTGGTAGCCTTCATTTCCTCTTGGAGGGCTTTTGAGAAATCAGTCCAAGTCATTTCTGCAAAAGTATTACCTTTAGCTACAGATTTTATAGTGGTGGTGCTACAACCGCTAGCTATTGATGTATCAGACGTAGAATTTGAAGCTCTTACTCCCTTTATCATCAAGTTATCTTTAAGTTGGATGGAATTAGCCGTGACGTCCTCCCAGGTGGTGATACCTCTAATGAACAAACCATTATGGATATGTTCAACAGATCCATATAAAAGAGCCATGGACTCATCCGTTGAGGACCAGCAAGGTCAATCAACCAGATCCATGCCCGAGTTCGGAAAACAACTCTAACACCTTGTTCCATTTTCTTCCTCGACGCACGCGTGGGTATCTTCGGTGACCCAGAGCCCAAGCACCGTATGGTCAACACCCTCTAGGATCCTTCGCAGGTCACCTAGCACTTCACTCATAGGCCGCTTCCTTGGTCCCTCATCCACCGTATCGGATGCTCACCATTTAAATCGAACCGAGGCTGGTCAAGACCTCGGTCGACCTTGCTACGCGAGACGTCCTCCGTTGATTCTTCATCAGCTGTTGCAACTTTATCACTTAGGACCTCATTCACAAGATGGTCAAAATGCTTCCCCAGCATTCTTGACATAAAACAGTCATTTAAAAACAGGTCATAAATACAGTTTCTAACAAACTCACATCGTTTCACATCGGTCCACATCATTTCCCGTTATTCCACATTCTTCTAAATCAATTTACTTTACTCAATCCACATCCAATCATATGTATTCTCATCGTCCTTCATCCATTCTCATCCAATCCCATCATATTACATCTCATCATGTCTATCCACATCTATCCTCATCACATCTATCCTCATCATATTACATCTCATCATATCTATCCACATCTATCCTCATCACATCTTATCCATTCTCATCTACCCATATCCACATCACATCACATTACATCCATTTACATCTCATCTCATCCGTTCACATCTACCCCGATCCACATCACATCACATCCCATCCATTCACATCACATCACATCCATTCACATCACATCTCATCCATTCACATCTATCCTCGATTTACATCACATCTCATCCACTCACATCACATCTCATCCATTCACATATATCCCGCTTTACATCCACTCACATCACATCTCATCCATTCACATCTATCTCGATTCACATCACATCCATTCCACATCACATCACATCCATTCGCATCTATTTACATCACGTCACATTCACATCCAATCACATCTCATCGCATCTATTCACATCCATCACATTCATTACATTCCCATCCCATCACATACATTCTATCCACATTACATCATATTATCCACACCTATCCACATCATATCTCATTCATTCCATACACATTACATCACATCCACATCCATCCATATCTCATCACATCCATACACATTCCATCTCATTCATCCACATACATCCAGACATTCACATGCACGTTTATTCACATCCATCCATTCATTCACATTCTCATCCACATATATTCACATCACATCACATTTCATCCACATCTCATCACATTCACATCCTCATCCCTTTACACCACATCACATCTCATCCACATCCACATCCACATCCACATCCACATCCATTTACATCACATCACATCCTTTCACATAACCTCACATCTCATTCTCATCTCATCATTCACATCCACATTCATTTACATCACATTCTTTCATATACACATCCACATCCATTTACTTTACATCTCATCCTTTCACATAACCTCACATCTCATTCTCATCTCATCATTCATATCCACATTCATTTACATCACATTCTTTCACATACACATCCACATCCATTTACTTTACATCTCATCCTTTCACATAACCTCACATCTCATTCTCATCTCATCATTCACATCCACATTTATTTACATCACATTCTTTCACATACACATCCACATCCATTTACTTTACATCTCATCCTTTCACATAACCTCACATCTCATTCTCATCTCATCATTCACATCCACATTCATTTACATCACATTATTTCACATACACATCCACATCCATTTACTTCACATCTCATCCACATTCATTTACATCACACCACATCCTATCACATCCCATTCATATCTTTTCACATCAATTCCCATCCTATCACATCCCATTTACATCTTATCACATCCATTCACATCCTATTGCATCTCATTTACATCTTATTCCCATTTAGTAGCTTTTCCTACTTTGATACTGATAATGAGACTTTTTCTAAATTTCTGCCAATTGCTTGGCCTAGATAAAGGTTCTTTTTTTTTCAACGGCTATTTTCATATTCTTTCTCAATTTCTCAAATGAATTGTATTCAATATTCTTCTTTTGAATAAAAGAATTCATGGGATTTACAAAAATCAATTTCACCCATATTTTCCAATAATGCTCAAAATTATACTTTTGATAAATACTCATAAGTTGAATTATGCTAAAAATTTATCTTTTTTCCATTTAATTTCTTGGATCTCAAATATCATGGGAATTCCTCTTTTACATTGAATTCTAAATGCCATGGGAATTCCTCTTTTATCATCAAATAAATTTATCTAAAATTCCTCTTTTCTTTACAAAAAATATCCATTAATTCAATATGCGAAGAATTTCACTTTTACTATTTAAATAATTGAATTCCAAATGTCATGAGAATTCCTGTTTTATGATTTAAATATTTCTCATGCATAAAATAAATTTATCTAAAATTCCTCTTTGAGTTTTAATAAAAATATCCATTAATTCAATATGCTAAGAATTTCACTTTTTCCATTTAAATGATTGAATTTCAAATATCATGGAAATTCCTCTTTTATCATTTAAATAAAATTACCATAATTTCTTCTTTTCTTAATTATTTAGTTATGCATAAACCTTAAGGGTATTTTCTTTTATTCTTTGAATTTATCTCATCCAAACACTTGTATTAATCTTATTGGCTCATAGGAACCTTAATTGGACCATAATCCAAAATTTTCAGAAAATCTTGACCCTTAGGCTAAGGTCCTTTATACACATTTTCAATTAATTCCAAATGCACATTAGAAAGTTATTTTTGAATTTTTGTTTCAAGGAAAACCATTTTAGACACTAGGAGGATTTTTATATCTAAAAATATCTTAATTTTAGATTATCTCTCTCTAGACATTTTCTCTCTCTAGACCAAAATAGGGTAAAACAGGATCTTTCTTCTATTTCAGAGAGGGGAATAATTACAAGAATAGAAGGGGAGGTTCTTACACCTTTACTCCTCAAAAGCTGGAGGGAGGAATCTTACACCTCATGCACAAACTACTTTAGGAATAACCTTCGAAGTCTAGTAAAGTTTAGACATTCTTTAACTCTCTCAGAGTCCAATACTAATCACACCAGCCTTGCCATCTAGTGTAAGGCTAAATGTGTTAGTCTTTGCAAGCTCATTCCTCTCACCTAAGGCCTCGCAAACTTGATCAAAGACCCCTAGGTGTCCTCTAGGATCACCCTCTCCATTGAACTTGTAAATAACACAATTTGTGTAGGCTTTCTAGAGCTACTCTATCTATTATCTCTCATGACTAGTCCTATACTTTCAGCCATGGATCTCCCCAATGCTTGCGCAAAGGCTACTGAATCACTTGGAAGGGTTGCATGCTACTGGAGGTATTGGTACATTAGTAAGCAAGGACAACATGTGGTATAAAGGGTGATACCTGCAAGCGTAATGGCATGAATCTCGGAGAAGTAACATGAGTTTGATAGGTGGGAGGTCGTACATTAATTCCCATAGGTGGGAGGTCGTACATTAATTCCCATAGGTACCGATGGCATATGAACCAAGGGCACTACTGGTCTACTCATTTATGAGGATATCCCCCTTGCTCTAGGGTGCATTGGCAAAGTAGAGGAAGATGCAAGGAATTGAGGATCTTGGGTGAAGGTTCCTCCTTCTGCGGCCCTAGCGGATGAGGTGGATGTGTTAACTAGGTTTGTAAGATTCCTCCCTCCGGCTTTTGAGGTGTGCAGGTGTAAGAACCTCCCCTTATGATCTTATAATTATTCCCCTCTCTGAAATAAAAGAAAGATCTTGTTTTACCCTGTTTTGGCCTAGAGAGAGAAAATGTCTAGAGGGAGGTAATTCAAAATTGAGATATTTTTGGATATAAAATTCTCCTAGTGTCTAAAATGGTTTCCCCTAAAAACAGATATTCAAAAAGAAATTTCCAATGTGCAATTGGAATAGATTGAAATCAGGTAAAAAGGACCTTAGCCTAAGGGTCCAAATTTTTTGAAATTTTTGAATTAAGGTTCCTATATGGACCAATTAGATTAATCCAAATATAGGGAGGAGATAAATGAAAGAATAAAAGAAAATCCCCCAAAAATGAGTAAATGCTCACATAAGATGAAGAGTTGACTAAGGACAAGGTTATTAGTTAAAAAAGAAAAGATATTTAGAAGAAATGATGCATTTTTGACACCTCAGTGTGGGAAATTTCCCTCATGAAGGAGGCACCTATTTCACATGTGTGGTTCAATTTTAAACTCACAAATAATGAGATATTTTCATCTCTCCTCTCTCCTACTTCAACTAGATCCAAAAAGTAAGCTAAACTGACCTAAAAATGGTCAAAAATTGACCAAACTGATCTGGAAAATTCTAGAATCAGTTTGCTTGGTTAGAGGCTCACTTTTTCTATAAATGAAGCCTCCCCCTTTGTAAATGGTTGATACTATTTTAGGCACTGTTACTCTACTCCTCCCTAGAGCCAAAAATAGCGAATTCATTGATAATTCATTTGTTTTTGACCATTTCCTCTTCAAAAGAATTGGTGGCCACTCTTGTTGCAAACAAGAGTAGATCCCTCAAACCATCAAGGCAAAGGAAAGCTCACAAAACTCCTAGTAAGTTAGAAATTTTACTTTTTCTTATTCTATTTTATGGTTTTCTGATTTTTACTTTCTTTAAAATGAAAATGGATGTTATGCCTTGCTGAAAAGGCTTTCCCCCTTCTCTTCATTATTGAATTCAGCCTTTCTTTATCCTAGATGTGTAATCAAATTGATGGAATTAAACTTTTCATATTGTTTACTTTTAATAAAGTGGAAATTGATTAGATTAGAATGATTTAAATCATCTTGGATAATTTCCAGTAAATTTTAGAGTGAAAATTTTAAAAAATGGTCAGCCATACAAAGGAGGTTATGGCAAAATTTTCTTAAAATTGGTGAAATAAGTTTTATCTTTTTATTATTCAAAAAGAGTAATCCCCACTGCTTGTGTATTCTAAAAGTGTTATATATATTCTATGCATAGAAAAATGCATATTAGAAATATTTTTATTATAACAGTGTTAATTTCATTAGAATTAATTTCTATGCATAGAAAGATGCATATTGGGAATATTTTGATTATAAAAGTGTTACTTTCATCAAAATTAATTTTTATGCATAAATAGATGCATAAAAGAATTTTTTTAATTATAAAAGCGTTAGTTTCATCAAATTTTAATTTTATGCATAGAAAGATGCATAAAAAAATTTATTTTTATTTCAAAAGTGCTATTCTTATCAATTTTGATTTTATGCATAGAAAGATGCATAAAGAAATTTATTTTTATTTCAAAAGAGTTATTCTCATCAATTTTGATTTTATGCATAGAAAGATGCATAGAGAAATTTATTTTTATTTCAAAAGAGTTATTCTCATCAATTTTGATTTTATGCATAGAAAGATGCATAAAAGATTTATTTTTATTTCGAAAGTGTTATTTCTCCTTAAAATTGAATTTATGCATAAATGGATTCTTATAAAAGTATTATTTTCCACTGAAGTTGTTCTTATACATAAATAGATGCATAAAGAATCTTTATATATAAAAAAATAAGAATTCTCTTACATTCTATAAATAGGTGTGATATGAATCAGATAGATGAGAATGAATAGAGAATGGATGTGATGAGAATGTGAGGTAAATAGATGTGATGATATGTGATGCGAATCAGATAGATGGGAATGAATGGATGGATGGATGCAATGAGAATAGGAGTGATGAGAATGTGAGGTAAATAGATGTGATGATATGTGATGCGAATTAGATAGATGGGAATGAATGGATGGATGGATGCGATGAGAATAGGAGTGACGAGAATGTGAGGTAAATAGATGTGATGATATGTGATGCGAATCAGATAGATGGGAATGAATGGATGGATGGATGCGATGAGAATAGGAGTGACGAGAATGTGAGGTGAATAGATGTGATAATATGTGATGGGAATCAGATAGATGGGAATGGATGGATGTGATGAGAATAGATGTGATGAGAATGAGCGGTAAATAGATGTGATGAGATGGGATGCGAATCAGATAGATGGGAAAGAATGGATGGATGGATGTGATGAGAACATAAGTGATAGAATGAGAGGTAAATAGATGTGATGAGATGTGATGTGAATCAGATAAATGTGAATAAATAGATGAGATGTGATGTCATGTGAATCGGGATGTAACTGAATGATATAGGATGTGAATGAATGTGATAGCATGTGAATCGAGATGTGAATGAATGATAAGGGATGTGAATAGATGTGATGTGATGTGAATCGAGATGTGAATGAACGATAAGGGACATGAATGTGTTAGCATGTGAATCGGGATGTGAATGAATGTGTTAGCATGTGAATGAATGTGTTAGCATGTGAATCGGGATGTGAATGAATGAGATGTGAATGAATGAGATGTGATGTGAAATGGATGTGATAAGATGCGATGTAAACTGGATAGATGTTAATGTATATGAAGTGATGAGATGTGATGTGAATGGATGTGATAAGATGCGATGTAAAATGGATAGATGTTAATGTATATGAAGTGATGAGATGTATGGGTAGATGCAAGTGGATGAGATCTGATGAGGATAAATGAGGAAATAAGTGATGAGATAGAAAAAGATGTGATTAGATGAGAATGGGAATACTTATGAAATGAATGTGGATTGATGTGTGGATAATGTGGATTGATGTGGATAATGTGGATGGATGTGGATGGATGTATGGAAGATGTGGATGGATGTATGGATGATGTGGATTGACGTGTGGATTGATGTGGATGGATGTATGGAAGATGTGGATGGATGTGTGGATAATGTGGATTGATGTGGATGGATGTATGGATGATGTGGATTGACATGTGGATTGATGTGGATGGATGTATGGAAGATGTGGATGGATGTGTGGATAATATGGATTGATGTGGATGGATGTATGGATGATGTGGATTGACGTGTGGATTGATGTGGATGGATGTATGAAAGATGTGGATGGATGTGTGGATAATGTGGATTGATGTGGATGGATGTATGGAAGATGTGGATGGATGTGTGGATAATGTGGATGGATGTGTGGATAATGTGGATTGATGTGGATGGATGTGGATGGATGTGTGGATAATGTGGATTGATGTGGATGGATGTGTGGATAATGTGGATTGATGTGGATGGATGTATGGATGATGTGGATGATGTGGATGGATGTGGATGGATGTATGGATGATGTGGATTGATGTGTGGATGATGCGATTGGATGTGAATTGATGTGGGAATGATGTGATGTGGTAGGGGACTAATGTGAAATGATGTGGAGTGATGAGAAAAGATGGAAATATTTTTGGAACTGTATTTGTATGTGAAATCTATTTTTAAATGACTGTTTTATGTCAAGAATGTTGGGGAAGCATTTTGACCATCTTGTGAATGAGGTCGTGGAGACCTATCTGTTAAAGTTGCAACTGCTCACGGAGAGTCAATGGAGGACGTCTCGCGTAGCAAGGTCGGCCGAGGTCTTGACCAGCCTCGGTTTGATTTAAATGGTGAGCTTCCGGTACAGTGGATGAGGGACCAAGGAAGCGGCCTATGAGTGAAGTGCTAGGTGACTCGCAAAGGATCCTAGAGGGTGCTGACCATACGGTGCTCGGGCTGTGGGTCACCGAAGATACCCACATGTACGTCGGTGAAGATATTGGAACAAGGAGTAAGAGTTGTTTTCTGAATTCTGGCATGGATTTGGTTGATTGACCTTGCTGGTCCTCAACAGATGAGTCCATGGCTCTTTTATGGATCTGTTGGTTGATCTTGTTGATCTTCAACAGAGACTCCATTTTCGTTAAAGTGAATACTTGCCGGTTACTATGAGCTAGGAACTATAGAAAAGGCCCCTGAGTGGACAGGGGGTGAGCGTTCTAGTTGCCAATGATGCCATAGGTACACCGATGAAGGAATGTTTGGAAATAAGGATTCAACTGGATAATTAGAGGATTATGATCAGTGACACTATGGTTTCATTAAATGATTATTTTAAAGACTACTGAATCTGTGAAAAAGGCAATTTCATATTGGGTGTGTAAGTGGTGTGACTAGTTTTAAGTTTGCATGAATATCCAGCTAGGGGGCATGGGAACTCTTTTCCCTGGTACCCGGGACAACCTAACCAAATTCTTAATTGGATCCCATCACTACAGTGGTTGGACAGTTGGCTAACCCATGGGACTGGATTGGGGTTAGGTTGGACTGATGGATCCCTAAATTGAGACTCAATTCTGTTCTGGTTGTTCGATAGATGAAGTAAATCCTGGACAAAAATTATTCTATGGAAAAGAATCAACGGCTGTGCCTCTCAATGAGGAAAAAAGCGTTGGTCTCTATGATCCAAGTACAATCTTTTCCCTGATCTGACTATGGGACTTACGGGTTCGGTCAGATCAGTTCAGTTAGTTAAGGCTTTTGATTACGTTAGAGAAAAGTTATCCTGGAGGAATCGCCCGTGCTTTCCAGGCAAGGGAAGTTTTTCCAGGTTTGGTTTTGGAAGAACCGATGGATTAGTCTCTTGTCCGCATATCCGTGGACGAGGCCCCGAGTGTGGGACCCTGTCCTGCACAAGAAGTGCTACTTCTGCTACTAGCACCCCTGAATTCGTTGCGCGGTGGGGATAGGGACCTCACAAGGTTTGGAGCCATTGTTATGGGGACTACTGCTACAACCATGGTTGCTAGAGTTGTAACCAAGGGCATGAAAATACTAGGCAATCTTGCATGGTTGGTCACGTGTGGTGTCATTCTAAGTGGTGTAGAGCCCATTACCATAGAATATGGAATTATGCAAATAACATCTTGGGTTGATACCTCTCTATATGGTCTCGGAATGTGAAGTTTGTGCTTGGAGTCCTATGTAACCTAGAGGAATAATAGTAGTAGTTAGGGCTTGGTCCATCGTGTAGCGGGGTGATACTATAAAAGTAGGATCCATTGGGCTCATAGGAGGTGCTACCATTTCTCGTATTGTGGACATTCTTACTTTGGACGTCCGGACTTGTGCTATAGATCTTTGGATTCTTTCATGTTCAATGATCTATGTATGCAATCGTAGATGCCTTGCAATCGTTCCTTCTTTGTTGTGGCCCCATTTAGCAACTAGGCAATTGCTTCCCAACTAACACCATAATCTTGGGCTGTGGCAAAATCCACAAGAGTCTCTATTAATGCGTCATATGTTGAAATATACAAGTGAATAGGGTGTGTGTGGGAACAAGCTCTTGGATAGAGGCTGTAAAAGAGGAGATGTAATTGTGAAAGAACCTGTGAAAAGGTGAGAAGAATCTACTGGGAGAGAATAAAGGGTAGCATGAGGGAATTTAGGAGTGTGGAGATATTCTGGGAGATATTCAGGGAAAAGAGAAGAGGTGGAGAGAATCAGGCAAAAGGTGGAGATATTCTGGGAGTGAATCATGGAGAAATCAATGGGATTTGATGCTTGATGTAAACTCTATAAATTGAGGCATAGCCCTAATGAGAATTTGCTGGTTTTTGAGTATCCATGCCTACATTAATCTATGTGCTAATTATTCACTAATTACGTCTTAATCACTTGCTAATCACTTTGTTAATTATGTTGATTCTAGTGTTTGATCCACCATAGCTCATCATTTAGCTCAAATTTCAACATGGTATCAGAGCCATGCCTAGAATCAACCAGATTTATGAGCCCATTAGTGAATTAATCAGGATTAGTAAGTAATTAGCAAAAAAAAATCAGTTTTTAGTGAGTTTTTCATCTTCCCTTCACCCCCAGCCAGTGGAGGACTCCATTCTCCTTGCACACATAACATTAGGCTAAGCCCTCTTAGGTACTCATAGTAGACTCATAGGGCTACACACATCTCAAATCTTGTGGGCTAATTCAACGCAGAACGCCGGCGGGAGCTCGATTTGCAGGCTACGTTTTTCTGAGATGTTTTTGACATTGCAACTTCCACAGATCAAAGCTCTCTAATTCCTCTTAGCCCAAGGGGTAATCAAGCATGCTCTACAAGCTGGTGAAGATAGAAATCAATTTCATCAAGTCTACAGAGAGATCCAAGCTCTTCATCAAATCTGCAGGTGACTTTGGTAAAATAGAGATTAAGCTTTCATTATTTGGTCAAATCTTGTGTTTCTTGGCTTAATCCTCTACTAGACTCATTGCTATTGATGCCTTTGAAAGAATTTGAGCTCATTTGAAGTGGAAGGCACCAGATCTGAGCTCCCCGCATACTCTGTTTTCTGCACACAAACCAGAGCATTAATTTGCTAATCAGTGATTAATCAGTGCTAATCACTATACTTTGGTGCAATTGAGGGTTCAAATTAACCATTAGGTATCTGATACAGATCCCTATAACTTCAAATTTCAAATCGGAGTTGGTTTGATACTCCAACCATCCCGTACAAATTGGTTACCCTTAATTTAGTGTAATTTTTGGAAAATTGTGCTGATAAAAATTGTGAAAATCATCATTTTGCATTTAACCCTTGGTTAATGCCTGTAAATCTCACTCAAATTCAAGATTATTCACAGCCAGAGTTGCATTTGGAATGTGCATGAGAATGAATGCTATACGCATTATGTATTGGGCACATTTTATCAGTGTAAAAATGGGAATAGACACTGCCCTTGTCCAGATTAAGGCAAGAGGTAAGACCTCCCGCATAAATTTGGGTTTGCATTGCATAATGATAAAAGATGAACATCAAAAGCCCAAAGGAACTGTCAGCAAAACATTGAAACATGTTGCTCACATGGAGCAAAATGACCTGACGAACGAGCTCATGGCCCCAGCCATGAAAGAAGAAGAATATCTCTTTCCAAGAAGAGGATCCACACCAAGAAGAAAAGCTGAAGGAAGACATGGACACAAGAAGAGAAGCTGCCCCGAGAAGAGAAGCTGCCCCGAGAAGACTGAAAGAAGAGACGGACGCGTGGAGAGATGCTGCCACGAGAAGAAGACTGAAGACAAGAGGAGATGTGAGGCTCCAAAGAGTGAGGAGCCATGTGAAAATCTCTGAGAGAGAGAGAGAGAGAGACCCCACAACCCCAATGTAACCTGCCCCAATAAAGTAAAACCACCTCTGAGCCACCGATGATGTAGGCCACGTGGTAGATGTATGTGTGAGCACTTTAGTCAAGGTCGCGGGCAACTATAGTAAGCCTTGGACACATAGAGAGAGAGAGTGTCAAGGACTATGGGTTTAGGGATCTGAGGCACTGGTCGCAGGCTATCAAGTAAGAGAGAAACTTGATATAGGGTCCAGGTGTGCTGAGATAACTTGAGGGGAGGAGTAGACACTGGTCGTGGACTACCAAGTAAAGGGAGGCAAACTTGGTATAGGGTCTAGGTGTACTAGGAGTATTCACTTGAGGGGAGGTGTTGAAATATACAAGTGAATAGGGTGTGTGTGGGAACAAGCTCTTGGATAGAGGCTGTAAAAGAGGAGATGTAATTGTGAAAGAACCTGTGAAAAGGTGAGAAGAATCTACTGGGAGAGAATAAAGGGTAGCATGAGGGAATTTAGGAGTGTGGAGATATTCTGGGAGATATTCAGGGAAAAGAGAAGAGGTGGAGAGAATCAGGCAAAAGGTGGAGATATTCTGGGAGTGAATCATGGAGAAATCAATGGGATTTGATGCTTGATGTAAACTCTATAAATTGAGGCATAGCCCTAATGAGAATTTGCTGGTTTTTGAGTATCCATGCCTACATTAATCAATGTGCTAATTATTCACTAATTACGTCTTAATCACTTGCTAATCACTTTGTTAATTATGTTGATTCTAGTGTTTGATCCACCATAGCTCATCATTTAGCTCAAATTTCAACATCATACTCCCAATAATTTGTGAGAAGATGTTGATCCAAGGTTTGTAATCCTTTTCCCAAGGTAGATGTAATGTTATTGCTTGTGTGAAGACTGTCAATCCTGGCTTAGGACTCGTTTAGGCATACTAAGCTATTTGGGCTACTAATCGCTGTTGTGCCACTTGCAGGTCTCCTATCCCTTTACTCTAGTAGCCTGGATTAGTGCCTTTATTTCCTTCACTTCTTTTAATGTTCTACCATCAGGCATAAGCACTTATGTAGGTTAGTTTAGGTCCTTGTATAGTGCTAAATTGGGTTTCGACCGAAGGTCGTGAGCCTAGTGTAGGCGGGTACGCGTCTAGCTCGATAGATGGGCTATCATCTAAATAGGCCTCTAATACATGCCCAAATTGTAGGTGATTTTTAATATTGGATGTTGGAAGTCCTACAGATGTCCAGACAAGTTTGAGAATTGAAACTTTTTTAGACTATCTAAAGTTTTTCTGAAACATGTTTCACGTGTTTCTTAACCTATCTAGCATAAAAAAATAGTGTACTTTTTTGGGTCAATCAAGCGCTATAGACGCTAGCTCCCATAGTTAAGGAAGCTCGTTAACTATGTAAAAATGCAAATTTTTGGGGTGTTACACAAGTTGCATCAACACGATCGCAAGCTAAAACATATATTAGGCAAACTTGTGCGTACACTTTTCAAAAACTTTCTACACTTTCTTTACCTTGGACCTTTTACCTTTTCCCTTTTTTCCTTTTTCCTTTTCTCTTTTTATTTTGTACTTTTGTACTTTTTACTTTTTTACTTTTATGTTTTTTACCTTCACTTTTTGGTTTTATTGAAAAGGGGTTTTCCTAGAATCTTTGCCTTAGGGCTTGCCTAAAAAGCCTATGTGCATTGAATGCAGCCAACCCATCCCGAATTAACCAAAATTGGTTATTTCTAGAATTTAGATTTTTGTGACTAGAGGCCTAAAAGACTGCACGCATTAAACGTGGAAAACTAGTCAAGATGCCCCAAATTAGAGAGGATTAAGCCTAATTAACTTGTGTTAATTACATTAATGCAAAATTATATAATGTGCAAAAAACACAAAAATTTATGTGTTACAAATCTTGCCCTAGTTTCTATTTTTATCTCAGTTTCTCCACGTAAGAAAAAATACTATGCTAGGAAACAAATTTCATGGTCTAGATAACCCGATTCTTTCAATTTCATGTTCAATTGACTTTTTTTTCTTTTCAAAATTTAAAAATGTAAAAAAAAGGAAAGGCAGAAAACCAAAAATTGAACTTGTGAATGATAAGTTGGAGTAGAGTTAACCTAAATGCACAATTTACAAAACTCACTGAAAATGTAAAAATTACAAAAATTGAAAAACATGCGGAAATTTAAAAAACATGTAGAAATTATAGAAATTAAACATAATTTTTTAAGATTTCAACAACTATGCGACAAAATGGAAAAAATTTTAAAATTTTGTTTCTACCATTCTTGAAAAATAACAGAAAACAAAAATATAACAAAAATCAACCATATGCACACAATGCATTCAAAATGCATTGTGGCTATGCGGTGGGCCTATTCCTCGACAGCGGTACCACTTAATGGAAGGCCCTTGCACCATAGAAAGAGTGTAGAAATAAACCAATGTCATGGGACTTTGCCCAAGCACACTCGGAAGAAGCATAAAACTGTTCAACCGAGAAGCCAATATTCCATGACATAGCTCACAATTGCATGGGCAAGGTGTGTCACTCACCTCACGACGAATACTTGTACTCGAGATTCTCATAGGAGACGATGTTGCCATGTAGCGATACTCCAAAGCTCCACTCCACCACCGTTACTGCCGTTGCACTCCAACGGAAGCTCGACACCTCCTCACAACTTACTCTCTCACATGCAAGCAAGCAAGCACACATAAGAGCTCACACAAGAAACCAAGCAATGGCATAAAATAGTAGATATAAAGAAGAAGAGTGCTCTATTGAATTAGCATAAAAGAATGAGTCACGAGAGTTACATTTTAGGTTTTGTAGGTGACCCCTAGGGCTCACACTCTTGGGCGACCAAAGTTAAAAGTCAGGTCCTCGGGTTGATTTGGCAACTCTAGCTAGTGTGAACACCTATTCTAAAGCTAGCACTCTCCACCTAAAATCATGTAGTGCACCTTTAATATACAAGCGGACGAGCACACATGTAAAATATACAAAACATGTTTTTCAACCAAATTCTACACATTCCGGTGCCTGTGGCCCAAAGGTGGTGAAAATGATGTGGTGGCCGACATCAACACCATAGAGGTTTTCGGAAAGGGTTAACAACTTCATTCTTCTCTTTCAAGAAGTAGATCCATGCCACTCTACTGAAATCATCAATGAATGTAATGTATTACCTACTTCTCGGGAGTGAGTTTGTGTAGGACCCCATATGTCACTATGCACAACCTTCAGTGGTCTTTTACTCATTTAACCTCTTTCAAAAATGGAAACCTAGCTTGCTTCCCAAATTGATATGCGTCACATACATGTACTCCCATCATACTTGAACCTTTGCAAACAACCAACAATGCCTTTTATTTGAATAGCTTTCAGCTTTTGTATGTACACATGACCAATCCTTTTATGCCACATATCAATGTCCTACATGATGCAACCACTACATAAAAATCTCATGTAAAAATGCCTAGTAATGGCAATGTAAAAGCCCAAACTCTTGTACATCCAACCAGGTCAACCAAGGATACATTCGGAATGATACACACCATATCCATGTCCATATTTTGATAAATACATGTGCTTTGATCACAAATACCATCCATACATGTCACAAGTTACAAAATGATATTAAGTGAGACTCAATACCACTTGTCACTTGACCTTATGCATACTTTTTCCTTCCTACAAATTCTATAAAAAACCCTCGAATCAATCCTCCATACACCAAGAGCTCATAAACATGTAGGTGAATATAGATACAACATATACATCTCATATACATCACTTAGAGTAGTTTGGGATCTTAGCCGAGCTCATATTCATCAAGTAGGCATTCTCTCTTTTCATTGTTATCAATGTAAAAGTTTTTATTGGTTGTATACTCCTTAATCTCCCATTCACTTTGTTTAATTCTTAGACCATATAGATTAGGTACTATTTTAGTGATTCAAACTAATGGTTAGCACTCATTTGCATTGTATATTAAATATGCATCTCTATAGAGTCTACACCACCTCCCACCAGTTTGTTTTCATCTCCTATACATTGTTCAAGCTCACCAAAACTTCATCGAGAATATGGCTATGCTCTAAGATGTATATACTATAGTAACTAATAAACCCATTTTCTTGACTCCATTTGCTTTAAGTTCTTCACAACCCCACAAATGTAACTTAGTGCTGATTTTTAAAGAGAGGTGACTAGCTAATAAACCCATTTTCTTGACTCCATTTGCTTTAAGTTCTTCACAACCCCCCACAAATGTAACTTAGTTATGATTTTTAAAGAGATGTAACTAGCTCTATTTTGCATAAATGTTGCTACCCCTACTACTATCTAGATCACATAGGCTTCATTACAATGCTCAAGGCTTACTCTAGCTGCTATAGAAGCTTACAGTATCATTTCTGTGAGACCTTGTGTGTTAAATTGCAACACTAGTATATTAGCACTAAATTGAAGATGCCACAAACTATTGTTTAATGAGAGCTTCCAATCAATTCATAGCATGTGTGGTCTTCAAATACATACTCTAATGCTCACTCTTTCTCACAATGTTTCTCCATGGGATAACCTTATCCACAATGGCAAGGCTTCCAATAGTTTATATGCATCCCACTTCTCTTCCTTGAATCTTCTCCAATGTCCTGCAAGTCCACAAGTAGAGTTTGGCTACACTTACCTCTTAGCCAAGCTTCAGATCTGGTGTTGAGATAACTTTAATGGTTGCTCCAACCATAGCTTCATAGCTTCACTTCACAACTTCTTTTTGTTTTACTCTAATGCTTGTTGCTCCAATGCCTTCTTCACAACTTCATAGCTTCACTTCACAACTTCTTTTTGTTTTGCTCTAATACTTCAAGAAAACCCTAATGTGAGAGAACCTAGGATCTGATGCCATGAAAAAAGAGAGGGGACCAACACACACACACACACACACACACACTAGAATCACATTTTTTGCTAACTCTCTCTTATACACAAGCATGGGCCACAATATCTCCATCTCCATTCTCATTCACACAAACCCCACAATAGATATAAGTGATAATGTTCACACCAAGCTAATAATAGATAAGCTATCCACACTTGACCACTAGTAGACACGGCCATTATTCACAACACGCATGGAATTTGATAATGTCTAGTCACACTCCACCATTTTTCATCATCTGATGAACTTGAATTCTTAACAATGGTAACATTTTTAATAGCTTCTTATGGCTACCACAAATATGGAAAAAGTAAAATCATATACATATCAAGGGGGCTACATAAAGATAGACACAGATGATGAAAACCCCATGATATAGGAATATGGCATCCAACTAGAATGGAGGAAAGAGTTCTTAGCTATTCAAGATTATGAGAAAATATATAAATGAGCATCACCAACACTCAGAGTGGATCCACATACTACATTACCAATCAAAAGGACCACACTACCCCACCAATCCTCAATTATCACCCTTGTATAATCATTATTCTTCTCCATGATAAGAAAGTTTCCTTTTAATTTCTACACCCCTAGATTAGCCAACATCCTTAATCTCCCTCTCATGGTTTGATTCTTGTTCTCCCTAAAGAAATTATTTTTCTTGCAAGGTTCTTGATCACACCAATGCATAATTATATGAAGAAATTTAATATAGCTAAGGGAATTCATGTAGCTCAATACCACACTACCCCACCTATCCTCAATTATCACCCTTGTATGATCATGACTCTGTTCTATGATAAGAAAGTTTTCTTTTACTTTCTACACACCTTAATAAGCCAACATCTTAAGTTCCATGTGATGGTTTGATTCTTGTTCTCCCTAGCATATAGCACCTTTGGAAAGTCACCTTCCCATCCCATGATTTTATAAAGTTTCGAAAAAAAAATGATGGTTTGATTCTTGTTCTCCCTAGCATATAGCACATTTGGAAAAGTACCTTCCCATCCCATGAATTATCATAATTTTTAATTTGGGATCATTGTGTACATTAGGGTTTTGGAAAAACACCCCAGAGTGCACATGAATGTTATAAAAAATAAGGTAGCCATCCAAGTGTAGAGTCCATTCACTAACACCATTTGCTAGCCTTAAGAAATGAGATAAATTAATTTTTCTTTGATCCATTTCATTAATCACTAATGTAATATATTTTTTTGGAGATGCAACTCTTTACCTTCCTTCCTCCTACTAACAACATTTGGTAGCCTTAAGAAATGAGACAACTTAATTTTTCTTTGGTCCATTTCATTAATCACTAATGTAATATTTTTTTTTGGAGATGCAAGACTCTTTTTCCTATAAGCTAGCTTCCTTCTCTCATTGGCTTCCTTCTTCCTTCATATACATTTTCAAAGCTACCTTCATAGTTTTTCCTAGCTTTGCATTCTTTCTTCTACTCTTTAAATTTTCACAAATAGTACATACACCCATTGTTACTTTTCTAAGAATAAATACATGATTAAAGTGTGTTTTACATAGCCTTATAAGAAGGTAAGAGTGACTCATATACTAATCATTTGGACCTATCATGTCCCCTTTGTAAACCCACTTGCACCCTCCATAAATCCATCCCTTTTTTCTCGTCCTTATTCTTGATGATTCTACCCTCTCAAGGCAAACATTTACTAAACTTAAAGCAACTTTAAAAGTGGTTTTGAAAACCATGGTGTTTCTAAGGATATATTAACTTGTTAAGTACTGATAGTATTAATTGATCGGAGAGGTATGTATCTTGTTCCTCACAAATCAATTCAATAAACAAAGATATTAAACATCTCAAACCTTCTTATTTTGTTCTTCAAAATAAAAAATTCTTTTTACAATAGGAATGTTGCATTTGTTAGTGGTTAGAGCTCAAGAAATATTTTTATCTTTTACCAAAACCTCTCTTCCTATTATGAAAGTCCACCAATGATGATGCATATTATTACATATAATCAAATCTCTCAATTCTCTAACTTTGAGCTTGCAATAGACTTAAATTATCCAATATCACACAAAGTTTCTCTTACATTACTTTTTGTCTGAATTGTTGGTATATTTTCATGAAGGGGCAAAGAGTCAAAAGTAGAATCAACTAAACCACATGATTAAAAAGACAAGCCAAGGGAATGGTATGGTTTATGTTTAAGAGATGATGGCTTTTTTAACTTCTTTATTAGAAAATACTTTGGAAGACAATTCATAAGATGAAAACATAATTGCCGTTGATTGGCTTAACATAGATAAGATGAAGGTGATTGAGGAGCTTATGGGGTCATTGAGCCAATATATAAAGGCCCATAACTCTAATGTATAAAAGTGATTGAGGAGCTTGTGGGGTCATTGAGACAATGTAGAAAGTCACATGAATCCTCATGGTGGTTGATCATTAGTAAATATAACCTTTCTAGATATATGCATTATAACAAAATGTTAATCAAGAAATCCTAATATTAAAATTTTACATCTTTACTATTTTTTATTTAATTCCATAATAGCATATAAGGTGGGAGAAACTTATTTATAGAGTTTTGCTTGATTTTGAATAGAGGGATAAGAGTTTACTTGATTTTGAAGAGAGGGATAGGAGTTTACTTGATTTGAAGAGAGGGACAAGAGTTCCAAGAGAAGTGAAAATAATTTCACAACTCAAGTCCAAGGTAAGAGTTTACTTAATTTGAAGAGAGGGATAAGAGTTCCAAGAGAAGAGAAGTGCAAAGAAATTCACAACTCAAGTCCAAGACTTCTTGTTAAATTTTTTATTTATTTCCATAGCATATAAGGTGGGAGAGACGTATTCATAGAGTTACTTAATTTGAAGAGAGGGAAAAGAGAAGAGAAGAATTTCACCACTCAAGTACAAAACTTCTTGGGTAAATTGTGTAAGAATAAGGTTTGTCTAGGTAAAGTCATCCAAAGATTAGAACTCAAGTCCAAAACCTCCTGAATTGATTTGGCATATGGCCACATGGTTCTTGATGAAATCCAAGAGAAGAACTCATCTTTTTCTCCATTATCTTGCTACCTTACTACCTACCATAGGAATCAAGTCCAAATATGTAGAGTCAAGGACCCAACTATTTTGACTCAAGTCTATCTCCTTCCCAAAGGTAATGAGCTACAGCCATGCCTTCAATTTGATGATCTTCTAAGGCATAACTCTACAGATACTTTTACGATTAATTTAACACATTGGATTGATGATTGATTATCCAACTCAAGCCATCAAAAGATTTGGACTCAAGTTTAAAACTTCTTGGTTAAATTTGGCATGAAGGATATAGTATGGCTAAAAAACAGAGGATATACCATGGCTCAAATAAGGAATAAGGAAAAAATAGCTAAAGATTTAGAGTCAAGTCAAAAACTATTGGGTTAGATTTGCCATAAATACCAAGGCCAAGACATAGTAAAAGAACCTTAGAAACCATACATTTAGACTCAAGTCCAAAACCACTTAGATTAATGTGGCACATGGTCACATGGTTCTTGATGCAGTCTAAGTGGATGACTCATCTAATTCTCCATTGTATCTTGCTACCTTACTACATAGCATTGGAATATCTAGAGTGAAGGACTAGAAGATTAGAACTCAAGTCTAATCTCCCTAAAGGAAATAAGTTATAGACATGACACTAAACTGATGACCTAAACCTATTTTGGACTCAAGTCTATTTCCTTAATGTCTATTGTATATAAATTGAAACAATAGGTGATTATACAAATCAAGACATCAAAAGATTTAAACTTAAGTCCAAAAATTCTTAGTTAAATTTAGCACATAGAAAAGGATATGGCCCAAACATATTCTAGAAGAGGGATTGTCCTCAAGTTCAATTTCCTTGGTTAGATCTGGCATAGAGATAAGACCAATGTTGAGATGTAGTATCAAAATTAAGAAATAAGCAATTAAAATTTAAGAGTCCAAATCTACCTAATTAACTTAATTTGCACGTGGGTACATGGTTCTTGATACAATTCAAGCCTTATCATGATCTAGTTATCCAATTACCTTTCTTACCTTGCTAATGTGAGCATTAGACCTAAGGACCCAAAGATTCGACTTCAAGTCTTAATCTATCTATAGGAAATGAGTTGTTACCACACCTTTAGTTTGAATACCTTTACTTAGTTCCTTTGTATGGGCATAACTCTAAAGATTTGGACTACAATTAATCTAGCACATTGAAACAACAAATGATTTTCCAAGATATCAAAAGATGCAGACTTAAGTTTGAAACTTGTTGGTTAGATTTGGCATAGAGAAAAGACCAGGGACCAAATATAGTATCTCGACGACAACTAATGACCAAATATGTTGGATAAGGGAGAAGATTCTCTACACACTCACACAGACACACACGCACACACAATCAAATCGAGCTCGAAGAACGAGAGAGAGACTAGAAGTGAAGCTAGAAAGTACTCGATGATAATGATAAGAAATGAGTGGAATTCAAGATTACTAATAGAAGCCCTAATGTGGCTAACACACAAGAGTGTGTTCACATGGGGAAAAAACCCCTACTAGCATAGGGTAAAAAGTTCCCATGTGTAGGGATGTGCACACCAGGGACTTCTAGGCCAACCAGGCTAACAAACCCCCCCTGAAGTGAATGGTGTGAACATGTACACGATGTAGCAGACTACCTTGGAAAGAGTTTGTAAGCCTATCTGCTACATTGGCCTCTGTAGGCACATAGGTCAAGGTAATCTCTCCTACATAGAGCCTTTCCTAACATAATGATAGCGCACCTGAATGTGCTGTGTCTACACAACTACATATGCGCTCGGACTACTATTAGTGAAAAAATGTTGGTAGAAGACAACAATCTAATACCAAGATTTGTCGATAGATGGTGGAGCCATACACATTCTACAATAGCTTTGAATTCTACACTATACTGAGCTTCACAACCTGAAGTGGCTACTATCAAAAACAGTTACCACTATTAGACACCTTAGTGTAGAAAATCATGCCCAATAGTTGTCAGTGCAGGTGGCAAGCATAAAGAAAACACATTTCTTCTTCACTGCATGCCATTGCCAAAGCTCTGGCAATGCTAAAATCTACTCAGCTGTGATATTGCATACTGAGTTTCCATATGGGTATTGCATATGGAATAAGGCATCCGATAGTTCATTGATAAGGGGACACATCAAAAGCTTTATTGGAGGTAGCAAGATGCCCCCCTTGATTTATATGAATTGGATACTTCAATTATGCAAACCCAATGTCTAAACATTAAACATATATTGTAACATCACGAGAAAATTATTATGGCCAATTTTTGTTGAATCTACTAAATGTTAGCAACAACAGCAGAAGGCTGAATACATGAATATAACCTAATTATCATCCTCCAATGCATCAAAAAGAGAAGGTTGCTCCTCATGTAATGCATAAGAAACAAGAGCAAAATCAGTAAAATAAGATGCATGTCCAAGAGGCAGCGTGTGTCCACGCCATGACATGCAGCAGGGAACTCAATGGCTACATCCTCTTCAATTAATGCATCACCCATGGAAATAGAGTAATATATGGGAAAGTGGGGCTAATGAATTGACTGACTATCAGTAGAGGGTTGATTCAGAGCCAAAGCGAGCTCATCTGAGTCAGCAAAATAAGTAGAAGATGTCAGCACTGTGAACAATAACAATGTATAAGCTATCAAGGTCCATTAAATGCCAATACATCAAAAAAATAACCTTTGTCAATGGTCAAGCCAACAAGGTGGAATCAACAGGTCAAACTGGGTTGATTTAGTAAACCTGACCAAGAAAGTGCTGATATAAGAATCTGTCAAGTGGGGGTAGCAAGGCATACATCTAGCTACACCATGAGAGCATAAGGAAGCCTCTCAACATGGCAACATGGCAATGTAAAAGAGGTGTAATCCCACACAGATTGTTGTAAGGAAACCCTAAATTATGCATAGTGACAAGTTAATCAAGCTGAAGACAACATAAATAGTTTGACTCCATTACCATCCATGTTAGTGAGCTGCAAAGGTGAGGCAACTCAAACAAGGAGCTGGTTCAGCATCAGTAATACATCTCATCAAGCAAACATCACTGCATACAGGTATGTCTCCAAGGCAAAGCACAATTGAGAGGTCAAGTGCATAAGTGACCATGGATATCACCATCAGTCATACACATCATCTGTGCCCCCTTAAATGCAATAAGCCATGTAGACAACTCTACTGACAACTGCTATAAAGCATAATCAGCTGAGGATAGATCATCACTAGGATCAATGTCACACAGCGCCAATTAAAAATCCTAACTCAAAGTATGGATCAACTCCAAGATCAATGTTAATAGCATCATGCAATTCTACATTAGATGAACCAACAATTGACAATCTTGCGTGTGACAAGTATTCCCCCCTTTGATCAATCTGCAATGTCAGGAGCTTGTGTGGGAGTTGCATAGGTGGCAACTCCTGAACCATAAATTGACATTGTAACCGCATAAGAGAGGTGAAGTTAGGGTGACCAAAACGTGCAACGCATAACTAAATCAACAATCTGCAGGACATAAGCTGCAGGACATAAGCTGTAGTCAGAATCAACGGTTACAGAATCTTCACATCAAAATTTGCTAACATGGAGTCAGCATGTCAGCAGGTCAAAAGATGACATGGCATCAGTAGGTCAGCAGATCGGAAGTTGATATGAAATCAAACAGGTTGGAGACTAACTTGGAATCAGCAGGTCCAAAGCTTAAGGCAAAGTCATCAGGTTAGAATCAGTTGATTGACAGATGTAGAACCAGCTCTCATGAACGGACGTTGAAGCAACTAACAGATGGAATCTGAACTGGCTCATGGACGGACTTTGAATCGGCTTACTGAATCAGCTGACAGAAGCTGGAAGTCAAATGCCAAAGGTGAAAGTCCAAAATCCAAATGCCAAAAGCAAAGTGTTGAAGTAGAAAGGAGATTGCTATGGGTAAACTCGACCAAGAATGTAAACCTGGCCAAGGAAGTAAACCCGACCAAGGGAGTAAACCTAGCCAATGGAGTAAACCCGACCAACTATACTGAATGTTGTGGCAGGTGAAGGTTGAAAGCTGTCTGCTGGGCTGATGTGGAAGCCGCAATCAAATGCTGAACACTGATGGCTTAAAGATGAATGCCGAATGCCAACAAGCATTGAAAGCTGATTACTGAATGTAGAGAGCCTAGCCGAATGCTAAAAGGGGAAATCCAAGCACCGAATGTTGAAGGTTAAAGCCGAATGGCTGAAGGTGGAGACTAAAGAGCCGGGTGCTGAATGTCATAAGCCAAGCCCTAAATGCTCAAAGTTGAAGCCAAAACAACTGAATAGCTAAATGCTGAAGTCAAATGCATTAATGTGAAATGCCTAAAGGAGAATGGCTGAATGAAGAAAGACAAACGCTAAATGGCTGGCCGAGCAAAGCTAACTGATATAGCTAATGGACGAGAAAGTCTGATGCCGTAAGCTAAAAGTTGATGGTTCAATTGTGCTGACATGGCAAAATCGATAGATGCAGTTGAATGGTTGATTAGTGGAACAAGTACAATTGAAGCTGAATGCTGAATGTTGAATGTGCAAGTGCTAACTTAGGAAAGAAAAAGGCTGATTTTCTAACTAGGCTTTGCTGACAGGACGTAGCTTAACGGCTAACCAAGCAAAATTAACGGACACAAAAGTCCAATGCCAAAAGGAGTGCTAAATGGCTAATTGGGCTAAATTAATGGACATAGAAGTAAAATGTCAAAAATTGAAAGCCAATATTCAGACAGTAGCAATAACAATAGAAACAGTAAAACTCGATGGATACCAAAATCCAATGCTGAAGACTTTTGAAAGCTTGAGCTAAGTGTAGTGCTAGTGTGTGGAGTTGGCCAATAATTTACCGCCGCATAGAGAAAAGCTGACCAATGTACAAAGTAGGTAGAAAAGTGAGAAGTTATGAGATCCATGTCTCCACCGCGCAGTGAATTCAGGGGTGCTAGCAGTGGAAGTAGCACTACTTGTGCGTGGGGAAGGGTCCCTCACTCGGGGCCTCGTCGGATATCTAGACAAGAGACTAATCCCTCGGTTCTTCAAAAACCGAACCCGAAAAAACTTCCCTCGCCCGGAAAGCATGGGCGATTCCTCCAGGATAAATTTTACTCTAACGTAGCCTTAACTAACTGAACTGATTTGACCAACCCCGTAAGTCCCATAGTCAAACAAGGAAAAGATTGCACTTGGATCATAGAGACCAACGCTTTTTTCCTCATTGAGAGGCACAGCCGTTGATTCTTTTCCATAGAACAATTTTTATCCGGGATTTATTTCATCTATGGTACTATAACAGAATTGAGTCTCAATTTTTGGGATCCATCAGTCTAGCCTATCCCCATCCAGTCCCGTGGGTTAGCCAACCGCCCAGGTTAGCCAACCGCCCAACCACTGTAGTGATGGGATCCAATTAAGAATTTGTTTAGGTTTTGTCCTGGGTACCAGGGAAAAGAGTTCCTAGGCCCCCTAGCTAGATATTCATGCAAACTTGAAATTAGTCACACCACTTACACACCCAATATGAAATTACCTTTTTCACAGAATCAGCTGTCTTTAAAACAATCATTTAATGAAACCATAGTGTCACTGATCATAATCCTCCAAAATATCCAATTGAATCCTAATTTCTAATTTTTCCTTCATCGGTGTACCTATGGCATCATTGGCAACCAGAACGCTCACCACCTGTCCACTCAGGTGCCTTTTCGATAGTTCCTAGCTCATAGTAGTAACCGACAATATATTCACATAACAAAATGGAATCTCTGTTGAAGATCAAAAAGTTTAACCAATTAAGAATTCGGTTAGGTTTTGTCCCGGGTACCAGGGAAAAGAGTTCCCAAGCCCCCTAGCCGGATATTCATGCAAACTTAAAATTAGTCATACCACTTACACATCCAATATGAAATTACCTTTTTCACAGAATCAGCTGTCTTTAAAACAATCATTTAATGAAACCATAGTGTCACTGATCATAATCCTCCAAAATATCGGGTTGAATCCTAATTTCCAATTTTTTCTTCATTGGTGTACCTATGGCATCATTTGCAACCAAAATGCTCACCACCTGTCCACTCAGGGGCCTTTTCGATAGTTCCTAGCTCATAGTAACCGGCAATATATTCACATAACAAAATGAAATCTCCATTGAAGATCAGCAAGATCAAACAACGGATCCATATAAAAGAGCCATGGATTCATCCGTTGAGGACCAGCAAGGTCAATAAACCAAATCTATGCCCGAATTCAAAAAACAACTCTTACTCCTTGTTCCAATATCTTCCACGATGCACGCGTGGGTATTTTTGGGGACCCAAAGCCCAAGCACCGTATGGTCAGCATCCTCTAGGATCCTTCGCAGATGACCTAGCGCTTCACTCATAGGCCGCTTCCTTGTTTGGTCCCTCATCCACTGTACCGGAAGCTCACCATTTTAATCAAACCAAGGCTGGTGAAGACCTCGGCTGACTTTGCTACGCGAGATGTCCTCCGTTGACTCTCCGTCAGCTGTTGCAACTTTATCACTTAGGTCTCCACGACCTCATTCACAAGAAGGTCAAAATGCTTCCCGAGCATTCTTGACATTAAACAGTTATTTAAAAACATGTCATAAATACAGTTTCTATATAACGAACTCTTGTCTTTCCACATTGTTCCACATCAATCCACATTATTTAATTCCACAACCATTTCATAAGTATTCCTATCTCATCTAATCACATCATTTTCATCTCATCACATCTTTCCTCAATTTATCCTTATCAGATCTCATCCACTCGTATCTACCCATATCCACATCTCATCACCTCACATTCATTCACATCTCATCCATTCAGACCACATCACATTCACTCACATCACATCTCATTCATTTTACCTCACATCTCATTCATTCACATCTATCCCGATTCACATCCCTTCACATCACATTCACATTCATTCTCATCACCATTATATCACATCACTTCTATCCACATCATATCTCATTCTCATACACATCTCATCTCACTCATCCACATCCATCCAATCGTTCACAAGTATGACTTCTCACATGTATCTATACATTCATATCTATCACCTCACATCCACATATATTCATGACACATCACATCACATTCTTTCACATACAGATCTATATCCATTCTTTCACATACATCCACATCCATTCTTTCACATACATATCCACATCCATTCTTTCACATATACATTCACATCTATTCTTCACTTATACATTCACATCCATTCTTCACATATACATTCACATCACATTCATTCACATACAGATCTATATCCATTCTTTCACATACATCCACATCCATTCTTTCACATACATATCCACATCCATTCTTTCACATATACATTCACATCTATTCTTCACTTATACATTCACATCCATTCTTCACATATACATTCACATTTATTCTTCACTTATACATTTACATCCATTTTCATCACATATCATCCACTCATATCCCATATCATTCATTTACATCCCGATTCACATGACATTACATCTCATCCATTCATTCACATCCCGATTCACATGACATTACATCTCATCCATTCATTCACATCACATCTTATCACATCTTATCACATCTACTCACCTCACATCTCATCACTCACCCATCCATTCATTCACACTTATCTGATTCTCATCACATCTCGTTACATCTATTCACCTCACATCTCATCACCTCTATTCACATCACATCCATCCATCCATTCACATCTATCTGATTCACATCATATCTCATCACGTCTATTCACCTCACATCTATTCACCTCACATCTCATCACATCTATTCACCTCACATCTCATCACCTCTATTCACATCACATCCATCCATCCATTCACATCTATCTGATTCACATCACATCTCATCACATTTATTCACATCACATCCATCCATTCATTCACATCTAATCTGATTCACATCACATGTCATCACATCTATTCTGATAGAATTTAAACATAGAATTTAAGAGAATTCTAATTTTGATATAAAGATTCTTTATGCATCTATTTATGCATAAAAATCAACTTCAATGGGAATAACACTTTTATAAAAATCCTTTTATGCATCTATT
The DNA here is from genome assembly GCF_041138505.1 of Cibotium barometz. NCBI lineage: Eukaryota > Viridiplantae > Streptophyta > Polypodiopsida > Cyatheales > Cibotiaceae > Cibotium > Cibotium barometz. The sequence continues at coordinate 27,816,266 of NC_141104.1, forward strand.
TATGCATAAATTCAAATTTAAGGAAAATAACACTTTTGAAATAAAAATAAATCTTTTATGCATCTTTCTATGCATAAAATCAATTTTTAATGAGAATAACACTTTTGAATTAAAAATAAATCCTTTATGCATATTTTTATGCATAAAATCAATTTCAATGAAAATAACACTTTTGAAATAAAAAAAATCTTTTATGCATCTTTCTAAGCATAAAACCAATTTTAATGAAAATAAAACTTTTGAAATAAAAATAGATCTTTTATGCATCTTTCTATGCATAGAAATTAAATTCAATGAAAACAACACTTTTTTAATAAAGTTTTCATTATGCATCTTTCTATGCATAGAAATTAAATTCAATGAAAACAACACTCTTATCATAAAAATTTCCATTATGCATCTTTCTATGCATAGAAATTAAATTCAATGAAAACAACACTTTTATAATAAAATTTCCATTATGCATCTTTCTATGCACAGAAATTAAATTCAATGAAAACAACACTTTTATAATAAAATTTTCATTATGCATCTTTCTATGCATAGAAATTAAATTCAATGAAAACAACACTTTTATAAAAATTTCTATTATGCATCTTTCTATGCATAGAAATTAAATTCAATGAAAACAACACTTTTATAATAAAATTTTCCATTATGCATCTTTCTATGCATAGAAATTAAATTCAATGAAAACAACACTTTTATAAAAAGAATTTCCATTATGCATCTTTCTATGCATAGAAATTAATAACCGTGCTCTGATACCAACACTTTTAGAATAAAAATTTCCATTATGCATCTTTCTATGCATAGAAATCAATTTCAAGAGAGTAAACAATAAGAAAAGTTTAATCAATTTGTTTGTTAATCATTCTACGATAAAGAAGGGCTGAATTGTAAGGAAGAGAAGGGGATAGCCTTTTCATTAAAGCATAGCATCAGAATTTAATTTAATCAACTATAAAAACAAAAAGATTTAGAAAAAAATAGATTCAAAATTTAAAAGTAACAAGAATTTAGCTTACATAGAGTTTGTAAGCTTTCCTTTGGCTTGAGGGATTGAGGGTTCTACTCTTGTTTGGATCAAGAGTGGCCACCAATTACTTTGGAGAGGATTAAGCCAAAAACAATTGAATTATCAAGAAAATTCAATGTAATTGGCTCTAGGTAGGAGTAGAGTAATAGTGCATAAACACTATTAACCTTTTACAAAGGGGGAGGCTTCTATTTATAGGAAAAAATGAGCCTCTAACCAAGCAAACTAATTCTAGAATTTTTCGGATCAGTTTGGTCAATTGTTGACCATTTTTAGGTCAATTTAGCTTACTTTTTGGATCTAGTTGAAATAAGAGAGAGGAGAGATGAAAATATCTCATTATTTATGAGTTTAAAACTCCTCACACATGTGAAATAGGTGCCTCCTTCATGAAGGGAGATCCCCACAGTGTGAGGTGTCAAAAATGCATCATTTCCTCTGAATATCTCTTCTTTTTTAACTAATAAACCTTGTCCTTAGTCAACTCTTCATCTTATGTGAGCATTTACTCATTTTTGGAGTATTTTCTTTTATTATTCAATTTATCTCCTCCCTATATTTGGATTAATCTTATTGGTCCATAGGAACCTTAATTGGAGCATAATTCAAATTTTTTTGAAAATCTCGACCCTTAGGCAAAGGTCCTTTTTACCTATTTTTAATTAATTCCAATTGCACATTGGAAAGTTCTTTTTTGAATTTATATTTTAGGGGAAATCATTTTAGACACTAGGAGGATTTTTATGTCCAAAAATATCTCAATTTTGAATTACCTCCCTCTAGATATTTTCTCTCTCTAGGCCAAAACAGGGTAAAAGAGGATCTTTCTTTTATTTCAGAGAGGGGAATAATCATAAGATCAGAGAGGGAGGTTCTTATACCTGCACACCTCAAAAGCCAGAAGGAGGAATCTTACATCCTACCCCACTTAAAAAATGCGAGATGTCGTCATCTCGCAAGATTAGAGGACAACTCTTTCCCTTAAGATCCAATTGATTCTGGGGTTCCTTATAGTCTGGTGAACCCAACAGAATCCTGGGATAAAGATCCCTTATATAAAACTCATCATCAAATAACAATTCACTCAGATCATGTAAGATTCCTCCCCAGCCTCTCAAGATATCCAGCATCTTTCCCTGTAATCAATCCCCTCTTTAGAAATATGAAAGATCTTATTTCTAACTGTTTTAACTTAGAGAGAGAAAATATTCTAGAGAGAGAATATTTAGATTTTGAATATTTTTAGATAGAAAAATTTCTCATATTATTAAGATGAATTCCCCTGAAGCAGAAATTCAAAAAGAACTTTCCAATATGCAATTAGAATTAATTGGAAATGGGTATAAAGGACCTTAGCCTAAGGGTCTAGATTTTCAGAAATTTTTGGATTATGGTCCAATTAAGGTTCTTTTGGGCCAATAAGATCAATCCATGTGTGGGGAGGAGATAAATCCAATTTTGTAAAAGAAGATACCCAAAAATGAGTAAATTCTCACATAAGATGAAGAATTGACTATGTACAAGGTTTATTAGTAAGAAACTATGAGCAATATTAAAAATATGAGATATTTTGGGTATAATGATTTCATTTTGACACATATGTAAGGAAGGGGAGTCCCTTAAAGGAGGTGCATACTTCACATGCTTGAATGAGTTTTAAACTCAAAAATAATGTGATATTTTTATCTCTCCTCTCTCTTGAATCAAACCAAATCAAAATGGAACCAAACCGAATCAAAAAGGAACCAAAAAGATCCAAATCTAGTCCAAATTCAACCAAACTGAATCTGGAAAATTCTAGAATTCAGTTAGCTTTGGTTAGAGCTTCCCTCTCCTATAAATAGAACATGAGTCCTTTGAAAAAAAGAGGAGAATTTTACTATACTAAAGTTATGCTGAAATAATGCTAATTTCTACTATTCTCTAAAATTCTCTCCAAATTGAAGAAATTGGAGCTTCCCTCTTTCTTCAATCCCCATTGGTGACTCCATCAACATGCTAAACCAATTGATTGGTTGGGGGCCTCTACCGTGAACAAAGAATCAAGCAATTTGTAAGGTAATTAGTGAATTTTGTTCATTTTCTATAATTTCTCAATGTTTCTCTCTTCTCAACCCCTCTCAAGCTTGAGAAGCTTAATTGGAATGGTTTTTGAATGCTATAGAAGTTAATGGATGAATGGTAGTACTTGAATTACATAAATTGATGAATGCTATTGAAGTTAATTGATGAAAGATAGTAAAGAATTACATAAATTTTTATTTATGCTTAATTCTAATGGTTTTTATGTAATTTCTCTCTCTCACTCAAAGAATGGTCATTCTCATGACCTATTCTCAATCCAAGTGAAGCTTTTCATAAAGTTTTTTCCTAATTTAAGATTAATCTATGCTTGAGGCCAAATTAATGGCTTTTTTCTATGCTTTTAGTTTATGTATTTCTTGAATATTGATGATTCAATCCATTATGGGTTAATGATCCAATTAGGGATCATTCTAATCATTCTCTTAATGATAAGCTTTATCCTTCAAAATAATTTGAGATTTATCAGTCATAGCAGCAGCGGAGCTATGGCAAAATTTTTATAAAAATTACACATAAAATAATTTCATTCAAAGCATGAAAAGAGGACTTCCTACCATATTCTAGGAATTATCATCCTAGATTAATTGAAAGATATTCATTGTAATCATAGAGAAATTGATTTTTATATTATGCTTAATTGAAATTCATGCATAGAGGTATGCATAAAAGATTATTATTTTAATGTAAAAGTGTTACTTTTATCAAAATTGGACTTCATGCATAGAGGTATGCATAAAAGTTGATTATTTTATTATAAAAGTGTTACTTTTATCACAATTGAATTTCATGCATAGAGGTATGCATAAAAGTTGATTATTTTATTATAAAAGTGTTACTTTTATCACAATTGAATTTCATGCATAGAGGTATGCATAAAAGTTGATTATTTTATTATAAAAGTATTACTTTTATCACAATTAAATTTCATGCATAGAGGTATGCATAAAAGATATTCTTTTTATACTAAAAGTGTGATTTTCATCATAAATGGATTTTATGCATAACTTAGATGCATAAGAGAAATTCTTGTATTCTAAAAGTGTAATTCCTACCAAATTGAATTTATGCATAAGAAGATGCATAAAAGATTGATTTTTAATTCAAAAGTGTCATTCTCATCTAAATTGAATTCATGCATAGGAAGATGCATAAAAGATTGAATTTTAATTCAAAAGTGTCATTTTCATTTAAAATGAATTTATGCGTAGGAAGATGCATAAAAGATTGATTTTTACTTCGAAAGTATTAATCTCCTTAAATAGAATTTTAAATAAATGTGTAAAGAAATCTTATATCAAATATAAGAATTCTCTTGTATTCTATAATAGATATGAGATGTGATAAGAGGTGTATAAGATGTGATAAGAGGTGATAAGATGCTTATGAAATAAGCTAGGAGGTGATAAGATGAATTAAGATGTGATAAGATGTGTATGGGATGAGATAAGAAGTGTATGTGAATGTGGATGTAGATGTAGATGTATAGATGTGAATGTGGAATGTGGATGTATGTATGTATGTGTGGATGTAGATGTTTTTGTATAGATGCGAATGGGAATGTGGATGTGGATGTGGATGTATGAATGAGGACGTGATAGTGGATGTATGCATGTAGATGTGGATGTATGGATGTGGATATGGATGTGTATGTATGAATGCGGATATGGGACGTGGATGTAGGAATGAGGATGTGAAAATGGATGTGGATGTGTATGTATGAATGTGAATGTGAATGTGGATGTGGATGTGGATGTATGGATGTGGATGTGGATGTATGGATGTGGATATGGATGTGTATGTATGAATGTGGATATGGGATGTGGATGTATAAATGAGGATGTGAAAATGGAGGTATGCATGTAGATGTGGATGTATGGATGTGAATGTGGATGTGGATGTGGATGTATGGATGTGGATATGGATGTGTATGTATGAATGTGGATATGGGATGTGGATGTATAAATGAGGATGTAAAAATGGATGTATGCATGTAGATGTGGATGTATGGATGTGAATGTGAATGTGTATGTGAATTAATGTGTCGTCGATATGAGGAAATGGATGAGAAAATGAATGGAATGTGGAATAAGTAATGTGGACTAAGGAGGGATAATGTGGAAAGACGAGAGTTCGATTTAGAAACTGTATTTTGTGACTGTTTATAAATGACTGTTTTATATCAAGAATGCTAGGGAAGCATTTTGACCATCTTGTGGATTAAGGTCATGAAGACCTAACTGTTAAAGTTGCAACTGCTGTCGGAGAGTCAATGGAGGACGTCTCGCGTAGCAAGGTCGACTGAGGTCTTGACCAGCCTCGGTTCGATTTAAATGGTGAGCTTCCAGTACGGTGGATGAGGGACCAAGGAAGTGGCCTATGAGTGAAGAGCTAGGTCACCTGCGAAGGATCCTAGAGGGTGCTGACCATACGGTGCTCGGGCTCTGGGTCACCGAAGATACCCACACGTGCGTCGTGGAAGATATTGGAACAAGGAGTAAGAGTTGTTTTCTGAAACCGGGCATGGATCTGGTTGATTGACCTTGCTGGTCCTCAATGGATGAGTCCATGGCTCTCTTATATGGATCTGTTGATTGATCTTGCTGATCTTCAACGAGGATTCTATTTGATTTATATATGTGAAAATATTGCCGGGAACTATGAGCTAGGAACTATTGAAAATATTGTCGGGAACTATGAGCTAGGAACTATTGAAAAGGCCCCTGATGAGTGAACAGGTGGTGAGCGTTCTGGTTGCCAATGATGCCATAAGTACACCGATGAATGAATGATTGGTAATATGGATTCAACCAAAGATTTAGAGGATTGTCATCATTGACATAATGGTTTTATTAAAGGATTGTTTTAAAGTTAGTTGATGCTGAGAAAAAGGCAATTTCATATTGGGTGTGTAAGTGGTGTGACTAGTTTTATGTTTGCATGAACTTCCGGCTAGGGGGCCTAGGAACTCTTTTCCCTAGTACCCGGGACAAAACCTAACCAAATTCCTAATTGGATTCCATCACTACAGTGGTTGGGAGGTTGGCTAACCCATGGGACTGGATGGGGTTAGGCTGGACTGATGGATCCGTAATTTGAGACTCAATTTCTGTTATTATGATAGATAAAGTAAATCCCGGATAGTAATTGTTCTATGGATAGGAATCAACGGCTGTGCCTCTTGATGGGGAAAAAAGCGTTGATCCCAATGATCCAAGTGCAAGTTTCTTCCTTGATCAGACCGAGTACCTTTATAGGTATAGTCGGATCAGTTTGATCAGTAATGGTCTTGACTACGTTAGAGTAAAGAGTTATCCTGGTGGAATCGCCCGTGCTTTCCGGGTGAAGGGAGTTTTTTTTCCGGGTTCGGTTTTGGAAAAATTGACGGATTAGTCTCTTGTCCAGATATCCATGGGGCGAGGCCCCGAGTGTGGGACCCCTGTCCGTGCATGATGTGCTACTTCCGCTGCTAGATGGTCCATTAGACCGAAATTTCTATTTGAACAGTCCTCCATGGGAATTTTCAATCATACAGATTTTTAATTTGACATCCCTTAACTTGATCCACTGGGTCAAGTGTTGACAACATCAATCAGGCTGTCTACTATGATTAGTAAAATAGAGGGTGATTAATCAGCTAATTACTCTCTCATCTTAAACAATTGGACTAATTCCTTTTACATGGAGTTATTAGACATCAATGCTAAGCTAATGAATGCCTGGTCTCTCAATTTGGACAAGAATCAAAGGAATTAGAGCACTTTTACTACTCGTCTTTTCTGGTTTTATTGGTTTTTCACAAAAGAGAGAAGGGGATTTGACAAATTTGGTATGTACGCACCTTGGTTGGTGTTGATATGCAACATTGAGCTTGTTTAGGTGTCAATGCAAGTTATCCACACTTGATTGAACCACTACATTACAATTTGAAGCCTTGGAAAGTGCGCCAAAACAGGGTACCTTGGACTGCGTATGCTAGTTCATTTTGGATGCAATCAGTTTGATTTCCTACATCAAAAGTGAAGTTTGTTGAGTACTTTGGAGTATCTGGAACACTTATTAAAGTGTGGTTGAGCTGAGGAAGGCTTGTTTATAGATTTGGACATGTGCAGAAGGTGCATTTGCATTGAGCAAATATGTCAAACAACCCAGAGTTGGATAGGAAGAACTTCCAGGCGTGGAAGTACAGGATTAAAAGCTTTCTGAAGGGAAAAGGTTTTTGGAACCTTGTTACAGGTGCGGAGCCGCCAGAGCCGAAACTACCCTGACAACCTACACAGCAAGGTTGTAGCTCATATAAGCAATGGTCAGAAAGAGCATACAAAGTTTTGCATTACCTATCTATATGTATTTCGGATGCTATACTCATACATATACATGATGCTGAGAATCCCAAGGATGCATGGGATACATTGGTAAAGTTGTTTGATATACACAGACACTAGTGCTCGTAAGTCTCAGTTGAGATAACAGATTCATAATGTAAAACGAAAAGGAAGGAGCATCCATGATTATGTACAAGAGATAAAGAAGTATGCAGATGGATTGGCAACAATCAATGCCCCCATGCCTGATGATGATTTAGTAGACATTACCTTGCGTGGTCTTGGCAAGGAGTACAAGTCTTTTGATACATCTATCTCGGTTTTGGAGTATAGGTTTACGAGATTTTGATGAGTTGGTTTCACTCTTGCTTGTTGAGGAAATCAAACTCAGTGACTCTTTTCATGATGCATCTACTAGCCATGATGATAATGGTAGGAATCAAGCTTTCTATTCACAAAGGGGATTTAGAGGTAGAGGGAGATTCACATCACGTGGTCGTGGTAATGGTTGTGGATGGCAGGATAGGTCACCACAACAGAATTTTCAGCCTACATATGGTGCCAGAGGTGGTCGTGGATACACACCTCAGAGAGAGGAAGAGGTAATCCTCGTGGTAGAGGACGTTGGCAGGGCCAACAAACATCGATGCAAAATGTGGAATGCCATTACTATGGGAAATTTGGTCATATGGCACGCGATTGTTTCCACAAACAAAATGATTTGAGAGGGGGTAGAGCACAACATGGTGGACATTATGCACAACATGGTGGAAATTATGCAGCAGTAATGATGGCAGCGCAAATCACTTGTTTGCCATGAAACATGTTGTGGGATCTATGATGACAAATGGTGAAAGTGATGACACTTGGTATATGGACTCTGGAGCATCAAACCATATGACTTGTCATGGCGAATGGTTTGAGCATATGAAGCATATGGATGTGAAAGGCTATGTGGAGATGATACCCAACATGCTATCACACATGTTGGAAGTGTACCATTGGTTATGCACAATGGTGAAACAAAGTCTATGGCAGATGTCTTGTATGTGCCTTCTATTACAAAAAGTTTGGCCTCATTTGGTCAAATGGTGGAACAAGGTTTACAGGTTCATTTCAACGAGCATGGTTGCTTCGTTGAGGATTTCAAAAATGGATGTAGAGTCATTGCCAAAGGCAAGAAAGAAGGCAGGTTATTTAAGTTGGATGCTGGGATTTCTGAGTTGAAATCAGCCATGTTCTCTAAAAGCTGAAATGTGGCACAGGACATTGACATGTGGCATAAAAGGATTGGACATGTGAACATACAAATGTTAAAGAACATGCAAGCAAGAGGCACTGTTAGTGGGCTGCCTAGATTCAAGTATGATGGGAATATGCATGTTTGTGATGCCTTCCAGTTTGGAAAGCAGGCGAGGTTGCCGTTTCCTAAAGAAGGCAACATGAGTAGCAGGCCACTTGAGATAGTTCATAGCGATGTATGGGGTCCTGCACAAAACCCATCCATTAAAGGCACCTTGTATTATGTGACATTCATTGATGATTTCAGTAGAATGACTTGGATTTACTTTCTCAGAGAGAAAAGTGAAGTGTTGGGAAAGTTTATGGACTTCAAAGCTTTTGTAGAGAAGCAATATGGCTCTTGGATAAAATGTTTGAGGACAGATGGAGGTGGTGAATACACCTCACACGCTTTTGTAGAGAAGCAATATGGCTCTTGGATAAAATGTTTGAGGACAGATGGAGGTGGTGAATACACCTCACATGCTTTTGAGAATTTCTTGAGAAAGCATGGCATAAGAAGGCAGTTAACTTGCAGGTACACACCTCAGCAAAATGGTATTGCTAAGAGGAAGAATAGAGTCATTTGTGATGTGGCCAGGGTGATGCTCAATGAAAAGAGCATGCCAGACTATTATTGGGCAGAAGCGTGTGCCATAGCGGTGTATGTACTTAATAAGACACCCATAGTAGCCATACATGGAAGTACGCTAGAGATGCCGCTTATAAGTTTTAGGCCAGATATTGGACACTTCAAAGTGTTTGGTTGCATAGCTTATGTAGATGTGCCTGACGAGAGAAGGAGGAAGTTGGATCCTAAGGCAAAAAAGTGTGTGTTTGTTGGATATGCACAAGATCGCAAGGCATATAAATGTTACAATCCGCATACTAGGCAAGTGGTCATCTCATGAGATGTGGTGTTTGATGAACTTGCTAGTTGGTACAAAGCAAAGGATGAGGGTGTCATTGATTCCATTTATTCTGATGTGCATGTGAACTTGCCACAAGCAAGTTCTATTTCTATGTCTGGGCCAACAGAGTCTGAGAGTAGCACTATACATACATGGTCAGGACGCTTTGAGACATGAGAGTGTGAGCACTGGGAGTAGTGCTGTGGATAAAGGGAAAAAGAAGATTGAAGGAATTGGCATTATAGGTTATGAGTCATCAAGTTCAGAAAGTTTGGATGAGGAACTTGGCATACCAGTTTTACGCACACCTGGTGCAAGGTAGGATAGATATGTGCCCCCACATGCTAGAGTGACAGATGTTCAGAGTGATCTGCATGCATTGCGGAGATCCCAAAGGGTCAAGTATCTAGTGGAACCTACATGCGGAGAAGGCAAAGGGTCAAGTATCTAGTGGAACCTACATGCGGAGAAGGCAATGGATGTTGAGATGGACGCATTGGTTCATAATGAAACATGGGATTTGGTTACCTTACCACAAGGTAAAAATGTCATTGGTTGCAAATGGGTTTACAAGGTGAAATGCAAGTCAGTCAGATGGTTCCATTGAGCACAATAAAGCACGATTGGTAGCTAAGGGTTATGCACAAACCCAAGGCTTGGACTATGATGAAACATTTAGTCCAGTTACAAAGATGGGAACAGTGAGAGAAGTCATTGCTATGGCTGCCAGCAAATGGTTGGAAAATGCATCAAATGGATGTGAAAAATGCATTTCTAAATGGTGATCTATAAGAGGAAGTTTATATGGCACAGCCAGAAGTATATGTACACCCGAGGTATCCCACTCATGTATGCACATTAAAGAAAGCATCATATGGTTTGAAGCAAGCACCTCGTGCTTGGAGTGATAAGATAAGCCGATATCTTATCTCCCTTGGATTTCAGGTTTCTTTAGCAGATTCTTCACTCTATGTGAAGAAAACAGATCATGGGATTGTCTTACTTGTCATCTATGTGGATGACTTGATTGTCATAGGAGATCATGCTACATATGTTATGCATGTCAAAAAGGCATTGAGTGGGCAGTTTGGCATGAAAGACTTGTGTGAATTGAGATATTTTCTTGGGATTGAAGTGATCAAAGGCCATGCAGGTACATGGTTAGTGCAACGCCAATATGCATTGGATATGTTGGCAAAATATAGGATGACACGGTGTAAGCCAATGAGTACACCTTTGGAGCAGAATGTAAAGCTGCGGGCTGATTTTGGTGAAGAGTTGGATGATCCATCTATGTATAGAAAGATGGTTGTTGGTAGTCTTATTTATATGATTATCACACACCCGGATCTCAGTTATGCTATGGGGCTAGTAAGCCAATTCATGCAAAGCCCCAGAAAACCTCATTTGGATGTCGTGAGACGCATTATGCGGCGATATGTAAAGACCACTGCACATTATGGTCTTCTTTATAAGTATGGTAAAGGCTTGGATGTACATGGCTACACAGACGCAGATTGGGCAGGTAGCTCGCATGACAGGAGGTCTACTAGTGGTTATGCCTTTACATTTGGAAGTGCAATGGTGAGTTGGAGTAGCAACAACAAGAAGCAACCTATTGTTGCTTTATCTAGTACAGAGGCTGAATACAGGGGTGCAGCCATTGCTACATGTGAAGGAGTATGGTTAAAGAGTCTCTTGGCTGATTTGGGTGAGCCTATTGATGGCAAGGTTGTCATTCATTGTGACAACATGAGCAGCATACAATTGGCCAAGAATCTAGTTTTTCATGCGTGGACCAAACACATAGAGGTCCACGATCATTTTGTCAGAGAGAAAGTGTTGGATGGTACAGTGGATTTGCAGCATGTGAAGACTAAAGAGCAGGTGGCCGACATCTTTACAAAGCCACTTAGCAGGGAGAAGTTTAAGTACTTCCGTACTATGTTGGGAGTACGTGGGATGAGCTTGAGGGGGAGTGTTGAGAGCTTTGATAGCCCAAGCGCATCTACATCTTCATCTATGGTAGTACATCATGAGCTTGAGAGGGGCTGTTGAGATTCAAGCTCGATGTCAGCTTGTGCCAGCTGCACTATGTGCTGGCATGTTAGGTAGCAGCATGTGTGAGACATAAATGACCGCGTCCAGCTAGTCATAGTGTGTGGACATTAGCTAGGGCTAGGAGTGTGTGGACACAACACATAGTGTGTGTTGTAGATTATGGATATGGTTTTATGCATTGTGTGAGAAGGGAGATGGCTTCCCTCTATGGTTAGGGTTTGCAATATACATTAGGGGTTTCTCCTGTGTGTGTGTCTCCTCTCCCTCTACCTGCTTTTCATCAAAACAGTCATTTAAAAACATATCATAATACAGTTTCTATAACGAACTCTCGTCTTTCCACATTGTTCCACATCAATCCACATTCTTTAATTCCACAACCATTTCATAAGTATTCCTATTCTCATCTAATCACATCATTTTCATCTCATCACATCTTTCCTCAATTTATCCTTATCAGATCTCATCCACTCGCATCTACCCATATCCACATCTCATCACCTCACATTCATTCACATCTCATCCATTCACATTCACTCACATCACATCTCATTCATTTTATCTCACATCTCATTCATTCACATCAATCCCGATTCACATCCCTTCACATCACAATCACATTCATTCATATCCATCACATTCATTCTCATCACCATTATATCACATCACTTCTATCCACATCATATCTCATTCATACACATCTCATCTCACTCATCCACATCCATCCAATCGTTCACAGGTACGACTTCTCACATCTATCTATACATTCATATCTATCACTTCACATCCACATATATTCATGACACATCACATCTCTTTACATCACATCAAATTCTTTCACATACACATCTATATCCATTCTTCTTTCACATACATCCACATCCATTCTTTCACATACATATCCACATCCATTCTTTCACATACATATCCACATCCATTCTTTCACATATACATTCACATCTATTCTTCACTTATACATTCACATCCGTTCTTCACATATACATTCACATCCATTCTTCACTTATACATTTACATCCATTTTCATCCCATATCATCCACTCATATCCCATATCATTCATTTACATCCCAATTCACATGACATTACATCTCATCCATTCATTCACATCTATTTGATTCACATCACATCTTATCACATCTACTCACCTCACATCTCATCACCTCTGTTCACATCACCCATCCATTCATTCACACTATCTGATTCTCATCACATCTCGTTACATCTATTCAACTCACATCTCATCACCTCTATTCATATCACATCCATCCATCCATTTATTCACACTTATCTGATTCTCATCACATCTCGTTACATCTATTCACCTCACATCTCATCACCTCTATTCACATCACATCCATCCATCCATTCATATCTATTTGATTCACATCACATCTATTCACGTCACATCTCATCACCTCTATTCACATCACATCCATCCATCCATTCACATCTACCTGATTTACATCACATCTCATCACATCTATTCACATCACATCCATTCATTCATTCACATCTAATCTGATTCACATTACATCTATTCTGATAGAATTTAAACATAGAATTTAAAAGAATTCTAATTTTGATATAAAGATTCTTTACGCATCTATTTATGCATAAAAATCAACTTCAGTGGGAATAGCACTTTTATAAAAATCCTTTTATGCATGTATTTATGCATAAATTCAAATTTAAGAAAAATAACACTTTTGAAATAAAAATAAATCTTATATGCATCTTTCTATGCATAAAATCAATTTTAATGAGAATAACACTTTTGAATTAAAAGTAAATCCTTTATGCATCTTTCTATGCATAAAGCCAATTTTAATGAGAATAACACTTTTGAAATAAAAATAAATCCTTTATGCATCTTTCTATGCATAAAATCAATTTTAATGAGAATAACACTTTTGAAATAAAAATAGATCTTTTATGCATCTTTCTATGCATCGAAATTAAATTCAATGAAAACGACACTTTTATAATAAATTTTCCATTATGCATCTTTCTATGCATAGAAATTAAATTCAATGAAAACAACACTTTTATAATAAAAATTTCCATTATGCATCTTTCTATGCATAGAAATTAAATTCAATGAAAACAACACTTTTATAATTTGCATTATGCATGTTTCTATGCATAGAAATAAAACTCAATGAAAACAACACTTTTATAATAAAATTTCCGTTATGCATGTTTCTATGCATAGAAATAAAACTCAATGAAAACAACACTTTTATAATAAAATTTTCATTATGCATCTTTCTATGCATAGAAATTAAATTCAATGAAAATAACACTTTTATAATAATAATTTCCATTATGCATCTTTCTATGCATAGAAATTAAATTCGATGAAAACAACACTTTTATAATAAAAATTTCCATTATGCATCTTTCTATGCATAGAAATTAATTTTTATAATTAATATCAGTGATATCCAAGCATATTCATAGGTGAATATGTACATGGGAAAAATTAGAATATTTCTTTTAGAATGCACAAACGGTGTGAATTACTCTTTTAGAATAACATAAAAATAAACTTTCTTTTCCACAAAATTCAAAGAAAATTTTACCATAACCTTCTTTGTATGGCTGACTATTTCTCAAATTTTAACATTCTATTTTCTATTTAAATTAGCCCCGATAAGATATAAAGGACTCTAATCTACACAATTTTCAATTTCAAGAGAGTAAACAATAAGAAAACTTTAATCAATTTCTTTGTTAATCATTATAGGATAAAGAAGGGCTGAATTGTAAGGAAGAGAAGGGAATGGCCTTTTCATCAAGGCATAGCATCGGAATTTAATTTAATCAACTATAAAAATAAGAAGATTAAGAAAACCATAGATTTAAAATTTAAAAGTAAGAAGAATTTAGCTTACATAGAGTTTGTAAGCTTTCCTTTGGCTTGAGGGATTGAGGGTTCTACTCTTGTTTGGATCAAGAGTGGCCACCATTACTTTGGAGAGGATTAAGCCAAAAACAATTGAATTATCAAGAAAATTCAATGTAATTGGCTCTGGGTAGAAGTAGAGTAACAGTGCATAAACACTATTAACCTTTTACAAAGGGGGAGGATTCTATTTATAGGAAAAAATGAGCCTCTAACCAAGCAAACTGATTCTAGAATTTGCGGGATCAGTTTGGTCAATTTTTGACCATTTTTAGGTTAGTTTGGCTTACTTTTTGGATCTAGTTGAAACAGGAGAGAGGAGAGATGAAAATATCTCATTATTTATGAGTTTAAAACTCCTCACACATGTGAAATAGGTGCCTCCTTCATGAGGGGAGATCCCCACACTGAGGTGTCAAAAATGCATCATTTCCTCTAAATATCTCTTCTTTTTTATCTAATAAACCTTGTCCTTAGTCAACTCTTCATCTTATGTGAGCATTTACTCATTTTTGGGAGATTTTCTTTTATTATTCAATTTATCTCCTCCCTACATTTGGATTAATCTTATTGGTCCATAGGAACCTTAATTGGAGTATAATTCAAAAATTTCTGAAAATCTAGACCCTTACATGTTTTCAGTTAATTCCAATTGCACATTGGAAAGTTCTTTTTGAATTTCTGTTTCAGGGAAAACCATTTTAGACACTAGGAGGATTTGTATATCCAAAAATATCTCAATTTTAAATTACCTCCCTCTAGATATTTTCTCTCTCTAAGCCAAAACAGGGTAAAACAGGATCTTTCTTTTATTTTAGAGAGGGGAATAATCATAAGATCAGAGGGGGAGGTTCTTATACCTGCACACCTCAAAACCCGGAAGGAGGACGTCCTCATCTCGAAAAATTAGAGGATAACTCTTTCCCTTAAGATCCAACTGATTCTGGGGTTCCTTATAGTCTAGTGAACCCAACAGAATCTTGGGATAAAGATTCCTAATATAGAACTCATCATCAGATAACAATTTACTCAGATTATATCATTCAAATCCTTATCACAATAATGGTCCATTAGACCAAAATTTCTATATGAACAGTCCTCCGTGGGAATTTTCAATTATACAGATTTTTAATTTGACATCCCTTAACTTGATCCACTGGGTGGTCAAGTGTTAACAACAACAATCTGTCAGCACAATGCACTAATCTCATAGGGATTTGCTGAAGTCATTAACGTCATTCTAGTTATGAACATCATCACAGGGACTCGTCCCATTCATCCTCATTGTGGTTTTGCTTAGCTTATTACATTTCAACCAAAATTCAAGAATCATCATTTTTCAATCAGAATCCAAATCAACTCATTAGTTCTTAACCAGAATTTAAAAATCATATCAACCACATTCAAATTCATCATCTAGATAGCATTTATGCTTATAATTTCATGTCTTAGATTCACTCGTATATACTGCCAGTAAAGAGCTGCAGTTATACCCTCACTATATACGGGTAGTCACAGTCCTTGGAATTATAAGGTAAATACCATCATGTCTAGGCCTCAACAAGTCAAGGATTCGAGGACTAGCAAGGTCAATCAACTAGATCCATGCCCGAATTCAGAAAACAACTCTTACTCCTTGTTCCAATATCTTCCACGACGCACACTTGGGTATCGTCTCGACGACCCAGAGCCCGAGCACCGTATGGTCAGCACCCTCTCAGGTGACCTAGAGCTTCACTCATAGGTCGCTTCCTTGGTCCCTCATCCAACACCGTACCGGATGCTCACCATTTTAATTGAATCGAGGCTGGTCAAGACCTTAGCCGACTTTGAGATGTCCTTCGTTGACTCTCTACCAGCTGTTTTGCAACTTTATCAGCTAAGTCTCCACGACCTCATTCACAAGACGGTCAAAATGCTTCCCCAACATTCTTGACATAAAATAGTCATTTAAAAACATGTCATAAATACAGTTTCTATAACGAACTCTCGTCTTTCCACATTGTTTCACATCAATCCACATTATTTAATTCCACAACCATTTCATAAGTATTCTTATTCTCATCTCATCACATCTTTCCTTAATTTATCCTTATCAGATCTCATCCACTCGTATCTACCCATATCCACATCTCATCACCTCACATTCATTCACATCTCATCCATTCAGACCACATCACATTCACTCACATCACATCTCATTCATTTTATATCACATCTCATTCATTCATATCTATCCCGATTCACATCCCTTCACATCACATTCACATTCATTCTCATCACCATTATATCACATCACTTCTATCCACATCATATCTCATTCATACACATCTCATCTCGCTCATCCACATCCATCCAATCATTCACAGGTACGACTTCTCACATCTATCTATACATTCATATCTATCACTTTGCATCCACATATATTCATGACACATCACATCTCTTTACATCCAATCACATTCTTTCACATACACATCTATATCCATTCTTTGACATACATCCACATCCATTCTTTTACATACATATCCACATCCATTCTTTCACATATACATTCACATCTATTCTTCACTTATACATTCACATCCATTCTTCACATATACATTCACATCCATTCTTCACTTATACATTTACATCCATTTTCATCACATATCATCCACTCATATCCCATATCATTCATTTACATCCCGATTCACATGACATTCCATCTCATCCATTCATTCACATCTATTTGATTCACATCACATCTTATCACATCTACTCACCTCACATCTCATCACCTCTATTCACATCACAACCACCCATCCATTCATTCACACAAATATGATTCTCATTATATCTCGTTACATCTACTCACCTCACATCTTGTCACCTCTATTCACATCACATCACATCCATCCATCCATCCATCCATCCATTCACACTTATCTGATTCTCATCACATCTCGTTACATCTATTCACCTCACATCTCATCACATCTATTCACATCACATCCATCCATCCATTCACATCTATCTGATTCACATCACATCTCATCACATCTATTCACCTCACATCTCATCACCTCTATTCACATCACATCCATCCATCCATTCACATCTATCTGATTCACATCACATCTCATCACATCTATTCACATCACATCCATCCATTCATTCACATCTAATCTGATTCACATCACATCTCATCACATCTATTCTGATAGAATTTAAACATAGAATTTAAAAGAATTCTAATTTTGATATAAAGATTCTTGACGCATCTATTTATGCATAAAAATCAACTTCAGTGGAAATAACACTTTTATAAAAATCCTTTTATGCATCTATTTATGCATAAATTCAAATTAAGGAAAATAACACTTTTGAAATAAAAATAAATCTTTTATGCATCTTTCTATGTATAAAATCAATTTTAATGAGAATAACACTTTTGAATTAAAAATAAATTCTTTATGCATCTTTCTATGCATAAAACCAATTTTAATGAGAATAACACTTTTGAAATAAAAAAACATCTTTTATGCATCTTTCTATGCATAAAATCAATTTTAATGAGAATAATAATTTTGAAATAAAAATAAACTTTGATGCATCTTTCTAAGCATAAAACCAATTTTTAATGAAAATAACACTTTTGAAATAAAAATAGATCTTTTATGCATCTTTCTATGCACAGAAATTAAATTCAATGAAAACAACACTTTTATAATAAAGTTTTCATTATGCATCTTTCTATGCATAGAAATTAAATTCAATGAAAACAACACTTTTATAATAAAAATTTCCTTTATTCATCTTTCTATGCATAGAAATTAAATTCAATGAAAACAACACTTTTATAATAAAAATTTCCATTATGCATCTTTCTATGCATAGAAATTTAATTCAATGAAAATAACATTTTTATAATAAAATTTGCATTATGCATCTTTCTATGCATAGATATTAAATTCAATGAAAACAACACTTTTATAATAAAATTTCCATTATGCATCTTTCTATGCATAAAAATTAAATTCAATGAAAATAACACTTTTATAATAAAAAATTCTATTATGCATCTTTCTATGCATAGAAATTAAATTCGATGAAAACAACACTTTTATAATAAAAATTTTCATTATGCATCTTTCTATGCATAGAAATTAATTTTTATAATTAATATCAGTGATATCCAAGCATATTCATAGGTGAATATGTACATGGAAAAAATTAGAATATTTCTTTTAGAATGTACAAACGGTGTGAATTACTCTTTTAGAATAACATAAAAATAAACTTTCTTTTTCACAAAATTCAAAGAAAATTTTACCATAACCTTCTTTGTATGGCTGACCATTTCTCAAATTTTAACATTCTATTTTCTATTTAAATTAACCCCGATAAGATATAAAGGACTCTAATCTACACAATTTTCAATTTCAAGAGAGTAAACAATAAGAAAAGTTTAATCAATTTCTTTGTTAATCATTATAGGATAAAGAAGGGCTGAATTGTAAGGAAGAGAAGGGAATGGCCTTTTCATCAAGGCATAGCATCAGAATTTAATTTAATCAACTATAAAAACAAGAAGATTAAGAAAACCATAGATTTAAAATTTAAAAGTAAGAAGAATTTAGCTTACATAGATATTGTAAGCTTTCCTTTGGCTTGAGGGATTGAGGGTTCTACTCTTGTTTGGATCAAGAGTGGCCACCAATTACTTTGGAGAGGATTAAGCCAAAAATACTTGAATTATCAAGAAAATTCAATGTAATTGGCTTTGGGTAGGAGTAGAGTAACAGTGCATAAACACTATTAACCTTTTACAAAGGGGGAGGTTTCTATTTATAGGAGAAAATGAGCCTCTAACTTGGTCAATTTTTGACCATTTTTAGGTCAGTTTAGCTTTCTTTTTGGATCTAGTTGAAACAGGAGAGATGAAAATATCTCATTATTTATGAGTTTAAAACTCCTCACACATGTGAAATAGGTGCCTCCTTCATGAGGGGAGATCCCCACATCGAGGTGTCAAAAATGCATCATTTCCTCTAAATATCTCTTCTTTTTTAACTAATAAACCTTGTCCTTAGTCTACTCTTCATCTTATGTGAGCATTTACTCATTTTTGGGGGATTTTCTTTTATTCTTCAATTTATCTCCTCCCTATATTTGGATTAATCTTATGGGTCCATAGAAACCTTAATTGGATCATAATTCAAAATTTTTTGAAAATCTGGACCCTTAGGCTAAGGTCCTTTTTACCTATTTTCGATTAATTCCAATTGCACATTGGAAAGTTCTTTTTGAATTTCTGTTTCAGGGGAAACCATTTATTAAGACACTAGGAGAACTTTCCAATTGCACATTGGAAAGTTCTTTTTGAATTTCTATTTTAGGGGAAACCATTTAAGACACTAGGAGGATTTTTATATCAAAAAATATCTCAATTTTGAATTACCTCCCTCTAGACATTTTCTTTCTCTAGGCCAAAACAGGGTAAAACAGGATCTTTCTTTTATTTCAGAGAGGGGAATAATCATAAGATCAGAAGGGGAGGTTCTTACACCTGCACACCTCAAAAGTCGGAAGGAGGAATCTTACATCCTACCCCACTTAAAAAACGTGAGATGTCATCATCTCGCAAAATTAGAGGACAACTCTTTCCCTTAAGATCTAAGTGATTCTGGGGTTCCTTATAGTTTGGTGAACCCAACAGAATCCTGGGATAAAGATCCCTTATATAGAACTCATCATCGGATAACAATTCACTTAGATCATATCATTCAAATCCTTATCACAATAATGGTCCCTTAGACCGAAATTTCTATCTGAGCAGTCCTCCATGGGAATTTTCAATTATACAGATTTTTAATTTGACATCCCTTAATTTGATCCACTGGGTCAAGTGTTAACAGCAACAATCTATGAGCACAATCCACTAATCTCATAGGGATTTGTTGAAGTCATTAACGTCATTCCAGTTATGAACATCATCACAGGGACTCGTCCCATTCATCCTCATTGTGGTTTTGCTCAGCTTATTACATTTCAACCAAAATTCAAGAATCATCAATTTTCAATCAGAATCCAAATCAACTCATCAGTTCTTAACTAGAATTTAAAAATCATATCAACCACATTAAAATTCATCATCTGGATAGCATTTATGCTTATAATTTCAAGTCTTAGATTTACTCGTATATACTGCCAGTAAAGAGCTGTAGTTATACCCTCGGTATATACGGGTAGTCACAGTCCTTGGAATCATAAGGTAAATACCATCATGTCTAGGGCCTCAAGCAAGTCAGGGATTCCATGCAATTGTGGTACTTCAATCTGAAGACCCAATTACTAATTTATGAATTTCAGTCTGAATATCAATTTGTATGAATTTCATCACACAATTACAACCTTTTACTGCTACTTTATAAATTTTTGCCATTTTTGGCTTCTTAGTTGATCCACATTAACCAATTTGCTCTGATACTAGCTGTGAGATCCCTGTCCCCACTGTGCAACGAATTCAGGGGTGCTAGGAGCGAAAGTAGCACTACTTGCGCGGGGAAGGGTCCCTCACTTGGGGCCTCGTCCACAGATATTCGGACAAGCGACTAATCGAGTGGTGATCAATGCAAAGCTGCAACACAAAGATGGAAGCAGGAAAACAAGAGACTTGACATTCTTATTTAGGGCTCTTGTAAAAAGTTCCAAGTTGTAGGTGAGTGTGGGAGTGGGCTTGAGAATAATCCCACATGGGAAGTTTTGGGAGTTTTAGGAGTTTTAGTATAAAAAGTGGCTCATTTGAGAGCTTATAGACACATTGGGCTAAACTCATGTTTGAGCTCTCTTGAGACTAGCTCTCCCTCTTTTTTATAGAGGTGCAAGCTCTTCTCTCTCCCCATCTACATTATTGTATGAGCAATGCTCTTCTAATTCAATGCAATGAGATGATGTTTATCTCTTTTCTCATTTCTATTCTCTAGTGTGTATGCTTCTTTGTTGATGCTTGTGGATTCTCTATTAGGCTTTGTGTGGTAGTGGATTCAAGCTTAAGCTTCTCCATAGCTTGTAGCTTATCCATGGGCAAGGCAATGCTTGAGTAGTGAATGAGAATGCATGTTTCTTTCAAGTTCCATTAAGCTTCAAGGTTTGTGTGCATGCTAGGGAAGTAAGTGCTTGAGAATGAAGGATGCTTTGAGCTTGTGTATGCATTAGCTTAGCTTTCTTCTTGTATTGGATGCATGAATGAGTGGGATGATGAGTGAATGAGCAATGACAAGATTGAGCTTGTGTGTGTAAAGTCTATGTCAAGGTAGTGGTGTTCATAGCATTCTCTCCCGAAAGGGATAAGCTTCCGTGCACCGGTACGGGTTGAATCCCTAGCTCCGAAAGGGATGCAAATCCCATTGGATTGAGCTATACGTGGATCATGCTACTCTTGCTTCAAGTGTAGAGAGTCTTTCGTCTCTCCATTGGCGCCGCTGTGCCGGGGAGAAGACTCAAAACCGGTTGAGAAGCTTGCATTACTACCACTATTTTTATTTGTTTTTAGGTTTAGGGTTAGCACGAGTGTGGAATCTCGGAGCTAGTGATTAGAAGAGAAAAGTTAGATTACAAAGACAAAGGAGGGACCGGATAAGGTTGTAAATTTTATTATTTATTTTTTGTTATATTTTTTTTAACACACACACAAAGAAATCATCATTCATAGAGCAGAGCCGTAGCTCACTACTCACAAAGAGACAACAGCAGGCGAGTTAAAGGACTATTCTGAGGCGCTCACTCTCTGAAGGGCCACGAAGTAGGTGGCGTAGGCCCATGGATTGTGACGGTGGCATCAGAAGTTGAGGTGGCGAAGAGAAGGTTGTGGCCGCAAGAAGGGCGGCTGCAGCTGCAGAAGGGCCGCAGCAGAGGTGGTGGCCGGCGGTGAAGAAGGCGAGGAGGCGAAAATAAAGACGAAGGAGGCGAAGGTCTACCTCACCCGCAGCAAAGAAGGCTGGCCGGTGGTGGCGGGAAGGAGACGAAGAGGAGAGAGGCCAGTGCGAAGGCAGGCCGGCGGAGGTAGACGCAGGCGAGGAGGAAAAGAAGGCCGACTGCACCTAAGGCGGCGAAGGAAAAGAAAGCGAGCCGACCCCGCTCGCGGCGGTAAACCAGGCCGCACGGACGAAGGATGTGGCGTAGGCCCATGCAGTTGGGGCGGCTGCAGCTGTGAAAGCAAAGGTGGCGAC
Organism: Cibotium barometz; assembly: GCF_041138505.1. Lineage (NCBI taxonomy): Eukaryota > Viridiplantae > Streptophyta > Polypodiopsida > Cyatheales > Cibotiaceae > Cibotium > Cibotium barometz. The sequence continues at coordinate 27,839,102 of NC_141104.1, forward strand.
CGCAGCAAAGAAGGCGGGGTGCGAAGGCCAGAGAGGCCCGGTGCGAAGGCCAGAGAGGCCCGGTGCGAAGGCGAGGAGGCGTGAAGAAGGTTGAGGCGGCGAAGTGGAGGTGGCTGCTGTAGAAGGCGTTGAGTAGCTTCAGCCTACTGGCCAAAGAAGGCGAAGGCAGTGGCCTGTGTCATCGTCAGCAGCACCGACGAGGAGGCGTGAAGAAGATGCAGGAAGCAGCTGTGGAAGCGAAGGTGGCCGTTGAAGGCGGTGAAGCTGGCTGAAGGCTGCAGAGAAGGCGAGAGGCCGTGAGGTGAGGATAACGTTGCGAAGGCGAAGGCGAAGGGTGGCCGCACGATCCGGAGGCGATAAGGCAGATAAGGTTAGTATTTTTTTATTTTTTATTTTTTATTTTTTTTAACTTTTCATGTTTTTTACATTTTTAAAAAAATAAAAATAATAATAATAAAGAAAAAACAATAAAACAATAAAAATAAATAAAAATAATTTTTTTTTAAAAAAAGAGAAAGAAAAAAGAAAAATTCTGTAAATTATGTGTTTTATTTTGAGTCCATATTTTTTGCATAATCTGTATTTTTTTTGCATAATTAGTGTAACTTGCATTTTTTTAAATTTTTGTAATTTTGTGCATAATTAGTATTTTTGTAAAAAATAAAAAAATTTAAAAAAATTTTAAAAAAATTTAAAAAAAATAGATAGTTACACACATATTAGATAGTTACACACATAATAGAATTTAAAAATCATATCAACCACATTAAAATTCATCATCTGGATAGCATTTATGCTTATAATTTCAAGTCTTAGATTTACTCGTATATACTGCCAGTAAAGAGCTGTAGTTATACCCTCGGTATATACGGGTAGTCACAGTCCTTGGAATCATAAGGTAAATACCATCATGTCTAGGCCTCAAGCAAGTCAGGGATTCCATGCAATTGTGGTACTTCAATCTGAAGACCCAATTACTAATTTATGAATTTCAGTCTGAATATCAATTTGTATGAATTTCATCACACAATTACAACCTTTTACTGCTACTTCATAAATTTTTGCCATTTTTGGCTTCTTAGTTGATCCACATTAACCAATTTGCTCTGATACTAGCTGTGAGATCCCTGTCCCCACCGCGCAACGAATTCAGGGGTGCTAGGAGCGAAAGTAGCACTACTTGCGTGGGGAAGGGTCCCTCACTTGGGGCCTCGTCCCCACAGATATTCGGACAAGAGACTAATCGAGTGGTGATCAATGCAAAGCTGCAACACAAGATGGAAGCAGGAAAACAAGAGACTTGACATTCTTATTTAGGGCTCTTGTAAAAAGTTCCAAGTTATAGGTGAGTGTGGGAGTGGGCTTGAGAATAATCCCACATGGGAAGTTTTGGGAGTTTTAGGAGTTTTAGTATAAAAAGTGGCTCATTTGAGAGCTTATGGACACATTGGGCTAAACTCATGTTTGAGCTCTCTTGAGACTAGCTCTCCCTCTTTTTCATAGAGGTGCAAGCTCTTCCCTCTCCCCATCTACATTATTGTATGAGCAATGCTCTTCTAATTCAATGCGATGAGATGATGTTTATCTCTCTTCTCATTTCTATTCTCTAGTGTGTATGCTACTTTGTTGATGCTTGTGGATTCTCTATTAGGCTTTGTGTGGTAGTGGATTCAAGCTTAAGCTTCTCCATAGCTTGTAGCTTATCCATGGGCAAGGCAATGCTTGAGTAGTGAATGAGAATGCATGTTTCTTTCAAGTTCCATTAAGCTTCAAGGTTTGTGTGCATGCTAGGGAAGTAAATGCTTGAGAATGAAGGATGCTTTGAGCTTGTGTATGCATTAGCTTAGCTTTCTTCTTGTATTGGATGCATGAATGAGTGGGATGATGAGTGAATGAGCAATGACAAGATTGAGCTTGTGTGTGTAAAGTCTATGTCAAGGTAGTGGTGTTCATAGCATTCTCTCCCGAAAGGGATAAGCTTCCGTGCACCGGTACGGGTTGAATCCCTAGCTCCGAAAGGGATGCAAATCCCATTGGATTGAGCTATACGTGGATCATGCTACTCTTGCTACAAGTGTAGAGAGTCTTCCGTCTCTCCATTGGCGCCGCTGTGCCGGGGAGAAGACTCAAAACCGGTTGAGAAGCTTGCATTACTACCACTATTTTTGTTTGTTTTTAGGTTTAGGGTTAGCACGAGTGTGGAATCTCGGAGCTAGTGATTAGAAGAGAAAAATTAGATTACAAAGACAAAGGAGGGGCCGTATAAGGTTGTAAATTTTATTATTTATTTTTTGTTATATTTTTTTTAACACACACACAAAGAAATCATCATTCATAGAGCAGAGCCGTAGCTCACTACTCACAAAGAGACAACAGCAGGCGAGTTAAAGGACTATTCTGAGGCGCTCACTCTCTGAAGGGCCACGAAGTAGGTGGCGTAGGCCCATGGATTGTGACGGTGGCATCAGAAGTTGAGGTGGCGAAGAGAAGGTTGTGGCCGCAAGAAGGGCGGCTGCAGCTGCAGAAGGGCCGCAACAAAGGTGGTGGCCGGCGGTGAAGAAGGCGAGGAGGCGAAAATAAAGACGAAGGAGGCGAAGGTCTACCTCACCCGCAGCAAAGAAGGCTGGCCGGTGTGGCGGGGGAAGAAGATGAAGAGGAGAGAGGCCGGTGCGAAGGCAGGCCGGCAGAGGTAGACGCAGGCGAGGAGGAAAAGAAGGCCGGCTCTGCACCTAAGGCGGCGAAGGAAAAGAAAGCGAGCCGACCCCGCTCTCGCGGTAAACCAGGCACGGACGAAGGAGGTGGCGTAGGCCCATGCAGTTGGGGCGGCTGCAGCTGTGAAAGCAAAGGTGGCGACCATAGCAAAGAAGGCGGGGTGCGAAGGCCAGAGAGGCCGCGTGAAGAAGGTTGAGGCGGCGAAGTGGAGGTGGCTTTCTGCTGTAGAAGGCGTTGAGTAGCTTCAGCCTACTGGCCGAAGAAGGCGAAGGTAGTGGCCTCTGTCGTCGTCAGCAGCACCGGCGAGGAGGCGTGAAGAAGGTGCAGGAAGCAGCTGTGGAAGCGAAGGTGGCCGTTGAAGGCGGTGAAGCTGGCTGAAGGCTGCAGAGAAGGCGAGAGGCCGTGAGGTGAGGATAACGTTGCGAAGGCAAAGGCTCTTTGTTCTCTGCTCTGCACCTCAGCTGAAGATCTCTCTGTGCTACGCCACTAGCTCACAGTGTGGCAGCCAGTTCTCAAAGCAAAAAACCAGTCACCCTTCTGACTTTGTCACAAACCCAACAACCAGCCCAAACCACACAATACCAAGGGGCTCCTTGAATCCAAAGCCTTTTAACAAAAACCTCGCAACTCTCTCCTTTGTACTCTTCCTTTGGGTACCAGCCCCCGTCTCACCAGTCTCCTAAACCAACTCTCTGCTGTCGCTCCCGGTTTTCTCTTTTTAGTTGCCAGCCACCGTCGGCTTCAGCTACTCTTATGCCGTCAGCCCGTCAACCTGTCGGCCAAGGCTTCCACATCAGCCTATAATGCCAGCACCTCCACACTTCTTGCCCTTCTGTGCTAGGAGGCGTCTGCTAACGCTTCCATCACCCTCACCAGCTGCCTTGCGCCAACCAGACCTACTCTCAGCGACGTTCTCTCTCTTCGTCGCCACACACTCTCATCATCATCGCCCATCACCTCTCTCTTTGCTTTCTCTACTTCATCGCTTACCAGTCGGCAGCTCTGCAGAAGACCCAACACAATACCCCCCGTGCGCATCCAGCCCTTCGCCAGGCACCTCCTCTGGCGGACCCTTTCACTGCATCCCGCTCCTCACGTACAAGGCCTTCACACCCTCAGCAACATCACCCGGGCACCTCCAGCGCACTGTCCAAGAGCCACCTCCTTCTCGGACCCCTACCGTTTTTTCTAGGCGACCATCTTCTCTGGCCCCCGGTCTCCTCAGCAAGGTGGTCCTTTTTTCTTCACGCCTCTGCCAGCTTCTAGACGTCGACTTCACGTGCTGGCCAATTTCGAAAAGCTCCTCGCTGGCCAATTTCGAAAAGCTCCTCGCTGGCTGTTGCGCAAACGTCCATGTGGCTATGCTTTCTTATGGCCACATTAATATCATAATTTTTCATTTTACCTAAAAGATGGCCACCATGTTCCTTTTCACACCAAAGCAAAGGCAACTTTGGCCTCTTATCTATTAACTACCCATGCACCTCATGCCTCTTCAAATAGCAACCTTCCAATTCTCACTTATCCTTGGGGACGCGTACACATATCCAGACATCCGAGCAGCTGATATCATCTCCAGCCGACCATGCTCCGGACAAGCTGTGCTTCCAGAATTTCATCATTTTTTCCTACACATACACTTCCATCAAAGCCCTAGCTTGATTGCCGCATCCACGACACCCACGCTGAGTCAATGGGCGCTCCCATGACTTCACCACAACACGAACAACACTCATGTACACATGTACAAGTTGAGTTTGAGGTTCTCCAAAAACTTCACACATATTTAGCAACCCCCTTTTTTTCTGCTGAGACATTTATGTCTTGCAGCTGCACAAACAGAAACCATTTATCCCCCTGGATCAAACAAAAATCTTGGTGCATCTACCTTCCAATCCTTCAAGCATTTTCCTCTGTCAAACAACCATTGATACACCCTGTCATAGTCTTCCACTCTCAGCAACCCCCTGGGCTCTTCACATATGGCCTCCTCACCATCTACCGTTGCACTTCCTCCTCCATACTAGCTCACACAGTTTCGTGATGGAAACAGCCACTCCTCACCTCTACTCCCCTCTGACACACCTGAGTCCTACTCATAATCATATACCGAAATAACACACATCTGATCATCAACTCCCATCTCATGATCATTCAATTTGCAGCCCACATCATTGGCTTCCAACCCTTCCTCTGGAGGACTAACTGCCAGACTCAAACTATAACCAAACCACTCATCCATATGCTGAGCATCAACATGTGGTGTGTCCTTCATAAACCCATTTTCCTTCAGCCCATCAACACCAAAACACAGCAACTTCATGCACTGCAGACTCATCATTGTCACTTTCCTGTAGTTTCTCCAGCTTCAAGACCATTGGCGATCCTTCAAGATTCTCCACATCTTGCATAGGCATCTCTACCAAGTCCAAGCTCCCCAAACTGCCAGGCAAAGCATCCTAGTCCCCCTGACCAACAACAATAGCCTCACATGCATTCCCACTACTCACAACTGACTCATTCTCTTGGGCATGACAAGGAACACACACCTTATGATCAGGAATCACACATCCAAAATCCATCACATCATCATCCAAAATAGCATCTAACTCATCATCAGTCACACCATCACTCCCTTCCTGCACAACTGGTATGCAAGCATTTGTTTCCTTCTCCAAGGAAACCAATTCCAACAGATCATCCAATGCATTATCAAGAACACTGTCCAGCTCACCATCCACACTCTCACAAGCTGCAATATCCAACTCATCACCCGGATCATCCATATGTTCTCCATCCATAGTATCTTCATAGTATCTTCATTAGTGACACCTTGATCATCACTCTCTACCTTGACTGGTTGAAGTACTGGCACATGCAAATCATTACTCTTTTCTGAATCAAAAAGATCATCCAAGTCATATCCATACTCAAACATATCAGCGTTAGCATCACTTTCACAATCCACAGCATCATCAATAACCTCATCCTTCTCCTCCTCATCTTCTGAAAGCTCTTCAGGGCTAATTCCAGAAACCTCATCCTTCTCCATTCCCAACAGGCTAATCTGTCCCATATCCTGCTCTGCAAATGTGACCTTACAGACTTCATGAACATTGGGCTGAATTGCATCCCTCATCTGCATACTAGGGCCACTCACCCTATCATTCATTCCTAAAGACAATTGATATATACCACCATTAGCTTTGGCTGGTCTCTCACATTGTGGACTGATATGACCCCACTCACCACAATTTCGGCATTGCACATCACACGGATACCCTCTCCCTCTTCCAATATCTGCTGAATTTCCTTCAGAACCAGATGATGCATCAGTCTTCCTTCCCATATCACCTATGCCTCTTCCTCTTCCTGTAGACTCTATCCAATTCAAGCTTAAAGACTTCATGAGCTCCACTGCATCATGAACCTCCCTCTTCAAAGAATCCTCCTGTTTAGGAACAACAGCAGCTTTTCTTCCAGGATGCATACCCTCAATCCCTGGTATCTTCACAAACCTCTTTGGCTCTTCCTGTATTCCCAACTGTCTCAATCGCTTCACCTTCCACTCCTTCTCACGAGCAACTCTGACAGCCTCCTCAAAGCTATCCAGGTTCTTCAGCTCCACCTTTAGACGGATTGTTGGCTCCAGACCAGCCACAAACCGCTCCCTCTTTATCATCTGCGGGGTAACTTCAGGAATCAAAGCCTCACACCATAGACTCCACAGTCTACCAAAATCTATCAGATAATACTGATCCACATCCTGACCGTCCTTCTGCTGAATGTTACACAATTCCTTCCATACTTCATTCGGACTCTTCACACGGGCAAACCGTGCCAAAAAGGCAGCTCTGACTACACGGTACTCAGGATCCTGTCGATGAACATTCCTGTGTGCAGTCACAAACATCCGTAGCCATGCTCTTGCATCACCCTGCAAGCAATAAGTCAAAATCCGAGAAAGGATCTCCGGGGTTGCCCTGTCTTTCATCAAAGCTGTAAACTCCATTTTCTCCAGAAACCTGGTTGCATTCTCCTGTGGCAATCCCCAATACTCCGGAAAATCCTGAGCCATCTTTCCAAATCTTGCTTCACACAAACCCCTGTCTTCTTTCACAAACCAGAGGAAATCTGCTCCTCTGTGGAGGCACCAAAAAGTGATGGCACGGAAGCGGTAAAGCTGTTTACGCCTTTATAGAATGCCACACTTCCACACATGCATGCAAACACACCAGAACACTAGACCAAAGAGCATGAACAAGACTTATATTTCAAAAAAGACCTTCGTCTTACACGGTTGGATATCCCAGATATCCTCAGAACGAGCTTTATCTAGCATCCACCCGCAATCAGCCCACTCCAGCTCCTGGTTGCTCCCAGTCCGTTCACTCTTGCTTCTTTGCAGCCGACCTCTTCGTTCTCTGCTCTGCACCTCAGCTGAAGATCTCTCTGCTATGCCACCAGCTCACAGCCAGTTCTCAAAGCAAAAAACCAGTCACCCTTCTGACTTTGTCACAAACCCAACAACCAGCCCAAACCACACAATACCAAGGGGCTCCTTGAATCCAAAGCCTTTTAACAAAAACCTCGCAACTCTCTCCTTTGTACTCTTCCTTTGGGTACCAGCCGTCACCAGTCTCCTAAACCAACTCTCTGCTGTCGCTCCCGGTTTTCTCTTTTTAGCTGCCAGCCCACTGTCGGCTTCAGCTACTCTTATGCTGTCAGCCTGTCAACCTGTCGGCCAAGGCTTCCACGTCAGCCTATAACGCCAGCACCTCCACACTTCTTGCCCTTCTGCGCTACGAGGCGTCTGCTAACGCTTCCATCACCCTCAGCTGCCTTGCGCGCCAACCAGACCTACTCTCAACGACGTTCTCTCTCTTCGTCGCCACACACTCTCATCATCATCGCCCATCACCTCTCTCTTTGCTTTCTCTACTTCATCGCTTACCAGTCGGCAGTGCAGAAGACCCAACACAATACCCCCCGTGCGCATCCAGCCCTTTGCCAGGCACCTCCTCTTGGCGGACCCTTTCACTGCATCCCGCTCCTCACGTACAAGGCCTTCACACCCTCAGCAACATCACCCGGGCGCCTCCAGCGCACTGTCCAAGAGCCACCTCCTTCTCGGACCCCTACCGTTTTTTCTAGGCGACCATCTTCTCTGGCCCCCGGTCTCCTCAGCAAGGTGGTCCTTTTTTCTTCACGCCTCTGCCAGCTTCTAGACGTCGACTTCACGTGCCGGCCAATTTCGAAAAGCTCCTCTCGCTGGCTGCAGCGCAAACGTCCATGTGGCTATGCTTTCTTATGGCCACATTAATATCATAATTTTTCATTTTACCTAAAAGATGGCCACCATGTTCATTAATATCATAATTTTTCATTTTACCTAAAAGATGGCCACCATGTTCATTAATATCACAAGCTCCTCTCGCTGGCTGCAGCGCAAACGTCCATGTGGCTATGCTTTCTTATGGCCACATTAATATCATAATTTTTCATTTTACCTAAAAGATGGCCACATTAATATCATAATTTTTCATTTTACCTAAAAGATGGCCACCATGTTCCTTTTCACACCCAAGCAAAGGCAACTTTGGCCCCTTATCTATTAACTGCCCATGCACCTCATGCCTCTTCAAATAGCAACCTTCCAATGCTCACTTATCCTTGGGGACGCGTACACATATCTAGACATCCGAGCAGCTGATATCATCTCTAGCCGACCACGCTCCGGACAAGTTGTGCTTCCAGAATTTCATCATTTTTCCTGCACATACACTTCCATCAAAGCCCCTAGCTTGATTGCCGCATCCACGACACCCACGCTGAGTCAATGGGTGCTCCCATGACTTCACCACAACACGAACAACACTCATGTACACATGTACAAGTTGAGTTTGAGGTTCTACAAAAACTTCACACATATTTAGCAACCCCCTTTTTTCTGCTGAGAAATTTATGTCCAGCAGCTACACAAATAGAAACCATTTATGTCCAGCAGCTACACAAACAGAAACCATTTATCCCCCTGGATCAAACAGAAATCTTGGTGCATCTACCTTCCAATCCTTCAAGCATTTTCCTTTGTCAAACAACCATTGATACACCCTGTCATAGTCTTCCACTCTCAGCAACCCCTGGGCTCTTCACATATGGCCTCCTCACCATCTACCGTTGCACTTCCTCCTCCATACCAGCTCACACAATTTCGTGATGGAAACAGCCACTCCTCACCTCTACTCCCCTCTGACACACCTGAGTCCCACTCATAATCATATACCGAAATAACACACATCTGATCATCAACTCCCATCTCATGATCATTCAATTTGCAGCCCACATCATTGGCTTCCAACCCTTCCTCTGGACTAACTGCCAGACTCAAACTATAACCAAACCACTCATCCATATGCTGAGCATCAACATGTGGTGTGTCCTTCATAAACCCATTTTCCTTCAGCCCATCAACACCAAACACATCAACTTCATGCACTGCAGACTCATCATTGTCACTTTCCTGTAGTTTCTCCAGCTTCAAGACCATTGGCGATCCTTCAAGATTCTCCACATCTTGCACATGCATCTCTACCAAGTCCAAGCTCCCCAAACTGCCAGGCAAAGCATCCTGGTCCCCCTGACCAACAACAATAGCCTCACATGCATTCCCACTACTCACAACCGACTCATTCTCTTGGGCATGACAAGGAACACACACCTTATGATCAGCAATCACACATCCAAAATCCATCACATCATCATCCAAAATAGCATCTAACTCATCATCAGTCACACCATCACTCCCTTCCTGCACAACTGGTATGCAAGCATTTGTTTCCTTCTCCAAGGAAACCAATTCCAACAGATCATCCAATGCATTATCAAGAACACTGTCCAGCTCACCATCCACACTCTCACAAGCTGCAATATCCAACTCATCACCCGGATCATCCATATGTTCTCCATCCACTAGTGACACCTTGATCATCACTCTCTACCTTGACTGGTTGAAGTACTGGCACATGCAAATCATTACTCTTTTTTGAATCAAAAAGATCATCCAAGTCATATCCATACTCAAACATATCAGGTTCCTCAGCGTTAGCATCACTTTCACAATCCACAGCATCATCAATAACCTCATCCTTCTCCTTCTCATCTTCTGAAAGCTCTTCAGGGCTGATTCCAGAAACCTTATCCTTTTCCATTCCCAACACGCTAATCTGTCCCATATCCTGCGCTGCAAATGTGACCTTACAGACTTCATGAACATTGGGCTGAATTGCATCCCTCATCTGCATACTAGGGCCACTCACCCTATCATTCATTCCTAAAGACAATTGATATATACCACCATTAGCTTTGGCTGGTCTCTCACATTGTGGACTGATATGACCCCACTCACCACAATTCCGGCATTGCACATCACACGGATACCCTCTCCCTCTTCCAATATCTGCTGAATTTCCTTCAGAACCAGATGATGCATCAGTCTTCCTTCCCATATCACCTATGCCTCTTCCTCTTCCTGTAGACTCTATCCAATTCAAGCTTAAAGACTTCATGAGCTCCACTGCATCATGAACCTCCCTCTTCAAAGAATCCTCCTGTTTATGAACAACAGCAGCTTTTCTTCCAGGATGCATACCCTCAATCCCTGGTATCTTCACAAACCTCTTTGGCTCTTCCTGTATTCCCAACTATCTCAATCGCTTCACCTTCCACTCCTTCTCACGAGCAACTCTGACAGCCTCCTCAAAGCTATCCAGGTTCTTCAGCTCCACCTTCAGACGGATCATTGGCTCCAGACCAGCCACAAATCGCTCCCTCTTTATCATCTGCGGGGGTACTTTAGGAATCAAAGCCTCACACCATAGACTCCACAGTCTACCAAACTCTATCAGATACTGATCCACATCCTGATCGTCCTTCTGCTGAATGTTACACAATTCCTTCCATACTTCATTCGGACTCTTCACACGGGCAAACCGTGCCAAAAAGGCAGCTTTGACTACACGGTACTCAGGATCCTGTCGATGAACATTCCTGTGTGCAGTCACAAACATCCGTAGCCATGCTTTTGCATCACCCTGCAAGCAATAAGTCAAAATCCGAGAAAGGATCTCCGGGGTTGCCTTGTCTTTCATCAAAGCTGTAAACTCCATTTTCTCCAGAAACCTGGTTGCATTCTTCTGTGGCAATCCCCAATACTCCGGAAAATCCTGAGCCATCTTTCCAAATCTTGCTTCACACAAACCCCTGTCTTCTTTCACAAACCAGAGGAAATCTGCTCCTCTGTGGAGGCACCAAAAAGTGATGACACGGAAGCGGTAAAGCTGTTTACGCCTTTATAGAATGCCACACTTCCACACACGCATGCAAACACACCTAAACACCAGACCAAAGAGCATGAACAAGACTTATATTTCAAAACAGACCTTCGTCTTACAGGGTTGGATATCCCAGATATCCTCAGAACGAGCTTTATCTAGCATCCACCCGCAATCAGCCCACTCCAGCTCCTGGTCGCTCCCAGTCCGTTCACTCTTGCTTCTCTGCAGCCGACCTCTTCGTTCTCTGCTCTGCACCTCAGCTGAAGATCTCTCTGCTACGCCACCAGCTCACAGCCAGTTCTCAAAGCAAAAAACCAGTCACCCTTCTGACTTTGTCACAAACCCAACAACCAGCCCAAACCACACAATACCAAGGGGCTCCTTGAATCCAAAGCCTTTTAACAAAAACCTCGCAACTCTCTCCTTTGTACTCTTCCTTTGGGTACCAGCCGTCACCAGTCTCCTAAACCAACTCTCTGCTGTCGCTCCCGGTTTTCTCTTTTTAGCTGCCAGCCCACTGTCGGCTTCAGCTACTCTTATGCTGTCAGCCTGTCAACCTGTCGGCCAAGGCTTCCACGTCAGCCTATAACGCCAGCACCTCCACACTTCTTGCCCTTCTGCGCTACGAGGCGTCTGCTAACGCTTCCATCACCCTCACCAGCTGCCTTGCGCTAACCAGACCTACTCTCAACGACGTTCTCTCTCTTCGTCGCCACACACTCTCATCATCATCGCCCATCACCTCTCTCTTTGCTTTCTCTACTTCATTGCTTACCAGTCGGCAGTGCAGAAGACCCAACACAATACCCCCCGTGCGCATCCAGCCCTTCGCCAGGCACCTCCTTTGGCGGACCCTTTCACTGCATCCCGCTCCTCACGTACAAGGCCTTCACACCCTCAGCAACATCACCCGGGCGCCTCCAGCGCACTGTCCTAGAGCCACCTCCTTCTCGGACCCCTACCGTTTTTTCTAGGCGACCATCTTCTCTGGCCCCCGGTCTACTCAGCAAGGTGGTCCTTTTTTCTTCACGCCTCTGCCAGCTTCTAGACGTCGACTTCACGTGCTGGCCAATTTCAAAAAGCTCCTCACTGGCCAATTTCAAAAAGCTCCTCGCTGGCTGTGCAGCGCAAACGTCCATGTGGCTATGCTTTCTTATGGCCACATTAATATCATAATTTTTCATTTTACCTAAAAGATGGCCACCATGTCTCTTTTCACACACAAGCAAAGGCAACTTTGGCCCCTTATCTATTAACTGCCCATGCACCTCATGCCTCTTCAAATAGCAACCTTCCAATGCTCACTTATCCTTGGGGACGCGTACACATATCCAGACATCCGAGCAGCTGATATCATCTCTAGCCGACCACGCTCCGGACAAGTTGTGCTTCCAGAATTTCATCATTTTTTCCTGCACATACACTTCCATCAAAGCCCCTAGCTTGATTGTCGCATCCACGACACCCACGCTGATTCAATGGGTGCTCCCATGACTTCACCACAACACGAACAACACTCATGTACACATGTACAAGTTGAGTTTGAGGTTCTCCAAAAACTTCACACATATTTAGCAACCCCCTTTTTTTCTGCTGAGACATTTATGTCCAGCAGCTACACAAACAGAAACCATTTATCCCCCTGGATCAAACAGAAATCTTGGTGCATCTACCTTCCAATCCTTCAAGCATTTTCCTCTGTCAAACAACCATTGATACACCCTGTCATAGTCTTCCACTCTCAGCAACCCCCTGGGCTCTTCACATATGGCCTCCTCACCATCTACCGTTGCACTTCCTCCTCCATACTAGCTCACACAGTTTCGTGATGGAAACAGCCACTCCTCACCTCTACTCCCCTCTGACACACCTGAGTCCCACTCATAATCATATACCGAAATAACACACATCTGATCATCAACTCCCATCTCATGATCATTCAATTTGCAGCCCACATCATTGGCTTCCAACCCTTCCTCTGGACTAACTGCCAGACTCAAACTATAACCAAACCACTCATCCATATGCTGAGCATCACCAGTTTGAGTCTGGACTAACTGCCAGACTCAAACTATAACCAAACCACTCATCCATATGCTGAGCATCAACATGTGGTGTGTCCTTCATAAACCCATTTTCCTTCAGCCCATCAACACCAAACACAGCAACTTCATGCACTGCAGACTCATCATTGTCACTTTCTTGTAGTTTCTCCAGCTTCAAGACCATTGGCGATCCTTCAAGATTCTCCACATCTTGCACAGGCATCTCTACCAAGTCCAAGCTCCCCAAACTGCCAGGCAAAGCATCCTGGTCCCCCTGACCAACAACAATAGCCTCACATGCATTCCCACTACTCACAACTGACTCATTCTCTTGGGCATGACAAGGAACACACACCTTATGATCAGCAATCACACATCCAAAATCCATCACATCATCATCCAAAATAGCATCTAACTCATCATCAGTCACACCATCACCCCCTTCCTGCACAACTGGTATGCAAGCATTTGTTTCCTTCTCCAAGGAAACCAATTCCAACAGATCATCCAATGCATTATCAAGAACACTGTCCAGCTCACCATCCACACTCTCACAAGCTGCAATATCCAACTCATCACCTGGATCATCCATATGTTCTCCATCCATAGTATCTTCATTAGTGACACCTTGATCATCACTCTCTACCTTGACTGGTTGAAGTACTGGCACATGCAAATCATTACTCTTTTCTGAATCAAAAAGATCATCCAAGTCATATCCATACTCAAACATATCAGGTTCCTCAGCGTTAGCATCACTTTCACAATCCACAGCATCATCCATAACCTCATCCTTCTCCTCCTCATCTTCTGAAAGCTCTTCAGGGCTGATTCCAGAAACCTCATCCTTCTCCATTCCCAACAGGCTAATCTGTCCCATATCCTGCGCTGCAAATGTGACCTTACAGACTTCATGAACATTGGGCTGAATTGCATCCCTCATTTGCATACTAGGGCCACTCACCCTATCATTCATTCCTAAAGACAATTGATATATACCACCATTAGCTTTGGCTGGTCTCTCACATTGTGGACTGATATGACCCCACTCACCACAATTCCGGCATTGCACATCACGCGGATACCCTCTCCCTCTTCCAATATCTGCTGAATTTCCTTCAGAACCAGATGATGCATCAGTCTTCCTTCCCATATCACCTATGCCTCTTCCTCTTCCTGTAGACTCTATCCAATTCAAGCTTAAAGACTTCATGAGCTCCACTACATCATGAACCTCCCTCTTCAAAGAATCCTCCTGTTTATGAACAACAGCAGCTTTTCTTCCAGGATGCATACCCTCAATCCCTGGTATCTTCACAAACCTCTTTGGCTCTTCCTGTATTCCCAACTATCTCAATCGCTTCACCTTCCACTCCTTCTCACGAGCAACTCTGACAGCCTCCTCAAAGCTATCCAGGTTCTTCAGCTCCACCTTCAGACGGATCGTTGGCTCCAGACCACCAGCCACAAACGGCTCCCTCTTTATCATCTGCGGGGGTACTTCAGGAATCAAAGCCTCACACCATAGACTCCACAGTCTACCAAACTCTATCAGATACTGATCCACATCCTGACCGTCCTTCTGCTGAATGTTACACAATTCCTTCCATACTTCATTCGGACTCTTCACACGGGCAAACCGTGCCAAAAAGGCAGCTCTGACTACACGGTACTCAGGATCCTGTCGATGAACATTCCTGTGTGCAGTCACAAACATCCGTAGCCATGCTTTTGCATCACCCTGCAAGCAATAAGTCAAAATCCGAGAAAGGATCTCCGGGGTTGCCCTGTCTTTCATCAAAGCTGTAAACTCCATTTTCTCCAGAAACCTGGTTGCATTCTCGTGTGGCAATCCCCAATACTCCGGAAAATCCTGAGCCATCTTTCCAAATCTTGCTTCACACAAACCCCTGTCTTCTTTCACAAACCAGAGGAAATCTGCTCCTTTGTGAAGGCACCAAAAAGTGATGACACGGAAGCGGTAAAGCTGTTTACGCCTTTATAGAATGCCACACTTCCACACACGCATGCAAACACACCAGAACACCAGACCAAAGAGCATGAACAAGACTTATATTTCAAAACAGACCTTCGTCTTACAGGGTTGGATATCCCAGATATCCTCAGAACGAGCTTTATCTAGCATCCACCCGCAATCAGCCCACTCCAGCTCCTGGTCGCTCCCAGTCCGTTCACTCTTGCTTCTCTGCAGAGGAGCTTTTTGAAATTGGCTAGCGAGGAGCTTTTCGAAATTGGTCAGCACGTGAAGTCGACGTCTAGAAGCTGGCAGAGGCGTGAAGAAAAAAGGACCACCTTGTTGAGGAGACCGGGGGCCAGAGAAGATGGTCGCCTAGAAAAAACGGTAGGGGTCCGAGAAGGAGGTGGCTCTTGGACAGTGCGCTGGAGGCGCCCGGGTGATGTTGCTGAGGGTGTGAAGGCCTTGTACGTGAGGAGAGGGATGCAGTGAAAGGGTCCGCCAGAGGAGGTGCCTGGCGAAGGGCTGGATGCGCACGGGGGGTATTGTGTTGGGTCTTCTGCACTGCCGACTGGTAAGCAATGAAGTAGAGAAAGCAAAGAGAGAGGTGATGGGCGATGATGATGAGAGTGTGTGGCGACGAAGAGAGAGAACGTCGTTGAGAGTAGGTCTGGTTGGCGCAAGGCAGCTGGTGAGGGTGATGGAAGCGTTAGCAGACGCCTCGTAGCGCAGAAGGGCAATAAGTGTGGAGGTGCTGGCGTTATAGGCTGACGTGGAAGCCTTGGCCGACAGGTTGACGGGCTGACAGCATAAGAGTAGCTGAAGCCGACGGTGGCTGCTGGCAGCTAAAAAGAGAAAACCGGGAGCGACGGAGAGAGTTGGTTTAGGAGACTGGTGACGGCTGGTACCCAAAGGAAGAGTACAAAGGAGAGAGTTGCGAGGTTTTTGTTAAAAGGATTTGGATTCAAGGAGCCCCTTGGTATTGTGTGGTTTGGGCTGGTTGTTGGGTTTGTGACAAAGTCAGAAGGGTGACTGGTTTTTTGCTTTGAGAACTGGCTGTGAGCTGGTGGCATAGCAGAGAGATCTTCAGCTGAGGTGCAGAGCAGAGAACGAAGAGGTCGGCTGTCGCTGGCTGCAGCGCAAACATCCATGTGGCTATGCTTTCTTATGGCCACATTAATATCATAATTTTTCATTTTACCTAAAAGATGGCCACCATGTTCCTTTTCACACCAAAGCAAAGGCAACTTTGGCCTCTTATCTATTAACTACCCATGCACCTCATGCCTCTTCAAATAGCAACCTTCCAATGCTCACTTATCCTTGGGGACGCGTACACATATCCAGACATCCGAGCAGCTGATATCATCTCCAGCCGACCACGCTCCGGACAAGCTGTGCTTCCAGAATTTCATCATTTTTTCCTGCACATACACTTCCATCAAAGCCCCTAGCTTGATTGCCGCATCCACGACACCCACGCTGAGTCAATGGGTGCTCCCATGACTTCACCACAACACGAACAACACTCATGTACACATGTACAAGTTGAGTTTGAGGTTCTCCAAAAACTTCACACATATTTAGCAACCCCCTTTTTTTCTGCTGAGACATTTATGTCCAGCAGCTACACAAACAGAAACCATTTATCCCCCTGGATCAAACAAAAATCTTGGTGCATCTACCTTCCAATCCTTCAAGCATTTTCCTCTGTCAAACAACCATTGATACACCCTGTCATAGTCTTCCACTCTCAGCAACCCCCTGGGCTCTTCACATATGGCCTCCTCACCATCTACCGTTGCACTTCCTCCTCCATACCAGCTCACACAGTTTCGTGATGGAAACAGCCACTCCTCACCTCTACTCCCCTCTGACACACCTGAGTCCCACTCATAATCATATACCGAAATAACACACATCTGATCATCAACTCCCATCTCATGATCATTCAATTTGCAGCCCACATCATTGGCTTCCAACCCTTCCTCTGGACTAACTGCCAGACTCAAACTATAACCAAACCACTCATCCATATGCTGAGCATCAACATGTGGTGTGTCCTTCATAAACCCATTTTCCTTCAGCCCATCAACACCAAACACAGCAACTTCATGCACTGCAGACTCATCATTGTCACTTTCCTGTAGTTTCTCCAGCTTCAAGACCATTGGCGATCCTTCAAGATTCTCCACATCTTGCACAGGCATCTCTACCAAGTCCAAGCTCCCCAAACTGCCAGGCAAAGCATCCTGGTCCCCCTGACCAACAACAATAGCCTCACATGCATTCCCACTACTCACAACCGACTCATTCTCTTGGGCATGACAAGGAACACACACCTTATGATCAGCAATCACACATCCAAAATCCATCACATCATCATCCAAAATAGCATATAACTCATCATCAGTCACACCATCACTCCCTTCCTACACAACTGGTATGCAAGCATTTGTTTCCTTCTCCAAGGAAACCAATTCCAACAGATCATCTAATGCATTATCAAGAACACTGTCCAGCTCACCATCCACACTCTCACAAGCTGCAATATCCAACTCATCACCTGGATCATCCATATGTTCTCCATCCATAGTATCTTCATTAGTGACACCTTGATCATCACTCTCTACCTTGACTGGTTGAAGTACTGGCACATGCAAATCATTACTCTTTTCTGAATCAAAAAGATCATCCAAGTCATATCCATACTCAAACATATCAGGTTCTTCAGCGTTAGCATCACTTTCACAATCCACAGCATCATCAATAACCTCATCCTTCTCCTCCTCATCTTCTGAAAGCTCTTCAGGGCTGATTCCAGAAACCTCATCCTTCTCCATTCCCAACAGGCTAATCTGTCCCATATCCTGCTCTGCAAATGTGACCTTACAGACTTCATGAACATTGGGCTGAATTGCATCCCTCATCTGCATACTAGGGCCACTCACCCTATCATTCATTCCTAAAGACAATTGATATATACCACCATTAGCTTTGGCTGGTCTCTCACATTGTGGACTGATATGACCCCACTCACCACAATTCCGGCATTGCACATCACACGGATACCCTCTCCCTCTTCCAATATCTGCTGAATTTCCTTCAGAACCAGATGATGCATCAGTCTTCCTTCCCATATCACCTATGCCTCTTCCTCTTCCTGTAGACTCTATCCAATTCAAGCTTAAAGACTTCATGAGCTCCACTGCATCATGAACCTCCCTCTTCAAAGAATCCTCCTGTTTAGGAACAACAGCAGCTTTTCTTCCAGGATGCATACCCTCAATCCCTGGTATCTTCACAAACCTCTTTGGCTCTTCTTGTATTCCCAACTGTCTCAATCGCTTCACCTTCCACTCCTTCTCACGAGCAACTCTGACAGCCTCCTCAAAGCTATCCAGGTTCTTCAGCTCCACCTTCAGACGGATCGTTGGCTCCAGACTAGCCACCACAAACCGCTCCCTCTTTATCATCTGCGGGGGTACTTCAGGAATCAAAGCCTCACACCATAGACTCCACAGTCTACCAAACTCTATCAGATACTGATCCACATCCTGACCGTCCTTCTGCTAAATGTTACACAATTCCTTCCATACTTCATTCGGACTCTTCACACGGGCAAACCGTGCCAAAAAGGCAGCTCTGACTACACGGTACTCAGGATCCTGTCGATGAACATTCCTGTGTGCAGTCACAAACATCCGTAGCCATGCTTTTGCATCACCCTGCAAGCAATAAGTCAAAATCCGAGAAAGGATCTCCGGGGTTGCCCTGTCTTTCATCAAAGCTGTAAACTCCATTTTCTCCAGAAACCTGGTTGCATTCTCCTGTGGCAATCCCCAATACTCCAGAAAATCCTGAGCCATCTTTCCAAATCTTGCTTCACACAAACCCCTATCTTCTTTCACAGGGGAAATCTGCTCCTTTGTGGAGGCACCAAAAAGTGATGACACGGAAGCGGTAAAGCTGTTTACGCCTTTATAGAATGCCACACTTTCACACACGCATGCAAACACACTAGAACACCAGACCAAAGAGCATGAACAAGACTTATATTTCAAAACAGACCTTCGTCTTACAGGGTTGGATATCCCAGATATCCTCAGAATGAGCTTTATCGAGCATCCACCCGCAATCAGCCCACTCCAGCTCCTGGTCGCTCCCAGTCTTCGTTCTCTGCTGTGCACCTCAGCCGAAGATCTCTCTGCTACGCCACCAGCCAGTTCTCAAAGCAAAAAACCAGTCACCCTTCTGACTTTGTCACAAACCTAACAACTAGCCCAAACCACACAATATCAAGGGGCTCCTTGAATCCAAAGCCTTTTAACAAAAACCTCCCAACTCTCTCCTTTGTACTCTTCCTTTGGGTACCAGCCATCACCAGTCTCCTAAACCAACTCTCTGCTGTCGCTCTCGGTTTTCTCTTTTTAGCTGCCAGCCACCGTCGGCTTCAGCTACTCTTATGCTATCAGCCCGTCAACCTGTCGGCCAAGGCTTCCACGTCAACCTATAACGCCAGCACCTCCACACTTCTTGCCCTTCTGCGCTACGAGGCATCTGCTAATGCTTCCATCACCCTCACCAGCTGCCTTGCGCTAACCAGACCTACTCTCAGCGACGTTCTCTCTCTTCGTCGCCACACACTCTCATCATCATCGCCCATCACCTCTCTCTTTGCTTTCTCTACTTCATCGCTTAGACCCAACACAATACCCCCCGTGCGCATCTAGCCCTTCGCCAGGCACCTCCTCTGGCGGACCCTTTCACTGCATCCCGCTCCTCACGTACAAGGCCTTCACACCCTCAGCAACATCACCCGGGCGCCTCCAGCGCACTGTCCAGGAGCAACCTCCCTCTCGGACCCCTACCGTTTTTTCTAGGCGACCATCTTCTCTGGCCCCCGGTCTTCTCAGCAAGGTGGTCCTTTTTTCTTCACGCCTCTGCCAGCTTCTAGACGTCAACTTCACGTGCTGGCCAATTTCGAAAAGCTCCTCGTTGGCTGCAGCGCAAACGTCCATTTGGCTATGCTTTCTTATGGCCACATTAATATCATAATTTTTCATCTTACCTAAAAGATGGCCACCATGTTCCTTTTCACACCAAAGCAAAGGCAACTTTGGCCCCTTATCTATTAACTGCCCATGCACCTCATGCCTCTTCAAATAGCAACCTTCCAATGCTCACTTATCCAGACATCCGAGCAGCTGATATCATCTCCAGCAGACCACGCTTCGGACAAGCTGTGCTTCCAGAATTTCATCATTTTTTCCTGCACATACACTTCCATCAAATCCCCTAGCTTGATTGCCGCATCCACGACACCCACGCTGAGACAATGGGTGCTCCCATGACTTCACCACAACACGAACAACACTCATGTACACATGTACAAGTTGAGTTTGAGGTTCTCCAAAAACTTCACACACGGTCAGTGGATATCTTGCCCTTACTAGGGCATTTGTTAGGGACAATCTAATAAACCTTCCATAACAAAAATTGGCATGACGAAAATAAAAGAAAAGTGTATATGTTTGTGGCCTATTGCCTTGTTATTCATGGTAGGCGATGGAGGTCTATACCTTTCCTAGACCAATGCCTTGTGTAGCAAGGAATAGCCATACCGCGGGTGCGCAAACATACCTTTTGAAGAAAGCCCTGTCCAAAAAAAAAAGAAGAAGAAAAGAAAAGAAAAGAAAAGAAAAGGACAGAAAGGCACCAAGAGAAATGCTTGTCTAATCTAGGATGGTCGTCATTGTGCTTAAAATAATAAACCTTAACACTAAGCAATATCAAGAGTCTGCCAATACATAATTATGTTAGATTTATTAGTGTTGAACCAACATCTTTGACTTAGCATAGGCTAGGTATACTACTTGTTGATAGTCCCTCGATTAACTGTTGTCTTTTGCCTTCTAGGAAAAGAACAATACATTTGGCATAAAACATTCTTTACTTTAGTTAGTTGCAGGTAGTAATTATTAAGGCTTGAACAAACCTATTCAATCTCTACACTGCTTCAATGTTTCCTTCCTCTAGCTAATTGGACGTTTATTGCCATGTCTTATTCAGTAAAATTGCTTGTTTCGTTATTGTCTGTCAGTACTATTGCTTTCAAAAAAAAAAAGAACACACAAACCACCTATCGTTTTGCTTGCAGGTACACACTGGAGATGCTACTCTTCCTTGGCATCTACGCGCTTGAGGACGTGCGCAAAATAGGAAGGGGGGAGTGTTGCGTGACGAGTGGTGATCAATGCAAGGATGCAACACAAAGATGGAAGCAGGAAAACAAGAGACTTGACATTCTTATTTAGGGCTCTTGTAAAAAGTTCCAAGTTGTAGGTGAGTGTGGGAGTGGGCTTGAGAATAATCCCACATGGGAAGTTTTGGGAGTTTTAGGAGTTTTAGTATAAAAAGTGGCTCATTTGAGAGCCTATGGACACATTGGGCTAAACTCATGTTTGAGCTCTCTTGAGACTAGCTCTCCCTCTTTTTCATAGATGTGCAAGCTCTTCTCTCTCCCCATCTACATTATTGTATGAGCAATGCTCTTCTAATTCAATGCAATGAGATGATGTTTATCTCTCTTCTCATTTCTATTCTCTAGTGTGTATGCTTCTTTGTTGATGCTTATGGATTCTCTATTAGGCTTTGTGTGGTAGTGGATTCAAGCTTAAGCTTCTCCATAGCTTGTAGCTTATCCATGGGCAAGGCAATGCTTGAGTAGTGAATGAGAATGCATGTTTCTTTCAAGTTCCATTAAGCTTCAAGGTTTGTGTGCATGCTAGGGAAGTAAGTGCTTGAGAATGAAGGATGCTTTGAGCTTGTGTATGCATTAGCTTAGCTTTCTTCTTGTATTGGATGCATGAATGAGTGGGATGATGAGTGAATGAGCAATGACAAGATTGAGCTTGTGTGTGTAAAGTCTATGTCAAGGTAGTGGTGTTCATAGTAGCATTCTCTCCTGAAAGGGATAAGCTTCCGTGCACCAGTACGGGTTGAATCCCTAGCTCCAAAAGGGATGCAAATCCCATTGGATTGAGCTATACGTGGATCATGCTACTCTTGCTACAAGTGTAGAGAGTCTTCCATCTCTCCAATGAAAACAACACTTTTATAATAAATATTTCCATTATGCATCTTTCTATGCATAGAAATTAAATTCAATGAAAACAACACTTTTATAAAATTTCCATTATGCATCTTTCTATGCATAGAAATTAATTTTTATAATTAATATCAGTGATATCCATGCATATTCATAGGTGAATATGTACATGGAGTAAATTAGAATATTTCTTTTAGAATGCACAAACGGTGTGAATTACTCTTTTAGAATAACATAAAAATAAACTTTCTTTCCCACAAAATTCAAGAAAGTTTTGCCATAACCTCCTTTGTATGGCTGACCATTTCTCAAATTTTAACATTCTATTTTCTATTTAAATTAACCCCGATAAGATATAAAAGACTCGAATCTACACATCTTTCAATTTCAAGAGAGTAAACAATAAGAAAAGTTTATTCAATTTGTTTGTAAGGAAGAGAAGGGAATGGCCTTTTCATCAAGGCATAGCATCAGAATTTAATTTAATCAACTATAAAAACAAGAAAATTAAGAAAACCATAGATTTAAAATTTAAAAGTAAGAAAAATTTTTCCTTTGGCTTGAGAGATTGAGGGTTCTACTCTTGTTTGGATCAAGAGTGGCCACCAATTACTTTGGAGAGGATTAAGCCAAAAACACTTGAATTATCAAGAAAATTCAATGTAATTGGCTCTGGGTAGGAGTAGAGTAACAGTGCATAAACACTATTAACCTTTTACAAAGGGGGAGGTTTCTATTTATAGGAAAAAATGAGCCTCTAACCAAGCAAACTAATTCTAGAATTTGCCGGATCAGTTTGGTCAATTTTTGACCATTTTTAGGTGAGTTTAGCTTACTTTTTGGATCTAGTTGAAACAGGAGAGAGGAGAGATGAAAATATCTCATTATTTATGAGTTTAAAACTCCTCACACATGTGAAATAGGTTCCTCCTTCATGAGGGGAGATCCCCACACCGAGGTGTCAAAAATGCATCATTTCCTCTAAATATCTCTTCTTTTTTAACTAATAAACCTTGTCCTTAGTCTACTCTTCATCTTATGTCAGCATTTACTCATTTTTGGGGGATTTTCTTTTATTCTTCAATTTATCTCCTCCCTATATTTGGATTAATCTTATTGGTCCATAGAAACCTTAATTGGAGCATAATTCAAATTTTTTTGAAAATCTAGACCCTTAGGCTAAGGTCCTTTTTACCTATTTTTAATTAATTCCAATTGCACATTGGAAAGTTCTTTTTGAATTTCTATTTCAGGGGAAACCATTTAAGACACTAGGAGAACTTTCCAATTGCACATTGGAAAGTTCTTTTTGAACTTCTGTTTCAGGGGAAACCATTTAAGACACTAGGAGGATTTTTATATCAAAAAATATCTCAATTTTGAATTACCTCCCTCTAGACATTTTCTTTCTCTAGGCCAAAACAGGGTAAAACATGATCTTTCTTTTATTTCAGAGAGGGGAGAAAATCATAAGATCAGAAGGGGAGGTTCTTACACCTGCACACCTCAAAAGCCGGAAGGAGGAATCTTACATCCTACCCCACTTAAAAAACGCGAGATGTCCTCATCTCGCAAAATTAGAGGACAACTCTTTCCCTTCAGATCTAACTGATTCTGGGGTTCCTTATAGTTTGGTGAACCCAGCAGAATCCTGGGATAAAGATCCCTTATATAGAACTCATCATCAGATAACTATTCACTCAGATCATATCATTCAAATCTTTATCACAATAATGGTCCCTTAGACCGAAATTTCTATCTGAGCAATCCTCCATGGAAATTTTGAATTATACAGCTTTTTTATTTGACATCTCTTAACTTGATCCACTGGGTCAAGTATTAACAGCAACAATCTATGAGCATAATCCACTAATCTCATAGGGATTTGCTGAAGTCATTAACGTCATTCCAGTTATGAACATCATCATAGGGACTCGTCCCATTCATCCTCATTGTGGTTTTGCTCAGCTTTTTACATTTCAACCAAAATTCAAGAATCATCATTTTTCAATCAGAATCCAAATCAACTCATCAGTTCTTAACTAGAATTTAAAAATCATATCAACCACATTCAAATTCATCATCTGGATAGCATTTATGCTTATAATTTCAAGTCTTAGATTTACTCATATATACTGCCAGTAAAGAGCTGCAGTTATACCCTCGGTATATACGGGTAGTCACGGTCCTTGGGATTATAAGGCAAATACCATCATGTCTAGGCCTCAAGCAAGTCAGGGATTCCATGCAATTATGGTACTTCAATCTGAAGACCTAATTACTAATTTATGAATTTTAGTCTGAATATCAATTTGTATGAATTTCATCACACAATTACAACCTTTTACTGCTACTTCATAAATTTTTGACATTTTTGGCTTCTCGGTTGATCCACATCAACCAATTTGCTCTGATACTAGCTGTGAGATCCCTGTCCCCACCACCGTGCAACGAATTCAGGGGTGCTAGGAGCGGAAGTAGCACTACTTGCACGGGGAAGGGTCCCTCACTTGGGGCCTCGTCCACAGATATTCGGACAAGAGAATAATCCCTCGGTTCTTCCAAAACCAAACCCGGAAAAACTTCCCTCGCCCGGAAAGCATAGGCGATTCCTCTAGGATAAATTTTACTCTAACGTGGTCAAAGCCTTAACTAACTGAACTGATCTGATCGACCCCGTAAGTCCCATAGTCAGACAAGGAAAAGATTGCACTTGGATCATAGAGACTAACGCTTTTTTCCTCATTGAGAGGCACAACTGTTGATTCTTTTCCATAAAACAATTTTTATCCGAGATTTATTTCGTCTATTCTACTATAACAGAATTGAGTCTCAATTTTCGGGATCCATCAGTCTAGCCTAACCCCATCCAGTCCCGTGGGTTAGCTGCCCAACCACTGAAGTGATGGGATCCAATTAAGAATTTGGTTAGGTTTTGTCCCGGGTACCAAGGAAAAGAGTTCCCAGGCTCCCTAGCCGGATATTCATGCAAACTTAAAATTAGTCACACCACTTACACACCCACCAATATGAAATTACCTTTTTCATAGAATCAGTTGTCTTTAAAATAATCATTTAATGAAACCATAGTGTCACTGATCATAATCTTCCAAAATATCCAGTTGAATCCTAATTTCTAATTTTTCCTTCATCGGTGTACCTATGGCATCATTGGCAACCAAAACGCTCACCACCTGTCCACTCAGGGGTCTTTTCGATATTTCCTAACTCATAGTAACCGGCAATATAATTCACATAACAAAATGGAATCTCCGTTGAAGATCAGCAAGATCAACCAACGGACCCGTATAAAAGAGCCATGGATTCATCCATTGAGGACCAGCATGGTCAATCAACCACATCCATGCCCAAATTCAGAATAAAACTCTTACTCCTTGTTCCAATATCTTCCACAACACACACTTAGGTATCGTCGGTGACCCAGAGCCCGAGCACCGTATGGTCAGCACCCTCTAGGATCCTTCGCAAGTGACCTAGCGCTTCACTCATAGGTCACTTCCTTAGTCCCTCATCAACGTACCGGATGCTCACCATTTTAATCGAACCGAGGCTGGTCAAGACCTCAGCCGACTTTGCTACACGAGATGTCCTCCGTTGACTCTCCATCAACTGTTGCAACTTTATCAGTTAGGTCTCCACGACCTCATTCACAAGACGGTCAAAATGCTTCCCCAGCATTCTTGAGATAAAACAGTCATTTAAAAACATGTCATAAATATAGTTTCTATAACGAACTCTCCTCTTTCCACATTGTTCCACATCAATCCACATTATTTAATTCCACAACCATTTCATAAGTATTCCTATTCTCATCTCATCACATCTTTCCTTAATTTATCCTTATCAGATCTCATCCACTCGCATCTACCCATATCCACATCTCATCACCTCACATTCATTCACATTTCATCCATTCAGACCACATCACATTCACTCACATCACATCTCATTCATTTTACCTCACATCTCATTCATTCACATCTATCCCGATTCACATCCCTTCACATCACATTCACATTCATTCTCATCACCATTATATCACATCACTTCTATCCACATCATATCTCATTCATACACATCTCATCTCACTCATCCACATCCATCCAATCATTCACAGGTACGACTTCTCACATCTATCTATACATTCATATCTATCACTTTGCATCCACATATATTCATGACACATCACATCACATTCTTTCACATACACATCTATATCCATTCTTTCACATACATCCACATCTATTCTTTTACATACATATCCACATCCATTCTTTCACATATACATTCACATCTATTCTTCACTTATACATTCACATCCATTCTTCACATATACATTCACATCCATTCTTCACTTATACATTTACATCCATTTTCATCACATATCATCCACTCATATCCCATATCATTCATTTACATCCCAATTCACATGACATTCCATCTCATCCATTCATTCACATCTATTTGATTCACATCACATCTACTCACCTCACATCTCATCACCTCTATTCACATCACAACCACCCATCCATTTATTCACACTTATCTGATTCTCATTACATCTCATTACATCTACTCACCTCACATCTCGTCACCTCTATTCACATCACATCCATCCATCCATCCATTCATTCACACTTATCTGATTCTCATCACATCTCGTTACATCTATTCACCTCACATCTCATCACCTCTATTCACATCACATCCATCCATCCATTCACATCTATCTGATCACCTCTATTCACATCACATCACATCCATCCATCCATTCACATCTATCTGATTCACATCACATCTCATCACATCTATTCACATCACATCCATACATTCATTCACATCACATCTCATCACATCTACTCTGATAGAATTTAAACATAGAATTTAAAAGAATTCTAATTTTGATATAAAGATTCTTTACGCATCTATTTATGCATAAAAATCAACTTCAGTGGGAATAACACTTTTATAAAAATCCTTTTATGCATCTATTCATGCATAAATTCAAATTAAGAAAATAACACTTTTGAAATAAAAATAAATCTTTTATGCATAAAATCAAATTTAATGAGAATAACACTTTTGAATTAAAAATAAATCCTTTATGCATCTTTTTACGCTTAAAACCAATTTTATTGAGAATAATACTTTTGAAATTAAAAAAAAATCTTTTATGCATCTTTCTATGCATAAAAATAATTTTAATGAGAATAACACTTTTGAAATAAAAATAAATCTTTTATGCATCTTTCTAAGCATAAAACCAATTTTTAATGAAAATAACACTTTTGAAATAAAAATAGATCTTTTATGCATCTTTCTATGCATAGAAATTAAATTCAATGAAAACAACACTTTCATAATAAAGTTTCCATTATGCATCTTTCTATGCATAGAAATTAAATTCAATGAAAATAACACTTTTATAATAAAAATTTCCATTATGCATCTTTCTATGCATAGAAATTAAATTCAATGAAAACAATACTTTTATAATAAAATTTCCATTATGCATCTTTCTATGCATAGAAATTAAATTCAATGAAAACAACACTTTTATAATAAAAATTTCCATTATGCATCTGTCTATGCATAGAAATTAAATTCAATTAAAACAACACTTTTATAATAAAATTTTCCATTATGCATCTTTCTATGCATAGAAATTAATTTTTATAATTAATATCAGTGACATCCATGCATATTCATAGGTGAATATGTACATGGAGTATATTAGAATATTTCTTTTAGAATGCACAAACGGTGTGAATTACTCTTTTAGAATAACATAAAAATAAACTTTCTTTTCCACAAAATTCAAAAAAGTTTTGCCATAACCTCCTTTGTATGGCTGACCATTTCTCAAATTTTAACATTCTATTTTCTATTTAAATTAACCCCGATAAGATATAAAGGACTCTAATCTACACAATTTTCAATTTCAAGAGAGTAAACAATAAGAAAAGTTTAATCGATTTGTTTGTTAATCATTCTAGGATAAAGAAGGGCTGAAATGTAAGAAAGAGAAGGGGATGGCCTTTTCATCAAGGCATAGCATCAGAATTTAATTTAATCAACTATAAAAACAAGAAGATTAAGAAAACCATAGATTTAAAATTTAAAATTTAAAAGTAGGAAGAATTTAACTTACATAGAGTTTGTAAGCTTTCCTTTGGCTTGAGGGATTGAGGGTTCTACTCTTGTTTGGATCAAGCGTGGCCACCAATTACTTTGGAGAGGATTAAGCCAAAAACAATTGAATTATCAAGAAAATTCAATGTGATTGGCTCTGGGTAGGAGTAGAGTAACAGTGCATAAACACTATTAACCTTTTATAAAGGGGGAGGCTTCTATTTATAGGAAAAAATGAGCCTCTAACCAAGCAAACTGATTCTAGAATTTGTTGGATCAGTTTGGTCAACTTTTGACTATTTTTAGGTTAGTTTAGCTTACTTTTTGGATCTAGTTGAAACAGGAGAGAGGAGAGATGAAAATATCTCATTATTTATGAGTTTAAAACTCCTCACACATGTGAAATAGGTGCCTCCTTCATGAGGGGAGATCCCCACACTGAGGTGTCAAAAATGCATCATTTCCTCTAAATATCTCTTCTTTTTTAACTAATAAACCTTGTCCTTAGTCAACTCTTCATCTTATGTGAGCATTTACTCATTTTTGGGGGATTTTCTTTTATTCTTCAATTTATCTCCTCCCTACATTTGGATTAATCTTATTGGTCCATAGAAACCTTAATTGGAGGTATAATTCAAAAATTTCTAAAAATCTGGACCCTTAGGCTAAGGTCCTTTTTTACCTGTTTTCAGTTGATTCCAATTACACATTGGAAAGTTCTTTTTGAATTTCTATTTCAGGGGAAACCATTTTAGACACTAGGAGGATTTTTATATCCAAAAATATCTCAATTTTGAATTATCTCCCTCTAGACATTTTCTCTCTCTAGGCCAAAAATATTTTTATATCCAAAAATATCTCAATTTTGAATTATCTCCCTCTAGACATTTTCTCTCTCTAGGCCAAAACAAGGTAAAACAGGATCTTTCTTTTATTTTAGAGAGGGGAATAATCATAAGATCAGAAGGGGAGGTTCTGACACCTGCACACCTCAAAAGCCGGAAGGAGGAATCTTACATCCTACCCCACTTAAAAAACGCGAGATGTCCTCATCTCGCAAAATTAGAGGATAACTCTTTCCCTTAAGATCCAACTGATTCTGGGGTTCCTTATAGTCTAGTGAACCCAACAGAATCCTGGGATAAAGATTCCTAATATAGAACTCATCATCAGATAACAATTTACTCAGATCATATCATTCAAATCCTTATCACAATAATGGTCCATTAGACCAAAATTTCTATATGAACAGTCCTCCGTGGGAATTTTCAATTATACAGATTTTTAATTTGACATCCCTTAACTTGATCCACTGGGTGGTCAAGTGTTAACAACAACAATCTGTCAGCACAATGCACTAATCTCATAGGGATTTGCTGAAGTCATTAACGTCATTCCAGTTATGAACATCATCACAGGGATTCATCCCATTCATCCTCATTGTGGTTTTGCTTAGCTTATTACATTTCAACCAAAATTCAAGAATCATCATTTTTCAATCAGAATCCAAATCAACTCATCAGTTCTTAACCAGAATTTAAAAATCATATCAACCACATTCAAATTCATCATCTAGATAGCATTTATGCTTATAATTTCAAGTCTTAGATTCACTCGTATATACTGCCAGTAAAGAGCTGCAGTTATACCCTCACTATATACGGGTCACGGTCCTTGGAATTATAAGGTAAATACCATCATGTCTAGGCCTCAACAAGTCAAGGATTCCATGCAATTGCGGTACTTCCATCTGAAGACCTAATTACTAATTTATGAATTTCAATTTGTATGAATTTCATCACACAATTACAACCTTTTACTGCTACTTCATAAATTTTTGACATTTTTGGCTTCTCGATTGATCCACATCAACCAATTTGCTCTGATACTAGCTGTGAGATCCCTGTCCCCACCACCGTGCAACGAATTCAGGGGTGCTAGGAGCGGAAGTAGCACTACTTGCGCGGGGAAGGGTCCCTCACTTGGGGCCTCGTCCACAGATATTCGGACAAGAGAATAATCCCTCGGTTCTTCCAAAACCGAACCCGAAAAAACTTCCCTCACCCGGAAAGCACGGGCGATTCCTCTAGGATAAATTTTACTCTAACGTGGTCAAAGCCTTAACTAACTGAACTGATCTGACCGACCCCGTAAGTCCCATAGTCAGACAAGGAAAAGATTGCACTTGGATCATAGAGACCAACGCTTTTTTCCTCATTGAGAGGCACAACTGTTGATTCTTTTCCATAGAACAATTTTTATCCGGGATTTATTTCATCTATTCTACTATAGTAGAATTGAGTCTCAATTTTCGGGATCCATCAGTCTAGCCTAACCCCATCCAATCCCATGGGTTAGCTACCTAACCATTGAAGTGATGGGATCCAATTAAGAATTTGGTTAGGTTTTGTCTCAGGTACCAGGGAAAAGTGTTCCCAGGCCCCCTAGCCGGATATTCATGCAAACTTAAAATTAGTCACACTACTTACACACCCAATATGAAATTACCTTTTTCACAGAATCAGCTTTCTTTAAAACAATCATTTAATGAAACCATAGTGTCACTGATCATAATCTTCCAAAATATCTGGTTGAATCCTAAGTTCCAATTTTTCCTTCATCGGTGTACCTATGGCATCATTGGCAACAACCAAAACGCTCACCACCTGTCCACTCACAGGGGCCTTTTCGATAGTTCCTAACTCATAGTAATAGGCAATATATTCACATAACAAAATGGAATCTCCATTGAAGATCAGCAAGATCAACCAACGGACCTGTATAAAAGAGCCATGGATTTATCTGTTGAGGACCAGCAAGGTCAATCAACCAGATCCATGCCCGAATTCAGAAAACAACTCTTACTCCTTGTTCCAATATCTTCCACGATGCACGCCTGGGTATCGTCGGGACGACCCACGAGGCACCGTATGGTCATATCCCTCTAGGATCCTTCTCGCAGGTGACCTAGCGCTTCACTCATAGGTCGCTTCCTTGGTCCCTCATCCACCGTACCAGATGCTCACCATTTTAATCGAACGAGCCTGGTCAAGACCTCAGCCGACTTTGCTACATGAGATCCCTCTAGGATCCCTCTAGGATCCTTCTCGCAGGTGACCTAGCGCTTCACTCATAGGTCGCTTCCTTGGTCCCTCATCCACCGTACCTCAGATCCCTCTAGGATCCCTCAAGGATCCTTCTCGCAGGTGACCTAGCGCTTCACTCATAGGTCGCTTCCTTGGTCCCTCATCCACCGTACCAGATGCTCACCATTTTAATCGAACGAGCCTGGTGTCAAGACCTCAGCCGACTTTGCTACACGAGATGTCCTCCATTGACTCTCTGCTGTTGTAACTTTATCAGTTAGGTCTCCACACGACCTCATTCACAAGACGGTCAAAATGATTCCCCAGCATTCTTGATATAAAATAGTTATTTAAAAACATGTCATAAATACAGTTTCTATAACGAACTCTCATCTTTTTAACATTGTTCCACATCAATCCACATTATTTAATTCCACAACCATTTCATAAGTATTCCTATTCTCATCTCATCACATCTTTTCCTTAATTTATCCTTATCAGATCTCATCCACTCGCATCTACCCATATCCACATCTCATCACCTCACATTCATTCACATCTCATCCATTCATACCACATCACATTCACTCACATCACATCTCATTCATTTTACCTCACATCTCATTCATTCACATCTATCCCGATTCACATCCCTTCACATCACATTCACATTCATTCTCATCACCATTATATCACATCACTTCTATCCACTTCATATCTTATTCATACACATCTCATCTCACTCATCCACATCCATCCAATCATTCATAGGTACGACTTCTCACATCTATCTATACATTCATATCTATCACTTTGCATCCACATATATTCATGACACATCACATCTCTTTACATCACATCACATTCTTTCACATACACATCTATATCCATTCTTTGACATACATCCACATCCATTCTTTTACATACATATCCACATCCATTCTTTCACATATACATTCACATCTATTCTTCACTTATACATTCACATCCATTCTTCACATATACATTCACATCCATTCTTCACTTATACATTTACATCCATTTTCATCACATATCATCCACTCATATCCCATATCATTCATTTACATCCCGATTCACATGACATTCCATCTCATCCATTCATTCACATCTATTTGATTCACATCACATCTTATCACATCTACTCACCTCACATCTCATCACCTTTATTCACATCACAACCACCCATCCATTCATTCACACTTATCTAATTCTCATTACATCTCGTTACATCTACTCACCTCACATCTCGTCACCTCTATTCACATCACATCCATCCATCCATTCACATCACATCACATCCATCCATCCATTCATTCACACTTATCTGATTCTTATCACATCTCATTACATCTATTCACCTCACATCTCATCACCTCTATTCACATCACATCCATCCATCCATTCACATCTATCTGATTCACATCACATCTCATCACATCTATTCACCTCACATCTCATCACTTCTATTCACATCACATCCATCCATCCATTCACATCTATCTGATTCACATCACATCTCATCACATCTATTCACATCACATCCATCCATTCATTCACATCACATCCATCCATCCATTCATTCACATCTAATCTGATTCACATCACATCTCATAACATCTATTCTGATAGAATTTAAACATAGAATTTAAAAGAATTCTAATTTTGATATAAAGATTCTTTACGCATCTATTTATGCATAAAAATCAACTTTAGTGGGAATAATACTTTTATAAAAATCCTTTTTTGCATAAATTCAAACTAAGGAAAATAACACTTTTGAAATAAAAATAAATCTTTTATGCATCTTTCTATGCATAAAATCAATTTTAATGAGAATAACACTTTTGAATTAAAAATAAATCCTTTATGCATCTTTCTATGCATAAAACCAATTTTAATGAGAATAACACTTTTGAAATTTAAAAAAAATATATTATGCATCTTTCTATGCATAAAATCAATTTTAATGAGAATAACACTTTTGAAATAAAAATAAATCTTTTATGCATCTTTCTAAGCATAAACCAATTTTAATGAAAATAACACTTTTGAAATAAAAATAGATCTTTTATGCATCTTTCTATGCATAGAAATTAAATTCAATGAAAACAACACTTTTATAATAAAGTTTCCATTATGCATCTTTCTATGCATAGAAATTAAATTCAATGAAAACAATAATTTTGTAATAAAAATTTCCATTATGCATCTTTCTATGCATAGAAATTAAATTCAATGAAAACAACACTTTTATAATAAAATTTCCATTATGCATCTTTCTATGCATAGAAATTAAATTCAATGAAAACAACACTTTTATAAATAAAATTTCCATTATGCATCTTTCTATGCATAGAAATTAAATTCAATGAAAACAACACTTTTATAATAAAAATTTCCATTATGCATCTTTCTATGCATAGAAATTAAATTCAATGAAAACAACACTTTTATAATAAAAATTTCCATTATGCATCTTTCTATGCATAGAAATTAATTTTTATAATTAATATCAGTGATATCCATGCATATTCGTAGGTGAATATGTACATGGAGTATATTAGAATATTTCTTTTAGAATGCACAAACGGTGGGAATTACTCTTTTAGAATAACATAAAAATAAACTTTCTTTTCCACAAAATTCAAGAAAATTTTACCATAACCTCCTTTGTATGGCTGACCATTTCTCAAATTTTAACATTCTATTTTCTATTTAAATTATCCCCGATAAGATATAAAGGACTCTAATCTACACAATTTTCAATTTCAAGAGAGTAAACAATAAGAAAAGTTTAATCAATTTGTTTGTTAATCATTCTAGGATAAAGAAGGGCTGAATTGTAAGGAAGAGAAGGGAATGGCCTTTTCATCAAGGCATACCATCAGAATTTAATTTAATCAACTATAAAAACAAGAAGATTAAGAAAACCATAGATTTAAAATTTAAAATTTAAAAGTAAGAAGAATTTAGCTTACATAGAGTTTGTAAGCTTTCCTTTGGCTTGAGGGATTGAGGGTTCTACTCTTGTTTGGATCAAGAGTGGCCACCAATTACTTTGGAGAGGATTAAGCCAAAAACAATTGAATTATCAAGAAAATTCAATGTAATTGGCTCTAGGTAGAAGTAGAGAAACAGTGCATAAACACTATTAACCTTTTACAAAGGGGGAGGCTTCTATTTATAGGAAAAAATGAGCCTCTAACCAAGCAAACTGATTCTAGAATTCGTCGAATCAATTTGGTCATATTTTGACCATTTTTAGGTCAGTTTAGCTTACTTTTTGGATCTAGTTGAAACAGGAGAGAGAGGAGAGATGAATTTATGAGTTTAAAACTCCTCACACATTTTTAGGGGATTTTTTTTATTTTTCAATTTATCTCCTCCCTACATTTGGATTAATCTTAATGGTCCATAGGAACCTTAATTGGAGCATAATTCAAAAATTTTCAAAATCTGGACCCTTAGGCTAAGGTCCTTTTTACCTATTTTCAATTAATTCCAATTGCACATTGGAAAGTTCTTTTTGAATTTATGTTTCAGGGGAAACCATTTTAGACACTAGGAGCATTTTTATATCCAAAAATATCTCAATTTTGAATTACCTCCCTCTAGATATTTTCTCTCTCTAGGCCAAAACAGGGTAGAATCAGATCTTTCTTTTATTTCAAAGAGGGGAATAATTATAAGATCAGAAGGGGTGGTTTTTACACCTGCACACCTCAAAAGCCAGAAGGAGGAATCTTACAGAAGTGCAAGAGCTTACCCAGGCTTGTGACGGCGAAGATGAATGGACGTACGGTGGTATAGATGTAAAATACCAACAATGTACACCGCTTTAGAGACTAATGTCGAGAAGTTAATGGCTCTACAGCCAAGTTGTGAAACTAGCTCTAAAAATCACAACAGGTGGTGATGCCAACAATGAGGAGAACTTCAAGGCCAATGGCGGGAAGTTGAGGCGGGAGGAGGCACGAATGCCGATGATGGCAGGTGCCAACAGTCAAATGTGCACAGGATACAAAACTAAGACACTAAAACCAAGGCCATAAACCTTAGCTTTGATACCAATGTTGGATGAGGGAGAAGATGCTTTATACACACACACACACACACACACACACATAGCCAAATCAAGCTTGAAGAATGAGAGAGAGACCAGAAGCGAAGTTGGAAAGTACTCAATAATAATGATAAGAAATGAGTGGAATACAAGATTACTAATATAATCCCTAGTCCTATGGCTGATTTGGCTAACACACAAGAGTGTGTTCACATGAGGAAAAAACCCCTACCAGCACAGGGAAGGAGAAGGTCAACTTGCCAAGTTCTACTAGCAACAATGAAGCAGAGTACGACATACTACTTCATGGCTTGAAGGTGTGCATCAATCAAGGGATACAACGTCTCCTGGTAAAAGGGGATGCACTTCTTATTGTAAGGCAAATTTTAGGCATTTGGGCATGCAAGAATGAAAGATTAAGGCAAAAGGTTCATGCTATCCGTAGGTTGTTTAATCAATTTGAGGAGGTACAATTGTATCATATTCCTAGGAAACAAAATGAGGATGTTGATCTACTTGCACAACAAGCTGTTGCATGTGTTAAGAAGGAAATGTAAGTAGTCTGGCTGCAGCGGCTATTAAGCAACCACGGTACCAAGGAATGGAGACACTGGCTCCCATAGTGAGCTACATCTTGGAAGGTGAATTCCCACAAGACTTCACAAGGGCACAAAAGAGGAGGCTCATGAAGAGGGCAAGTTCTTTCTTGTTCTTAGAAGGTGCCCTCTACCAAAGAGGAAAAGATCAAGTGTGCAGAAGAGTACCAACAACCAAGGAGATTCCATCCATTTTAGAGGGTTTGCATGAAGAAGCATGTGGTGGCCATTTTGCTCAAGAACTAACTGTGAAAAAGATTTTGCTTGCTGGGTATGTTTGGCCAAGCTTACATGTGGATGTCCAACATTGGTGTAGGAGCTGTCATAACTGCCAAGTCAATGGTAATAAGAGGTTGCTACATGGTCCACGCCAATTAGTCATTGGTTGCAAGTGGTCCATTTGAAAAATGGGGCATTGATGCTATGGGTCCACTACCTAGAACTAAAAATGGAAAATTGTACATCTTAGTGGCCATAGACTACATGACTAGGTGGGTGTAGGCTCAAAGTGTGGCAAGGGTGAATGGAAAGACTGTAAGCAAATTTGTTTACACTCATATATGTTGCAGATTTGGCACACCCTTGGAGATTGTTTCTGACACCAAGTTTTAGAAAAGGTTTACTCACCGAAGTTTGTGAAGAGCTTCATATTTCACATCGTCGTCATTGTGAGGGCTTGAGTGATGCCATACTCCCTATCATAATTGTATCTTGCCTTTTTTGCATAAATAAGATTAGTATTTTGGGTGCAATTGTGTACAAAATCTTGGACTCCTACATCTCCAAAGTTGATTTAGCAAAGCGGTTCGATGTTTGATTTAAGGTAAATTCGATCCTTGTATTTTGTGGTATGATTTTATGCTTGGTGGCTTGAGGGTCTGTTTTTGATTTGTTGCCTTTCATTCCATGATAAGAGGGTTGTATGGTGAGAGGGCTCCCGTAACCTTAAGACCATGTGTATACCGACAACAAAATCAAGCTTATATTGTCTCTCTAAGTTCTTCTCCAAGTTTGGTGTGCATCTATTTGTGTTATGCTAGTCTCCTCCACACACAATACCATATGTTATGAGTGTTTGTTGAGGGTGTGTGTGCCTTTTGATTGATGTATATGGTTAGCTTGTATTGATTAGCTACAAGGAAAGATCTTTGGTGTCCTAGTTCACACACATAACTAGGTGGTGCCCCTTTCTTGTTGAGTGTGTGGTTTTGGGGTTCTTATGTTTGTGTTGCATTGTGCCCCAAGCCCATTGAGCAACATGGGAGCCTTGAGAAATGCTTAGAGGCCGCTCTCCTCGTTGCCCGCCCGGACTGCCTCAATTTTGGTGCCCCCACTGAGGAACGAGCTGTTTTGAATGGGTATTTAAGGTACATCGATCTCTTTAACACATAAATTTCCTTGTGTGCTTGTTGGGTATCATATTTTAAGAAGGAAAGTTGGTACTTTTGTGTGATCTTTCATGAATAATCCACCTCCTCCTAATCCTCTTGGGATTCAATTCAACCAGTTTCATTGGGTGCACTCCATTAGAGTGAATGTTTGCATTGATAGAAAAATTTTCTACCAACAACGCATGGTTCTTCTTTTTGGTCCAGAAAGACTAAGAGAGGTTTTAGCATCACCTAATCCTGTCATACTTCCCATTGTAGATTACACCATTTCCTTTGATGTGCATATTTTCATCCTATTTTAGCTTAGTTTTATGAATCAAGAAGACTTATACCGTAGGTTGATTTCTTATGCTAGGCAAGAAATACACATAGTTGTTGGTAGTAAGTTGCAATTTCAGCGTGTCATTCGTCATATATTTGGACCTAGGCAAGTAGCAGCCATTAATGCCTCAGTTAATCCATTTATTTTGCCTTTGATTCGTTACGACATAAGCTTTGACATCTACATTTTCATTCTACTTTTTAAAAAAAAAGAGTGAGAGAGAAAGAGAGTGAAGGAAGACCTTTGTGCAATCATATTTGTGCTTCTTCTTCTTAAAGCATGGATACCACTAGGCAAATGAGTGGCTACCCCTTATTCTTTGGAGAGCCTGGTGAGGATGCCGAGTTATTCTTATCAAACTTTAGAATGGCACTCCACATAAAGAGAGTGGTAGGAGACCAAGAGTGCTTAGACATGTTTGAGTTGGTCCTACGAAGAGATGCTTCCACTTGGTTTCAATCTCTACCTGCACCCGCACGAGTAGATTACAAGGGGGTCATACAACTTTTTGGAGACAATTACTTCACTCCTTTGAACACACAAAAGCTATGGCAAGAAATAGTTGCTCATAAGCAAAAGGATCTAGAGGACTACTTGAGTTATAAGCAAGAATTCTTACGTCTTTGGACTCTTTGGTTTCGTAGTCTTCCTAACCCTGGAGATGGTGCAGAATTCTTAAAGAAGCAGAGATTTATTGCAGGGATGTACCCATCACTAAAATTGCAAGTAGAGTCAGGAGAGCCCACAACATTTGATGTTGCTAAGGCTAGGGCTACCAAGAAACTCCGAAAGATGACGTGTATGCTAGGGGGGGCTTTATCTTTGATGACTCAAAGCCTAGGGAAGAGGTACAGTCTTGCACTCGTAGAGAATTACCTGAGGTCACAGGTGATAGAAAAGTTAAATGAGTCTTTAAATAACTTATCTATCCACTTTGCACAAGCTGTGGAACAGAAGGGCCAAGCCAAAAGGGTTGAAGAACGAGAGCCACAACCCAGGCGACTCTTGCAATGTTGGAATTGCGGAGAGTCAAGGCATGGGACGTATAATTGTCCTTGGCCTCATGGGGAGCCAGGGAAGCCTAACATGAATTATCCAGTGATGAATGCAGGTGAAGGCACTAGTCAACAACAACAGATGATTTTGCAGAGGCCCAATGCAACAAGACCACCTCCATGAGGAGTGGAAGGAATGCCGCCCTTGCCGGACCCAAATGTACATGTGGTAGAGGTAACAAAGGCCAAGGAGGTAGACATTGAAGCAAATGGTGTCAAACAAAGGCATGGAAAAGAGAAGGAAAAGGAGGGTGTGGCATCACAAAGTGACCATGGATGAGGAAAGAAAG
Organism: Cibotium barometz; assembly: GCF_041138505.1. Classification (NCBI taxonomy): domain Eukaryota; kingdom Viridiplantae; phylum Streptophyta; class Polypodiopsida; order Cyatheales; family Cibotiaceae; genus Cibotium; species Cibotium barometz. Next base: position 27,878,258 of record NC_141104.1, read on the forward strand.
TGAAGGAAAACAAGGAAGTCAAGAGGAGACGACGTCGTATAAACCTCCAAGATTTCCCCCTTGGACATGGTATGGCTCCATACAACCTTTTGGAAGACATGAGAGGTAAGGGTCCTGATATCTTGTGGCCTCAATTTCTAGCCTTATGTCCACAAGTTAGGAGAGAATTAACAAAGGCCGTGAGCACTAGGAGAAAAACAAAAGAGAATGTGCCTGTTGTAAAAATTTCACAAGCCGAGATGGATGAGGACATTACACCTATATTAGATTGCTACATCAAGGGAAGGCTAGTTAAGAAGGGTCTAGTAGATGGGGGTGCACAAATTTGCATCATGACAGAGGACCTTATGCAAAGACTAGGCATGCATATTCATGAAACACCTGAAATTAAGGTGAAAATGGCAAACAATAGTAAAGCAAAGTGTCTTGGGATTTGTAAGAATGTTTCTGTGGAAGTTTTTGGCATTAAGAAGGTTGTTGATTTTTATGTTATGTCTACCAAGGGAAGTGGTTATCCATTTATCCTAGGTAGACCATGGCTAATGAGAATGCGAGCTTTGTAGGATTGGGAAAATGGAAAGTTAATTTGCAAGAATGAAAATCATAAGAAGATTATCTTTGACATGAAGGAGCAACGACGAGAGGAGATAAATGAAGAATCTACTCAAGGTGAAACAGAGGAGGATTGGACCGATGACACCTTAGAGGAAGAAAGCAGCAGTAGCACTATGGAAGAGGAGTCTTCCATTGAAGTCATGGGGGTAAGATTTAGAGCAAAAGACAAAGAGACACCCTGTCAAGGTTTGGAGGAGATAGTCTCTCAAGAAGACCAAATTGTGCATGATGAAGAAATGTTTGATGCTATGCTCTCAAAAACGCTTACATCGGAGGAAGGAGAGGAGTTTAAATGTGTACTTAAGGAAATTTCCTTAGTTTTTTGCTAAAGATTACACAGATGTGCGTGGCGTAGAGGCCATTCATCGAGCTAAAGCCAGAAGCCAAACCTAAGGCACAAAAGCTACGAAGACTAGGAGTCATCAAGGAGCAAGCACTACTCAAAGAGGTGAGGAAGCTTCTAGCAGCGGGGTTCATATATCCTATAGAAAATTCAGAGTGGGTCTCTCCCGTCGTGGTCACTCCTAAGAAGAACAGCAAATGGAGGGTGTGTGTGGACTATCGTCCACTCAACGAGGAGGCGACAAAAAGGGACCACTTTCCTCTCCCATTTCAAGATGAGATCCTAAATGAGGTAGCAGGTCATGAGAGGTATACGATATGTGATGGCTACTCTGGTTACTTCCAAATTGGGATTGCATTGGAGGATCAATTAAAAACAACCTTCATCACTCCTTGGGGTTGTTATGCTTTCAGAGTCATGCCATTTGGTTTGACCAATGCTCCAGCGACATTTCAACGTTTCATGAACATGGTGTTTCAAGCATTCTTTGGGAAATCCATTAGAGTGTTCATAGATGATTTTTGCATCTATAGCTCTAAGTCATTGCATGTGCAGAGGGTGGAAGAAGGCTTAAAGAAACTCTACGACATGGGGGGGCCAACTCAATCCCGCAACAAATGTCATATTGGTGAGGATAAAGTAATCTTGCTTGGTTATAAGGTTTCTTCCAAGGGCATTGAGGTGGATCCTACAAAGGCAAAGGCTCTTATCGACCTACCATCTCCAAAGAGTCTTGAGGAGGCCATCTCATTTATTCAAAAGGTGAAGTACATGTCACGCTTCATTCACTTAGCCTCAGAGTTACTTCACCCCTTGCAAAAATTGACTCAACAAGTAGAGTTTGCATGGTCTAATGAGCTTGAGGAGTACTTTTGTAACATTAAAGTCATTTTGTCAGAGCTACCAACACTCATGCCTCCTTGTTGTTGGGAGTACACTTTCTTTGTTAGCTCTAGTGTTGGAAAGGAAACAGTGGGCGCAGTTTTGTTACAGCAAGATCCCCACAGTACTAGGATGCGGCCCATCTACTTTGTTAGTAGGGTCATGAATGTCTTGGAGAAAGGCTACACGGAAGCGGAACTCATGATGCTTGATCTCATCTTTGCAGTAAGAAAATTTAGATCCTACTTGTTACCAAAACCTTTTGTAATTCTCACTGCAAAAAAATTGTTAGGTGTCTTCTCAAATGACTATGAGTGCTAGAATCACAAAGTGGGTTATGGAATTGCAAGAATTCCAATACTCTTTCAAGGTAGAAGATAGTGTGCGTGCACAATTGGCAGGGATTCTCACTTATAGAGTGCATGAAAAGGAGATTAAGGTGCTTGAAGTAAAGACCCTACCATTGCCACCACCCAAAACTATACCTAATGCATTCACCTTGTTCTTTGATGGAGCTTTTAGAAAAGCCACAGGTAAAGGAGGGGAAGGGCTGGTGCTGCTCAACCCAAGTGGAGAGGTGGTTATGAAGGAGAAGGTCAACTTGCCAAGTTCTACTAGCAACAATGAAGCAGAGTACGACATACTACTTCATGGCTTGAAGGTGTGCATCAATCAAGGGGATACAACGTCTCCTGGTAAAAGGGGATGCACTTCTTATTGTAAGGCAAATTTTAGGCATTTGGGCATGCAAGAATGAAAGATTAAGGCAAAAGGTTCATGCTATCCGTAGGTTGTTTAATCAATTTGAGGAGGTACAATTGTATCATATTCCTAGGAAACAAAATGAGGATGCTGATCTACTTGCACAACAAGCTGTTGCATGTGTTAAGAAGGAAATGCAAGTAGTCTTGGCTGCAGCGGCTATTAAGCAACCACGGTACCAAGGAATGGAGACACTGGCTCCCATAGTGAGCTACATCTTGGAAGGTGAATTCCCACAAGACTTCACAAGGGCACAAAAGAGGAGGCTCATGAAGAGGGCAAGTTCTTTCTTGTTCTTAGAAGGTGCCCTCTACCAAAGAGGAAAAGATCAAGTGTGCAGAAGAGTACCAACAACCAAGGAGATTCCAGCCATTTTAGAGGGTTTGCATGAAGAAGCATGTGGTGGCCATTTTGCTCAAGAACTAACTGTGAAAAAGATTTTGCTTGCTGGGTATGTTTGGCCAAGCTTACATGTGGATGTCCAACATTGGTGTAGGAGCTGTCATAACTGCCAAGTCAATGGTAATAAGAGGTTGCTACATGGTCCACGCCAATTAGTCATTGGTTGCAAGTGGTCCATTTGAAAAATGGGGAATTGATGCTATGGGTCCACTACCTAGAACTAAAAATGGAAAATTGTACATCTTAGTGGCCATAGACTACATGACTAGGTGGGTGGAGGCTCAAAGTGTGGCAAGGGTGAATGGAAAGACTGTAAGCAAATTTGTTTACACTCATATATGTTGCAGATTTGGCACACCCTTGGAGATTGTTTTTGACAATGGTCCAAGTTTTAGAAAAGGTTTACTCACCGAAGTTTGTGAAGAGCTTCATATTTCACATCATCGTAGCACACCCTACTATCCCCAATCAAATGGGTTAGTAGAGAAGGCTAATGGTGTCATTGCAGGAATCATAAGGAAGATGGTGGAGAACAAGACGAAGCTTTGGGACGAGTTCCTTGATGGAGCACTATGGGCATACCGGACTACCTACCGAGAAGCAACGGGGTTTACGCCCTTTCACTTGGTTTATGGTCAAGAAGCATTGCAGCCTATTGAGCTCAACATTCCAACAATGCGGCTACATGGAAAAGGTGGACTAGGAGATCAAGATGCATGGGTGGATCAACTTCTCACTTTAGTTGAGCTAGAGTGGAAAAGAGAAGCTGCATATGAGTGTTATAGAAGAAAAGCCATGCAAGCAGCGGAGAAGTTCAATGCAACTTTGAAAGACAAGGGCATCAAAGAAGGAGATCTTATGCTAAAGTATGACAATCGACTTGATAATCAGTTTGATGCCAAGTTTGAAACTAGATGGCAGGGACCATACATTGTCAAGAAGGTTTTCAACTCTAGCTATTATCAGCTCATGGATTTGGATGGCAAAGAACATTCTAAGAAGGTTAATGGCTACAGACTCAAGCCATACTTGAGTCGCATTCTATCGACAGACTTACAAAAGCACCCACAAAAAGAAGATACAAGGGCATGTAAGTTCTGTGGTTTGAGTGATGGCTGTGGTGCAAAACACAAGGAATAGAAGAAAGATAGACAAGAGAACCACATTACACAACTTGCTTTAGAAGGCCTACCTTATGATGGTACATGAATATACCATCATCTAGGGGGAGGGCTAATGATAGCCATTTTTTCGGCTATCCACATTACCACAAGGAGCTACCTCGGCCAAGGAAAATCACATAAACTCTTTGTCATAAATACCTTTTCAGTGTAAATAGGCGTGTGTGCATTAGGGACTTTACCCATATCTTCTATATATATTTTATATTATTAAAAAAATTTTGCTAGCTACTCATCATCAAAAATAAATAAAATTATTACGGCCCATTTTGTGTAAATATTTCATTTCATATAAGGGCCTAAATATGGAGGTATCTATTTTCTCAAATATGTAAATACTTCATTAGGTGTGTGTATTACAAAACCTAAGTATATTTTATTTATTATTATTATTATTATTATTTCTTCATAATACTTTTGGACCATCATTGTACATATGCTTCAACTTCACCATGCATAAGTAAATCCTATGCCCTCACATTTCTACCCACACCGTGTAGAAAGCCTACTACCCAAATCACTTTTTCCCTTAGACTATTTCATCTTTTATTCTCTCATCTACCCTAAAATAATGAGGGTCTCCCTCCCTTTTGACTTCCATAGTTTAGTATTTTTGTATATATATTTTTACTATTAAATATTTTATATATTTTCATTAAATACTTTTTCATATATCAATTATTTTTATATTTTTATTCACAATTAGATCTCTTTGTTTATTTTATTTTCCTATCATAATAACCATATTGTCATGATATGTTGACTAGTACTAGCTTGTTTTTTTTCTTATTATACCTTTATAAAATGGAAAAAATCTCCTCCATGCAAGTGTCCACATACACTTGAGTCTCTAAGGTCAGGGTATGATGTATTGGGGGGCTCACTCTTGGAGCTATCAAGAAATTCCACCAATGGGGACCCACACAAAGATTTTAAAAATTCAAAAAATACATGATTCTGTTGAATTTTTTACGCCCGCCTCCACTCCGAATTTGAGATATGAATTTTTTATTAGACCCCAGTCTGCCCACTTTTTGGCAAGGTACACCTAGTCTCTTCTCACCTCTCCCTTACACATTCATCACCTACACACTTACTCATTCCTTTCTCACTCCATCAAACCTGCAAACTTCATGTCCTCTCTCACCCTCTCCACCTTTGCCCTCTCCTTCCATCTCCATTTGCTCTCATATCTACTCTACACCCATACCTCATCTCCATTTCTCTCCCTACTACTCCCATATTACTAAATTATTTTCCCAATCTCAAAAAATACATAAAAATTCAGCATGAATGTATCATATTAACCTCTGCAAATATGGGGTTTCTATCTACAAAAACCCCCATGTTCTTCACCTCAATCAACTTTTGTGGCGTCGAATGCAAGAAGGAGACTAGCGGGGTTAACTTAAAGATCTACACATGGGTGAATCCAAGCTTCTTCGAGCTTTCAACCACACAAAGGATCTTTCCAAATCTTTACTCCTCTCACTCATTTGTACATTGTACTACTAACCTTTTATTAGTAGTGAGATTACTACTAACCACTAACATATGTAAATAAGCACCCACTCTACTACTTTTTAAGTAGGCATTACTACAAGTTATTTGCTCAAATCTCTACATCACACTCTCCTCTCATCTTCAATAATTCTCTTACCTTGAGCCCACATCCATGTGACTCAAGGGATAAGAAGAGGCCCACTCTCATTCCAAAATAAAAAATCCATAATCTATGATTTCTCATAATAAAATTGATTAAGCTTAATCCTAATTGGGGCTTCTCAAACCTATAAATAGAACCCCTCCATTCCTTGTGAGAAAGGGGAGATTACACACATTGTACACCACTCCCAACTCTAGTGTGTAAGGAGATAGTGAACTTGTGAGCTCTCTCTATACATCAATACCTTTGATTGCATAGAGAAGCTTGAAGCTTGAAGCTAGTCATGTCATTGTGAGGGCTTGAGTGATGCCATACTCCCTATCATAATTGTATCTTGCCTTTGTTGCTGCATAAATAAGATTAGTAGTTTGGGTGCAATTGTGTACAAAATCTTGGACTCCTACATCTCCAAAGTTGGTTTAGCAAAGCGGTCCGATGTTTGATTTAAGGTAAATTCGATCCTTGTATTTTGTGGTGTGATTTTATGCTTGGTGGCTTGAGGGTCTGTTTTTGATTTGTTGCCTTTCATTCCATGGTAAGAGGGTTGTATGGTGAGAGGGCTCCTGTAACCTTAAGACCATGTGTATACCGACAACAAAATCAAGCTTATATTGTCTCTCTAAGTTCTTCTCCAAGTTTGGTGTGCATCTATTTGTGTTATGCTAGTCTCCTCCACACACAATACCATATGTTATGAGTGTTTGTTGAGGGTGTGTGTGCCTTTTGATTGATGTATATGGCTAGCTTGTATTGATTGGCTACAAGGAAAGATCTTTGGTGTCCTAGTTCACACACATAACTAGGTGGTGCCCCTTTCTTGTTGAGTGTGTGGTTTTGGGGTTCTTATGTTTGTGTTGTGTTGTGCCCCAAGCCCATTGAGCAACACAGGATCCTTGAGGAGTGCTTAGAGGCCACTCTTCTCGTTGCCCACCCCCGGACTGCCTCACTGCGAAGGATCCTAGAGGGTGCTGACCATACGGTGCTCGAGCTCTGGGTCGACGAAGATACCCACACGTGCGTCATGGAAGATATTGGAACAAGGAGTAAGAGTTGTTTTCTGAATTTGGGCATGGATCTGGTTGATTGACCTTGCTGGTCCCCAACGGATGAGTCCATTGCTCTTTTATATGGATCTGTTGGTTGATCTTGCTGATCTTCAACGGAGATTCCATTTTGATTTTTATAAGTGAAAATATTACCGGTTACTATGAGCTAGGAACTGTCGAAAAGGCCCCTAAGTGGACAGGTGGTGAGCGTTCTGGTTGCCAATGATGCCATAGGTACACCGATGAAGGAAAAATTGGAAATTAGGATTCAATCGGATATTTTGGAGGTTTATGATCAGTGATACTATAGTTTCATTAAAAGATTATTTTAAAGACAGCTGAATCTGTGAAGAAGGCAATTTCATATTGGGTGTGTAGGTGGTGTGACTAGTTTTAAGTTTGCATGAATATCCGGCTAGGGGACCTGGGAACTCTTTTCCATGGTACGCGGGACAAAACCTAACAAAATTCTTAAACGGATCCCATCACTACAGTGGTTGGGCAGTTGGCTAACCCATGGGACTGGATGGGGTTGGCTGGACTAATGGATCCCTAAAATGAGACTCAAATCTGTTATGGTACGATAGATGAAGTAAATCCCGGATAAAAATTGTTCTATGGAAAAGAATCAACGACTGTGCCTCTCAATGAGGAAAAAAGCATTGGTCTCTATGATCCAAGTGCAATCTTTTCCTTGATCTGACTATGGGACTTACGGGTTTGGTCATATCAGTTCAGTTAGTTAAGGCTTTTGACTACGTTAGAGTAAAATTATCCTGGAGAAATTACGCGTGCTTTTCGGGCGAGGGAAGTTTTTTCGGGCTCAATTTTGGAAGAATCGATGGATTAGTCTCTTGTCCGGTTATCTGTGGGTGAGGCCCCAAGTAAGGGACCCTGCCCTACGCAAGAAGTGCTACTTCCGCTGCTAGCACCCCTGAATTCGTTGCGCAATGGGGACAGAGATCTTTCAATTTCATAGAAAATGTGGGAAAGCTATGGAAAAATTTATATCATTAGAGAATGAATTTATGCATAATAGATTTTATGCTAAAAGTGGAGTTTTGAGCATTATTCATTTACTACAAAAATAAATAAGGTTATGCACAAATTTTCTAGATTCATGAAATTTATGAGAATTATGGAAATGATTTATTTAGATAAAAATAAATTAGTGTTTATGCTAAAAGAGGAAATATGGGTATAATTGATTTTGTAAATCCCATGAGATCGTATGCATAAATCTTTTATTCAAAAAGAAGGATATTGATCGTATTTTCTTTTGGGAGAATTGAGAAAAGAATGTGAAAATATTCATGAAAATGCATCAAGAAAACATGGATAAATTTTTAATCAGAAAGAGGAATCAAGAACATATTTAACTTTTGGGAAAATGAAATATACGTGATAAGATGAAAATAAGATGTGATGTAATGGAAATGGATATGGATGTGTATGTGAAAAAAATGGATGTATATGTGGAAGAATGGATGTGGATGTGTATGTGGAAGAATGGATGTGGATGTGTATGGATGTGTATGTAAAAGAATGGATGTGAATGTGTATGTGGAAGAATGGATGTGGATGTGTATGTGAAAGAATGGATGTGGATGTGTATGTGAAAGGATGTGATGTCGATGTGAGTGAATGGATGAGACGTAATGTGATGTGAATCAGGATGTGAATGAATGAGATGTGATGTCATGTGAATCAGATGTAAATGAATGATATGGGATGTGAATGGATGAGATGTGATGTGATGTGAATCAGGATAAGAATGAAAAGATGAGATGTGAAATGAATGTGATGAGATGTGATAAAAATTGAGATAGATGTGAATGAATGATATGTGATGTAAATGAATGAGGTGTGATGGGATGTGAATATGGGTAGATGCGAGTGGATGAGATGTGATGAGGATAAATGAGGAAAGATGTGATGAGATGAAAAATGATGTGATTGGATGAGAATAGAAATACATATGAATTGAATGATGTGATTGGATGAAAAATGATGTGATTGGATGAGAATAGGAATACATATTAATTGGATATGGATTGAGTAATGTAGACAGATGTGGAACAATGTGAAAGACGAGAGTTCATTATAGAAACTGTATTTATGACCTGTTTTTAAATGACTGTTTTATGTCAATAATGCTGGGGAAGCATTTTGACCGTCTTGAGAATGAGGTCGTGGTGAACACCTAATTGATAAAGTTGCAACAGCTGAGACGGAGAGTCAACGGAGGACGTCTTGCGTAGCAAGGTCGGGCATGGTCTTGACCAGCCTCGGTTCAATTTAAATGGTGAGCTTCCGGTACGATGGATGAGGGACCAAGGAAGCGGCCTATGAGTGAAGTGCTAGGTGACCTGTGAAGGATCCTAGAGGGTGTTGACCATACGGTGCTCGGGCTCTGGGTCGACGAAGATACCCACACGTGCGTCGTGGAAGATATTGGAACAAGGAGTAAGTGTTGTTTTCTGAATTCGGGCATGGATCTGGTTGATTGACCTTGCTGGTCCTCAAACGGATGAGTCCATGGCTCTTTTATATGGATATGTTGGTTGATCTTGCTGATCTTCAACGGAGATTCCATTTTAATTTTTATAAGTGAAAATATTGCCGGTTACTATGAGCTAGGAACTATCAAAAAGGCCCTGGATAGGTGGTGAGCAATCTGGTTTGCCAATGATGCCATAGGTACACCGATGAAGGAAAAATTGGAAATTAGGATTCAACTGGATATTTTGGAGGTTTATGATCAGTGATACTATAGTTTCATTAAAAGATTGTTTTAAAGACAGCTGAATCTATGAAGAAGGCAATTTTATATTGGGTGTATAAGTGGTGTGACTAGTTTTAAGTTTGCATGAATATCCGGCCTAGGGGGCCTGGAAACTCTTTTCCTTGGTACCCGAGACAAAACCTAACCAAATTCTTAAATGGATCCCATCACTACAGTGGTTGGGCGGTTGGCTAACCCACGGGACCGGATGGGGTTAGGCTGGACTAATGGATCCAGACTCAATTCTGTTATGGTACGATAGATGAAGTAAATTCCGGATAAAAATTGTTCTATGGAAAAGAATCAACGGTTGTACCTCTCAATGAGGAAAAAAGCGTTGGTCTCTATGATCCAAGTGCAATCTTTTCCTTGATCTGACTATAGGACTTACGGGCTCGGTCAGATCAGTTCAGTTAATTAAGGCTTTTGACTACGTTAGAGTAAAATTATCCTGAAGGAATTGCCCGTGCTTTCCGGGCGAGGGAAGTTTTTCCGGGTTCAGTTTTGGAAGAACCGATGGATTAGTCTCTTGTCCGGTTATCTGTGGGCGAGGCCCCAAGTAAGGGACCTTACCCTACGCAAGAAGTGCTACTTCCACTGCTAGCACCCCTGAATTCGTTGCGCAGTCGAGACAGAGATCTTTCAATTTCATAGAAAATGTGAGAAAGCTATGGAAAAATTTATATCATTAGAGAATGAATTTATGCATAATAGATTTTATGCTAAAAGTGGAGTTTTGAGCATTATTCATTTACTACAAAAATAAAGAAGGTTATGCATAATTTTCTACATTCATGCAATTTATGAGAATTATGGAAATGATTTATTTAGATAAAAATGAATTAGTGTTTATGTTGAAAGAGCAAATATGGGTATAATTGATTTTGTAAATCCCATGAGATCGTATGCATAAATCTTTTATTCTAAAAGAAGGATATTGAGCATATTTTCTTTTGGGAGAATTGAGAAAAGAATGTGAAAATATTCATGGAAATGCATCAAGAAAACATGGATAAATTTTTAATCAGAAAGAGGAATCACGAACATATGTAACTTTTGCAAAAATGAAGTATACGTGATAAGATGAAAATAAGATGTATGTAATGGAAATGGATGTGGATGTGGATGTGTATGTGAAAGAATGGATGTGTATGTGAAAGAATGGATGTTGATGTGTATGTGGAAGAATGGATGTGGATGTGGATGTGGATGTGTATGTGGAAGAATGGATGTAGATGTGTATGTGGAAGAATGGATGTGGATGTGTATGTGGAAGAATGGATGTGGATGTGTATGTTATGTGGAAGAATGGATGTGGATGTGTATATGGAAGAATGGATGTGGATGTGTATGTGAAAGGATGTGATGTGGATGTGAGTGAATGGATGAGATGTAATGTGATGTGAATCAGGATGTGAATGAATGAGATGTGATGTCATGTGAATCAGATGTAAATGAATGATATGGGATGTGAATGGATGAGATGTGATGTGATGTGAATCAGCATAAGAATGAAGAGATGAGATGTGATGAAAATTGAGATAGATGTGAATGAATGATATGTGATGTAAATGAATGAGGTGTGATGGGATGTGAATATGGGTAGATGCGAGTGGATGAGATGTGATGAGGATAAATGAGGAAACATGTGATGAGATATAAATGATTTGATTGGATGATGAGAATAGGAATACATATGAATTGGATATGGATTCAGTAATGTGGACAGATGTGGAACAATGTGAAAGACGAGAGTTCATTATAGAAACTGTATTTATGACTTGTTTTTAAATGACTGTTTTATGTCAATAATACTGGGGAAGCATTTTGACCGTCTTGAGAATGAGGTCGTGGAGACCTAATTGATAAAGTTGCAACAGCTGACAGAGAGTCAACGGAGGACGTCTTGCATAGCAAGGTTGACCGAGGTCTTGACCAGCCTCGGTTCAATTGAAATGGTGAGCTTCCGGTACGGTGGATGAGGGACCAAGGAAGCGGCCTATGAGTGAAGCGCTAGGTGACCTGCGAAGGATCCTAGAGGGTGCTCACCATACGGTGCTCAGGCTCTGGGTCGCCGAAGATACCCACACGTGCGTCGGGGAAGATATTGGAACAAGGAGTAAGAGTTGTTTTCTGAAACCGGGCATGGATCTGGTTGATTGACCTTGCTGGTCCCCTCAACGGATGAGTCCATGGCTCTTTTATATGGATCTGTTGGTTGATCTTGCTGATCTTCAACGGAGATTCCATCTTGATTTTTATAAGTGAATATATTGTCGGGTACTATGAGCTAAGAACTATCGAAGAGGCCCCTGAGGGATAGGTGGTGAGCGTTCTGGTTGTCAATGATGCCATAGGTACACCGATGATGGAATGATTGGAAATTAGGATTCAACCGGATATTTTGGAGGATGATGATCAGTGACACTGTGAGATCCCTGTCCCCACCATGCGACGGATTCGGGGTACTAGCAGCGGAAGCAGCACTTCATGCGCGGGGCAGGGACCCACACTCGGGGCCTCGTCCCACGGATATCCGGACAAGAGACTAATCCGTCGTTTTTTCCAAAATCGAACCCGAAAAAACTCCCCTTACTACCCGAAAAGCACGGGCGATTCCACCAAGATAACTTTTTACTCTAACGTAGTCAAGATCATTACTGATCACGCTGATCCGACTGCACCTATAAAGATACTCGGTCGGATCAAGGAAGAAACTTGCACTTGGATCATTGGGATCAACGCTTTTTTCCCCATCAAGAGGCACAGCCGTTGATTCCTATCCATAGAACAATTATTATCCGGGATTTACTTTATCTATCGTAATAACAGAAATTGAGTCTCGATTTACGGATCCATCAGTCCAGCCTAACCCCATCCGATCCCATGGGTAGTGACCGCCCAACCACTGTAGTGATGGGATCCAATTTGGAATTTGGTTAGGTTTTGTCCCGGGTACCAAGGAAAAGAGTTCCAAGGCCCCCTAGCCGGAAGTTCATGCAAACATAAAACTAGCCACACCACTTACACACCCAATATGACATTGCCTTTTTCTTAGCATCAGCTAACTTTAAAACAATCCTTTAATGAAACCATAGTACCACTGATCACAATCTTCCAATTTATCCGGTTGATTCATAATTTCCCATTCCTTCATCAGAGTATCTATGGCATCATTGGCAACTAGAACGCTCACCACCTGTCCACACAGGGGCCTTTTCAATAGTTCCTAGCCCATAATACTCAGCAATATAATCACTTATAAAAATCAAGATGGACTCTCGTTGAAGATCAGCAAGATCAACCAACAGATCCATATAAAGAGCCATGGACTCATCCATTGAAGACCAGTAAGGTCAATCAACCAAATCCATGCCCGGTTCAGAAAACAACTCTTACTCCTTATTCCAATCCACGACGCACTCACATCACATATCATATATTCACATCCATATCCACATCCATACATCCACATCCACATCCACATTCACATCCATACATCCACATCTACATGCTTACCTCCATTTTCACATCCTCATTTATACATCCACATCCCGTATCCACATTCATACATACACATCCATATCCACATCCATACATCCACACCCACATGCATACATCCACTATCACATCCTCATTCATACATCCACATCCACATACATACATACATCCACATCCACATTCCCATTCACATCTATACATCCACATACATACATCCACATTCCACATTCACATCTATACATTCACATCTACATCCACATTCACATACATCCACATCCACATTCCCATTCACATCTATACATCCACATCTACATCCACATACATACATACATCCACATCCACATTCCACATTCACATCTATACATCCACATCTACATCCACATTCACATACATCCACATCCACATCCACATCCACATTCCCATTCACATCCACATTTCCATTCCCATTCACATCCACATTCACATACATCCACATCCACATTCCCATTCACATCTATACATCCACATCTACATCCACATTCACATCTATGCATATACATCCTCATGCATACATCCACATTCACATTCACATCTATACATCCACATCTACATCCTCATTCACATCTATGCATATACATCTTCATGCATACATCTACATCCACATTCACATCTATGCATATACATCTTCATGCATACATCCACTTTCACATTCATACATCCACATCTACATTCATCTATTTCTACATTTCCATTCATATGGCCTCATACGCCTTCACATCTATTCTTTTACATCACATCCATTCTCGTCCTATCACAACCCATATACATCTTATCTCATCTCATACACTTCTTATCTCATCCCATACACATCTTAACTCATCTTATCACATCCTAACTCATCCCATAGGTCTCTTATCACATCTTAACTCATCTTATCACATCCTAACTCAGCCCATAGGTCTCTTATCACATCTTAACTCATCTTATCACATCCTAACTCATCTTATCACATCATAACTCTTCTCATATACGTCTTATCACATCCTATCCCTTCCCATATCTATTTATAGAATATAAGAGAATTCTTATATTTGATATAAAATTTATTTACGCATCTAATTATGCATAAATTTCATTTAAGGATACTAACACTTTCGAAATAAAAATCAATCTTTTATGCATCTTCCTATGCATAAATTCATTTTAAATGAGAATGACACTTTGAATTAAAATTCAATCTTTTATGCATCTTCCTATGCATAAATTCATTTTAGATGAGAATGACACTTTTGAATTAAAATCAATCTTTTATGCATCTTCTTATGCATAAATTCAATTTAGATGAGAAAGACACTTTTGAATTAAAATCAATCTTTTATGCATCTTCTTATGCATAAATTCAATTTAGTAGGAATTACACTTTTAGAATAAAAGAATTTCTCTTATGCATCTAATTTATGCATAAAATCTATTTATGATGAAAATCACACTTTTAGTATAAAAATATCTTTTATGCATAACCCTATGCATCAAAACCAATTATGATAAAAGTAACATTTTTATAATATAATAATCATCTTTTATGCATACCTCTATGCAATAATTTCAAATGTGATAAAAGCAACACTTTTACTATAAAAAAAATATCCTTTATGCATACTTCTATGCATGAAAATTAAAAATGATAAAAGTAACACTTTTGATATAAAAAAATTATCCTTTATGCATACTTCTATACATGAAAATTAAAAATGATAAAAGTAACACTTTTGATATAAAGAAATTATCCTTTATGCATACTTCTATGCATGAAAATGAAAAATGATAAAAGTAACACTTTTAATATAAAAAAAATTATCCTTTATGTATACTTCTATGCATGAAAATTAAAAATGATAAAAGTAACACTTTTGATTTAAAAAAATTATCCTTTATGCATACTTCTATGCATGAAAATTAAAAATTATAAAAGTAATACTTTTGATATAAAAATTTTCTTTTATGCATACTTCTATGCATGAAAATTAAAAATGATAAAAGTAACACTTTTAATATTAAAAAAATTATCCTTTATGCATACTTCTATGCATGAAAATGAAAATTGATAAAAGTAACACTTTTATGTTAAAATAATAATCTTTTATGCATACCTCTATGCATGAAAATCAATTATGCATAATATCAATTTCTCTATGATTACAATGAATATCTTTCAATTAATCTAGGATGATAATTCCTAGAATATGGTAGGAAGTCCTCTTTTCATGCTTTGAATAAAATTATATTATGCATAATTTTTATAAAAATTTTACCATAGCTCCGCTACTATGACTGATAAATCTCAATTTTTCTAAGGGATAAAGCTTATCATTAAGGAAATAATTAAAATGATCTCTAATTGGATCATTAATCCATAATGGATTGAATCATCAATATACATAAACTAAAAGCATAGAAAAAAAACCATTAATTTGGCCTCAAGCATAGCTTAATCTTGAATTAAGGAAAAGCTTTATGAAAAGCTTCATTTGGATTGAGAATGGGTCATGAGTATGACCATTTCTTGAGTGAGAGAGAGAAATTACATAAAAACCATTAGAATTAAACATAAATGGAAATTTATGTAATTCTTAACTATCATTAATCAATTAACTTCAATAGCATTCATCAAATTATGTAACTCTTCACTAACATTCACCAATTAACTTGAATAGCATTCAAAAACCATTCCAATTAAGCTTCTCAAGCTTGAGAGGGGTTGAGAAGAGAGAAACATTGAGAAATTATAGAAAATGATCAAAATTCCCTAATTACCTTATAATTTGCTTGATTCTTTGTTCACGGTAGAGGCCCCCAACCAATCAATTGGTTAAGTATGTTGATGGAGCCACTAATGGGGATTGAAGAAAGAGGGAAGCTCCAAAAACTAGTGAATTATTAAATGAATTCACAGTTCTTGGCTTAGGTGGAGTAGAGTAACGATGCATAAACACTATCTATTTTTCAACAAGGAGGAGGCTTCTATTTATAGGAAAAATTGAGCTCCTAACCAAAACAAACTGATTCTAGAATTTTCCAAATCAGTTTGGTCAATTTTTGACCATTTTTAGGTCAGTTAAGCTAACTTTTTGGAACTAGACTTGAATTAGGAGAGAGGAGAGATGAAATATCTCAATTTTTATGAGTTTAAAACTCATTCAAGCATGTGAAATATGCACCTCCTTTAAAGAACTCCCCTTCCTTACATATGTCATATTTTTAATATTGCTCATAGTTTTTTACTAATAAACCTTGTACATGTTCAACTCTTCATCTTATGTGAAATATGCACCTCCTTTAAAGAACTCCCCTTCCTTACATATGTCATATTTTTAATATTGCTCATAGTTTTTTACTAATAAACCTTGTACATTTTCAACTCTTCATCTTATGTGAAATATGCACCTCCTTTAAAGAACTCCCCTTCCTTACATATGTCATATTTTTAATATTGCTCATAGTTTTTTACTAATAAACCTTGTACATTTTCAACTCTTCATCTTATGTGAAATATGCACCTCCTTTAAAGAACTCCCCTTCCTTACATATCTCATATTTTTAATATTGCTCATAGTTTTTTACTAATAAACATTGTACATTTTCAACTCTTCATCTTATGTGAGCATTTACTCATTTTTTTGGGTATCTTCTTTACAAATTGGATTTATCTCCTTCCTACACATGGATTGATGCTATTGGCCCATAGGAACCTTAATTGGACCATAATCCAAAAATTTCTGAAAATCTAGACCCTTAGGCTAAGGTCCTTTATATCCATTTCTAATTAATTCCAATTGCACATTGGAAAGTTCTTTTTGAATTTCTATTTCAGGGGAACTTATTTTAATAAGATGAGATAATTTTCTATCCAAAAATATTAAAATTCTGAATATTCTCTCTCTAGAATATTTTCTCTCTCTAGGTTAAAATAGTTAGAAACAAGGTCTTTATATTTCTGAAGAGGGATTGATTACAGGGGAAGATACTAGACATCAAAAAGGGGATGGGGGAGGAATCTTACAGACACTATGGTTTTTATAAATGATTATTTTAAAGATAGCTAAATCTGTGAAAAAGGCAATTTCATATTGGGTGTGTAAGTGGTGTGATTGGCGTTAAATTTGCATGAATATCCGGCTAGGGGACCTGGGAACTCTTTTCCCTGGACAAAACCTAACCAAATTCCTAATTGGATCATCCCATCACTACAGTGGTTGGGCGGTTGGCTAACCCATAGGACTGGATGGGGTTAGGTTGGACTAATGGATCCATAAAATGAGACTCAATTCTGTTATAGTACGATAGATGAAGTAAATCTCGAATAGTAATTGTTCTATGGAAAAAGAATCAACGGCTGTGCCTCTCGATGGGGAAAAAAGCATTGGTTTCTATGATCCAAGTGCAAGTTTCTTCCTTGATCTGACCAAGTTACTCACAGGTTCAGTCGGATCAGTTTGGTCCCAGTATGACCCTGACTATGTTAGAGTACAAATATCCTGGAGGAATCACCCGTGCTTTCCAGTAGGGGGAAGTTTTTCCGTGTTCGATTTTTGAAGAACCAAGGGATTAGTCTCTTGTTCGGATATCCGTGTTGGGCGAGGCCCCGAGTGAGGGATCCTGCCCCGTGCAAGAAGTGCTACTTCCACTGCTAGCACCCCCGAATCCGTTGCGCGTCTTTCAGCTGATATCAGAGCAAATTGGCTAAAGTGGATAAAGTGAAAAGCCAAAAATGTCAAAAATTTGTGAAGTAACAGTAAAAAGTTGTAATTGTGTGATAAAATTCATACAAATTGATATTCAGAATGAAGATTCATAAAATTGAAAGTGGGTCTTCAGATGAAGTACCGCAATTGTATGGAAATCCCTAACTTGCTTGAGGCCTAGTCATGACGGTATTTACCTTATAATTCCAAGGACTGTGACTACCCGTATATACCGAGGGTATAACTGCAGCTCTTTACTGGCAGTATATACGAGTAAATCTAAGACCTTGAAATTATAAGTAAAAATGCTATCCAGATGATGAATTCGAATGTGGTTGATATGATTTTAAAATTTTGGTTGAGAATTGATGAGTTGATTTGGATTCTGATCGAAAAAAAAGATGATTCCTGAATTTTGGGATGAAAAGCGATCAGTTGAACAAAGCCACAATGAGGATGAATGGGACGAGTCCCTGTGATGATGCAACTGGAATTATGATAATGACTTCAACAAATCACTACGAGATTAGTGGATTGTGCTGATAGATTGCTACTGTTAACACTTGACCCAGTGGATCCAGTTAAGGGATGACAAATTAAAAACCTACATAACTGAAACTTCCATGGAGGAATGTTCTGATGGAATTTTCGGTCTGATGGACCATTATTGTGTTAGGAATGTTCTGATGGACCATTATTGTGTTAAGAATATGAATGATATGTTCTGAATGAATTGTTATCTGATAATGAGTTCTATATAAAGGATCTTTATCCCATGATTCTGTGGAGAGCTGACCAATCTAAAGAACCCCAGAATCAGTTGGATCTAAAGTCGGATTCGAATTATAAAAAAAAGGACTTAACAAGAATTTTCGTATTGATAGGATCATGGATCGAGGTCGTCGTCATGGTAGGAATGATAACCCCCAACTCGATGAGGAAGAGCTCGACTTGGATGTTCGTAAAACTCTTCATAGATCGCAGCCTAGACCTTTCAAGGGTGAAGGGAAAAACTTGGGCGAGACTGTGGAGAAGTGGATCGAAGCAATGGAAGAGTACTTCGATGTCACCGGGTACAATGAGAAGAGCAAAATGGCTCTTGCAAGGCTGAAGATAGTAGAAACAACCAAAGTAGCATGGAGAAACCGCTGCGAGACAAACCGTGTGGATCGAAACACTCAGATATGGATTGATCTCAAAATTTACCTAGGAAGATATTTTGTCCTCCCGGCTTTTTGGAAACAAAGATGAACAAATTCTTAGAGTTAACCCATGGGAGCAGAACTATTGAAGTATATCACCAAGCGTTCGCTCTCCTCCTCAAATACTCGCCACCACTGGATAAAGAACAGCTGATGTCAGGTTCATTCGGGGACTGAACGAACCTTTGAATATCCTAGTAAAGAATGCCAAGCCAGTTTCCATGGCCGAAGCAGTGCGGATGGCGAAGGATTTTGCCAAGGCCTTTGATGTCCCTTTGATGTCAAGGTCCCGCCGAAGCCAGCACCATCACCTTTCAAAAGGTTTTTAGCTCCAGAAGGTGATTCCAACCTTCCACCATCTAAGAGATATAAGGGTCAAGCCCAGGATATGGGAAGTTCCAGAATGGAAGAAATGTCCTTTTCCCGGAACTCAATAATTCAACTTCAGAAGTTCCACCCTTAAACAAGGGAGTGAAATGCTATAACTGTCAAGGATTTGGACATCGCAGTATGGATTATCCAACTCCTTTTGGAATAAGGTTTTTAAGGTGGAAAAATCAGGGATCAAGATTCCAGACTCCAGCTCCTTCCTTCCAGAATAATCAGGTTTCTTTCCGCCAAAATCAGAGAAATCCCAGAGAGAGACCCTCTAACCAACCCACAGTTTCAATCCAAAGTAATGCAAGACCTCTGCCTCAGAATAGGGGAGGTCAAAGAGAGATGTTCCCAAATCGGCCGCCCACTTCCAAGGTAGTAACGCTGGAAGTGATTGAAGAAGGAGAAGAAGATGAAAGAGATCATACTCCACCTACGAGATGAGGACATGTTGTGTTTTTTAAGTGGGGTAGGATGTAAGATTCCTCCCTCTAGCTTTTGAGGTGTACCCTTCTGATCTTGTAATTATTCCCCTCTTTGAAATAAAAGAAAGATTCTGTTTTACCTTGTTTTGACCTAGAGAGAGAAAATGTCTAGAGAGAGATAATCCAAAATTGAGATATTTTTTGATATAAAAATCCTCCTAGTGTCTAAAATGGTTTCCCTTGAAACTGAAATTCAAAAAGAACTTTCCAATATGCAATTAGAATTAACAGAAAATAGGTAAAAAGGACCTTAACCTAAGGGTCCAGATTTTTAAAAAATTTTGAATTATGCTCCAATTGAGGTTCCTATGGGCCAATAGGATCAATCCAAGTGTGGGCAGGAGATAAATCCAATTTATAAAAGAAAAACCCCCAAAAATGAGTAAATGCTCACATACGATGAAGAGTTGACTAAGGACAAGGTTTATTAGTAAAAAACTATGAATATTACTAAAAAAAATGAGATATTTTGGGTATAATGATTCAATTTTGACACCTTGGTAAGAAGAAGGGGGATCTTCAAGGAGGCACCTATTTCACATGTGTGGTGGAGTTTTAAACTCAAAAATATTGTGATATTTTTATCTCTCCTCTCTCCTAGATCAAACCAAATCAAAAGGGAGCCAAACTAGGTCCAAATCTTGTCCGAATTCAGCCAAACTGAACCTAGAAAATTCTAGAAACTAGTTGGACTTGGTTAGAGGCCTCTCTCACCTATAAATAGATCCTTAGCCTAGAAAATTCTAAAAACTAGTTGGACTTGGTTAGAGGCCTCTCTCACCTATAAATAGATCCTTAGCCCTTTGTAAAAAAATATGAGAACTATACCATGCCAGTATTATACTGAAATAATGATATTTTCTATTATCCTCTAAAAAACCTCTACAAATTGAAGAGATTGGAGATTCTCTCTCTCTTCAATCTTCCTTGGGGACTTCATCAACATACCAAACCAATTGATTGGTTGGGGGCCTCTACTTTGATCAAAGAATCAAGCAATCTAGGAGGTAAAATGTGGTTTATGGTCTTTTTTTTAAATCTACAAATGTTTCTCTCTTCTCAACCCCTCTCAAGCTTGAGAAGCATTCAATTGAATGGCTTTTTAATACAATTGAAGTTCTTTAATGAATTGTAGTGATAAAACACATAAATTTTTATTTATGCTTAAATTATAATATTTTTTTAAGCATTTCTCTCTCTCCCCCAAAGAATGGTCATTCCTATAACCTATTCTATATTCAAATCAAGCTTCTCATGAAGCAATTCTCTAATCTAAAAGTAATTTCTATGCTTGTCAAATTAAGGCCAAATAAGTGGCTTTTTAATGTCTTTATGCTATTTAATTCATGAAAAAATTAGGAATCAAGTCCATAATTGGATATTGATCCAATTAATGGTTATTCTAATCATAGGAATATTACTAAACTTATGCTTTCAAATTATTGAGAATTATCAGTAACAGCGGAGCTATGGTAAAATTTTTGAAAAATTAACACATAAATCATTTTCATTCATAATATGAACAGAGGACTTCCTACCATATTCTAGGATTGATCATCCTAGATTAATTAAATGATTCTCATTATAATCATGGAAAATTTAATTTTTATGTTTATGCATAAATAGTTAATTAGAAAAAAGAGAAATTTCTAGTAATCCATTTTTATGTTAAAAGAGTAATCCCCATGACAATGGAAATCCATGTATTCCAATAAAGTAATAGAAAACTTGGGATGCTAAAATAATGTATATTTTATTTAAAAATTAAAGAAGGATTTTAGTTAAATTTATCTTTTTGCATAGATATATTTAAATAATGAAAGAGGAATTTCCACCATATTGGAATTCAAATATTTAAATGAGGAAAGTATAATTCCTAGTGTAAAGGAATTAATGGAGATTTTTATTTAAATTTTAAGAGAAAATTTAGTTAAATTTATCTTTTTGCATAGATAAGTTTAAATGATGAAAGAGGAATTTCCACCATATTGGAATTCAAATATTTAAATGAGAAAAGTGTAATTTTTAGCATATTGAAATTAATGGGTATTTAATTTAAATTCAAAGATGAATTTTAGATAAATTTATTTTATCTATGAGAAGTATTTAAATGGTAAAAGAGAAATTCCTATGACATTTGGAATTCCATCATTGGGATGGGAAAAGAGAAATTCCTAGTATATTGGAATTAATAAGTATTATTAATTAAATTCAAAGATAAAATTTAGATAAATTTATTTTATCTATGAGAAATATTTAAATGTTAAAAGAGGAATTCCTATGACATTTGGAATTCCATCATTTAGATGGGAAAAGAGAAATTCCTAGCATATTGAACTAATGGGTATTTTATTTTACATAAAATTACTTTATGAGAAATATTTGATGATAAAAGAGGAATACCCATGACATTGGAATGCAATTAATTAAATGCAAAAAGAGGAATTCCATGGTATTTGAAATCCAAGAAATTAAATGAGAAGAAGAGGAATTTTTAGTATAATTCAATTTATGATTATTATCAAAAGTGAAAATATGGGTAGAAAATATTTCTGTGAATCCCATGAATTCTTTTATTCAAAAGAGGAATATTGAATATAATTCAAATGAGGAATTGAGAAGGAATATAGAAATAGTCATTCGAGAAAAGGAACCTTTAATTAGGCCAAGCAATTGGTAGAAATTTAGAAAAAGTCCCATTATTGGAATCAAACTAGAAAAAGCTACTAAACGGGAATAGCATGTGAAATGGATGTGATAAGATGTAAATAGGATGCGATAAGGTGTGAATGGATGTAATAAGATGAAAATAAAATGTGATTAGATGTAAATGGGATGCGATAAAATGTGTATGAGATGTGATAGGATGTGAATGGATGTGAATGGATGTGATAAGATGAAAATAAGATGTGATGTAATGGGAATGGATGTGGACGTGTATGTGAAAGAATGGATGTGGGTATGTATGTGAAAGAATGGATGTGGATGTGTATGTGGAAGAATGGATGTGGATGTGTATGTGGAAGAATGGATGTGGATGTGGATGTGTATGTGAAAGAATGGATGTGGATGTGTATGTGAAAGGATGTGATATCGATGTGAGTAAATGGATGAGATGTGATGTGATGTGAATCAGGATGTGAATGAATGAGATGTGATGTCATGTGAATCAGATGTAAATGAATGATATGGGATGTGAATGGATGAGATGTGATGTGATGTGAATCAGCATAAGAATGAAGAGATGAGATGTGATGAAAATTGAGATAGATGTGAATGAATGATATGTGATGTAAATGAATGAGGTGTGATGGGATGTGAATATGGGTAGATGTGAGTGGATGAGATGTGATGAGGATAAATGAGGAAACATGTGATGAGATATAAATGATGTGATTGGATGATGAGTGGATATGGATTAAGTAATGTGGACAGATGTGGAACAATGTGAAAGACGAGAGTTCATTATAGAAACTGTATTTATGACCTGTTTTTAAATGACTGTTTTATGTCAATAATGCTGGGGAAGCATTTTGACCGTCTTGAGAATGAGGTCGTGGAGACCTTATTGTTGATAAAGTTGCAACAGCTGAGACGGAGAGTCAACAGAGGACGTCTCGCGTAGCAAGGTCGACCGAGGTCTTGACCAGCCTCGGTTTGATTTAAATGGTGAGCTCCCGGTAGTAGTACGGTGGATGAGGGACCAAGGAAGCGGCCTATAAGTGAAGCGCTAAGGTGACCTGCAAAGGATCCTAGAGGGTGTTGACCATACGGTGCTCGGGCTCTGGGTCGTTAAAGATACCCACACATGCATCGGGGAAGATATTGGAACAAGGAGTAAGAGTTGTTTTCTGAAATCGGGCATGGATCTGGTTGATTGACCTTGCTGGTCCTCAATGGATGAGTCCATGGCTCTTTTATATGGATCTATTGGTTGATCTTGCTGATCTTCAACGGAGATTCCATTTTAATTTTTATAAGTGAATATATTGTCGGGTACTATGAGCTAGGAACTATCGAAAAGAGGCCCCTGAGGGACAAATGCTGAGCGTTCTAGTTGCCAATGATGCCATAGGTACACCGATGATGGAATGATTAAAAATTAGGATTCAATCGGATATTTTGGAGGATTATGATCGATGACACTATGGTTTCATTAAATGATTATTTTAAAGATACTTGAATCTGTGAAAAAGGTAATTTCATATTGGGTGTGTAAGTGGTGTGATTGGCGTTAAATTTGCATGAATATCCGGCTAGGGGCCAGGGAACTCTTTTCCTTGGTACTCGAGACAAAACCTAGCCAAATTCCTAATTGGATCCCATCACTACAGTGGTTGGGAAGTTGGCTAACCCATGGGACTGGATGGGGTTAGGCTGGACTGATGGATCCGTAAAATGAGACTCAATTCTGTTATAATACGATAGATGAAGTAAATCTCGGATAGTAATTGTTCTATGGAAAAAGAATCAACGGCTATGCCTCTCGATGGGGGAAAAAGCGTTGGTTTCTGTGATCCAAGTGCAAGTTTCTTCCTTGATCTGACCAAGTGACTCAAAGGTTCGATCGGATCAGTTTGGTCAGTATGACCCTGACTATGTTAGAGTACAAATATCCTGGAGGAATCGCCCGTGCTTTCCGGTAGAGGAAAGTTTTTCTGGGTTTGGTTTTTGAAGAACCAAGGGATTAGTCTCTTGTCCAGATATTCGTGGTGGGCGAGGCCCCGAGTGAGGGATCCTACCCAGTGCAAGAAGTGTTACTTCCGCTGCTAGCACCCCCGAATCCGTTGCACGGAGGGGGTCGGGATCTTTCAGCTGGAATCGGAGCGAATTGGCTAAAGTGGATCAATTGAAAAGCCAAAAATGTCAAAAATTTGTGAAGTAACAGTAAAAAGTTGTAATTGTGTGATAAAATTCATACAAATTGATATTCATAATGAAGATTCATAAAATTGAAAGTGGTTCTTCAGATGAAGTACCACAATTGTATGGAAATCCCTGACTTGCTTGAGGCCTAGTCATGACGGTATTTACCTTATAATTCCAAGGACTGTGACTACCCGTATATACCGAGGGTATAACTGCAGCTCTTTACTGGCACTATATACGAGTAAATCTAAGACCTTGAAATTATAAGTAAAAATGCTATCCAGATGATGAATTCGAATGTGGTTGATATGATTTTAAAATTTTGGTTGAGAATTGATGAGTTGATTTGGATTCTGATGAAAAAAAAAGATGATTCCTGAATTTTGGGATGAAAAGCGATCAGTTGAACAAAGCCACAATGAGGATGAATGGGATGAGTCCCTGTGATGATGTTTGTAACTAAAATAACGATAATGACTTCAGCAAATCACTACAAGATTAGTGGATTGTGCTGACAGATTGCTACTGTTAAAACAACCTAGTGGATCCAGTTAAGGGATGACAAATTAAAAACTTACATAACTGAAACTTCCATGGAGGAATGTTCAGATAGAATTTTTGGTCTGATGGACCATTATTGTGTTAAGAATATGAATGATATATTCTGAATGAATTGTTATCTGATAATGAGTTCTATATAAGGGATCTTTATCCCATGATTCTGTGGAGAGCTGACCAATCTAAAGAACCCCGGAATCAGTTGGATCTAAAGTCGGATTTGAATTATTAAAAAAAAGGACTTAACAAGAATTTTTGTATTGATAGGATCATGAATCGAGGTCGTCGTGGTAGGAATGATATCCCCCAACTCGATGAGGACGAGCTCAATTTGGATGTTCATAAAACTCATCATAGATCGTAGCCTAGACCTTTCAAGGGTGAAGGGGAAAACTTGGGGAGACTGTGGAGAAGTGGATCGAAGCAATGGAAGAGTACTTCGATGTCATCGGGTATAATGAGAAGAGCAAAATGGCTCTTGCAAGGCTGAAGATAGTAGAAACAGCCAGAGTAGCATGGAGAAACCACTGCGAGACAACACGTTGTCGTGCCACGGCACGTCTATGGTGTGAAACCATGCATGTGAGGCTATTAAATGCAAATCCAGATGCATGGATTAAGTGCCTGTGTACATATGGGATGTATGGCGTGTGGAGGGTTTTGTTTTTGAGGGCGTTGCCAGGTGTACAGGGTGGACGGATTTTGTTTTGAGGCTTGTGCAGGCCTGTCTGAAACAGGGTCCATGGAGATGGTATCAGCCGCTTGGTCGTCTTGAAGTGTGTACGCGTCCCCAAGGATCGTGGGTTGCATTTGGAAGGTATTGGGCATTTGGGTGTGAAAAGGAGGTGGCCATCTTGTAGGCCTCATAAGAAGAAAATAAAATAAAAGATAATAAACGTGGCTTGCAAAAGCAAAGGCCACATGGGGCTTTAGGTGGCTGCCCAACGCACCATTCTAGAAGCTGGTCGGCAGCTGGAAATGGAGAGAGCCGCCGCCGAGGTGATGCTGTGGGGGGGGGATAGCCAAGAGTGTGTGTAATGAGGGGAGGGGGCGGTGCAAAAAAGGAGAGGCCCCGGGGTGTGTTTTGGTGGAGGCGCTGCAGAGAAGCGCAGAGTACAGGCGCGCAGCAGCAGAGGGTGAGAGGATGGCCGTTTGGTGACTCTCGGGAGCAGCGAGGGGCTGCTGAGCTTGGAGGACGCTGACAGGCTGAGGCACAGCTGTAGACAAAAAGCCAAAGGACAAGCTGGGGACGCTGCGGATGCTGCAGAAGAAAAGGAGGGGGCTCGTGTGTGGAAGCCGGGCGCATGCTGTAGAGGAGAGGGGGCCTTGCGTGTGCAGGCAATAAGGCGATAACTGGGGGCGCCAAACTGACGGCAACAGTAAGAGGGGTCTGCAGAAAAAGGGGTCCAGAAGGTATGATCACCGGGCAGGAAAGGCATGTCTTCGTCTGTATCATCGATATCTGCAGCCAGCGGATTATCACTGTCTTCGTCTTCTTTTTCGTCTTCGAAGTGATGATATTGAAGTGTTATGCAGCAAGGCAAGAGAGAATTTGGAAGAGCTACTGTTAATTGATTCTAATTATGAGGCTCACAGCGGCCGATTATCACTTAACCCCTCTGAGCTCCTGCAAGGTGATGAATATTGAGGAGGAAGTCGAAGTGCAGTTTGTACAAGGTTAATAGAAACACTTAGTGCTGCTGCTTCAGCTAGAAGATTCTTGTTCATCTTAATCTACTAAGAGAGGAGCCTATGAAGAATATTCGGAGACTTCAAAAAACACCACAAACTCCATCTTGTTCTTGGTGCTGGAGATCAAGTTTATAATAATGATTTTATCTTTGGTTCTCGCCTACTACAAGGATGGGGCAACTGATCCTACCTTTCTCTACTTTGCTGACTCTTTGAAAGAGATGAAATGTTGAAGGGAGCTGCTGCAGTTTTGGATCCATTTGCATCTTGTGGGTTTTGATTTTTCTTGGATTTTGGAACCATATGATGGTTGGTTTGGTCATGTATATGAGGTGTCTATGTTGGCTTTGATTATATAGTTTGTTTGATGTTGAGCCTCTGATGCTCCATGATGGCCATGTATATCTTCATGTGAATACCACAAGGTGATGCCCCTTGAAGAAATAAATATTCTGTTTCTTTGCTAGAATTTGAAACTACTCTCACAGCCAGACACCCAGTGTGTTCCCAGCGACACCGCTCACATCACGACAGCTTTGGTGAACCCGACGTGAAACCGCTGGGGTGAGAGTACGTAGAGATGGCTAGCAAAATGGAGCATTTATATGCAGAGATGAAAGAGCTTGAAGAGCGGTTCAGGAAGATTGAAGAAGAAAAGCGAATTCAGGAAGCCGTGGAAATTGTGATGCAATTGGTATATGACAGGGTCAATATATTTGATGGTTACGATCCAGAAAGCTATCTAAGGTGTTACGAGACAGAGATGAAGGATCAAGGGGTTCCAGAAAATATGATGATTGCATCTTTTGCATACCTTGTAAGTCCTGATTTAAAAGATGAAGTGCTGGAACTAGCAGAGTATCACTCCAAACGATGGAGTGATTTTGCAGATGCACTTGTTTATGCGAGTTCCAGGTATAATGTGAGCTGTGATAGTGTTCCAGCAACAATCCGAGCCAATTTAGAAGTGGTTGTCGATGCATGTCTTATGGAGGACAATCAATTGCTATTCAAGGCTGATACAGAGATTGTGGAGGCTGTTTATGCTAAATTGGGACTGCAAAAAGCCATTAGTGATGCAATGGGTGAACTCTGCAAGTATAATCTGTCTTCCTTGTTTGAGGGTGCAGACATACAGGGTCCTATGATCATACCACATGATGTATGTATGCCTATGCTTGAGGAGACACTTGATTCAGAGAGCTTCAGGACAGGTGCTCAAGACCCAGTACATGAGGAAGAGGACTGTGAAGCATGTAAGCTATGTAAACATGAGGATTCTCATGACGAAAGTGCTCATTTGAAGGGTATTCCTCAGGTGTCGTATCATATGTGTGAAGAACAGCAGGAACCAATGCTTCTTGCTGAAAGCATGATTGCAGAGTTTGAAGATCTAAGACAAGAAGAAGATGCTATCATTACTGCATTCTTATCTGGTTATGATGCTTATAAGCAGGATGATGTACATGAATATGCAGACGGGCCACAAGTATGTGTGATTGATTTAGAGGGGGTGAGTGATATGGGTGATTCCAACAGTGATGTTGCTTCTGAAGCTGGTTGCCAAGGTTCTTTGGATTTGGGTTATTCTGGAATGCTAACAGGGTGTTCCAACAATAAACAGGGTGATGCTATGTCATCAGTGTCAGGGTTACCTTGCAACCACATTTGTGAGCAACAATCTCGAGCTTGGAAGCCTGTTTATGATGATGATTTGGAGAGGGAAATTGAATCTGTCTTTTTGGATCATGCAGGGTTCAATGATATACAGATTCAAGGGTACTTGGGTGAGGGATCCATAAATCTAAGCCTATCTGCAGACAGGTATCAAGAAATACTGGGAGATAACATGCAGGATATGCAAAGTGTGGTCACAGAGCCTCATGAGGCTGCATATGAGCAACCAAATGGATATAGCTATGGGGGTATGAATGTTCATGATAATCAACATGTGGGATTGCAAGATGATAATGGCTTCAATGCGATTGATCCTGGATTGGATGCTATCTTAGATGATGCATTGGATGATTTCATGGTATATAATAGATCCCCATCAGCTTTGGACTCTTCTATGCTTGATGCTAGTCAACTGTTGGTTGCAAGTGAGGATATGCAGGTGTTATGTAAGCCAAATGATTGTGATGAGATTGATTCAGATCTGGAGGCTATTCTCGATGATGCCTTGTTGGATTTTGTATGTGTTGATGCTTTTCCGTCTTTGGATGAGAAGAATGAATGTTTATCAGTGGGTGAGCTGGATCCGGGCACAGTAAATTTGGATGGGATGTTACAAAGTGTGTGTTCCATGCTATTAATGCAGTTGTTACTTGGTGTGGCCATACAATATGTGGTGCAAAGGCTTCAAACATGGCCTGAGGAAAATTTTGAAGCAAATCATTTTGAAGAGCATCCCACTTTGAATGATGAGGGTAATCATGCATATGCAGGGAATCTAAATGTGGATAGGGCTTTATATGAGCAAAGCATATGGCACATATGCCAAAAGCGATTGGTATTTGATCCAGGTGGGAAAGCAGAACCATTCAGATGTGATTGCTGAGGCTTGTACATATACCAATATTGGTGTGCAAATAATGCCTGGGCAGTGAGTTCCAGGACCTGTGTGGCACATACCAGAGGATGTGCAGGTTTAGAGGGGGTGGATGTCGTGCCACGGCACGTCTATGGTGTGAAACCATGCATGTGAGGCTATTAAATGCAAATCCAGATGCATGGATTAAGTGCCTGTGTACATATGGGATGTATGGCGTGTGGAGGGTTTTGTTTTTGAGGGCGTTGCCAGGTGTACAGGGTGGACGGATTTTGTTTTGAGGCTTGTGCAGGCCTGTCTGAAACAGGGTCCATGGAGATGGTATCAGCCGCTTGGTCGTCTTGAAGTGTGTACGTGTCCCCAAGGATCGTGGGTTGCATTTGGAAGGTATTGGGCATTTGGGTGTGAAAAGGAGGTGGCCATCTTGTAGGCCTCATAAGAAGAAAATAAAATAAAAGATAATAAACGTGGCTTGCAAAAGCAAAGGCCACATGGGGCTTTAGGTGGCTGCCAACGCACCATTCTAGAAGCTGGTCGGCAGCTGGAAATGGAGAGAGCCGCCGCCGAGGTGATGCTGTGGGGGGGGGATAGCCAAGAGTGTGTGTAATGAGGGGAGGGGGCGGTGCAAAAAAGGAGAGGCCCCGGGGTGTGTTTTGGTGGAGGCGCTGCAGAGAAGCGCAGAGTACAGGCGCGCAGCAGCAGAGGGTGAGAGGATGGCCGTTTGGTGACTCTCGGGAGCAGCGAGGGGCTGCTGAGCTTGGAGGACGCTGACAGGCTGAGGCACAGCTGTAGACAAAAAGCCAAAGGACAAGCTGGGGACGCTGCGGATGCTGCAGAAGAAAAGGAGGGGGCTCGTGTGTGGAAGCCGGGCGCATGCTGTAGAGGAGAGGGGGCCTTGCGTGTGCAGGCAATAAGGCGATAACTGGGGGCGCCAAACTGACGGCAACAGTAAGAGGGGTCTGCAGAAAAAGGGGTCCAGAAGGTATGATCACCGGGCAGGAAAGGCATGTCTTCGTCTGTATCATCGATATCTGCAGCCAGCGGATTATCACTGTCTTCGTCTTCTTTTTCGTCTTCGAAGTGATGATATTGAAGTGTTATGCAGCAAGGCAAGAGAGAATTTGGAAGAGCTACTGTTAATTGATTCTAATTATGAGGCTCACAGCGGCCGATTATCACTTAACCCCTCTGAGCTCCTGCAAGGAGATGAATATTGAGGAGGAAGTCGAAGTGCAGTTTGTACAAGGTTAATAGAAACACTTAGTGCTGCTGCTTCAGCTAGAAGATTCTTGTTCATCTTAATCTACTAAGAGAGGAGCCTATGAAGAATATTCGGAGACTTCAAAAAACACCACAAACTCCATCTTGTTCTTGGTGCTGGAGATCAAGTTTATAATAATGATTTTATCTTTGGTTCTCGCCTACTACAAGGATGGGGCAACTGATCCTACCTTTCTCTACTTTGCTGACTCTTTGAAAGAGATGAAATGTTGAAGGGAGCTGCTGCAGTTTTGGATCCATTTGCATCTTGTGGGTTTTGATTTTTCTTGGATTTTGGAACCATATGATGGTTGGTTTGGTCATGTATATGAGGTGTCTATGTTGGCTTTGATTATATAGTTTGTTTGATGTTGAGCCTCTGATGCTCCATGATGGCCATGTATATCTTCATGTGAATACCACAAGGTGATGCCCCTTGAAGAAATAAATATTCTGTTTCTTTGCTAGAATTTGAAACTACTCTCACAGCCAGACACCCAGTGTGTTCCCAGCGACACCGCTCACATCACGACAACGTGTGGATCGATACACTCACATATGGAATGATCTCAAAATTTACCTAAGGAAGAGATTTTGTCCTCTCGGCTTTTTGGAAACAAAGATGAACGAATTCTTAGAGTTCACCCAGGGGAGCAGAACTATTGAAGTATATCACCAAGCGTTTGCTCTCCTCCTCAAATACTCGCCACCACTAGATGCCACCACTAGATGAAGAACAGCTAATGTGGCCAGGTTCATTCGAGGACTGAACGAACCTTTGAATGGCAAATGATTTTGCCAAGGCCTTTGATGTCAAAGTCCCGCCGAAGCCAGAACCATCACCTTTCAAAAGGTTTTTAGCTCCAAAAGGTGATTCCAACCTTCCACCATCTAAGAGATATAAGGGTCAACAAGCCCAAGATATGGGAAGTTCTAGAATGGAAGAAATGTCCTTTTCCCGGAACTCAATCCCTTGGAATTCAACTTCAAAAGTTCCACCCTTGAATAAGGGAGTGAAATGTTATGACTGTTAAGGATTTGGACATCGCAGTATGGATTGTCCAACTCCTTTTGGAACAAGGTTTTTAGGGTGGGAAAATTAGGGATCAAGATTCCAGACTCCAGCTCCTTCCTTCCAGAATAATCAGGTTTCTTTCCACCAAAATCTGAGAAATTCCAAAGATAGACCCTCTAACCAACCTGCAAATTCAATCCAAAGTAATGCAAGACCTCTGCCTCAGAATAGGGGAGGTCAAAGAGAGATGTTCCCAAATCAGCCGTCCACTTCCAAGGCAGTAACGCTGGAAGTGATTGAAGAAGGAGAAGAAGATGAAAGAGATCATACTCCACCTACGAGATGAGGACATCTCGTGTTTTTTAAGTGGGGTAGGATGTAAGATTCCTCCCTCCAGCTTTTGAGGTGTATAGGTGTAAGAACCTTCCCTTTTGATCTTGTAATTATTCTCCTCTTTGAAATAAAAGAAAGATTATGTTTTACCCTGTTTTGCCCTAGAGAGAAAATGTCTAGAGAGAGATAATCCAAAATTGAGATATTTTTGGATATAAAAATCCTCCTAGTGTCTAAAATGGTTTCCCTTGAAACAAAAACTCAAAAAGAACTTTTCAATGTGCAATTGGAATTAATTGAAAATAGGTAAAAAAATCCTCCTACTGTCTAAAATGGTTTCCCTTGAAACTGAAATTCAAAAAGAACTTTCCAATGTGCAATTGGAATTAATTGAAAATAGGTAAAAAGGACCTTAGCCTAAGGGTCCAGATTTTCAGAAATTTTTGAATTATGCTCCAATTAAGATTCCTATGGGCCAATAGGAGGAATCCAAGTGTGGGGAGGAGATAAATCCAATTCATAAAAGAAAAACCCCCAAAAATGAGTAAATGCTCACATGAAGAGTTGACTAAGGACAAGGTTTATTAGTAAAAAAAACTATGAATATTA
The DNA here is from genome assembly GCF_041138505.1 of Cibotium barometz. NCBI lineage: Eukaryota > Viridiplantae > Streptophyta > Polypodiopsida > Cyatheales > Cibotiaceae > Cibotium > Cibotium barometz. The sequence goes on from NC_141104.1 coordinate 27,911,111, forward strand.
CTTAAAAAATGAGATATTTTGGGTATAATGATTCAATTTTGACACCTTGGTAAGGAGAAGGGGACTCTTCAAGGAGGCGCCTATTTCACATGTGTGGTGGAGTTTTAAGCTCAAAGATATTGTGATATTTTTATCTCTCCTCTCTCCTAGATCAAACCAAATCAAAAGGGAGCCAAATCTTGTCCAAGCTGAACCTAGAAAATTCTAGAAACTAGTTGGACTTGGTTAGAGGCCTCTCTCACCTATAAATAGATCCTTAGCTCTTTGTAAAAAAATATGAGAACTATACCATGCTAGTATTATACTGAAATAATGATATTTTCTATTATCCTCTAAAAAACCTCTACAAATTGAAGAGATTGGAGATTCTCTCTCTCTTCAATCTTCCTTGGGGACTTCATCAACATACCAAACCAATTGATTGGTTGGGGGCCTCTACTTTGATCAAAGAATCAAGCAATCTAGGAGGTAAAATGTGATTTATGGTCTTTTTTCTTTAATCTCAAAATGTTTCTCTCTTCTCAACCCCTCTCAAGCTTGAGAAGCATTCAATTGAATGGATTTTTAATACAATTGAAGTTCTTTAATGAATTGTACTGATAAAATACATAAATTTTTATTTATGCTTAAATTATAATATTTTTTGAAGCATTTCTCTCTCTCCCCCAAAGAATGGTCATTCCTATGACCTATTCTATATTCAAATCAAGCTTCTCACGAAGCAATTCTGTAATCTAAAAGTAATTTCTATGCTTGTCAAATTGAGGCCAAATAAGTGGCTTTTTAATGTCTTTATGCTATTTAATTCATGGAAAAATTAGGAATCAAGTCCATAATTGGATATTGATCCAATTAATGATTATTCTAATCATAGGAATATTACTAAACTTATGCTTTCAAATTATTGAGAATTATTAGTAACAGCGGAGCTATGGTAAAATTTTTAAAAAAATTAACACATAAATCATTTTCATTCATAATATGAAAAGAGGACTTCCTACCATATTCTAGGATTGATCATCCTAGATTAATTAAATGATTCTCATTATAATCATGGAAAATTTGATTTTTATGTTTATGCATAAATAGTTAATTAGGAAAAAGAGGAATTTCTAGTAATCCATTTTTATGTTAAAAGAGTAATCCCCATGACAATGGAAATCCATGTATTCCAATGAAGTAAGAGAAAACTGCTAAAATAATGTATATTTTATTTAAAAATTTAAGAAAGATTTTAGTTAAATTTATCTTTTTACATAGATATATTTAAATAATGAAAGAGGAATTTTCACCATATTGGAATTCAAATATTTAAATGAGGAAAGTATAATTTCTAGTGTAAAGGAATTAATGGAGATTTTTATTTAAATTTTAAGAGAAAATTTAGTTAAATTTATCTTTTTGCATAGATAAGTTTAAATGATGAAAGAGGAATTCCCACCATATTGGAATTCAAATATTTAAATGAGAAAAGTGTAATATTTAGTATATTGAAATTAATGGGTATTTAATTTAAATTCAAAGATAAATTTTAGATAAATTTATTTTATCTATGAGAAGTAATTAAATGGTAAAAGAGGAATTTTTATGACATTTGGAATTCCATCATTGAGATGGGAAAAGAGAAATTCCTAGTATATTGAAATTAATGAGTATTTTAATTCAATTCAAAGACAGAATTAGATAAATTTATTTTATCTATGAGAAATATTTAAATGTTAAAAGAGGAATTCCTATGACATTTGGAATTCCATCATTTAGATGGGAAAAGAGAAATTCCTAGCATATTGAATTAATGGGTATTTTATTTTAGATGAAATTACTTTATAAGAAATATTTGATGATAAAAGAGGAATACCCATGATATTGAAATGCAATTAATTAAATGCTAAAAGAGGAAATTCCCATGGTATTTGAGATCCAAGAAATTAAATGAGAGGAAGAGAAATTTTTAGTATAATTCAATTTATGATTATTTATCAAAAGTGGAAATATGTGTAGAATTGATTTCTATAAATCCCATGAATTCCTTTATTCAAAAGAGGAATATTGAATATAATTCAAATGAGGAATTGAGAAGGAATATAAAAATATCGGTTCAAGAAAAGGAGCCTTTAATTAGGCCAAGCAATTGGTAGAAATTTAAAAAAAGTCCCATCACCGGAATCAAACTAGAAAAAGCTACTAAATGGGAATAGCATGTGAAATGGATGTGATAAGATGTAAATAGGATGCGATAAGGTGTGAATGGATGTAATAAGATGAAAATAGAATGTGATAAGATGTAAATGGGATGCGATAAGATGTGTATGAGATGTGAATGGATGTGATAAGATGAAAATAAGATGTGATGTAATGGAAATGGATGTGGATAAGATGAAAATAGAATGTGATAAGATGTAAATGGGATGCGATAAGATGTGTATGAGATGTGAATGGATGTGATAAGATGAAAATAAGATGTGATGTAATGGAAATGGATGTGGATGTGGATGTGTATGTAATGGAAATGGATGTGGATGTGTATGTAATGGAAATGGATGTGGATGTGTATGTGAAAGAATAGATGTGGATGTGTATATGAAAGAATTGATGTGGATGTGTATGTGGAAGAATGGATGTGCATGTGTATGTGGAAGAATGGATGTGGATGTGTATGTGAAAGAATAGATGTGTATGTGTATGTGGAAGAATGAATGTGGATGTGTATGTGGAAGAATGGATGTGGATGTGTATGTGGAAGAATAGATGTGTGAAAGAATGGATGTGGATGTGTATGTGAAAGAATGGATGTGGATGTGTATGTGGAAGAATAGATGTGGAAGAATGGATGTGGATGTGGATGTGTATGTGAAAGAATGGATGTGGATGTGTATGTTAAAGAATGGATGTGGATGTGTATGTGAAAGGATGTGATGTCGATGTGAGTGAATGGATGAGATGTAATGTGATGTGAATCAGGATGTGAATGAATGAGATGTGATGTCATGTGAATCAAATGTAAATGAATGGTATGGGATGTGAATGGATGAGATGTGATGTGATGTGAATCAGGATAAGAATGAAGAGACGCGATGTGAAATGAATGTGATGAGATGTGATGAAAATTGAGATAGATGTGAATGAATGATATGTGATGTAAATGAATGAGGTGTGATGGGATGCGAATATGGGTAGATGCGAGTGGATGAGATGTAATGAGGATAAATGAGGAAAGATATAATAAGATGAAAAATGATGTGATTGGATGAGAATAGGAATACATATGAATTGGATATGGATTAAGTAATGTGGACAGATGTGGAACAATGTGAAAGAGGAGAGTTCATTAAAGAAACTGTATTTATGACCTGTTTTTAAATGACTGTTTTATGTCAATAATGCTGGGGAAGCATTTTGACCGTCTTGAGAATGAGGTCATGGAGACCTAAGTGATAAAGTTGCAACAGCTGACGGATAGTCAAGGGAGGACGTCTTATGTAGCAAGGTCGGCCGAGGTCTTGTTGACCATCGATTTAAATGGTGAGCTTTCGGTATGGTGGATAAGGGACCAAGGAAGCGGCCTATGAGTGAAGCACTAGGTGACCTGCAAAGGATCCTAGAGGGTGCTAACCATACGGTGCTTGGGCTCTGGGTCGTCGAAGATACCCACACCTGTATCGGGAAAGATATTAGAACAAGGAGTAAGAGTTGTTTTCTGAAATCGGGCATGGATCCGGTTGATTGACCTTGCTGGTCCTCAACGCGGCTGAGTCCATGGCTCTTTTATATGGATGTGTTGGGTGATCTTGCTGATCTTCAACAATGGAGATTCCATCTTGATTTTTACAAGTGAATATATTGTCGGGTACTATGAGCTAGGAACTATCGAAGAGGCCCCTGCTGCTGCTGAGGGACAGGTGGTGAGTGTTCTGGTTGCCAATGATGCCATAGGTACACCGATGATGGAATGATTGAAAATTAGGATTCAACCGGATATTTTGGAGGATTATGATCTCAGTGACACTATGGTTTCATTAAATGATTATTTTAAAGATAGCTAAATCTGTGAAAAAGGCAATTTTATATTGGGTGTGTAAGTGGTGTGACTGGCGTTAAATTTCCATGAATATCCAGCTAGGGGGCTTGGAAACTCTTTTCCTTGGTACCCAGGACAAAACCTATCCAAATTTCTAATTGGATCCCATCACTACAGTGGTTGGGGGGTTGGCTAACCCATGGGACTGATGGATGGGGCTGGACTGATGGATCCGTAAAATGGGACTCAATTTTGTTATAGTACGATAGATGAAGAAAATCCAAGATAGTAATTGTTCTATGGAAAAAGAATCAACAGCTGTGCCTCTCGATGGGGAAAAAAGTGTTGGTTTCTATGATCCAAGTGCAAGTTTCTTCCTTGATCTGACGAAGTGACTCACAAGTTCGGTCGGATCAGTTAGTAATGACCCTGACTACATTAGAGTACAAATATCCTAGAGGAATCGCTCGTGCTTTTTCCGGTAGGGGGAAGTTTTTCTGGGTTCGGTTTTTGAAGAACCAAGGGATTAGTCTCTTGTCCGAAAATCCGTGGGCGAGGCCCTGAGTGAGGGATCCTGCCCGAGTGCTACTTGCGCTACTAGCACCCCCGAATCCATTGCACAGAGGCGGCAAGGATCTTTCAGCTGGTATCAGAGCGAATTGGCTAAAGTGGATCAACTGAAAAGCCAAAAATGTCAGAAATTTGTGAAGTAACAGTAAAAAGTTGTAATTATGTGATAAAATTCATCCAAATTGATATTCATAATAAAGATTCATAAAATTGAAAGTGGGTCTTCAGATGAAGTACTGCAATTGTATGGAAATCCCTGACTTGCTTGAGGCCTAGTCATGATGGTATTTACCTTATAATTCCAAGGACTATGACTACCCGTATATACCGAGGGTATAACTGCAGCTCTTTACTGGCAGTATATACGAGAAAGTCTGGTTGAGAATTGATGAGTTGATTTGGATTCTGATTGAAAAAAAAGATGATTTCTGAATTTTGGGTTGAAAAGCGATCAGTTGAACAAAGCCACAATGAGGATGAATGGTACGAGTCCCTGATAATGTTTGTAAGTGGAATGATGATAATGACTTCAGCAAATCACTACAAGATTAGTGCATTGTGCTGACAGATTGCTACTGTTAACACTTGACCTAGTGGATCCAGTTAAGGGATGACAAATTAAAAACCTGCATAACTGAAACTTCCATGGAGGAATGTTCAGATGGAATTTTCGGTCTGATGGACCATTATTGTGTTAGAATATGATATGTTCTGAATGAATTGTTATCTGATAATGAGTTCTATATAAGGGATCTTTTGATATGATAGGATGTGAATGGATGTGATAAGATGAAAATAACATGTGATAAGATGTGATGTAATGGAAATGGATGTGGATGTGGATGTGTATGTGAAAGAATGGATGTGGATGTGTATGTGAAAGAATGGATGTGGATGTGTATGTGATAGAATGGATGTGGATGTGTATGTGGAAGAATGGATGTGGATGTGTACGTGGACGAATGGATGTGGATGTGTATGTGAAAGGATGTGATGTCGATGTGAGTGAATGGATGAGATGTAATGTGATGTGAATTAGGATGTGAATGAATGAGATATGATGTCATGTGAATCATATGTAAATGAATGATATGGGATGTGAATGGATGAGATGTGAATCATGATAAGAATGAAGAGATGAGATGTGAATCATGATAAGAATGAAGAGATGAGATGTGAAATGAATGTGATGAGATGTGATTAAAATTGAGATAGATGTGAATGAATGATATGTGATGTAAATGAATGATATGTGATGTAAATGAATGAGGTGTGATGGGATGTGAATATGGGTAGATGCGAGTGGATGAGATGTGAATATGGGTAGATGTGAGTGGATGAGATGTGATGAGGATAAATGAGGAAAGATGTGATGAGATAAAAAATGATGTGATTGGATGAGAATAGAAATACATATGAATTGGATATGGATTAAGTAATGTGGACAAATGTGGAACAATGTGAAAGACGAGAGTTCATTATAGAAACTGTATTTATGACCTTTTTTAAATGACTGTTTTATGTCAATAATGCTGGGGAAACATTTTGAGCGTCTTGAGAATAAGGTCGTGGAGACCTACCTGATAAAGTTGCAACAGTTGATGGAGAGTCAACGGAGGACGTCTCGCATAGCAAGGTTGGCCGAGGTCTTGACCAGCCTCGGTTCAATTTAAATGGTGACCTTCCGGGTACGGTGGATGAGGGACCAAGGAAGCGGCCTATGAGTGAAGCGCTAGGTGACCTGCGAAGGATCCTAGAGGGTGCTGACCATACGGTGCTCAGGCTCTAAGCGTCAAAGATACCAACACGTGCGTCGAGGAAGATATTGAAACAAGGAGTAAGAGTTGTTTTCTGAAACCGGGCATGGATTTGGTTGATTGACCTTGCTAGTCCTCAACGGATGAGTCCATGGCTCTTTTATATGGATATGTTGATTGATCTTGCTGATCTTCAATGGAGATTCCATTTTGATTTTTATAAGTGAATATATTGTTGGGTACTATGAGCTAGGAGGACAAGTACTGAGCGTTTTGGTTGTTGCCAATGATGCAATAGGTACACCGATGATGGAATGATTGGAAATTAGGATTCAACCGGATATTTTGGAGGATTATGATCAGTGACACTATGGTTTCATTAAATGATTATTTTAAAGATACCTGAATCTGTGAAAAAGGCAATTTCATATTGGGTGTGTAAGTGGTGTGACTGGCGTTAAATTTGCATGAATATCCGGCTAGGGGGCCTAGGAACTCTTTTCCCTGGTACCCAGGACAAAACCTAACCAAATTCCTAATTGGATCCCATCACTATAGTGGTTGGGTGGTTGGCTAACCCATGGGACTAGATGGGTTAGGCTAGACTGATGGATCCGTAAAATGAGACTCAATTTTGTTATAGTACGATAGATGAAGTAAATCTCGGATAGTAATTGTTCTATGGAAAAAGAATCAACGGCTGTGCCTCTCAATGGGCAAAAAAGCGTTGGTTTCTATGATCCAAGTGCAAGTTTCTTCCTTGATCTGACCAAATGACTCACAGGTTTGGTCAAATCAGTTTGGTTAGTAATGACCCTGACTATGTTAGAGTATAAATATCATGGAGAAATCGCCCGTGCTTTCTGGTAGGGGGAAGTTTTTTCGGGTTCGGTTTTTGAAGAACCAAGGGATTAGTCTCTTGTCCGGATATCCGTGGGTGGGCGAGACCCTGAGTGAGGGATCCTGCCCCGGCGGTCAAGAAGTGCTACTTCCACTGCTAGCACCCCCAAATCCATTGTGCGGAGGGGGCAGGGATCTTTCAAACCTGGCCCCCATGAGTTGCTCTTCATCTAGCGGTTGGTGAATATTTGAGGAGAGGAGCAAATGCTTGGTGATATTCTTTAATGGTTTTGCTTCCCTGATTTTCATTCATCTTGGTTTCTAAAAATCATCAATTCGTCACTTAATAACAATCACTTGTACAACAAATAATTTTTCCACAAAACATTTCTTTATTTATATAAAGTTTGCAATATGTACATAGAGCAGCTTGGCTCCAGAAGTCAAAATCTCCTCGGGAGATGCATAAGACAGCGATACTGGGCTATAGACATGCCCTGATACAAATGTTCCCTTACTGCCAAGGGAGATACTATCTTCTCCTTAGGAATAAAGCGACTAAGGAGTCTTTAGATATTGCAAGAAAGTCTGAAATTTTGAGGCATTGGGTGATATAAAATAACACCATGTATCACTTTCAGCCTCATCAGAATCATGATCAAAGAGATATTCTGCCTCAGCATCGCATGCTGGTCGCAAGAGGCATGGACATACTGCCCTGCAAACCACTTGTGCTACCATCTCTCCGCTCGGTTAGGGAAATATAAATCCTCGAAATGGCCTGCGAGTCTGGCGGCTCGGCTCATTTGAGTTGTAGAGCGGAAGCTCGAAGGCAAAAGCAGTCATATCTTGTGACTGGGTGAGGTCGAGAACACCAGATAAGTGTGGAACTTCCATCTATAAAACCACATTCTTTTATTAAAATTCTTCATTAATGAAGCTTAATGAATGAAAATACAACACGTAAATGCTCTTTCTGAGTTTTTATTACAAATTTCTGATAAGAATTCATTTTTCCTTATCAGCTTTCAACAAAGCTGTGATACCAGCTAATGAGACCCCCACCCCCTCCGCGATGCCCCCTTTGAGCGTCAACCTCTCGTGCGGGGGGCAGGGATCCACACTCGGGGCCTCGTCCGCGGATATCCAGACAAGAGATTAGTCCGACGGTTCCTCCGAAACCGAACCCCGGAAAAACTTCCCTTGCCCGGAAGGCACGGGCGATTCCACCAGGAAATCATCTAACGGGAGAATTAATCTAACGGGTCAAAGTCTTAACTATTCAAACTGATCTGACCAAACATGAAGTCACATGGTCATATCAAAGAAGAGACTTGCACTTGGTCCATAGAATCACCGCTTTTTTCCTCCTTTAACAAGGCACAACCATTGATTCCCTCCCACAGAGAACAAGGGTCTTCCCAGGACTTAATCTAACTAATTGTAACTTAATTGTATTGCAGAGGAATCCCTCGATCCAGCCCATGGGTTAGCCAACCGCCCGACCACTGTATTGGTGGGATTCCTTTATAAAAATTTGGTTATGTTTTACCCGGGTACCGAGGAAAAGAATTCCCAAGCCCCCTAGCTGGTGTTTCATGCAAAATTAAGGTAGGCATACCACGTACACACCCAATATGAAATTTCCATTATAACAGAGTCAACTGTTTTTAAAACAAACCTTCAATGAAAATCGTAGTATTATTGATCATAATCATCCAAAATATTGAGTCCATTGTATTACAAAATATGTCATCTGGACTCTCCGTTGAAGACCAGCTAGCCAACCAACGAGATTCAATATAAAAAATTCATTCATAAAAGTCATTCTTTTTAGTCCATCCGAATCTTCCTCGACGCACGCATGGGTGTCCTAGAAACCGCGAGCCCGTGCATCACCTGGTCACCCTCTAGGATTCTACTTAGGTGTCCTAGCACTTTACTTAGGGACCGCTTCATCGGTCCTTGCCCATCGTACCAGAAGCACACCATTTTAACCATACCGAGGCTGTCAAGACCTCGGCAGGCTTTGCCGATGAGCAACGTCCCTTGACGACTCCTCGCCAGCTGTTGCAACGAAACTCTTCTTAGTTAAACACATACCAAATGCTTCCTCCAGCATTCTGGCGTAAAACAATCCTTTAAAAGAAAACATAGGTTCTATGCAAGTAAAATTCTCGGTTTGAGATTGGTTCCACAAAACCCTTTCTCCTTAATCCATAATTTCATAATGAGAATCATTGATCTCTCATCAGGGTAATCTACCCATCATTTGATTGAATGTCCAACTAGATTCTTGGTGATTTCGATCAAGGGAAAACTAGGTTAATTCAACGGTAGACTATTCTTTGTATTTAAGAACTGGAATTGGTCACGAGGTTTTTGCTTGGAGAGATGGACAAGTAGTTTACTGACCGTCCCTCTCACAGTCGTGGTCTAACCAAAATTATTCGGTTTATTTCTAACTTTGATTCCAAGGCATTTCTTCAGATAAACATCTATTGAACTTCTAACCATAAGAAAATTCCAACTTTATGAACTTCATTCCTTCTTAACCATCATAGATTAAGAAATGGTTTTATATGAGAATATCGATTTTTTATGAAAATACTCTTCTTCCATTTAATCTAATTTTGGGTAAATATCAATTTGGTGATTTAACCACATAAAATATCTAAAGATTCTTTCTACCAAAAATTAATTCAAATCTTTCTCTACTTAAATACCATAAAAATTCTTCTTTTAACTAAATACAAATATCCATTTTTTTGAATAAGCTTAAAATTCCTCTTTTTCTCATTTAATGATTGGATTCCAATTGTCATGGGAATTCCTCTTTTATAATAAAATAAATTTATCTAAAATTTCTTTTTAAATTAAATAAAAATATTCATTATTTCAAGTATACCAAGAATTTTACTTTTTCCATTTAAATGATTGATTTCCAAATGTCATGGGAATTCCTCTTTTATCCTTTAAATTCTCTCATGCTACATAAAATAAATTTATCTAAAATTTCTCTTTAAATTTAAATAAAAATATTCATTATTTTAATATATCAAATTTTCTCTTTTTCCATTTAATTACATGGATCTCCATTATCATGGCAATTCATCTTTTTGCATAAAAATAAAAATACCAAAAATTTCTCTTTTCTCTAATTAATTATTTATGCATAAATACTAAAAATTAGTTTTCCATGAATATGATCAAAATCATTCTTTTAGCACAGGATGACCAAACCTAGAATATGATAGGAAGTCCTCTTTTCACATTATGCATAAAAATGAGTTATGTATTAATTCCTAAAAATTTTACCATAGCTTCGCTGTGCTATTACTGATAATTTTCAATATTTCAAGAAAGAATAAGACTTTGTAATACAATTATGATAGAATAACTATCTTAGACTTAAATCTAATTTATGGAATTAAATCATAAGTTTACCATAATTTTATTAGCATAAAAGCATAAAAAAGCCATTTTTATAACCTCTAGCTTAACAAGCATAGAGTTTGATTTTTGAATTGAGAATTTATCAATGAGAAGCATTCATTTGAATAAATAATTAGTCATAGGAATGACTATTCTTTTGGGAGAGAGAGATATACATAAAAAGCATCCTAATTAAGCATAAAGATTAACTTTTTTGTGATTAATCATTAGAATTCTTTTAGAAAGTTTGATTTGCAATGAAAAAAATTAATTTGAAACTTCTCAAGCTTGAGAGGGGTTGAGAAGTGAAATCTTTTGAGAATATTAAGGAAAACCATGAAATTACTTCTTACCTCTAGATTTGGCTTACTTCTTTATCTTAGAAGGAAGCCCCCAACCAATCAATTGGTTTAGCATGTTGAGAAGAAAGCTTGAAGGATTGTTGAAGAGAGAGAGAAGCTCCAATCTCTCCAAAAGTAGAGGATTTTTAAGGGATAATAGAAAATATGAGTATTTTAATGTAATACTAGCATGGTATAATTCACATATGAGAATACAAAAGAATGAGGGTCTATTTATAGGTGAGGGAGGCCACTAACTGAGTCCAACTAAGTTATAGAATTTTCCAGCTTCAGTTTGACTTAATTTGGACAAGATTTGGACCAATTTAGCTCCCATTTTGATCAAGTTTGATCCAAGAGAGAGGAGAGATAAAAATATCTTAATATTTTTGAATTAAAAACCCTCCCACACATGTGAAGGAGGTGCCTACCTCAAAGGTCTCCCCTTCCTTACCAAGGTGTCAAAAATTCATCATTTCTCTAAAATACCTCTTTTTTAGTAATATCTCTTAATTTTTAACTAATAAACCTTGTACTCAGTCAACTCTTCATCTTAAGTGAGCATTTACTCATTTTTGGGTATTTTATTTTATTCATTGGATTTATTTCATCCCAACACTTGGATTAATCTTATTGGCCCATAGGAACCTTAATTGGACCATAATCCAGAAATTTCTAAAATCTTGACCCTTAGGCTAAGGTCTTTTAAATCATTTTTAATTGATTCCTAATGTACCTTGGAGAATTTATTTTGAACTTCTGTTTCAAAGGAAAATATATTTTTGATATTTGTAGAATTTTTATATCAAAAAATATCTCAATATTGAATTACCTCTCTCTAGAATTTTTCATCTCTCTAGACAAAAACAAGGAAAAATAATATTTTTTTTGCATTCAGAAACAGGGAATGATTACAGGGGATTGAAGTAAAGCTTATTCATTATTCAGGCTGAGGAGGAATCTTACATCCTCTCCCACTTGAAAAACATGAGATGTCCTCATCTCTTCGTCGCAAAGTGGGGGTAATCTTTTGCCAACTCTTCTTCTTTCTCCCAGGTGGCATCTTCTAGAGGGAAGAACTTTCACTTGACTAAAAATTCTCTGAGGACTCTGCTCCTAAGAATTTTCTCCCCAATGTCAAGGATTTCTTTAGGTTCGAGTACCATCTGGCCTTCAGTAGAAATAAATTGTTCATCATCAAGCACGTGACTCAGGCTGGGTACATATTTCTTAAGCAAACTGACGTGGAATACATTATGTACCTTGAGATGGGGAGGCACAAGAAGTTTATAAGCTAGATTGCCCACTTTTTTTATAACAGCATACGGTCCACAATATTTGGGAGAGAGATTCTTGTACTTCCCTAAAGATAAGGAACCTCTTTTTGGTCGTACTCGAATGAAGACCATATCTGATTCTTCAAACTCTCTCTCTGATCTCTTTTTATCTGATACTGCTTTTGCCTATCTTGGGCTACCTTTATATCTTTACGGATTGATTGCATTTGCTGGTCCATGTCATCAAGCATTTGTTTAGACATCTTGACTTTGATCAATGGTCGGACCAAGTCAATGGTGTAAGGCAATTTTGTCCATACAAAGCTTTGAAAGGACTCATCCCAATGCTTCGATGATAAGAAGCATTGTAAGCAAATTCAAAAAGATCCAAATGGCTTAACCACTTCTTGGGTTCCCTGCCATAGTATGACCGAAGGATATTTTCTATTACCTAGTTCACTCTTTCAGTCTGGCCATATATTTCAGGGTGATAGGCTGTGCTGAGATCCAAGAAAGTTCCTACTGCTTCGAAGAATGCAGTCCAGAATTTTGATGTGAATTTAGGATCTCTGTCACTTAAATTTCTCTTTAAATTTAAATAAAAATATTCATTATTTTAATATATCAAATGCATCGTGATGGTGGTGCCCCTTGTGTTTGTTGTGTCTTCCAAGGCTACTGGGTAGGTAGCTATAGAAGTATTTCTTCTTTTTCCAGCCTCCCGACACTAACCATCTTTCTATACATAGATGAATCATCCAACTCCTCACTAAAATCAGCCCGCAACTTCACATTCTGCTCCAAAGGTGTACTCATTGGCTTACACCCTGTCATGCCATATTTTGTCAACATATCCAATGCATATTGGCGTTGCACTAACCATGTACCTGCATGGTCTTTGATCACTTCAATTCCAAGAAAGTATCTTAATTCACCCAAGTCTTTCATGTCAAACTGCCCACTCAATGCTTTCTTGACATGCATCACATCTGTACCATGATCAGTGTGATAATCAAGTCATCCACATAGATGACAAGTAAAACAATCCCATGATCTGTTTTCTTCACATAGAGTGAAGAATCTGTTGTAGAAACCTGAAATCCAAGGGAGATAAGATATCTGCTCATCTTATCACTCCAAGCACGAGGTGCTTGCTTCAACCCATATAATGCCTTTTTCAATCTGCATACATGAGTGGGATACTTTGGGTGTACATATCCTTCTGGCTATGCCATATACACTTCTTCTTGTAGATCACCATTTAGAAATGCATTTTTCACATCCATTTGATGCATTTCCCAACCATTTGCTGCAGCCATAGCAATGACTGCTCTCACTGTTCCCATCTTTGCCACTGGACTAAATGTTTCATCATAGTCCAAGCCTTGGGTTTGTGCATAACCCTTAGTTACCAATCTTGCTTTATGTCGTTCAATGGAACCATTTGACTTGCATTTCACTTTGTAAACCCATTTACAACCAATAACATTTTTGTCTTGTGGTAATGCAATCAAATCCCATGTTTCATTATGAACCAATGCGTCTATCTCAACATCCATTGCTTTCTCCCATACATGCTTTCCAATAGCTTTTGTATAGCATGTAGGTTCCACATGCTTCACCAAAGAGGTCATATATGCATAATGCATAGCAAAATCACGATATGTCAACCGGATATCTGACCCTTTGGGATCTCCGCAATGCATGCGGATCACTCTGAACACCTGTCTCACTCTAGCATGTGGTGGCACATATCTATCCTGCCTACTACTAGCACCAGGTGTGCGTAAAAGCCAAGATCCTCATCCAAACTCTCTGAACTTGATGACTCATAACCTGTAATTCCAATTCCTTCAACCTTCTTCTTTCCTTTATCCGCAGCACTACTCCCAGTGCTCACACTCTCATGCCTCAAACGTCCTGACCAAGGATGTACAGTGCTACTCTCTGAGTCTGCTGTCCCAGACATAGAAGTAGAACTAGAACTTGCTTGTGGCAAGTTCTAGTTCTACTTCTATGTCTGGGACAGCAGTCACAGAGTGCTACTCTCTGACTCTGCTGTCCCAAACATAGAAGTAGAACTAGAACTTGCATGTGGCAAGCTCACATGCACATCAGCTTCAAGAGAATCAATGACACCCTCATCCTTTGCTTTGTACCAACTAGCAAGCTCATCAAACACCACATCTCGTGAGATAACCACTTGCCTAGTTTGTGGATTGTAACATTTGTATGCCTTACGATCCTGTGCATATCCAACAAACACAACTTTTCTGCCTTAGGATCCAACTTCCTCCTTCTTTTGTCAGGCACATGTACATAAGCTATGCAACCAAATACTTTGAGGTGTCCAATGTCTAGCCTAAAACCTGTAAGCCGCATCTCTAGCGTACTTCCATGTATGGCTACTGTGGGTGTCTTATTCAGTATATACATTGCAGTAGCACATGCTTCTTCCCAATAATAATCTGGCATGCTCTTTTCATTGAGCATTGCCCTGGCCACTTCACGAATGACTCTATTCTTTCTCTCAGCAACACCATTTTGCTGAGGTGTATACCTACAAGTTAATTGTCTTCTTATGCCATGCTTTCTCAAGAAATGCTCAAAAGCATGTGAGGTGTATTCACCACCTCCATCTGTCCTCAAACACTTTATCCAAAAGCCATCCATAAACATTCCCAACACTTCACTTTTCTCTCTGAGAAAGTAAATCCATGTTATTCTGCTGAAGTCATCAATGAATGTCACATAATATAAACTGCCTTTAATAGATGGATTTTGTGCAGGACCCCATACATCACTATGTACTATCTCAATTGGCCTGCTGCTACTCATGTTGCCTTCTCTAGGAAACCGCAACCTTGCCTGCTTTCCAAACTGACAGGCTTCATAAACATGCATATTCCCATCATACTTGAATCTAGGCAGCCCACTAACAATGCCTCTTGCCTGCATGTTCTTTAATCTTTGTATATTCACATGTCCAATCCTCTTATGCCACATATCAATGTCCTGTACCACATTTTGGCTTTTAGAGAACATGGCTGATTTCAACTCAGGAATCCCAGCATCCCAGCTTAAATAACCTGCCTTCTTTCTTGCCTTTGGCAATGACTCTACATCCATTTTTGAAGTCCTCAACGAAGCAACCATGCTCGTTGAAATGAACCTGTAATCCCTGTTCCACCATTTGACCAACTGAGGCCAAACTTTTTGTGATAGAAGGCACATACAATACATCTGACATAGACTTTGTTTCACCATTGTGCATAACCAATGGTACACTTCCAACATGTGTAATGGCATGTTGAGTATCATCTCCTGTTTCCACATAGCCTTTCACATCCATAGGCTTTATATGCTCAAACCATTCACCATGACAAGTCATATGGTTTGATGCTCCAGAGTCCATATACCAAGTGTCGTCATTTTTAGCATTTGTCATCATAGATCCCACAACATGTTTCATGGCAAACAAGTGATTTGCACTGCCATCATTACTGCTTGATGCATAATTTGCGCATAATGTCCATGATGTTGTGCTCTACCCCCTCTCAAATCATTTTGTTTGCGGAAACAATCACGTGCCATATGACCAAATTTCCCACAGTAATGGCATTCCACATCTTGCATAGATGTTCGTTGACCTTGCCAACGTCCTCTACCACCAGGATTACATCAAAATTTGACCTCTTTTTCTCTGTTTTGTGAGAGCTCAAAAACCAGTAATTTTCACTCATTCAAATGCATCAAAATTGCTCCAAAATCAGTGTAGGGCTTGTACATGAGCTGCCAATACATTCTTCCTTGTCACATACATGTTTCTTTGCCAGATTTGCATCTATTTTCACCATCATACATCACCGCTTCCAAGCTTTAATGGAAAGCTTCCAAAAATCAAAATTTTCCTTTGCTTTGGGCAACCCTAATTTGCTTTGTTTTTGCCTGAATCACCTGCAATCCGCTCAAGGGTGTTTAGTAGACCTTACCTGGTAGGCCAAGCTCTCAGATCTGATAGAAATCGGTGTGCTCCAAGCTTCACAGCTTCAATGGCAAGCTTCACAGCTTTTCTTCACAGCTTCTTCTCCCTCTTCTCTCACTCACTCATAAACCCTAATAGAGAGCACCAGGCTCTGGTACCATGTTGAAAAAGAGGTAGAGGGAGAGGAGACACACACACAGGAGCAAACCCTAATGTATATTACAAACCCTAACCATAGAGGGAAGCCATTTCCCTTCTCACACAATGCATAAAGCCATAATCCATAATACACAAGACACACTATGAGTTGTGTCCACACACATCTAACCCTAGCTAATGTCCACACACTATGACCAGTTGGACGCGGTCATTTATGTCTCACACATGCTGCTACCTAACATGCCAGCTCATAGCATAGCTGGCACACACTGACATCAAGCTTGAATCTCAACATCAAGCAGGTTCGCCTCCTTCTTTGCCCTCCCTCCCCTCTCCTCTTGGTTGCATGTGCGTGTGTTGTGTGTTGTGAGATGTGTGCTCTTATTTATGTGTATGCTCTTATTCAAGTGCCCATGTGGGCTTTGTTATGTGTGTGTAGAGACATGTCCTGCACTCCAGATCAGACATCGGCTTACTTTCCATACCTCTCTCCATATGCCATGTCGCCTGACCAATTTATGGGTTTTTTAGCACAAGCCACGCCCGAGCAAAGAGCAATGGTATACAATAACATTTTGGGGGAGGGGCGGGCACTTCGGCCGCACCATTGGGCAGCACCACCACCGCTAACCCTAGTTCACCAATAGAAATCCCATGAAGAGCCACCATAACCCCTCCCTTAGGTCGCTCGTCCAATGCTCGGACAATGCTCAAAAAAGAGGTGGAGGCGGTTGTTGTCCAAGTGGGGGCACGGATGGGTCTACACCCCCACGTGAGCGTCCTTCCCCATCTAGCACCAGAAGCACTCCACGCTCGCGATTATCGTGAAGACACACACCCCACACACGATGGGAAAAAATATTATACAATTGTCAATGGCAATGTGGTTTTGGATGATGTCGAGCAAGAGAATGAAGAGCCGCATCCGCGAGCTTTGCCACATTGTCTTTGTTAATAATGACTTTATGACTTTATAGCCAAAGTTGGATAAAGCTAAGAAAGAAAGAGTCATTAATCAAATCAAAGATGAGTACAAGCCAGCCGTTCGGTGTAGTAATGTCATCCCCATAAGGTGGATAAAGGACCACATGGTGAACGTCATGAAACAGTGGCGGGGAGATGTGACTAGGAGAGTGAAGGCAGGGGATCAGAAGCCTTGGTACATCAGCACTGAGGATTGGAATGAGGAGTAGCAAAAGTATGCAAGAAATCCCCAATGTTACAAGTAGCAAAAGAGGATGCGACAAAAGCCCGAATGGAGAGCGTAGGAAGCTCTCACCTTGGAAGCGGCAGTTGGGACGCATTCCATGTCTACTTTGTAAGTATCAATGCTTATCTTGTATGTTGCATTTGATGTTATGTTATGTTTATTATTTTTATGTTATGATACTTTTAGAATCAAGTGGTTGGTCGACCGACAAAACGGGAGAAGAGGAGGACATTGCTCGCTGCCATAACACGTACTTTCTTTTGGAGAAGCTTGAGTGAGAAGGCGTCAACCTCAATTGGGGGAATGTTGTAGATATGGTAAATGCGGCAAGCTTTAACCTTATGATTTATATACTTGCTTTGCCATTGCATGTTAGATCGTTGTTTTGTATACCAAAAAAAGCGTCTTGTATGGTTTTTGCAGGGACCAATACCTGACCCTGAGTGAGGGCTCTGCATAGAGTGGCCTTGCCCATATCTTTCCTCTTGTACATACATATTTTGGTCAGCTCACATGTTTGTTTGAGCTTGTATGCAACTACTTTATGCAATTTTGGTCATCGAGTATAAAACCCATTTTGGCTTTCCATAGGGTCTATGGTTTTTTGTTGGCTCATCTTGCCAGAGCTTGTAATATGGTCTTTGATATGTAAATTTCACATCTTGCAATATAATTTGGACATTGTTTGCACTTGTGTACAGTGTACATACTTTGTAATGTCAAAAACATTCTGGCACTCCAACGTTTCCAACAAATTCACTTCGCTCTTCATATTAGAGTACAGTTAGCTCTGGTACTCTATAAGTTTGGCATAATGGTGCATCCAGCTACAAAATTGTAGCTGGATGCACCATTATGCCAAAAAAAAACTGCACACGTCAAAAGTTACTACATTCATCGAAATAACCATCAAAAATTTTCTGCATCCATTGAAATAAGCATTGAAATGTTCTGCATCCGTCAAAATAATCGTCATAATACTAGTCAAAATAATCGTCCAAATAGCAGTCAAAATATGCGCCGAAAAAGCCGTCGAAATAAGAGTGGGAAAACATATTTATTTTGATGCGTATTTCGACGCATATTTTGACGTTTCCATTTCGATGCTTATGAATAGGCAAGCGCATAAAACAGACACATGTGCTCCACGATATAGTGGAAGGCGAGCAAGCCTGCGTAGCTCTTTCTCTTCTTAGGAAGCATATTCCACACATCGTGTGATTTCTTCTACCCCTTCGTGTTCCAAACCACGATCTTCTATTCCATCATGTAAGGCATTTGTCATGTAATCCATGTCATGTTCTAGTATTTGCTCCAAATCTGCCTCAAGCTCCTCGGGTTATTGGATCACCTTGTATATGTGGCTAGTCTTGTTGGTCTCCATCGTTCAGGCCAGATATCCACTGGTTCGTCTCATTGTTGAAGCGTGCATTGCCACTAATTAGATGTTACAATCTCTCCATCGAAAATATTTTCCATTTTTTGTATGATCATTGCAAATTCGTTAACGTCGAGCACTTGGTATTTCCAACGAGTACATGGGCAAAGTGTCTTCTCCTCTAAATCAACAAAATTTCAGAGTGTGGCATCATCCATGGTTTCCATATTGATTTGCAATGGGAACGAATGCTTGTTTTTGGAGGGGGATCCTCCCTTAAGTATTTATGGAGGGTGGTAGTCGGTGATATGGAATTTGAGATATCGGGGGCATGCAAGATCTGGAAAGATTTTGAATTTGAATGAAAAGTAGCAATCGTCGAAAAGTTCATGGAAACAATCGTGGAAAATGTCGTGAAAATACCGTCGAGACACCGAAACCGTGGTCAAAATCAGCATGGGAATATATTTTTTTCAGCGATCGTTGAAATAAGCGTCAAAAAAGGTCGTGGAAACAATCGTGGAAAATGTTGTCAAAAATACCGTCGAAAAGGACGCCAAAACCATGGTCGAAATCAGCGTGGGAAATATTTTTTTCGACACTTGTTTCTACGTTATTTTTTGATGGTATTTTTGACGCTTTTTTCAACCCTGATTTTGATGGTTTTTTCGACGCTTGTTTCGACAGTTATTGCAATGGTGGAAGTTTTTACAGTAAAACAGATCCTTGCATTTTTACGTTTTTTTTATGCGCGCGTGCGTTTTCCTCCCTCAAGCATCAGGTTTGCCTCCTTTGCCCTCACTCCCCTCTCCTCTTGGTTGCATGTGCATGTGTTGTAAGATGTGTGTGTGTGTGATTAGGGATAATTTTCTTGTTTTTTGCTTTGTTCTTTGTTTTGCAGTTTCTCTCTCTCTCCCAAGCTCTTCTCCACTTCCTTACCACTCAAGCAGGTTCGCCTCCTTCTTTGCCCTCCCTTCCCTCTCCTCTTGGTTGTGAGATGTGTGTATGTGTGTTTAGGGATAATGAATGTTTCTGTTTTTGCTTTGTTCTTTGTTTTGCTGGTTCTCTCTCTCTCCCAAGCTGTTCTCCACTTCCTTACCACTCAAGTAGGTTCTCTCTCTCTCAAGATATTCTCCACTTCCTTACCACTCAAGTAGGTTCGCCTCCTTCTTTGCCCTCCCTCCCCTCTCCTCTTGGTTGCATGTGTGTGTGTGTTGTATGTTGTGAGATGTGTGCTCTTATTCATGTGTATGCTCTTATTCAAGTGTCCATGTGGGCTTTGTTATGTGTGTGTGTGTGTTGTGAGATGTGTGCTTTTATTCATGTGTATGATCTTATTCATGTGTATGCTCTTATTCAAGTGTCCATGTGGGCTTTGTTATGTGTGTGTACAGACATGTCCCGCACTCCAGATGAGACACCGACTTACTCTCCATCCCTCTCTCCATATGCCATGTCGCCTGACCAATTTATGGGTTTTTTAGCATAAGCCACACCCGAGCAAAGAGCAATGGCACAACAATATTTTGGGGGAGGGGCGGGCACTTCGGTCGCACCATCGGGCACCACCACCGCTAACCCTAGTTCACCAAAAGAAACCCCACGAAGAGCCGCCAGAACCCCTCCCTCAGTTCGCTCGTCCAACGCTTGCAAGACGACAACGCTCGAGTGGTGGAGGTGGAGGCAGTTGTTGTCCAAGTGGGGGCACGGATGGGTCTAAGCCTCGACGTGAGCATCCTTCTCTATCTAGCACCAGAAGCACTCCACGCTCGTGAATCATCACGACATTTTGACACACACCCCACACGAGATGGAAAAAAATATTATACAATTGTCAATAGCAGTGTCGTTTTGGATGATGTCGGGCAAGAGATGAAGAGCCGCATCCACGAGAGCTTTGCCACATTGTCTTTGCTAATGACTTTATGACTTTATGGCCAAAGTTGGATAAAGCTAAGAAAGAAAGAGTCATTAATCAAATCAAGGATGAGTACAAGTCGGCTGACGTAGTGATGTCGTCCTCATAAGGTGGATAAAGGACCACATGGTGGACATCATGAAACATTGACGGGGAGATGTGACTAGGAGAGTGAAGGCAGGGGTGAGATGCCTTGGTACATTAGCATCGAGGATTGGAATGAGGAGAAGCAAAAGTATGCAAGAAATTCCCAACGTTACAAGCAACAAGAAAATTTTACGAAAGCCCGAATGGAGAGCGTAGGAAGCTCTCACCTTGGAAGCGGCGGTTGGGACACATTCCATGTCTACTTTGTAAGTATCAATGCTTATCTTGAATGTTTCATTTGATGTTATGTTATGTTTATTGTTTTTATGTTATGGTACTTTTAGAATCAAGTGGTTGGTTGGCTGGCAAACCGGAGAAGAGGAGGACATTGCTCACCCCGCCATAGCACACATACTTTCTTTTGGAGAAGCTTGAGCGAGAAGGCGTCAACCTCAATTGGGGGAATGTTGTAGATATGGTAAATGCGGCAAGCCTTAACCTTATGATTTGTATACTTGCTTTGCCATTGCATGTTAGATCATTGTTTTGTATACCAGAAAAAAGCATCTTGTATGGTTTTTGCAGGGACCAATACCTGACCCTGAGTGAGGGCTCTGCGTAGAGTGGCCTTGCCCATGTCTTTCATCTTGTACATATATATTTTGGGCAGTTCACATCTTTGTTTAAGCTTGTATGCAACTACCTTATGCAATTTTGGTCATCGAGTATAAAAACCATTTTGGCTTTCCATAGGGTCTATGGTCTGTTGTTGTCGGCTCATCTCGCCAGACCTTGTAATATGGTCTTTGATATGTAAATCTCACATCTTGCAATATAATTTGGCCATTGTTTGCACTTGTGTACAATGTACATACTTTGTAATGTCAAAAACGTTCTAGCACTCCAACTTTTCCAACAAATTCGCTTTGTTCTTCATATCAGAGTACAGTTGACTTTGGTACTCTCTAAGTTTGGCATAATGGTGCATCCAACTACAAGATTGTAGCTGGATGCACCATTATGCCAAAAAAAAATTATACCTGCATGCGTCGAAAGTTACTACATTCGTCGAAATAACCGTTCGAAAATTTCCTGCAGCCATCAAAATAAGCATCGAAATGTTCTACATAATCGTCATAATTCTAGTCGAAATAATCATCGAAATAATAGTCAAAATATGCACCAAAAAAGCCATCGAAATAAGAGTGGGAAAATATATTTATTTCGATGCATATTTCGACGTTTCCATTTCGATGCTTATGAATAGGCAAGCGCATAAAACAAACACATGTGCTCCACGATATAGTGGAAGACGAGCAAGCCTACGTAGCTCTTTCTCTTCTTGGGAAGCGTATTCCTCACGTCATGTGATTTCTTCTACCCCTTCATGTTCCAAACGACGATCTTTTGTTCCATCATGCAAGGCATTTATCATGTCATCCACGTCATGTTCTAGTATTTGCTCCGAATCTGCCTCAAGTTCCTCGGATTGTTGGATCACCTCGTTTGTGGCTACTCTTGTTGGTCTCCATCGTTCAGGCCGGATATACACTGGTTCGTCTCATTGTTGAAGCATTGCCACTAATTAGATGTTCCAATCGCTCCACCGAAAATGTTCTCCATTTTTTTATATGATCATTGCAAATTCATCGGTCACATCAAGCCACTTGGTATTTGCAGCAGTGAGTACATGGGCAAAGTGTCTTCTCCTCTAAATCAATAAAATTTGAGCGTGTGGCATCGTCCATGGTTTCCATATTGATTTGCAATGGGAACGAACCGTTATTTTTGGAGGGGGATCGTCCCTTAAGTATTTGTGGAGGGTGGAAGTCGGTGATATGGAATTTGAAATGTCGGGGGTGCACAAGATCTAGAAAGATTTTGAATTTGAATGAAAAGCAGCGATCGCCAAAATAAGTTCTGAAACGTCATGAAAACAATCATGGAAAATGTCATCGAAAATACCGTTCGAAAAGGACACTGAAACTGTGGTCGAAAAATCAGTGTGGGAAAATTTTTATTTCGACGATCGCCGAAATAAGCATCAAAAAGGTCGTGGAAACAATCGTGGAAAATGTCATCGAAAATACCGTCGAAAAGGATGCCAAAACCATGGTCAAAATCAGCGTGGGAAAAAAAAATTCAACGCTTGTTTCCACGTTATTTTTTGACGGTATTTTCGACACTTTTTCAACCTTGATTTCGATGGTTTTTTCGATGCTTGTTTCGACGGTTATTTCGAAGGTAAACAGAGCCTCGCTTTTTTTGCATTTTTGTGCGCACATGCGTTTTCCTCCCTCAAGCATCAGGTTCGCCTCCTTTGCCCTCACTCCCCTCTCCTCTTGGTTGCATGTGCATGTGTTGTAAGATGTGTGTGTGTGTGTGTGTTTAGGGATAATTTTCTTGTTTTTTGTTGTGTTCTTTGTTTTGTAGGTTCTCTCTCTCTCCCAAGATCTTCTCCACTTCCTTACCACTCAAACAGGTTTGCCTCCTTATTTTCCCTCCCTCCCCTCTCCTCTTGGTTATGAGATGTGTGTGTGTGTGATTAGGGATAATGAATGTTTCTATTTTTGGCTTTGTTCTTTGTTTTGCAGGTTCTCTCTCTCTCCCAAGCTCTTCTCCACTTCCTTACCACTCAAGCAGGTTCACCTCCTTCTTTGCCCTCCCTCCCCTCTCCTCTTGGTTGTGAGATGTGTGTGTGTGTTTAGGGATAATGAATGTTTCAGTTTTTTGCTTTGTTCTTTGTTTTGCAGGTTCTCTCTCTCTCTCCCTTTCTCTCCTCCACTTCCTTACCACTCAAGCAGGTTTGCCTCCTTCTTTTCCCTCCCTCCCCTCTCCTCTTGGTTGCATGTGTGTGTGTTGTGTTGTGAGATGTGTGCACGCTCTTATTCATGTGTATGCTCTTATTCAAGTTCCAATGTGGGCTTTGTTATATGTGTGTAGAGATATGTCCCGCACTCCAAATGAGACACCGGCTTACTCTCCATCCCTCTCTCCATATGCCATGTCCCTTGACCAATTTATGGGTTTTTTAGCACAACCCACGCCCGAGCAAAGAGCGATGGCACAACAATATTTTGGGGGAGGGGAGGCACTTCGGTCTCACCATCGGGTAGTACTACCACCGCTAACCCTAGTTCACCAATAGAAACCCCACGAAGAGCCTCTAGAACCCCTCCCTCGGGTCGCTTGTCAACGCTCACATAGGACAACGCTCGAGTAGTGGCGGTGGAGGCGATTGTTGTCCAAGTGGGGGCACGGATGGGTCTAAGCCCCCACGTGAGCGTCCTTCCCCATCTAGCGCCAGAAGCACTCCACGCTCGGCAATCATCATCGGCAATGTTTTGACACCGTCACCCCACACACGATGGAAAAAAATATTATACAATTGTCAATGGCAGTGTGGTTTTGGATGATGTCGAGCAAGAGATGAAGAGCCGCATCTCGCAAGCTTTGCCACATTGTCTTTGCTAATGACTTTATGACTTTATGGCCAAAGTTGGATAAAGCTAAGAAAGAAAGAGTCATCAATCAAATCAAGGATGAGTACAAGCCGGCCGTTGGTAGTGATGTCATCCCCATAAGGTGGATAAAGGACCACATGGTGGACGTCATGAAACATTGGGGGGAGATGTGACTAGGAGAGTGAAGGCAGGGGGGGTGAGAAGCCTTGGTACATCAGCACCGAGGATTGGAATGAGGAGAAGCAAAAGTATGCAAGAAATCCCCAATTCTACAAGCAACAAGAAGATGCGGGCGAAAGCCCGAATGGAGAGCGTAGGAAGCTCTCACCTTGGAAGCGGTGGTTGGGACGCATTCCATGTCTACTTTGTAAGTATCAACGCTTATCTTGTATGTTTCATTTGATGTTATGTTATGTTTATTGTTTTTATGTTATGGTACTTTTAGAATCAAGTGGTTGGTCGGCCGGCAACGAGAGAAGAGGAGGACATTGTTCACGCCATAACACGTACTTTCTTTTGGAGAATCTTGAGCGAGAAGGCGTCAACCTCAATTGGGAAAATGTTGTAGATATGGTAAATCGGAAAAGCCTTAACCTTATGATTTGTATACTTTCTTTGCCATTGCATGTTAGATCGTTGTTTTGTATACCAAAAAAAAGCATCTTGTATGGTTTTTGCAGGGACCAATACCTGACCCTGAGTGAGGGCTCCGTATAGAGTGGCCTTGCCCATGTCTTTCATCTTGTACATACATATTTTGGTCAACTCACATGTTTGTTTGAGCTTGTATGCAACTACTTTATGCAATTTTGGTCAGCTGATCACATGTTTGTTTGAGCTTGTATGCAACTACTTTATGCAATTTTATTCATCGAGTATAAAAACCATTTTGGCTTTCCATAGGGTCTATGGTCTTTTGTCGGCTCATCTCGTCGGAGCTTGTAATATGGTCTTTGATATGTAAATTTCACATCTTGCAATATAATTTGGACATTGTTTGCACTTGTGTACATTGTACATACTTGTGTTATGTCAAAAACGTTCTGGCACTCCAACGTTTCCAACAAATTTGCTTCGTTCTTCATATCAAAGTACAGTTGACCTTGGTACTCTATAAGTTTGGCATAATGGTGCATCTAGCTACACTCTTGTAGCTGGATGCACCATTATGCCAAAAAAAATACCTGCACGGGCCGAAAGTTACTACATTTGTCGAAATAACTGTCGAAAATTTCTTGCATCCGTCGAAATAAGCGTCGAAATGTTCTGCATCCATCAAAATAATCGTCGTAATACCAATCGAAATAATCATCAAAATAGTAGTCGAAATATGCGCCAAAAAAGCCGTCGAAATAAGAGTGGAAAAACATATTTATTTCGATGCGTATTTCAACGCATATTTCGACGCTTATTTCTACGAGTATTTCGACGCTTTGGGATTTTTTAGCTTAGTTCTAAAGCGTCGAAAAAGGCGTGGATAATGGCCTCGCCTCTTTTAGTGTTTATCTTTGTTCAAAGGTATTTCTTACAAAAAACCATAAGCTAAATAATCAGATATCTCCTCACTCCATTCGTGTACCATGTCTAGTTTGAACAAACAAGCATCCGAGAGGTCATCATCAACACCAGTTGTTGGTTTCCCATTTGGAATTCCTGACATATGATCGGCTATGTAAGATTCCTCCTAAGCTTGAATAATGAATAAGCTTTTACTTCAATCCCTGTAATCATTCCCTATTTCTAAATACAAGAAAATATTATTTTTCCTTGTTTTTATCTAGAGAGATAAAAATTTCTAGAGAGAGATAATTCAATATTGAGATATTTTTGGATATAAAAATTCTACAAATATCAAAAATATATTTTCCTGAAACAGATATTCAAAATAAATTCTCCAAGGTGCATTAGAAATCAATTAAAAATGATTCAAAAGACCTTAGCCTAAGGGTGAAGATTTTCAAAATTCTTGGATTATGGTCCAATTAAGGTTCCTATGGGCTAATAAGATTAATCCAAGTGTTGGGATGAGATAAATCCAATGAATAAAAGAAAATACCCAAAAATGAGTAAATGCTCACATAAGATGAAGAGTTGACTGAGTACAAGGTTTATTAGTTAAAAACTATGAGATATTACTAAAAAAAATGAGATATTTTAGAATAATGATACATTTTTGACACCTTGGTAAGGGAGGGGAAGACTTTGAGGTAGGCGCCTATTTCCAACATGTGGATGAGTTTTTAATTCAAAAATATTAAGATATTTTTATCTCTCCTCTCTCTTGGATCAAAATGAGAGCTATACTGGTCCAAAATTTATCCAAATTCAGCCGAACTGAACTTGGAAAATTCTAGAACTTAGTTGGACTCAGTTAGTGGCCTCCCTCACCTATAAATAGACCCTCATTCTTTTTTATTCTCATTTGTGAGCTAGACCATGTTAGTATTACATTAAAATAAGCATATTTTCTATTATCCTTTAAAAATCCTCTACATTTTGGAGAGATTGGAGCTTCTCTCTCTCTCTTCAACCATCCTTGAAGCTTTTCTCTCAACACACTAACCAATTTATTGGTTGGGGGCTTCTTCTAAGATAGAGAAGCAAGTAAAAACAAGAGGTAAGATATAATTTCATGGTTTTTCTCTAATATTCTCAATGTTTTCACTTCTCAGCCCCTCTCAAGCTTGAGAAGTTTTAAATGGATTGTTTTTTCAATGCAAATGAAGCTTTCTAAAGAATTCTAATGATTAATCACAAAAGGTTTATCTTTATGCTTAATTTAGGATGTTTTTATGTATATCTCTCTCTCCCCAAAAGAATGGTCATTCCTATGACCAATTCTCTATTCAATTGATGCTTCTCATTGATAAATTCTCAATTCAAAAATCAAACTCTATGCTAGTTAAGCTAGAGGTTAAAGAGATGGCTTTTTAATGCTTATATGCTAATAAAATTATGATAAACTTATGATTTAATTCCATAAACTGGATTTGGATCTAAATGATAGTTATTCTATTATAATAGTATTGCAAAGTCTTATTCTTTCAAAATTTATTGAAAACTATCAGTAATAGCAGAGCGGAGCTATGGCAAAAAATTTAGAAATTAATACATAAATCATTTTTATGCATAATGTGAAAAGAGGACTTCCTACCATATTCTAGGATTAGTCATCCTATGTTAAAAGAATGATTTTCATCACATCCATGGAAAACTAATTTTTAATAATTATGCATAAATAATTAATTAGAGAAAAAGATGAATTTGTGGTAATTTTATTTTTATGCAAAAAGAAGAATTCCCATGATAATGAAGATCCATGTATTTAAATGGAAAAAGAGAAAATTTGATATACTAAAATAATGAATATTTTTTATTTAATTTTAATAAAAATTTTAGTTATATTTATTTTTATGCATGAGAAAATTTAAATAAAAAAGAGAAATTCCCATGACATTTGGAATTCAATTATTTAAATGGTAAAAGTGGAATTCTTGGCATAATTGAATTAATGGATAATTTTATTTAAATTTTAAAGAAGAATTTTAGATAAATTTATTTTTATGCATGAGAAAATTTAAATGATAAAAGACGAATTCCCATGACATTTGAAATTCAATCATTTAAATGGTGAAAGTGGAATTCTTGGTTTATTTGAATTAATGGAAAATTTTATTAATTTAAAAAGAAATTTTATATAAATTTATTTTATGATAAAAGAGGAATTCCCATGACAATTGGAATCCAATCATTAAATGAGAAAAAGAGGAATTTTAAGCTTATTCAAAGAAATGGATATTTGTATTTATTTAAAAGAAAAATTTTATGGTATTTAAATAGAGAAAGAATTGAATTAATTTTTGGTGAGTGACAAAAGAGGAATTTTCACCATAATTCCTCCTAGAGAATCAGGGTTGATAAATTAAGTTGGAAGAAAGAATATCTTTAGATATTTTATGTGGTTCAATCACCGAATTGGTATTTACCCAAAATTAGATTAAATGAAAGAAGAGTATTTTCATTAAAATCCAATATTCTCTAATAAAACCATTTCTTAATCTACTATGGAAAAGAAGGAATGAAATTCACAAAGTTGGAATTTCCTTACGTTAGAAATTCAGTAGATGTTTACCCTCTCGTGACCACAACTGACTCTCAGCTGACCAAACACACCTCCACCAGTGGACACAGAAATGCTCAAAACCTACCTCCAAAGCCTTCTCTTTGTATCCTGTCCAAAATCTACTCTTTAGAATCCCAAAATGTCCTCCCTGTCCGATAGCCTCACAAACAAATCTTAAAACCTTTCAAACGTAGGCAGCTACCCTTAGCTGACCTCTATCTGACAATATACTCTCTTGGCTACCCCAGACAAGTCAGACTCTATATGTCTTCTATCTCCGAATTCGAATGGCTCTTCCAATCCAAAATTGATCCTACAATGTCCTCAATGAATGTCCTCAATGACTCTCCAGTGTCCGTTAATATCCACAATCCCAAAACCTTCCTAAATGGTCTATCGACCCTCTTCCGACTGTCTTCTAACCTTTCAACACCTACAGCCTCTGCTTCCGAATTCTGCTACAGAGTTGTTATATCTCCGAAGTCAACAACAATTCTCACCCTGCTCAAAATGTCCTTTGTCAGCTATAAACCCTCAAATATCACTCAACTGATCAAGAGATCACCTCACAAGCTCTCTGCTACCTGCTACAGCTCCACAGCTACCTCCAAATGGGCAGTTCTACCCAACTAACCAATCTGACCTGACTGACACAGAAACTCTCTCCTTTGAGTTAGTTGAAACCACAAGGACCTCTAAAAATTTAAACAAGACCACTCCCAAACCTTAGAAGTAATCAGCTGGCCTGTTGTGTTAGACTACTACCTCAGACACTGTAAAATAACAAGCTTTTTGTCTGCTATCCTCAAACAGGTCCAGAACTATCAAGCTGTTGCACAAAATCACTCCCCCTTAACTAATAATACTTAGAAAAACATCCCTATACCATCTACTGATCATTCTAATATCTGGATGACTCAGAATCAACCCTTACTCAGGCTATCTGTCCCTAAATTAAACTCAACACAGAATGAAACCAAAACATAGAAGTAGTCTTAAATATCACACAATTTGATCCTCTGGATATTCAAAGAAGATTGTATAACATGTAATAAGCCTCAATCTTGAGCAGATGAAGGAAACAAAATGCAGATCAAAAGAAACTCTCTCAAATGACCACAAGGAAATCCAAACATGAATTCTTAAATTTCTACAAGCTCATCATCAACTATATAATCTACAAAAATATTTTGTAGGCTTCTCTGGCTAGTACAATGGGGATATGCTTGAGAAATCCTCAAGGCTAGTCCAAGTTCCAACAATAGTGCTTCTTGCGAGAGGTTCTAGGACGACACACTATCCATGTAAGATTCCGCCTGAATAATGAATAAGCTTTTACTTCAATCCCCTGTAATCATTCCCTATTTCTGAATATAAGAAATTATTATTTTTCCTTGTTTCCTGCTGAGAGATCAAGGATTCTCATTATGAAATTGGGGATTAAGGAAAAAGTATTTTGTGGAACCAATCTCAAACTGGAAATTTTACTTGTATAGAACCTTTGTTTTCATTTGCATAGAACCTTTGTTTTCATTTAAAGGATTGTTTTATGCTAGAATGCTAAAGGAAGCATTTGACATGTGTTTTACTAAGAGGAGGTTTGTTGCAATAGTTGGCGGGGAGTCATCGAGGGGGACGTCGCTTGCGGCAAAGCCTATTGAGGTCTTGACCAGCCTCGATACGGTTAAAATGGTGCGCTTCCCAGTATGATGGGCGAGGATCGAGACGAAGCGGTCCCTGAGTAAAGTTCTAGGACACCTAAGTAGGATTCTAGAGAGTTCTGGCCAGGTGATGCACGGGCTCGCGGTTGCTAGGACACCCATGCGTGCGCCGAGGAAGATTCGGATGGACTAAAAAGACAGATTTTTGTGAATCAAATGTTGATATTATTGGATCTCATTGGTTGGCCAGCTGGTCTTCAATGGAGAGTCCAAATGACATGTCTAGACAACACTCTTCCACTGATTTTAATGGCATATATGAGTCTAGAAGGAAGGAGATCAGATCACTTCTCCATGTTAGTCTCTTCATTTTCACCCCAAATGATGCATTTCTTTGTTGAGTTCTTAGGATGCATTTCCTTTGGGTGTAATTTATCACTTCAATGTGCTTTGTATTTAGTGATATTTAATTAGTGACACGGTTCTTTAGCCTTTTAAATGTATCCATGGGATTCAATTTGTATGCGTACATCACACAAAAATCTATCACTTAAGTGAGCACGTACCTGGTGGTGGGAGACAAAGTAGTGTGCTTTTTTCATTATTTTGAAAAACATCTTATTCTTTCTTCTTTACAATGGCAAACTACTTAAGTATATTTCTCTTCTCCGTGTACATTGTTTTAGTGAGTTAAATTTTATGGTCTTTCCGCATCTATGAGCTTGAAGGTTTGTGCCCAATCCCAATTTAAGTTCTATGAGTGTTCAATGGTTTTGTGAATTCATTATGTGCACCAATGTGGCCTCTTAAATGAGAAGAGAAATAATGAGAGGATTAGTTTGACAATTTGATGTTTTTCTTCACACAATGGTTGAATATGTCCAAGTTCAACATATATAATAGGGAAAGTTTAATATGAAAGTTCTACCTGGTCTAATTCTTGCATTACACTAGAAAAACACTAAAGCACCAAAGACTCAAATCTTGTTTTTGCCAAAGCCTGACATGTTGAAAAAATCAAATATGCATGTGCCTGTATTAATCCAATAACCTTTGAACATAAAGTAGTGACCCCTTTATATAAATCCAATATAGATGAACATTAATAGACCACATATATGAAAGAAGATGATGTTCAGTAGGAAGTTACTTCTCTGATCCATGCCATTGTTAAGAAGCTTTTCGATTTCCTTTGTTTCAACAAAAATTGTGGTAGTAAGTCTTAGAACCAAAACGAGGATATCACTTAATTATACTTAAAAGAAGAAGAAATAAAGCAACTTAATTATACTTAAAAGAAGAAGAAATAAAGCAACATTTTGACATAATTGATAATCGAAACACGTCATTGTAATTTGTATGCCATTTACTTTTTATATAAGTGAAAGGTACTTTTTTTTCCTTAAAATAAAAGAGGAGTTGATAATTTTTAATGTGCACTCAATGCCATAAAGGCAAAATTTGTAGTGTAACTGCAACATTATTGCAAAAGTAGTATTTGCATCATTTTCAAAGTCCTTAATGAATCATATAACCTAGGAGATGTTGACGCATTACCTTTATCAAAGCAAGTGCATATTTCTTTTCAAGTTGCTGCAAGAAGTTTAGTTTTTATAAAAGTAATGAAAACTCTTCAAATTAAGCAACATGTTATTTTTTAAAAGAAGGAAGAATGGCGGCAAAAGACTTGCATTTGTTAGTAGATACATTTCTTGGAAAATGATGCATTTGTTAACATAAATGTTTATATTTTAAAGCCATAATAATTAATGAGAAGCAAAACTCACGACACTAAAAGAACAAGTGACACTACTCATAAAATGGACTTTACAAACTTATACACACATGAGGGCATCATTGAAATTAAAGAGAAGGCACATGTTGATTTTTCTAAAATAACATGCTCATTTATCACGTCATTTTTGGTTTAAAAGCATGTTACCCCTTCACATCCTCTAGTGAACTCTTTCTCCCCCTTCTCTCTTAATGTTCCTCTCCATGCTCCTCTTAGGGCATTAATGCTAACATTGGAATAGTGCACTCAAACACTCATTTTTTTTCCCATGCTTGTATCAATTAAATGAGCGGCTTAACAAAAACCACATACAAACAATCTTAGGATTCAAAACTAGTTTTCAATGCACCCCCCCCCAAAAAAAAAGGGAAGAAGAAGAAGAAGAAGAAGAAGAAGAAAAAGTTTGCATCCCCTTGTGGGATCCCTCCACTTTCTCTCATCATCCACTGCCTCCCCCCTCCTCTCTCGTCCTTCCCTTCTACAATGAGAGAGAGAGAGAGAGAGAGAGAGAGAGAGAGAGAGAGAGAGAGAGAGAGAGAGAGAACTTACCATTGGAAGAGATTGCATAGAGAGGACCTTGCACAACCTCATCTCAAGAACCTTGCACAAGTGCAAGGCAACATAATCTTTTGTATTTTGTTTTCTAATTAGTTGAACCACCCAAACTATTACGTATTAGGCCCACCTAATTGATAAAGTGCATACGTGCAATGGAAACCACAAACACACGATATTTTTGCTTCCGTAGCAACTTTATTGAACTCCCTTTTTACAGCTACATGTTGACCCCTCAAAATTATGGCAACGCTAAAGAAAAGGTGAGGGAAAATGATGTATAATTTGCTTACACTTCTAAAATTTAAAGCCATAATAATCAACGAGAAAAAAACTCATAAAGTAAAACAACAAGTAGCATTTTACAAACTTACAAACATGAGTAAAGATCATTGAATTTGAAGAGAAAGTACATGCTTATTTTTCCAAAATAACATGCTCATTTAACAAGTCATTTTTAGGTCCAATATTCATGTTACCCCTTCCTCCATTGAACTCTCTCTCCCTCTCTATTGATGTTCCTCTCCATGCTTCTCTTAGGGCAATGATGCTAATGTTGGAATGCTGCAATGAAATACTCTTACATATTCACCTTTTTATCATGCTTGCATCAATTAAATGAGCAACTTAACATTACCCATTTGATTAACACAAACAACCTTAGGTCCACCCCATCCCCTCCCCTCCCTTCCCACTTGTTGGATCCCTCACCTTCTCATTTACACCATCCTCCACCACCTCATTCCCTTGTTTAGCACCCCCCCTACCCTACCCTACCCTACCCTACCCTACCCTACCCTACCCTACCCCACCCCATCCCCCTCCTTTTTTCTTACTCATCCTTTCCTTCTTATACTGAATGAGAGATTTTAGAGAGATGGCCATATATATATATATATATATATATATATATATATATATATATATATATATATATATATATATATATACCCCACCCCATCCCCCTCCTTTTTTCTTACTCATCCTTTCCTTCTTATACTGAATGAGAGATTTTAGAGAGATGGCCATATATATATATATATATATATATATATATATATAGATAGAGAGAGAGAGAGAGAGAGAGAGAGAGAGAGAGAGAGAGAGAGAGAGAGAGAGAGAGAGAAGAAGCCCTTTTTAATGTCATAGGAACAATCCCAAGAGACCAAATATGATCTATCTGACGGGAGTGAGATTTTAACACAAGACGTGTTGAATAACAACTCCATGAGTTAACCAATCTACCACACTTGGGTGATAGAAAGGTTAGCCCATTTTATTTATTTACCCACACACCCAATGAAGAAGCTCAATTTAACATCGTAGGAACAATCCCAAGAGACCAAATATGATCAATCCGAAGAGAGAGAAAGAGAGTCAACTTGCCATACATAGATTACATAGAGAGGGCCTATTCATAGAATTTTTTTTCCTAATGAGGTAGATATCAACCTTGTCTCTCAAGAACCTTGCATAGGTGGAGCATAATCTTAAGAACCTTGCATGAGTGGAGCATAATCTCATGTTTGTTTTCTGATTGATTAAACCACCTAGACTGTTTGTTGGGGTCACATATTAGGGCCACCATATCGTTAAAGTGCATGTGAGATGACACACACAAAGATCTTTGCTTCCACAGCAACTTTATCAAACTCCCTTCATAGCTACATGTTAAACCCTCACAATATGACAATCAACATTAAAGTTAAGGTGGGAATAGTAACACCTACTCCTTTAACAAAGCTAAAGAAAAGGTGGGGGGGGGGTGGGGGGGGGCTATGGAAAAGGCATAAGGGGGGCGGGGGGGGGGGGGGGGGGCTATGGAAAAGGCATAAGGGGACATGAAGTAAAGTTGAAGAATATGGATAACTTCTAAAGGTGGTGTGTGTGCACATGCAAAGGACAAAAGAGGGGGATGTGTGTTCATGGGGAAACCCCTTTTTTCATACGGTTGAAGACCCTATCTTTACAACCCCATCAATAAAGGAGGTGGTTAGGACTTGATATGATTCCATAATAGAATGTATGCCATTGTTCATTCTTTGCTTTTTGGAAGAAATATTTTGCTATTGAGAATCCGGTTATTAGAAAGTTTCACTTCAAACCTACTAAAAAACAAAGGGAGCTAATAGTGGAGAAAGTGTGAGGGACAAAGTGGGGTATGTGTAGGGCTTAATGTGTTCATCATTTTAAAGAGCTACATGGGGCTTCTGCCTCATGTGTCCATTGTCTAGCTTTCCCATTTTTGTCCCTCACACTCTCTTCAAAGTGTCTACATGTGACCATTGCCCCAGCATGAACAGTAAAACAAGTCTAGCCTTCCCATTTTGTCCTTCACACTCTCTCCAACCTGTCTTCATGTGACCATTGCCTATATGATCATTAACAAGTCTAACCTTCCTTTTTTGTCCCTCACACTCTCTCCAATTTGTCTTCATGTGACCATTGCCAGCATGAAGTCCAGTCTTTTCATTTTTGTCCGTCGCACTTTAGCCAACCTCGAATTACTTTCATGTTATTTCCATGGGTTGTTCTCGTGAGTGTTACTTGCCATTCAAGTTGAGCATGGTACGCAGGCGAGGCTAGTTAGCAATGCTACTCTAAAGCTTATAGTTCAAGCGTGCGTGCACATATTTTTGTTTTGTTTTTCGAGCGCGGTCAAAGCGTCGAGACAAGCGGACTCGTTCTGAGACTTGCATGCACACACACACCCTATACCGTACCCCCCCCACACATATATACTGGGCTGAGGGCTCCATTCACATGTCTCTTGTATGCGTGCATTTTAAATATAGAAAAGTAAAAACATTATATTTGTTTTTGGCCTTTAAAGATGGTGGCAGGTGGTTTAGCGGTGCGGTGTGCTGTGCTGTAAATGGCGGCCCACTAAAGCGAGCGTCTTGTCTGGTAGAGCAGGCGTAGTAACGAGGGAGATGCAATCGCAAGCTCTGTGGTTATCATCGCGGATGTGGAGCTAGCTCTGGCTTTGGCTTCCGTTTCCTTGTGAACTCTCCAATTGTCTCTACGCGTGTGGCCTTCTCTGCTAAAGAAACCCTTGCTTTTGGTCCCCGCGATCTCTTGCTTTCTGCTGCACAATGCGGGAGCTTAAGCAGTAACTACAGAAATTCTTTATAAGGTTTTTCCCTGCCTCATAGGGCTTGCTACCAGTTTTTGCACCTGACTCAGCTCCCAGCTTTAGCTATGGCGCGGGTGCAGGTCGATCTCATGGATTTCATGGTTTCTGTGTGAAGAGCTAGGGCAAGCTCCACCATGCCATATACATCAATGGTTTGCTTCTAAGCAGGCTATGGCGCATTGCAGGTATTTATCTTTGATGGATTTTAGAGTTTGATCTTTGAGGAAATCAGGGCTTGATCTCTGAAGTACTCAGGGTTTCTTCTGAGGAAATTAGGGTTCCTTTTGAAAGAAACTCAACCATGCCAGATGTGCTACCCTCCTGCTTTGGAGATCTTCATGGATCTCAAGCTTCAGAGATGGCAGGAGGCATCCGATCAGCTCAGAACCTGGTAACTTGCTTGTACAAATCCAAGCTTGCAGGAGAGTACAGGCTCATCTCTGTCACCTGGTGCAAAACCCTAATGGGCCAAGGTCTTTCTGTGCACGTTGATGACCCCGCCTGTCAGCTCACATGTAATGTAGATATGAAACCGTGGCTTTTCTGGAAGAAGCAGGGATGCAAGAGCTTTGAAATGGGGGTACTCAAAGTGGACGTCGTGTGGGACCTCTCCTCTGCGAAGTATGGCTCTGGTCCGGAGCCACATGAGGGTTACTTTGTTGCCATCACATGCGATCAAAATGTGGTCCTCTTATTGGGTGATATGCAGAGAGAAGCCCTCAAGAAGCTGCATGTTGAACAGACTGCAGTCCAGGCAACACTGTTATCCAGAAGAGAGCATGTTAGTGGAAAGCAACTCTATACCACTAGGGCACAGTTCTTTGAGAGTGGCAGCACACATGATATTGTCATAGAATGCCATACGGGTACTGAAAAGGAGCCACGTCTGTCGGTACGTGTTGACAAGCAGGTTGTGGTCCAGGTAAAGCGTTTGATGTGGAAGTTCCGTGGCAACCAAACTATACTCATAGATGGCCTCCCCATAGTGGTTTTCTGGGATGTCTATAACTGGCTATTCAACTCTAGTGATGGCAGTGGGCATGCCGTTTTCATGTTCCAGACATGCAAAGCCAACGAGAAGCCATGGCTGAGACAAGTTGGGGTATCATCAGCGACCCTTTTACAAGACCAGGAGACTGCCTCTAACAGTCTCAAAAATGCAGATAGTAAGAAGTATTTGTACCAGGAAGGTTCATGCGCCTCTGTGCTGCACTGGCCCAACAGTAATAGTTTCAAAAACAAGGAGCCAGACCAAGGACCTCTAGGTTTTTCCCTCTTACTGTATGCTTGGAGGAATGAGTAAAGGTTTTGCTTCAAAGCTCTCAAAGATCTTACCTGTAGGAGTCTTACTCTGCAAGTTGTACATACTATGGGGATGTCTTAATGTCTTTGGTCCCCAATCCTCGGTAAAATATTATTTGTGGCAGCATCAAAAGCATGTTGAAAATTATGAAAACATCTTTCCATGCTATAATCTCATTGAAGCTTTTTCTTATGAGCATTTTTGGCTGTCAAATTATGATGAGTATTATGTGCCATGAAGCTGCAAAAACTGTCTTTTTAATCTTTTTGCATTGTAGTAGTGTTTTGTGGTAAGCTTTTCAACATGTTGAACATCCATGAAGGAAGGGCCATCTGTTCGGTATCTTAATGTCAACGCTACCTGGAGTCTTGACAGAGTAGTCTGGTTGGCACATTTGAGCTAGGCCCTTTTGCCCACCATGCTGCCGTCTTGTGTAACTGCTGCTCTGACCCAATGCCCTAACTTCCCTCCCTCCATCCTAATGGCCTCATGATAGAGCTTACAATGCTTACATTACAGAGCATGTAAATCATGTCACAACCATATGCAGGTCCGTCTTGCGTAACTGCTGCTCTGACCCAATGCCCTAACTTGCCTCCCTCCATCCTAATGGATCCATGTGAGATATAACAGCCCCAATTTTGTATGGAAAAAAATGAACATTTACACGGTATTGCTTTCAGGTTTTAGTTGGCCTGTAAAGCATAGATTTGTTTGTACTAAGCTTTTCTGCTTTGGTACAACTGTTCTAGCCGGCTGAGTATGGTCTGACTTTAAAAGCTTACATAAATATGATAAACCCTTAGTAAGGGTAGGAGGTATGCCCAAGATTCTTATCCTCATATTTTGGGACATAGACGAACCTTTTTAGATGACTCTGTCATGATTGAAGGTCTCTTACGAGTTTCATTATTGGATGCGTAGATCTGACTACTGTTTGTTGTATCAGATATATATCAGCAATTCTGTATCGTTTTCCTTTGCTTTGTGTACACCCTATGTTTTATTATAATTTCAGGCAAGACATCTTCTTCTTACATTGTGTTAGAGCTTTGGGCTGGTAAAAGACCCTTTAACTAGTTACTTAGGAAACATGGCTTCAAGTAGATCTTGCCCACTATAGCTTCAAGTAGGTCTTGCCCACTAGTATTTGGCCTCGAGGAATTTGAATAGCACCAGTTGCCTGTTATGGAATTGAAGGCAAACACTACCTTCTTATGAGCTTAAATTATGAATTTGCAATTTGTATGTAGGAATGATGAGGGCAGTAAAGCTCCATCAACCCCAGGCTTGTGATGAGGGTAATGAAGTACCATCACTGTGGGGCTTGGATATCATTGCCAAGCTTATCCAAGCCCAGATACTCTTTTTTCTTAGTCATATCTTCTGTGCCATAGTATAAAATGAGGACAAGGCTTAAGAAATGATTGAGTGAGAAAAGTTGAATGGAGGGAAAATGGTGGATTCCATTGTTCACCAAAATCAAAGGGCAAATTTACATGATCAAATAGTAGAGACATGGGCATGACCTCACATAAATTGGCTCATTCTGCCCTAGTTGACATTTTTGACATAAGAAGCAATCAATATATATGCGTGTGTGTGTGTGTGTGTGTGTGTGTGTGTGTGTGTGTGTTGGGGATATAGTGTGTGTATGTGTGTTTGTATAGTGTGTGTGTGTGACGGCGGTGGAGACCTGCTCGCCTGCTCCCTCGATCTGCTCGCCTGCTCCCTAGACTATCTGCTCGCCTGCTCCGGGTGAGTACGTGTGGTCAGGCGCCTCTTCCTGGACTGTGTCGGGCTCCTTCCTGGTCTGTTTTGGCCCTGCAGCTCTCTTCGCTCCCTTCTCTTGTTCCCAGTTGCGCTGTCTTATCATCATCGATCTGCTCTTCTTCCTGTCTTCTGCGACCTGCGTACGTCTATAGGACTGCCTGTGTGTGTGTGCGTGCGCTCCTTCAGAACTGTATGACCTGCATGCTTGTGCGCCTCTGTGACATGTATGTTTGTGTGCTTGCGTCCTGCCAAGCTGCGACCAACGACTTGTTCTACTACATTCTCTGCGTTTGATGTGTGCGCCTGTATCTTGTGTCTAGCGTCCCCTGTGATCTGCAGCTTCTCCTGTCCTTCTCTGTACATCCCTGTGTGTGTGTGTGTGTGTGTGTGTGTGTGTGATCTCTGAGAGAGAGAGAGAACATCATGGCTTCTCCTACAAAATACTATGCTCATAAAAAACAAAAGCAGGATGTGGATCAGAATGACCCTGTGCATGAGACGCCCGAGGCTGGGCTGATTTATGAGGTAATGCATGAAGGATTTCAGGATACACGCAAGAATTGGAAAGATCCTGTTCCTATGGTGGGGCTTGCAGTGGATGTGGATGAAATCATAGATCCCATTCGAGAATATGCGAAGCATGCTGTGATTATCTTTTTTCCAGGCAGGATGCCCGTTGCTGCTGATGTCGGGAATTGGTTAACACGGACATTGGGTGGTTGTTTTGTTCGCAAAGTCCACTATGTGGCAAGAGGTTTCTTTGAGGTCATTATGGTGGATGAGCACCATAAACAAATGCTTTTAGAGCACTCCCCTCTCTTCTATGGACAACAGATGGTTCATGTATTGCCATGGTCCCCCACCAGAGACTATCAGGCTTTGATTAAGCATTGCTGTCCTGTTTGGGTAGAAGTGGTGGACTTCCCCCAATGTTTGGCCTCCTTGTTACCTAAAATTGCAGCATCTCTAGGAAAGGTTGTATGCCCTCCTAGACCAAATGGCAACTCAAATCGATTCTGTATTTTATGGGACACAGATCAGCCCACTCCGGAATCTTATGCTGTTACCATAAATAACGTTTCCATGGGGAGTGCATTTTTCAGACTCAAATGGGGTCTTTTTGCAGGTGCATGCTTTGAGTGCAAAAAGTTTGGACATATGGCATCTCAATGCCCTCTGGTCCTCCATAAGATGCCGCCTGATGCCTTGCCCATCCCAATGCAAAATAAGGACACTCCTGGTCCTTCAGGGATTAAAAACAAAAGTATGAAGACTCCTGTTATGCCTCAAGAAAAAGGCAAAGTGCCAGTCTCTTCTGATATGAATGTAGCTGTGGCTAATCCCTCTACTTCTTCACCAAAAGGAAAAGAAAAGATACTTCAAGAAACCTCTCAGCCACCACGCAGGACAATTATCCCCAGGCGTCCTTTACCTTCTAGAACTTGGAATGGAGCCTCCTCCAGTGGACATACCCCGGAAGAAAATTCTGGAATTGGCATCACCTGGGCTACTGTAACTGCAGGTCGTACTCTGTTTCCCGAAGAAGAGGCTGCTAGCTTGCTAGCCACCCGTCTCATAGATATTCCTCCTCCTGATCGAGGTGCAGACCCTGTGGAGGAAATGCAAGCTTGAGCTACTTTTTTTGTTCATGCTGTACATACACTATAAATATGATGTCATATATCACAGTTTTGACTCTCAATGTACAAGGTTTGTGTGACCCTAAAAAGTGGAAGATGGTTTGGGCATATTTGAAGCATATGCAGCCAGATATCGTTGCTCTTCAGGAACACAATCAACATCACTATGCTGGACAGCAAGGCCATTATGCTGGTTATGATATTTTTTATGCAGGCCACTATGCCTTTTCGGGTGTACTTTTTCTTGTGAAACATCATTTGCAGCCAGTCATGGCATTTAATGACTTCCAAGGCAGATGGATGGTTATGCAGTGCTTTATTCAGGGTGAAATCTTTGAATTTGCATCGATATATGCACCTCAATCCTCTCAGGCTAGAGGACAGATATGGCAACAAATGAAATTGTACCCTTGGAGACAGAAAGCATTCATATGTGGAGATTTCAATAATGCC
Source organism: Cibotium barometz (assembly GCF_041138505.1). NCBI lineage: Eukaryota > Viridiplantae > Streptophyta > Polypodiopsida > Cyatheales > Cibotiaceae > Cibotium > Cibotium barometz. The sequence goes on from NC_141104.1 coordinate 27,951,989, forward strand.
CCTCAACCTGGTGATAATACATCCGGTCGTACACATATGCTTGCTACTGAGAGGTCTTCGTGGGCAGATTTTGTAGCAACGCTTAATCTGATTGATATTTGGAAAGAATCTCAGCCTCTGATGCCTGGGTATACCTTCCAACATAATGCTCAATCCACTTACAAAGCTCGATTGGATCGATGGTATCAGCTTGATCCGTTTCATTATGATACTCTCACAACCAAATTGTGGCTAGATTATACATTTACATATTCAGATCATGTACCCTTATGGCTCAGAGTTCATCTGCATGACATGCCCGATGACAGATTGCCACTTCGAAGGTTGCTTATCATCAATAATAGTTACTTGGAGCATGATGCATTTAAAGCACTGATACTTGAGGCCTGTCAGCCACTCTTTCCTCAATCTTTCATTGACTTGGATTATGCATGGACAGCTTTTATTGCTGGTCATCCGTGATTATGGTAAACAGTATCTGAAAGGTTGGAGACAGACTGTTGCTTATGCTAAGCAAACATGCCAATCGTTAATTGAGCTTAGTCATCTTCGCTCTCTAACTTTGGCTGAAGCCACTTCTTTATGTCAAGCTCGTCACTGTATTCAGGTAAATGATCATCGAAAGCTTGTCAAATGGGAGATACGGGCACGACAAAAGGCGCTTTTGGACAAAGGCTGCTCTTCCAAAAAAAATTTCAAGAGTTTACATTCCAGAAAACAAGCTGCATCTATATGTCGCACTTTAATTTCAGATGACACGTGGACCTCCACCCGAGCACAATTGGCTGCGACTTGTGTTGCCCATTTCTCCTCTCAATTTGATGAGGATGATTCTCATGCCATGGAAGTGTATGATGCACGTCATCAGTTATTACAGCATGTATCCCCCATCCTTTCTGCTACTCAAGCGCAACAACTAGAAACAAAATTCTCTGAACAAGAACTGTCTGATGCAATCAGGTCTTGTGGCCGATGGAAAGCTCCAGGATGGGATGGCCTTACAGTTGAATTTTTTCTTGCATATTGGGACACCCTCAAATTACCTTTGCTGCGTATGGTAAACATTGCCTGGGAGACAAGGCAAATGCCAGCTTCCTGGAAAAAAGGATTAGTGAAGCTGTTGCCTAAAAAACACTTATGTCAGTCTTTGGCAGACTGGAGACCAATTACCCTTATGCCGGTGATATACAAGATTATCAGTAAAATGGTTGTTGATCGCATTAAGGGTTACTTGAATGATGGACTTCATTCTGCACAGTATGGATTTATTCCTCGCAGGCACATTACAGATAACATTGCAAATGCTTATATCGGCATTGAATATGCCAAATACACGCAGCAGGATGTCTTATTATTGCAAGTGGATATTGCTAAGGCTTTTGATACTATTAAATGGGGGTTCATTCAAGAAACCATGCGTGCTCTGGGATTTGGAGAAAAAATGCAGAATATCATTTACTGGCTTTATGCTGATAGTCAGGCGGCTTGTATATTGTCAGGAGATCTCTCAGAATCATGGACTTTGCATCGTTCAGTTAGGCAGGGATGCCCTTTAAGTGCTCTTTTGTATGCTATAGCGACGCATCCCATGCTTCTTTATATGGATCATTTGGTTGATACTGGCAGTCTTCATGGATTGGACATTCAGAATAGACGTCAGTTGGTTGCTCAAGCTTATGCTGACGATTCTTTTTTTCTTCCTCGCAATACACATCAGGATCTCTCTACTTTGATGCAGGCTCTTTCTTTGTTTGCACTTGCGGCTGGCCTACAAATCAATTTTCAGAAATCTAAATTGCTGCCTTTGCATTCAAAACAGTGGCATGATTTGCTATGGCCAGGGGAAATAGTTCACTCCACTCATTTGATTCGGCATTTGGGATATCCTTTGGGATGGACAGTCACTCGCCGTCAACAAACAGATTGGGTCTTGGCAAAGCTCAAGAAAAAGTTGGAATACTGGAAACTTGCAACATGGCCTTTGCATGTTCGTTTACGGATTCTCCAATCCATCTTGGTTGCCTATATTCAGTTCTACCTTCCTCTCATCAGGTTTTCTCAGGGGGAGCTGAAATTCTTTATGTCCACCATCTTGGAGATATTCTGGAGATCGAAGCAGGGGAAAAAGAGTATACGTTTGCTTTCGGCAAATCGTTTGTGTACCCCTAAAATGCATGGAGGCTTGAATATCCTTAATTTACAGGTGCATATTCTTGCCCACAGAGGTAAACTGATGCTTCAATTTCTGGAAGGCACTCAGCCTTGGACAACGATGATCCGTCATTTATTACTTCATCTGACGACTTCGGCTTTTGGCCATTGGCAACCTACTCATTGGGAATTTATTCTTGGTTACATTACTGGCAAAATTAAGGGCTGTCCTCTCATTTCTGGCTTACTTGCTGATTGGAAGCTTGTCCTTTCAAATTTAAAATGGAATGGTCGTGACTCCTTACAAGGCAACTCTCTCCGCGCTGAGAGCATCCATTGGTCCAAAGCATTTTCAGTTCCCCTGGCGGTGCAAGAACCCTGGCGTTCATATTTTCTCCACTCAAAGGGTGTTACCTCTGTGGGAGATGTCATCCATCCTGATGGCTCCCCTCTTTCTTTTCCATAGGCTGCTGCACATTATGGCTTGGGACCTCACTATCGTCGTCTTTGGCGTGATATAATTCAGATGCTTCAGCCTTTTTTGCCGATTCCACTGTTGGAAATTCGAGATCGCCTACAGGATTGGACTATCTCCTCTTTTGATTCTTCATGCCATCCCTTGAGGCTATCTGATATTACAGTTGCTGGTCTGTATAAACATTTGTTGCCATTGCCTTGGGTTTCTGAACGGGCAAATCTCTTCTGGCATATGCATCGGTCGTCTTTGTGGTGGAAAAGACGATTGCGATCTCTTTGGCATTCGAAGCTTCCTCTTCGACAACAGCTTTTTTTGTGGCGCGTTCTTTTGGCTGTTATTCCCTCAGGACAGTTTCTGGCACGCAGACATATATCCTCATCCACTTGCCATAGATGCTCTGCTTCCAGGGAGACAGTCATTCATATTTTCTGGAACTGTCCTTCTTCTCGACAGTTTTTTCTTCCTATCATCCAGCTTCTGTGGGCTAGATTTCCAAATATGAAATTTGGAAAGTTTTTCTGGCTATTTGGTCTTCATTTGCCCAGACCAGAATTCACTCTTTTCTTCTCATGGGTGCGCTACTGGGCTTTATGGACACTATGGAAAGTTCGCAACCATGGAGTTTTCGGTGATGCGGCTTTTTCTGCTTTTTCTTTCTTTCGGTACTCCCTGCATCAATCTTTCTTCGATTGCATGCAGGTTGACCAAATAGATCATGATGTATATTTGTCTTATGTTGACATCTTCAGTTGATGTACTTTGAGACTATCTACTTTGGATAGTCATCTTGTAAATCTAATATACTTATGATTCCACAAAAAAAAAAAAAAAGTGTGTTGGGGATATACTAGAGTTGGGTACTGACATTACATGCCACTAGGATAGATTTGAACCCACTACGAGGTATGAGCACTACCGCGGAGCTGTAGGCCAGGAGACAACAACTGCTATTGTTTTGTCTTGAGAACAATTCTTTACCTCGAGAGTGTGAGGTCTATCCAAGATCCTTGGGGCAAGATACATAGTAGTATAAGAAGCAGCATCAAATGAGGCAAGATTATACAAACTGAGATCAAAAGGAGCAACAAGGTAAGGTACATACAAAGATTGTACCAAGTATAAACAATGCTTATAAATGTACATGGTTTACATACACCCTATACATGTGGATGATAATATACATGTAGATGCATAGTTGATAGAGATTAGATGGAGAAATCGAGTAGGATACATACATGGTACATACAGAGAGATGAAACCAAGTATATTTGGTATCAGAGTGCGGTTTGCCATTTTGGAAATGAAACTAACAGTATTTTACTGTGAGCTTCCTTTACCAGAGCAATGAAGATATTTTACATGCAGAGAGATAAAAAGAAGTTTACAGGAGGTTGCTTACAGAGCAGGGTGGTCCACCTACAGTAGGTTGGTGAGGGTGGGAAGACAACCAGCTCCACCTAGAGGCGGCCTTCACTATTATATCCTTATACACGGCCTGCCCAGCCTCAATTGCTTAAATGTGGGTATGACTGGTAGCTATTTTGCCCATCGTCAGCAGCAGTTGTGCGGGCCATCATCGGCAACTCTGTGTAATGCCACATTCACCATTATCACCACGTTGACCCCCACGAGAAGCTTTGTGTCATGCAATGTACACAAAACAACACATAGACAACACATATACATGCAAGATCATTCATAGCAAAGCTCTTGAAAATACTACATAATAGCTACTAAAACTGGTTACAATGTTACGTGTTTATTGAGAACTTTTTTTTTTAGTACACACCCGGGGCCCACTCAAGTGGGTGGAGCCGATTTTCCCTTCCAACAATTAGCCAATTATCATGGTCGGGCAAGGGCCACGTACCATCGGGCAAGAGCCACGAATTAGGCATCCCCCATGACCACCGCGATGAGTCGAGCGCTGGAACAGCGGAGGGGTCTCGTATGGATCCTCCTATCTCGGGTGATCCACCACCCGAGGAGCAGGAGTCATTCGAGTGTTCAAGGGGCAAGAGCCCGAGCAACCAAACACATCGAGCGAGCATAGGTGTCCCTTTATAACATGAGAGAGCCTAGTGGCACTTGAACTCATAACCTAGAGGTTACAAGTCACAAGCTTTGACCACTACACTAACTCAGTTGGGACTGAGAACTTTATTTGTAGTGTATAATATATATATATATATATATATATATATATATATATAAGCATGGCGAGTACTAGAAGGGAGCGACATACTCCGTCCTCTACAATGTGAGTAAGGGCAAGGTAACAATACTCCGTGAGGACCCCTCATATCTTCTACAATGTGAGTGAGGGCAAGGTAACAATTTGTGGTGTCTAGCCGGGGACCGAACTTAGTACCTCCAGGTTACAAGCCACCCCCTTTAACCACTAGAACAAGCGCCCAATGTTTTGTAGTGTATAATATTGAGAACTTTATTTGTAGGTGTATTAATTAAATGCCATTGATGTGGCATTTAATTAATATAACTTTAGTAAATGAGTGGCCCCTACCTCCTCCTCTCTCTCCCTCCCTCTACTCGTGGAATGCCCTTTGAGGCCTCTTATAGAGAATTGTGAGACTTTAAATAGAAAGGGTATGGGTGAATGCACACAAATAGAAAGGGTATGGGGGGTCATCATTTCCTTGCCTTAAATAGAAAGGATATGGAGGGGTGAATGCATGAAAATAGAAAGCATATGGGGGGTCATCATTTCATTACCTTATGGGGGTCATCATTTCATTGACTTTTTCAACCATTAATCATTAGATACTAAAATGAAAATACTATGTTTGAACCTTATCATTTACAAGCTTAAAATAATTATTCTAAGGATTCAAAAGTTTATTTAATTAATAACCATTCAAAAAAACGTTTTGGGTGCTTATATTAGCTACTAAAACTGGTTACAATGTTATGTGCTCATGTGGAAGGAGCTTTGTTAGCTTGATGGGAAGACTTGAGACTAAGGATACAAGAATAAGAGTAAAAGATAAAGGAGGGCTTCAGGAGGGGCCTAGATCAGCCTTTTGCAGTCTAGTTGACTACTATTTGGTAGGGTACCAAATCTATCTAATCCATCCACACAAACTATTCACTAGTCGGTGCTCAAAATGGATTTCACATACATCCGAGATTGAGTATCTATACCCTCTACACTTAGTACTTCCTCCACTTAAAGTCTGTCTAGATTGACATCTAAGCTCTACTTGTTGAGAGCATATGAGTGGACAGCACTATCACATTGTACCTATCTCAAAATTTTAAATTCTCTCTATTCTCTATCTATTACATTGTCTATTATAGTTTGTTTTGCTATCTATCTTTCCGTTGTGCTATATTCTTATATGGTATTAGAACTTAGGTGATTTTAGTAGAAATATTACATAAAGTTAAGTCTTTCTTTGCATAGAATACTAGGAGTGATGGCTTCTACATTGGCTAGACTGCTGCAGTCCTCCACAAAAGCCTTCATAGAAGGCAAGCATAATGGGACAAAATACACTGTCTAGAAATTTAAAATCAACGCCAACAGTGTGAACACACTTCTACCAAATGCTACACTTCTTCTTCAGGCATGGAAGAGGTGCAATGCTAACGTACTTTATGCTATCGTCACCAGCGTAAGTGATCCTATTCTTACTTTAATTCAACACACAACTAAGGCATGGGAGGCCTAGACCATACTAAAGAATCAATATGAGACCCAGAATCAGACCAAGATTCAAAACCTAGAGAATCAACTTGCCAGTGAGAAACTTGCTAAAGGAGAAGCTGCTCAGCATGTATAATGTGGATTAAAAATATGTGGAATCACAAATGGTTGCTGTGGGGATCATAAATACTAGTAAGGAACTACCCCAGAGAGCTACATCCAAATTCTTCCTCCATAAAAGTACAATGGCTTGGTTACGGCACTAAACACTCAGGTTAGAGTACAATCTCTATCATTTCAAGAATTTAGTGCTATATTATTTGAGGAGGAGATACAGCTAAAGACCCGCAAATAGTGGTGATGCAGCATTTTTGGCCAATGCTAAAAGTAAAGGCATGGTATCTTCTAATGACAAGAAGAAGAAGCTAAAGAAGAAGTCTAAAGTTTCTAGGGAGCTGTGCTATCACTATGACAAGAAGGATTACACTATAAAAGACTACAGAAAGAAGCAAGCTAACAAGAAGAACGGCACCCTAAAATCTTCATGGAAGGGAAAGTAGTCAATTAATAACACTGAAACTGAGCTTGAACTTTGGGTCACCATTGACGAGGTATGCTCATCTACTTAGGCTCTAGTTGTTGATGACTCATGGATTTTGGATAGTGAAGCATCTCAACACATGACCTGTAAAAAGGGCTGGTATAATTCTTAGAAACCTCTATAGGAACTCATTAATGTTGTTGTTGGGAATAATGCTAAATGTCCAGCCGAAGGGTCTAGAACCATCTCTTTTGTGGGCAGCTACTATAGGTGAAGAGAAGAAGCTATCAGCAAGACATGTTCTATATACCTCAAATCAAGAGGAATCTCTTGTCACTTGCTTTATCAGCAAGACATGTTCTATATACCTCAAATAAAGAGGAATCCCTTATCACTTGCTCAGATTGTGGGCTTGAAGTACGCTTCAAGAAAATTGAAGTAGAAAATCTAGATGCTACTGGCAAGTTAGTTGACAAAGGAGTAAGGTGCAACAATCAGTATGAGTTGGGTACCTTTACAAAGATCAGAGCAGCACAAGTAGGCTTTAGCACGAGCAATTTGGTCACAGCAAATTGGCAATGTTAAAGGAGATGCAGAAAAAGGAAATGGTAGCTAATTTGCCTACATTTTCATTATAAGAACCATGTGTTGCTTGCAGCAACAGCGCCAGGCATTTCCACAAGAGGGAAGCACAATAGGGCAAAGACTCCTCTAGGGTTGGTACATGCTAATCTCTACGGTAAGATGTCTACTACTGCATTGGGGGGATCTTCTTACTTTATGCTGTTAGTCAATGATTATAGTAGGAAGATATCGGTTTATTTCCTTCGAGATAAGGCTAAAGATTTTGGCAAGTTTAAACAGTGGCATAACCTTGTGGAGAATGCAACAGGAAAGAAGGTGAAAAAGTTTCATAAAAATCGAGGATGAGAATTCCTTTCAATGGAATTTGATAACTACTGCAAAGAGAATGGCATGAAGCACCAACTACTCACACAACTCAACAAAATGATGTTGTAGAATACCGTAATCGAACCATCATGGAGATGGCTCGATGCATGCTATAAGGGAAAGGGTTACAAGACACAATCTGGGCTGAAAGCAGCAAGCATACTAGTTTACATTCTCAATCGAAGCTACACAAAGGGGCTAAAGGGTATTGCATTTCAAGAGGCCTACTATGGTGAGAATCCTTCAATGTCTCATTTTAGAACATTTGAGTCTATGAATGTTATGTGCATATACCATATGCGTCTAGAAAGAAGCTTGATACCAAAAGAAAAAAGTGTATCTTTCTTGGATACACAGTCAAGAGTCAAAGGTTTATCGACTCTATGAACTAGAGGTGAAGAAGATAATCACCAAGCCACGAGACGTGGTGTTTGTGGAGCAATCACACTTAGTGGAGAAAATAGGTCCACCATTCACTCTATCATTAGCCAGAGAAATAATCCACCATGAGCCCAACCCACCAGCTAGATTTTCTCTTAATAAGAAGGAGGTGTTTTTAGAGGATGAATACTCTCACACATTAAACTAGCTTGTTGATGATTGAGGATGAGATAGTGGAGTTGGAATACTGTTCTATAGACCATAACTCCACTAACATCTTCACCAAGGCTCGTGGGAAGGATCAACTCACTTGGCATCTTCATCGGCTTGGTGTTGGGGACAGAGAACGTAATTTGTCTTCAGGCAGACATTGAGGGGGGATGTTAGTATACACTCAATGCTTGCCTCTCACCATGTATCTCACATCTATGTTTGGCGCACATTTATAAAGGCCCCCATTATAAGGAGAAGCCATTAGTGCATGTGTCTTTGGTGGGAACTCCGGCATAGACATTGATGCAATTGTTATTATGACCATTGATGGTTAAGAGATGGTCAAGGGTCTAAGCGTTAAACTGAGGCCCAGGGTAGCATCCCAGTTGGGGGTCCAAGGGGGCCAGCAACCTCACTAGTGTGGGGGTTTGAGGGCGAGAGCCCCCAATTCGATAGCATGGGTTCATTATTAGTAGGCAGTGAGTGGTTGTTTGGCCACATTTCGAGGGTAGCGATCATGTCTATGTCGCGTAACTTCCCACATTATGGGCATACTTATCATAAGCTAAGGTATCCAATTCTTGTGAGTATCCACACCCTCCACCACACGTAGTAGTTGCTCCATCCAAAGCCTATCTAGATCGCCATGTAAGATCTACTTGGGAGTGCACAGGTGGACATCACCATCACACCATTTGCTATCTATTGTATTGTCAATTGCACTTTGTTTTGATAAATATATCTTTCTGTTATGCTATTTTCTTATATGGTATTAGAGCTTAGGTTCTTTTAATAGAAATAGTACATAAAGTTTAGTCTTACATAGAATACTAGGAGTGATGGCTTCTACCTCGGTTGGAGGACTGCTACACTGGTCCTACGTATTCGTCCACTAGCCCTTTCATGGAAGGCAAGCTTGATGGGACAAACTACACTCTATGGAAATTCAAAATCAACACTATTTTAGACTCTTATGAGCTTCAAGAAATTGTTTTGGGAACGGATGTAGAACTAGTGGTGGGAACTCTCGTCCCCAACAATAATGCAAAGATGCTTCTACCAGATGCTACACTTCTTTGGGCATGGAAGAGATACAATGTTGATGCACTTTGTGCCATCGTCAACACCAATGTAAGTGATTCTATTCTTACTCTAATGCAGCACACAACTAAGTCATGGGAGGCTTAGACCATATACTGACAAATAAGTATGAGACTTAAAATTAGACCAGGATTCGAAACTTGGAGAAACAGCTTGCCACTGAGAAGTTTGTTGAAGAAGAAGCTACTGATTTATCACGCGGATCAAAAATTTGCACGATCAAATGGATCCTATGGGGATTACAAAGACCAGTGTGAGGAACTAGCCTGGAGGTGAATCCAAATTCTTTCACAAAAGTGGCTTGGTATGGCACTAAACACTCAAATTAGAGTACCACCTCTATCATTTAAAGAATTTAGTCTATGTTGCTTGAGGAGGAGATGCCGTTGAAGACCTGCAGAGCGATAGGGCGATGATGCTATAATTTTTTGCCAAAGATAAAGGCAAAGGCGTGGCATCTTTTGATGATAAGAAGAAGAAGTTTCAAGGGAGCTACTATTACTAGAAGGGTCACAATGTAAAAGACTGTAGAACGAAGTAGGCCAACGAGAAGAGCGGCACCATGTAGTCTTCATAAAAGGGAAAGGAGTCAATTAAGCAGTGTCGAGATCGAGCTTAAACTTTGGATCACCATTTAAGAGGTATGATCATCTGCTCAAGCTCCAGTTGTTGATGATTCATGGATTTTAGATAGTGGAGCATTCCAATACATGACTAGTTAAAAGGACCGGTATAGTTCTAATAAGCCTCTACAGGAACCCATCAAATGTTGTTGTTGGAAATAATGCTAAATGTCCAGCCGCCGAAGGGTCTAGAACCATCTCTTTTGTGATAACTACTACAGGTGAAGAGAAGAAGCTATTAGCTATATGTACCTCTAATTAAGAGGAATCTGTTGTTAGTCGATTAGGTTGTAAGCTTAAAGTATGCTTCAAAAAACTAAAGTAGAAATTCTAGATGCTACTGTTAAGTTAGTTAGCAAAGGAGTTAGGTGCAACAATCTGTACAAGCTAAGTGCCCTTAGCAACTGCAGATAAGAAAATAAGCAAGCTTTGGCACGAGCAGTTTGGGCACATTGGATTTACAGTATTGAAGTTGATGCAAAAAAAGGAATGGTATAGCTAATTTGCCTATATTTTTAGAATAAAGTCCTTGTGTTGGCAAGGTTCTATCGTAAATTCATCCAGGATTATGCTAAGTTAGCGGTTCCAATTACAGATCAATTAAAATCTAAGGGTCACAACTTTGTTTGGGGTGCTGACCAACAACAAAGTTTCGATCATCTTAAGGTTGCCATAGCTACCACACTTATGTTGGCAATAGTAGATCCTAATCAACCATCTGTGGGGTTGAAATGGATGGTAATGACCATGCAGTTGGTGTTGTGCTTCTTCAAGGAGGAAGACCAAGAGCTTTTAGAGAAAAAAGTTGGATAGATCTCAGTAAAATTATTCTGCGTATGAGCGTGAGCTTTATGCCATCATTTATGCTCTAGGGAAGTGGATACATTATCTCTACGGTGCTAAGTTTGAGATTGTCTTTGATCATGAAAGCATCAAATGGTTGACAACTCAAATTGATATGAAAGGTCATAAAGCACGGTGGGTAGAAATCCTCCAAGAATTTGACTTTCAGTTAAGGTATCGCAAACTCAGGGGGTTCACTATAAGTAAACTCTCTGTATCACCACGTGCTTTCAAGGCCTATTTTAAAAATCCCTTATTTGTGAATTTTTCATAAATAAAACATACCCTTTTTCTATTCAACTTATGAATACCCCCTTTAAATGGTACCCTTCTGTATGTAAAAAATGTGTAAAAAAGGGATTTTAAAAATCCCTTTTGTTGAACCCACATGCTACTCTTACATATTTATGAGTGAACCCCCCCCCCCCCCCCGCAAGATCGCAAAGGCCGATACAATGTGTGGCTAATGCCTTAAGTCGCATGCCTCAAGTCAGCTTGTTGAGTTTCACGGAGTTGAAAAGTGAATTTTTAGATTCACTCAAAGGCAAGTGCAAACATGATCAGTCATATGCAAAGGTGTGGAAATTTGTTAAACACAGAAATCCCTCCCACTCTACAGTAGGGAGTGCAGATGATAGTTCCACACCCAGCTCTTCTCTTTCTAGAGACAAGTTTAATCATTGAAAGCATTTTTCCATCAATAATGGGTACTTGTTACACAAAGGAAGAGTATGCATACCCTCAAACTCAGACACTAGGTGCCAAATACTTTATGAGTGTCATGATAGTCCAAGTGCAGGTTATCCTGGAATTAGGAAGATCTATGCCTTAGTGAGAAGGCAATTCTATTGGCCTGGACTTCACAAGGATGTCCAAGAATATGTTTTGCATTGTCGAAAATGCTAGGTCAATAAGGCTGAGCATCTTAAGATAGGTGTGGGTTGTTACAATCCTTAGAGATCCCTGATGGTAAGTGGAAAAGCATCTCTATGGATTTTATTATAGGTCTACCTACAACTAGTAGAGGCCATGATGCCATTTGGGTTGTAGTGGATAGGTTGACCAAGATGTCTTGGATAATTTTGACTAAAACCACAATGAAAATGCCAGAGTTAGCTCGGCTTTTCATTAAGAATATCTATCGACACTATGGGCTGCTAACCAATGTAGTCAGTGATAGAGATCAGAAGTTTAATAGTCACTTCTGGTGGCGGGCAGTGTTCAAAAGGTTGGACACAGTGCTCCAGTATGAGCACTGTTGACCACCCCCAAAGTGATGGTCAGACAGAAAGGGTCAACTAAGTACTCGAGGATATGCTAAGGGCATATGTGAGTAAACGGCATACGAATTGGAAAGATTATTTTACCAATTTTATAATTTTCCTATACTAGTGTGCGAAGCATGTCGCTACTATGAGACTTAGTTCTTTCATGCTTATGTATGGCTTTCAACCCCGATCTCCAGTAGCTATGAGGTTAGCTACTAAAAGAATTCAAAAGGTTAAAGATTTTTGCAAGATCATACCAATATGTTAAAGATCACGAAGGAAAATGTTAAATGGGCCCAAGATTGTTTTACAAGCATTATGCGGATGAAAACCGCAAAGTAGTCACATTTGAAAAGGGTGACCAAGTATTTCTCAAGGTTCCCCTGAGTTTGGAAGCTTTGAGGATGGGAAAAGCGCCAAAGTTTTTGCCTTGGTGGTGTAGACCTTTCACAATACTTAAGCGTGTAGGTGAAGTTGCCTACAAGTTAGCTTTGCCAGAACATTCCAAGGTTCACCCAATTTTTCATGTGTCATCTGCGCAGAAACAACTAGGCAAAGATGCCAATGTGGTGGGTACAGGTGTTCTTGTAGATTTAATTGAACATCTAGTTTCACTACATGAGCGAGAGCGCATCTTGGATTTTCAAGAGAAGCGAACTCGTAATCAATGATACACAATGTTTACAAAGAAAGGATTTAAAAAAATAGATACAATGTTCAAAATTATTCATAGCCAAATCCAGGCTCTTTACTTTATTATGCTGATGATTTAGAATTCGGCCTTCCAGCCTCTATAGACTGGGCAATCCCTACGGGACCATACACCTCATCGTTGGCAAGGACTCAAGCCGGCCTATCATCCTCTCGGGCTCCATTGCTTGATCCTCCCGCCCCTCAAAGGGATGTCTACGCGGCGTTAGGGAGGGCTTATTCACCACAGAACTAGGCAGCATCACAATATTCGCCTCCATTGGCGAATATTGTGAGAATGAGATTTCGCCTCCATTGGGAGAATGAGATTTCGCCTCCATTGGCGAAATCTCATTCTCCCAATGGTATGAGGGATACCTTGGGTCGACTTCGGGCCTCACTAATGTTGCCACCCACCTACACAAGCACAAAAATGAGGTTAGTGTCAAGGCACGGAGAAGATATACATGTACTTCTTAACTTAATCAAGATAACAATTTACAAACTAAAATATAGAATATGACAGATTTCATCACTTTTCTTGAAAAAACAACAATTTCACAGAAATTTTGGTATAAAGAAAAGTGGCATCTTCTTTCTTAATTTTTTTAAAGTTAACATTAAAGATTAATTAAAAAATCTCCTTTTAAACGATTACCAAGCTAACCTGGTAATTAATTCCTTGTGGGGGTCCCAAGGGGAGAGATGGAGCGGCATCTAGAGCAACCTCTCTAGACTCATTTTTGTGTGCGTCTCTCGAGGCGATATTTTGGTGCTTTTGTGAAGGAGACATTATGCCTGCCTTCTTGTAGCCCACGACGTCATAAATCCAACGCTTTAGTCGGATCACAAATCGAAGCTCGCTTGCTCAAGTTATGAGCAAAAAACTCATAAGTGTAAACTACCTCTAAGAGCCTAAAAGCCCTTACTAAAGTCACCGCTAATGGGGGGGAAGGTGGCCTTAAACTAGATTTGCAGGGAGAAGGCTACAACTAGAGGGAGAGAAAAGGGAGAGTCCTCCCTTAAGTCTATTCACACGGGGGGGAGAGAGCAGCTAAGGACACTCTACCCTCAAGGGTGAGAGGAGGCAAAAAATATTCTGCAGAGGGGTTACTTGGAGATGGGCAAAAATGGCTTGTTGGAAGAGGGGTGCAGAGGGTTATCGGGTATGGTCCCGCACTGGGTGCCGGTATGAACTGTCGGGTATGGGCGCGTATGCATAGTACCAGGTATGGGGAGAGCAGGGTGCTAGGTGTCTCACCCAAGAGGTACTAGGGGGGTTTATATAGGTGCGGGTACAGGTACGAGTGCATGGAAAGGGAGAGCAAAGCGTGGGTGCAAAGGACGGTGTACGGTGAAAGTACACCGACCTGTGGTTTGCATAGGCCTGGGGAAAGGAATGGTACCTATGCGTGGGCAAAAGCTATGTGTCCTCTGGGTCAGAGGCAGCATGGGTGTCTCGCCCCCAAAAAAATCAAATTTCATTTTTTCGTGAAGTCCACATCACGGTGTCAGGGCAAAATTCTGTAAAGGTGTTTTGAGTCCGTGTACATATGGGATGCATGGTATGCAATAAAACTTTGCCCTGAATGCCCTGGCAAATGTACAGACTGAATGGCTTTGCACTGAGTTAGTACATGCATTTTTCTTTGGAGCAGGTGCTTGAGACTTGACATTGGTCGGAGGAGTGTGAGGTAGTTTTTCAAAAAGTGAAAGAGGTGTTGGGTGCTATTCCTACAATGCAGGCACCTAACTGGGAACAGGTATTTTATGTTAACCCTTCAGTAGTAGGTGAAGATGAAATTGGAGCTATGTTGTTACAGAAGGGGAAAGAATCACATTATATGCAACCAGTCTACTGTGCTAGCAGGGTAAAACTTGCTAAAGAAAGGTTGTTATCAGAGGTGGAACTTGTTATGGTTAGTGTGATGTATGCATGTAGGCGGTTCCGCCACTACTTGTTGCCTCGCCCGTTTGTGTTTTTGACGAGTTACGCTTTTTTGCCTCAGTTGATAAATGGCACAAATTTATCTAAGGCTATGATGAAGTGGGTGATTGAGTTGCAGGAGTTTACTTTCTCATTCTTGGTGGAAGAGAGTACCAGGGCTACCTTAGCTGATTTATTGACATATAATTATGAGGAGGAAACCATCAAGAAGCCAGTTGAGGATGCGGTTGAGTTGGTGAATGCACACATATTATATTTTGATGGTTCCTACAGGAAAAGCCATGATGCAGCCTCAGGAGGTTTGGAGCTTTATGATCCACAGGGTTGCCTTGTTTTTAAGAAGGGTGTTAAGGTGGATGCACATAGCAACAATAAAGCGGAGTATCTGACTTTGGAAGTGGGATTGCAAGTATGTTTGAAGCATGGTGTACACAGGATTCGCATTCGTCGAGGAGATGCACTACTTGAAGCATGGTGTACACAGGATTCGCATTCGAGGAGATGCACTGCTTGTTGTAAAACAGGTGTTGGGAGTTTGGAAGTCAAAGAATGTTTCTCTCAAAGAAATGTGTTTCAAGATTAAAGGTTTGTTGAAGGAATTTTAAGCTTGGAGTCTTAAGCATGTGGATCGAGGCCATAATGAAGAAGCTCATGAAGCAGCCCAGGGAATGATTGGGTGAAGTTTTTGTTCTTAAAGCTCATGCACCATTTTATTGTGGCAGGGAGAAATTACAGGATGTTGAGGAGTTTTTGTTAACAGGGATGATTCCTAGTGGTATTGAAAAATCAAAAAAATATGGTTTCATCAGGAAAGCTGCAAGGTATGTGATAGTTGGTGATGCTTTGTATTTGAGGGGACTTGACTTGATAATGTGACGGGTACCTTGGAAGGAAGAAATCTACAAAATTCTTAAGGAAAACCATGAAGGAGCATGCGGTGGACATTTTGCCTCGAAGATTACTTTGCATAAAGTATTGCAGGAAGGTTATGTATGGCCAAGTGTACATAAGGATGTTAATCATTGGTGCAGGTCATGCAAACAATGCCAAGCTCATAGTAGACGGATATTAAGGCCTGAAATGAGGAAGACAATTCTTGCTTATGATGTTTTTGAAAAATGGGGAATTGATGCTGTGGGACCATTGCCTATTACCAGCCGAGGGAAGTGCTACATCTTGACTGCAGTTGATTACCTTTCTAGATGGGCGGAAGCAAAGGCAGTGAAACAAATTACTGCTAAGGAAGTGGCAAAGTTTGTATATCAGGATATTTGTTGTAAGTTTGGTGTGCCATTGGAATTGCTTTCTGATCAAGGTCCAGGTTTCAGGGCGGCAGAGCTTATGGACTATTTGTGTACAAAGATGAAGAACAGTCGCTCGCAATTTTACCACACCTTACTATCCACAGTGTAATGGCTTGAATGAGCGTTTCAATGGTGAATTGATTAAGATTTTATCTAAGGTGACAGAACGACAAGGCAAGAATTGGGATCTGGAATTGCCTGCTGCCTTGTGGGCATACAGGACAGCAATTAAAACTGGTACTGGTTTCACTCCATTTCATCTTGTTTATGGAAAAGAAGCTTTATTGCCTATTGAGGTGGAGATACCGACTGTTAAAATGTTGGAAAAGCTTTTGGAAGAGCCTAAAGATGCCCTTAAAGAGCGGCTGTTATATTTACAAGAAGCGTAGCTGAACAGGGATAATGCTTTGAAGAATTATGAGGATATGCAGACAAGGATGTTAGAGAAAATCAACAAGAAAATTAAAAGCAAAGGAATTATGAAGGATGACTTGGTATTACGTTATAATAGCAGGTTGGATAATTCCTTTCATAAGAAGTTTCAAGTTAAGTGGGAGGGACCTTTCTTGGTGATGCAAGGATTTGCAAATGATTGGCAGATTTAGATGGGACTTTGCATGCTTCCAGGGTAAATGGATATAGGCTGAAGAAGTATTATGCACGTTTGATGGTGATTGTACAGGATGCAGTGTTAGAAGATGTGATTTCCAATGAAGGGCAGTCTTTGGATATGGATTTAGGTCTTGAGATGCTTTTTACTGCTGATCATGAATGATTCAGCAGGCTGGGGGTTGGGCAAAGTATGTCAGGCAAAATTCTGTAAAGGTGTTTTGAGTCCATGTATATATGGGATGCATGGTATGCAATAAAACTTTGCCCTGAATGCCCTGGCAAATGTACAGACTGAATGGCTTTGCAGTGAGTTAGTACATGCATTTTTCTTTGGAGCAGGTGCTTGAGACTTGAAGTTTTTATTGTATGAGCTTTCTATTTGTCAAGAGGGTGTCTTGGATATGTGTAAACAAGAGGTGGAAGAGCATGAGGATGTCAATGATTGGGGCTTTGATGAGCCTCTGGTGGAGATAGATATACATAGGCTGGTTTACGTGGGGAGAGTCCAATCTAGACTGTAAATACTGAAATCTACAAAAGATGCCAGCTAAATATAAATTGCTCTTTGTGCTTGAGTTTGGATGTACTGTGCAGATTTTTGGAATGGCCCTATGTCTCCACATCGCAGGGGGTTTGGGCATGATAGGCATGGTGATGAGATGTAGTATATGTGTGGATTCCGAGGTTACAAAAGATTTTGATAGAGGCCTAGATAGGCACTGCAGTGTGGCATGGGAACCACCTTCTAAATATATATATATATATATATATATATATATATATATATATATAAACACCACCAAGTGGCAAGCGAAAAAGAGCCCAACTGGCCGCTTGCTTTGGCTGCCAACTATTTCGCCAACGCGACCTCTTAGAAGGTTGGCGAAGAGAGTTTACATGGATTTGCCGCCAAGGAGGAGGATACTTCTGGAGAGTGCACAGCTGACAGCACAGCTGACGGCCAGAGGAATGTTTCTTGTGTGAGCGGGCAGAGCTAAGGGGAGCCGCTTGGTACTGTGGTTTACTGGAAAGGGGCTGCAGGTGTTGGCGTCGCGACTAGGCAAGGGAGCCACTTGGGGGAGCAGCAAAGGAAGAGCCAGAGGAGTGGCCTTGTGTCTTGCTGGGGCCGGTTCTGCAGGTGTTGACGCCGACTGGGAGAGCCAACGGCTAGGGAAGGAGCCACATCGACTGCACCAAGCGAGAGCAGCTGGACGTGAAGAGGTAGCCGCTGAGTGAAAACGGGTTGAAGTTCGTGGTGGTGACTAACGCAAGCCACAGGCGCAAGGAAAGCAGAGGTGAGGGTTGCTGGCGAATACTAGGCGAAAGGAGAGCTGAGACAGGGGACAGAGAGAGAGAGACAGGCTATCTGTACAAAGGAGGGGGCGGCCTCAGAGTCGAGGAGTAAAGGTATTGGCTGCAGTCGCGCTGAAGCATGAAGGCTGGCAGCAATTAGAAGGGAGGGCCACCTTTGGGATGCAAAAGGAGAGCCATGGGTAGATAAAGGAGTGAAGGAAGCCGAGTGGAGCCAGCTGGATTGTGAAAGAGGGATTTTTTTTGCATTAATGTGGATAAGTGTGCGGGTTTTGATTATCTTGTGGAATACAGAGTTTTGAGGTATCTATGCGTGGTGTTTTGTTTTGGTTGTTGGTGCCCCATTGTCGTGTTGTTGTATCAAAGTTTGCGAGGTGAAGGGCTATAGAGGCATAGTCTTTCTTCTTCGTTTTCACCTCACAACAACGGCTTGAAACCCTAAGGTGTCACGGTGTGAAACCCTGACGTGGCGGTCTGTGTGGACCATACACTAGGGCGGTCGGCCTTTGGTCCTTCCGCGGGCGTTGTATGGGCGCATGAGTGTGTATGCCATGTTTTTGGGATAGGGACCCCTAATTTGGGACGTTAACCTCGATATGTGTGTCGGAGCGCCCAACAGTGCAAAAAAAAAAATTGACGAAAATGTCCAGGATGTCTCCCTGATCGTAGGGGTGCTGACCGTTTGTCAATCGAACACCCGGTTGTGCATTTATTAAGGTTTAGTTTACCGTATTTTAATTAAAAATAACTAAAAATTTACGTGTAAGCTTGATCCGATGTTCGTTTTGGATGCTGTAAAATCCTATAATAGGGTAAAATCGCACGTAAAATCTAAATTTGGACTCAGAATTCTAAGATTCTAAGTGGAAACAACTCGTTTATTAAAATTATTGATTTTTACACCACAAAAAGACCATAAATTCATGGGCATATATTATTATTGAAGAAGGGCATGTTACATCCTTGTACTATTATAGTGGTAATTCTTCTCATACACTAGGTTCTTTATCCTTTTAAAAAAATATAAGGATAGTACATAAAAAGCTATCTCTTCTTCTATCATATGCCATTTCCTAGAATGAAGATAATATTTTGCCGTGATAAATTTTCTATCTTTGATATGATGATAGCACATAAAAGCTATCTCTTCTCCTATTAGAATGAAGATAATATTTTTCCACCATGATAAAATCTTTTCTATCTTTTAGCAAAGGCATCAAATTGTTTCTTCCATTTTTTTTCTTGGACCTATAATGATGGACATAAACTTTTAATTCCATAGACATGGCACCTTTTATAAGTAATCTTTCATTTAATATTCAATACAATGCTTTCACAATGATATCAAATGCATTATGAGTAATTGAAAATGGCTGTTAAATTTGTTAGCTCTTTAAAACGTCATCATCACATGATTCTAAAATATGATATATCATCACATGAGTCCAGGATACAAAAGAAACATAAGAAGGAGACATATATAAAGATTTTTTTTCCTGTAGAATAATGCTCAATTGTAACTAACATGACATATTTGTTTCAAATACAAGTTGTTATACTCGATCATAAACTAACATGCAAGTTGTTATGCTCAGTAAACGTATTTCATTTACCAATGCAAGTTATTATGCTCAATTGTAACTAACATGACATATTTGTTTCACATGCAAATTGTTATGCTCAATGGTAACTAACATGATACATTTGTAACTAACATGACATATTTTCGTCACATGTAGTTGTTATGCTCATTTGTAACTAACATGCGATATTTGTTTCACATGCAAGTTGTTATGCTCATTTGTAATAACTAACATGTCATATTTGCTTCATATGCAAGTTGTTACAGAGTGAAGAAAAAAAAACTATTATAACACATGAGTTTAACTTGAAGTAAAAGGACGTAACAAAAAATTTAGTAGTCACAATTCACTAAATACATGTGGAAAGTGATTTAAATCAATCCCCGTATTCAAAACCCGTTTTGTCAAATATTATGATGCATTTACTTATCTTTATTATAAAACATACAAAAAATAATAGTTATTGCCATATGTATAAAGCTACACATGCATCCAAATGAAGCATAAAGGAGCTACTCACCCAGGTTTATTTTTGCTTTTAAACTCACAAGCACGATCAACACAGTAAGATAAACTAACGTCGTTAAACATCTTTGGTAAGGCAATACATGAAATATTAGAAAAACCATAAAACACAAAAAATGAGCATCTACTAACTACTAATAAAAAAGATGAAGAATGAGCGTCGCTTCTCAAATAACTATAATAACTTTCATGATGACGTGTGTGTATGTGTGTGTTTACTCAAAATACAGCTACATTCAAAAGAAACCAAAAAAATGTCATTACCATGGTTCATAATGTTCACCCTTTGGCTAAACGAGGATGCCCGTAAGGCTAGTGTGCCACACTAGTGAATTGGTATTGTGGGTGCCTCACATTAAATACTATTTACCTAGTGTTATTGGTATAGCTCGAGACCATGGTTATAAAACGGATGTATGTTGTTGAAGTGTAACAAGTAGTGCCATGCTTGACGACGACGACTGTGTGACTTAAAGTGAAACAAGTAGACTATGCACATGGTCAAAGTGTAACAAGTGGTTAATGTGAATGACATGCCATGCTAGTTGATGTGTATATTGATATTCTCATTAAAGTGTAACAAGTGGTAAGACACGCCATGCGCTAGATGATGTGTAAAATGATACTCTCATCGAAGTGTAACAAGTGGTGAGTGTATGTTATGTTTATGCCTATCAACGTTTCACATTAGGATTAATTGTTGAGATAGCAATTGATTAGAACAACTAACATGTTTACGTTTGTGAGATAGGTGATGATGATGAGCAGTGTGTGTGTGGCACATGGAGGATCTTGTCTATATCAGCTCAAATTAATACTTTATATAAGTTATTCTATTGGCTCTGTGTCAAATGATTGTACATATTGAAAAGATGTAGGGGGGAAGAGAGCTTGAGCTCTTGCAAGCACACACACACACACTCACAAAACCCTAATAGAGAACACACAAGGTGAGAGACTGAAAATCTTCTTCTTCTCTACTCAACACTCAACACACCATATACAAGATAAGAGTACACATAATATGAAAGGTACTCAACCAATACATACACGGGTTCTCTATAGTGTGAACCCGACTAAATGAGCTGGCGCTATAACTATGCCAGTCTCTAGAATGGCTGTCACACAGCCTGTCATCCCACTGGCCGCATATCACCCAAGATCTCACCAACCATGCTAGTGGTGTAACTGTGGGGCCTATCCCCTAGGCGGGTCATGTGGCCACCGCCTCACTAGACGAGCTCGATATCTCAACACTCCTCCTCGAGCTCAACTCCATCTCATGTACACCAAGCGAAGCCCTGAATCTGCGGAGCTTCTCTGTACCCAATGCTTTGGTGAAGATGTCAGCTACCTGATCCTCTATGCTGACATAAACAAGGTCAAGATCTCCTGCCAAGACCTTCTCTCTGACGAAGTGGTAGTGGACCTCTATGTGCTTCGTACGAGCATGAAAGACTGGGTTCCTGGCCAACTGTATACTGCTAATGTTGTCACAGAAAATGACAACTTGTCTATCCACTGATAGACCCAAATCTGCAAGTAGCTTTGTTAACCAAGCTACCTCACATGCTGCCATAGCAGCTCCTCTATACTCGGCCTCTGTACTCGATAGAGCAACCGTAGGCTGCTTCTTGCTGCTCCAAGTCACAGCAGCACTCCCCAAAGAAAACATGAATCCACTGGTAGATCTTCTATCTGAGATACTACTAGCCCAATCAGCATCTGTGTACCCATGTACACATATCTTTGTCCCAGTCTCATAGAATAGTCCACAATGCAAAGTAGACTTCACATACCTCAGTATGCGTCTCACTGCATACCTCAGTATGTGTCTCACTGCATCCAAATGCGGTTTTCGTGGAACCTGCATAAACTGACTCACCAACCCAACAGCATAGCTCAAATCTGGTCTGGTGATCGTCATGTAGATCAAACTTCCTACTATGCTCCTGTACATAGTAGGATCCTCCAAGATCTCTCCTGAATCTGCACTCAACTTGCCATTCTGATCCAATGGCACAGAAATAGGCTTACAGCCTGTCATACCATACTTGGACAACATGTCTAAGCCATACTGTCTCTGCAGTAATCCAATACCATGTGGTGACCTAATCACCTCAATGCCCAAGAAATATCTGAGCTCCCCCAGATCCTTCATCTCGAACTTCTGTCTAAGCAAGATCTTTACATCCAAAGATCTCTGCATCATGGTCCCCCGTAATGATCAAGTCATCTACATAGATGACAACAAGCACAACCCCTCTTTCACCATGTCTCACATACAGCGAGAAATCTGCATTGGCTACATGAAAGCCAATAGTGACAAGATATTCAGAAATCTTGTCAGACCATGCTCTTGGTGCTTGCTTTAAGCCATACAAGGCTTTCTTCAACCTGCAAACATACTCGGGGTGACCCACATCCTCATAACCAGGTGGCTGCAACATATACACCTCTTCTTGCAAATCCCCATGCAAGAATGCATTCTTTACATCCATCTGATGTAAAGACCATTGCTTTGACGCAGCCACTGCTATCACAACTCTCACCGTTGCCATCTTGGCAACTGGGCTGAAAGTTTCCTCATAATCAATCCCATATGTCTGCGCATATCCTTTGGCTACCAATCTAGCCTTGTACATGTTTATGCTTCCATCACTGTTATGTTTAACTTTGTACACCCACTTGCATCCAATGGCTTTCTTGCCTTCAGGCAATTGCACTAAATCCCAAGTTTCATTTCCATATAGTGCATCCATCTCCTCATCCATGGCTTTCTCCCAATACACATTTCCAACAGCCTCATCAATGCATGTGGGCTCAACAACCTGCACAACCTTTGCCATATATGCATAGTGATGTGCCACATAACCATCATATGTAAATCTCTGCACAGGGTTCTTCACTCTCCCTGATCTTCGCAGCTTTTCATTCATGGCTTCCATAGCCTTCTTTACACCAGGTGTTCTCATAGCTGGGATCCCAAGCTCCTCATCAAGGCTCATATCTGAGCCACTAGACTCTCCATCAACATGAGAATGCCCTGTAGAAATGTCAGGCATACCAAGGGGCTCAACCACTTTCTCTTTTCCTTTACGTGATGTACTAATCACATTTGCAGGACTGGTATTATGACGCAGCCTGCCACTCCATGGTCTATCAATAGACCCACTAGATGAGGACTCTCCTGGTCCACTCAAAGACTGTGATTGCTGACCTGCATTCTGTGCAACCACACTTCCACTCACATCAGCCCCAACAGCTTCTTTTTCAGCAGCATACCAGCTGCTCATCCCATCAAAGACAACATCCCTGCTTACCCTCAACTCACGTGTAGCAGGGTTATAACACCTGTATCCCTTTTGCTCAAGGGAATATCCAATAAACACACATTTTTTAGCTTTCGGATCCAGCTTAGTTCTCAGCTCATCTGGCACATGCACATATGCAATGCATCCAAAAACTTTCAGATGAGACAAATCTAGTTTTCTGCCAGTAAACCTCTCCTCTGGAGTTACATCATGTATGGCTGCAGTTGGAGTCCTGTTCATGATGTATACTACTGTAGAAACAGCCTCAGCCCAATAGCAATGCGGCATATTCTTCTCTTCCATCAATGCTCGCGCAATCTCAGCAATGTGCTTGTTTTTTCGCTCAGCAACTCCATTTTGCTGCGGAGTGTATCTGCATGTAAACTGTCTCCGAATACCATTCTTCTTCAAAAATTCAGAGAACTCATTGGAGAAGTACTCTCCCCCTCCATCTGACCTTAGGCACTTTACATATTTCCCTGTTTGCTTTTCAGCTAAGGCTCTAAAATTCTGAAAGTGAGTGAACACCTCACTCTTCTCCTTCATGAAATATACCCATACTTTCCTTGTGTGGTCATCAATGAAAGTCACATAATACCTGCAACCTCCCATAGATATGGTCTTCGTAGGACCCCATACATCTAAATGCACAACATCTAGTGCATTTCTGCTCACATATCTGTTACGTGGAAACACATGCTTTGTTTGCTTCCCAAATTGGCATGCTTCACATATTTTCTGCATACCTTCCACTTTAAATTTTGGCAGCCCTGTCACAATTCCTTTTGTCTGCATAGACTTCAATCTCTGCACATTTACATGTCCAATCCTTTTATGCCAAATGTCTGTGTCTGCAACAATTCCTGAACCATTTGCAAACATCGTAGCACTCATTTCAGGCATGTCTACATTCAACGTAAACATTCTGTCCACTCTGTTGCCTTTTGCAACCAACCTGCACTTGTCTTTGAAATCTTCAACATAACACCCATCAGGGTTAAACCTAACCTGCAAACCCTGCTCAATCATCTGGCCAACTGAAACCAGATTGTTTGTTATGTTCGTACATGAAGTACATCTGCAAGGTACTTCACTTTGCCATCCTGCATAGACAATGGCACATCTCCAACGTGGGCAATTGGATGAGCAGTGTCATCCCCTGTTTCCACAAAACCTGGTCTTTCCGGGTTTTTCATCTCCTTGAACCGACTCGTCGTGTGGTTCGAAGCGCCTGAATCCACATACCATACATTATCTTTTTGTGCTGCATCAACATTTTCAGACATGGCATTCACGACATGCTGCATAACAAACAACCTTTCATTATCCTCATTATTTCTGCTTGAGGATGCATAGTTGTTTTGCTGCACTTTCCCATTTTGCATGTCAGCCTGCTTCTTATAACATTCTGCCTGCACATGTCCAGGCTTACCACAATAATAGCATTCACGTGCATCATTATATTGCCTTTGCCACTTTCCACGGCCTCTTTGACTCGCCCTGCCTCTGAATTTGCCTCTTCCACCTGCGTATTGTTGTTGTTGTTGTTGATTCTGGGACTGTTGTTGTTGCTGCTCTGCTGTGCTGACCATAATTCTGATTACCTGTTCGGCCACCTCCTTGACCGCGTCCACCCCCACGGCCTCCTCTACCTCGTCCTCTTCCTGAACTCGTGTAGAAGGCTTGTTGCTCTGAACTGTTTTTGCTTTGTGAAGACTATTGGTCTTCACCCAAGCTCTTCTCTTCGATAATCAGCATAGACACCAAATCTGTAAAGTTGGGAATGTTTTCCCGAGTCTGACTGGACGTCTTAAACGCCTTGTATTGTGGCCCGAGACCACGTAGATAGACTTCCACCTTGTCATCATCATCTACTGACACACCAATAGATGCAAGGGATTCCACAATACCCTTTATCTTCAGCGCATAGTCATTCACAGACATGCTCTTTTTCTCCACAGTATGAAGTTCATTCTTCAATTGTATCTTACGTGCCTTGGTATTTGTTTCATAAAGCTTTACCAAGGTGTCCCACGCCTCCTTGGGGGACTTGGCATCCTGAATGTGCCCAATCATGGTGTCCTGTATACTAATGGATAGCCAATACATAACCTTCCTGGCTCCTTGGTTCCAGTCTTTAAACTCTTTCACATCTGCACAGCAGTCGGATTTATATCCGGTATCTCCGGTGCCTCTTCATGCTCACCTTCTATGTAGTCCCAGTAGCCTTTTCCCATTAGGAAATTCGTCAACCTGAACCTCCAAGCATGGAAGTTATTCTTGTCAAGCTTCTCAGCCACAATCTGAGTTATCCCATCATTTGACATCTTGCCAAACACACAATTTTACCAGAAACTGCACTCTGGTTTTTCTGCACAAACTGCTGTATTTTCTGCACAGTGGTACTGTAGTACTCTCAAATGTCACAACCAGCGACTTCAATGTGCATATATACACCCAATGGCAACTGTAGACCTCTTTGCAGCACCCACAGTGTCTGCACAGTCAATCTGTCTTCCTGCAGTTCTTAAAACAGAGTTCTGCAGAGAATCGATGACTTACCCGCAGTGCTCGAAATCGCCTGCTTTCTGAAAAACGGAGGTCCAGACGTGCCCGAAACGCGTTTTCGACCCGAAAATTTTAGTCCATAGAACTGTATAGTTGCCCAATAGCTTTACTCCCGCGAAGAAAGCTCCTCAATCAGAGATCGTTTGCCAGTGCCTCCCGTAGAGCTCCCGACAGGGTGTAGTCACCAACACAAATAGGGAAGAGTAGTTGAAGCTCTTACCCTCGTACCGCTTCCTGTGGTTCTCTTGCTTGCAGCTCAGCCCTTATTAGCACGAACCAGGCTCTGATACCATGAAAAGATGCAGGGGGGAAGAGAGCTTGAGCTCTTGCAAGCACACACACACACACTCACAAAACCCTAATAGAGAACACACAAGGTGAGAGGCTGAAAATCTTCTTCTTCTCTACTCAACACTCAACACACCATATACAAGATAAGAGTACACATAATATGAAAGGTACTCAACCAATACATACACGGGTTCTCTATAGTGTGAACCCGACTAAATGAGCTGGCGCTATAACTATGCCAGTCTCTAGAATGGCTGTCACACAGCCTGTCATCCCACTGGCCGCATATCACCCAAGATCTCACCAACCATGCTAGTGGTGTAAGTGTGGGACCTATCCCCCATGCGGGTCATCAGTGGCCACCGCCTCACTAGACGAGCTCGATATCTCAACACATATTATTTATGTGCACTTGTGGGTGGCGTTGCTATTTTACTAGCACATGTGTTTGAGGAATTTTAGTTATTTTACACTTAGTGTGTGAACAAGCATTAGTACTTGAGTTATTTTTGTAAAAGTGGAATTTTAGTTACACTTAGTGTGTGAACAAGCATTAGTACTTGAGTTATTTTTGTAAAAGTGGAAAAGAAAAGCTCTATTTGTATTTTACACTTAGTGTGTGAACAAGCATTAGTACTTGAGGTATTTTTGTAAAAGTGGAAAAGAAAAGCTCTATTTGTATGCACAAATATTATTAGCTCCTTGGGCTATATTTTGAATACAATTATCAAGATACTTATGTCGTGAGAGTGGAGATGCAGATGTGAGAATTATCAAGGGTCACTCGAAAAGCCAATTCGAGGTGGATCTACATTGTGAGAATCACCTGCATTCTCACACTATGAAAATAAAGCATTGTCACATTGTGAGAATCTGACCAAAAAAGCAATAAAAAAATATCAATTAGTCAATAGCTTCTCCTCACTAACTCAAGGTCTATGTCCTCATCCCCTTGTCTTATTTTAGTTAAGGTGAGCTGATTCATAGGGCTTATGTGAGGATTAGGTAGTTGTAAGGGTAACATTAAAGGTCGCATAGGCATATCAGATACTCTTAAGATTTCTTGTTGGGGCATAGGCTACCCTAGATAAAGTGCATTAGCAAGCAAAGGCCTTGGCCTTTAGTGGTGTTGCTTTGGTAATGCCAAGTGTTATCCACCTAATCTTGCAAGCTACCTTAGAGATTGATTCTTGTAGGCGTAGTTCCCCATTCGGATGCATGTAGTACAACTTACAATGCAAATTATGGTAGTTCCCTATTCACTAGTATGCACTCTAGACACCTCCCTCCATGAGCCTTAATATTGGGCATTCAATGCTAGTATGTTTATAACAAAACAAATGACTATTCACTAGTATGCACTAGTGAATAGGTAGTTCCCTATTCACTAGTATGCACTCCAGACACCTCCCTCCATGGGCCTTAATATTAGGCAATCAATGCTAGTACGTTCAACAAAACAAATGGAACACTACCCTAGCTCACATCATGTGGGTGTCTCTTCCCAACCCTACTCTTCATTGATGGGCCATTTGCTACAAAAGGCTATAGAAAGCTCTTCTATCTCAATGGTGTGACAATATGTAGTTCTTTTCCTTTGCTCCTAGTAACCTTTAAGGGTACCGTTCTAAAGGATGCATCTAGAGGGGTTCCTTAAGGGTGCTCTCATGAGGATGTCCCCATGAAACCATTATGTCAAATTCAATCACACTATGAGAACATGACTCAAAGGACTTACACCCTTTTGCGGTATAAGGCATTATGTAATGTGGAGTCTCGGATTCCTTCTCGAAATGTTTTGGTCAATGAATTTGTCTTTGTACATGCAACATGAGTGTAGGTATTGCACTCTATTTGATGTAGTCACGAATCAACTCTTTCTCTAGATATTTTACATTGTAAAGCTGATCTAGAGGGTTTCATCATTCCATTATGTTCCTTGTCAAGATTACCCAATTGTGAAGGTTGTCTTTAAGGCTTTAAAATTTTCCTTATCCTAACATTTTAGTGATTGGAACCCATGTCCACCTTTTCCCTCCATGGCGAGGTCAAATGCACTCACCCTTACATGGTTTTATAGCCAACTATATGTGCTGCACATTCGATCAAACAATTCCAAGTGTAAAATACAACCCCACTTACCATTCAATTTTGCCATTAACTTATTTATTTGCATTGGTTTGGCCTTATTACATTGTGTTAGTGCACCTCTTGGGGCTACTACTATTGGGGTGATCCTTGTTGTTACTGCCCCCCCCCCCTTCCTATTTCCCATCAATCCTCCCACTTATGGTGCGAGTCTTGGTTGAAGTTAAGAAGGAGGATATGGATACAAATATGTTGTGGTTGAGGTGTAATGCAATGATATTATAGGGGGTAGCTTATGGT
Organism: Cibotium barometz; assembly: GCF_041138505.1. Classification (NCBI taxonomy): domain Eukaryota; kingdom Viridiplantae; phylum Streptophyta; class Polypodiopsida; order Cyatheales; family Cibotiaceae; genus Cibotium; species Cibotium barometz. The sequence continues at coordinate 27,980,740 of NC_141104.1, forward strand.
TAAAAACAACCCCCATTTTTGTAAAGGGAAAGCCCATGCATAAGCGTGCAACTATTTTTGGCATATGGGCTATTTTTATGAATAAAGCATAAATACCCAAGAACTGGGAGGATGTCGACACTTTAAGGTTATGTCTACTCAGTTATTTATTTATTTTTTTCAAGTTATGCTCATCTTGTCAAATTAAATTCAATTCTATGTTTTAGTCTTGTTGTATTTGTGAGTTTTGTATTATTCTTAAAAAATTACTTCAAGATCACGTGTCAGCAGGCAGACGACAACCCTATATCACTTGGTTTTGCCAACCTTGTTCAAGCTTGGAGAGAAAGGGATTCAGATGTTCTCTATTCCATCATCACAAGTGTGGAAGAAATTGTGCTAACCATGGTTCAGCATGTCTCCACAGCTCTACGGAAGCATGGAGCTTATTGTAGAGCCAGTACAAGACCATAAATCCCTCAAAGATTCAAAATCTCAAAAATCAGCTTCAACAAGAGAAGCTAAATGAAGGTGAAACGGTGGAGGTGTTTCTTTGTGACCAGATGGTTATAATCGACATGAGTGTGCTCTCCCCAAATCTTGCTCGTTTCTCACTGTGTAAGTGTATTGCCACCTAAGTATGATAGTTTATTACATCTTTGAATATTGGTATCAAGTCTACTCCTCTCACATTCAATGAGTTCAACTCATTGCTTGGAGATAAGGAGATGAGGATGTAGTCGCAATGTTGGGGCTTTGCTAACACAAAGAATAAGGGTAAAGATTCTAACTCTTTTAACTTAAAAGATAAATGATAAATGCTTTTATTGTAACAAGAAAGGGCATATAGACAAAGAATGCACAAATTCAAGGAGTTAAACTCATTGCTTTAAGATAAGGAGATGAGGACGTATAGTCGCAATGGTGGGGCTCTGCTAACACAAAGAGGAAGGGTAAAGATTCTAACTCTTTAAATTATAAGAAAATGATAAATGCTTTTATTGTAAAAACAAGAAAGGGCATATAGACAAAGAATGCAGGAAAAACAAAACAGATGCCAAGAATGGCACTCTAAAGACCAAGGAACAAGTGTTGTTTGTTTTCATTTGAAGAAGGCAATAAGACGGCTAATATTATAGCATATGATGATTCTTGGATCATCAATAGTGGCGGCTTCTAGTAGGCACATGACCAATCACATAAGGATTGGTATTCCTCCCTAAAGTCCATGGGAGTTGACATCATGGTGGTAGTGAGCAATGATGCAAAGTGCCTAATAAAAGGTTCAGGTACTATTTCACTTATGTCAAAAGAAGGTTGTATAAAAATTCTTTTGAATGTTCTTTGGGTTCCAGATATCAAGAGAAACCTCCTTTATGTCTCGGCCATCACATACCATGTCTTTACAGGTTCACTTTGACAAGAATGGTACAACCATTCTTGATGGTAATAGTAAAGTCGTTGCAAAGATCATTTAGAGATACAACTTGTATGAGCTTTTGTAGTTTAGATTGACTTGAGTAGCAACAAACTTTTGCATGAGAGATATGGGCATCTCAGCATGCAAACTCTATCAAAGATATAGAAAGGTATGAAGCTGGTTGAGCATTTACCATCAATTTTTGATAGTCTGGATGGATGTATGTGAAGCTTACATGATGGATAAAAAGCCGAGGCCAGTTTGAGAGCCAAGGCTCCTCTTCAACTTGTATATGCTGATCTTTGTGGAAAGATGTGTGCAATTACACTTGGAGGTTCTTCTTATTTTTTCACATTGATAGATAATATAGTAAGAAGATTTAAGTGTATTTTCTTAAAGAAAAGTCTCAAGCTTTTAGAAAGTTAGGAATGGCTTACATTGGTTGAAACTAAGATAAGAACAAAATTGAAGCAATTTAAAATAGACCGAGGAGAATTCATGTTTGATGATTCTTCGATTTTTGCAAAGAAAGAGGCATAAAGCAACCAGTGTGCTCATAGTGTTACAGAGCGCAAGAATCACGTATTATTAAGATGGCAAGGAGTATACATAATGTCAAGAATCTACCTAAATTATTTTAAGTTGAGATAGTTAACACGGCTATGTACATTCTTACTAATAAGAGCGCAATAAAGGCCGTCAAAAGGATAACTCCGTTACAAGCCTACTCGAGTAAGAAACCTTTAAGTTATTGGGTGTGAATGTTATGTACATGTTCCAAATGCTCAGAGAACCAAATTAGATTCCAAAAGCCAAAAATGCATCTTCTTAGGTTATGACATCATGGAGTCGAACGGATATCGGTAGAGAGCACATCGTGAATGAACATAAGAACATTTTCCATCTGGTAAAAACAATCATACCAAGGATTGCAAACCTTTAGAGTAAAACCATGAGCCTGGGAAAGGGACATCTCCCTTTAAAAACGAGTTTCCTTTTAAATTTTAGCAAATACCAAAAGTGTGTAAATCCCCTTAGTTTGGAAAGAAAAGCTCTCTTTCTCACTCTCGCGTTTATGCACGGGATCATTTTTTTGTGAGAGATGATATAATCCTTCACGTGCACACAAAGCTCATATGCACTTGCGCATGTACGCACATGCATCGAGAGAGAGAGAGAGAGAGAGAGAGAGAGGGGAAGGATTGGTACAATCATGCACACGCACCCATACACAAGAGTTGATATAATCATGTGCATAAATGTGTGTGTGCGTGCGTGTGTCTTTGTGTGTAGAAGTGAACAAATTACAACCCACTAGTAGCCACTTAGAAATTGGATTAAAAAATAAAAGGAAGAGGAGCAAAGTGTCAAATGTAGAGAAACAGGTCATGACAAAATATAATACTTGGAAAAGTTTGAAACAAGATAGATGTGTCGAGTAGGAAAACTCCAGGCATCAACTTTAGAGGTAGAGTCTCTATACTTATCACCACACAACACCAAACAACAAATTGTATTAGTGGTGGAAAGGCAGTTGTCAATAAGGCTCTATACATGTTATAGATGCCACTAAAATCTAGCATATGGAGTTTAAAAAAGATTAAGAATGGTTGAATAACATTAAGGGCAACATGTACAATTGAAACATTGGGTATTAAGTTTGAATAATATTAGGAAAGATGAAGCATTGAACTGTTGTAACAATATAAAACTAAACATTGAGTCACTTGAACATTAAAGTTCTCAGAAGGAGCAGCTTCAAATGAAAACTTGTAAAATAAATTATTGAGCATTGAAAAATATGTGCGAATGTGTAAGTGAATATGGAGTCTGAATTGTAATAAGAGAGAGAGAGAGAGAGAGAGAGAGAGAGAGAGAGAAATATGCCCGTGTGAGTGTTTGTGTGTGAGAGAGAGTTCCATCAAGACTAGAGCTTATGGCAATTGGCACATTTCTCACTGGAAGCAATGCTTAGTAAATTTGAAGGAAAAATTCTGAGATGCCCTTATGCTTCTTATATTCTTCGTGATTGGAAATTAGCCTTGTCTTCTATTCAGTGGCATGGTAGAGATGCACTGACTAGGAATTCTCTTAGATTCATTGGTATTCGGTGTTTCCTCAACCACTTGTAGTACAGGAACCACGAAAGGCCTATTTTTTAGCTTCCATTGGAGTTAACACTATGGCGGATGTCATGTGACAGATGAGGACTTGTCTAAAACATAACTTGGATTTGCATCACAAGCAAGTGTGGAAAACTATTACTATGTTGTTGTGGCCTTTTGAACCCATCCCACCCTTGGATGATCACGACAAACTTCATGATTGTCAACTTATTGGTCATACCAATTCTCTTCAATTCAATGCGATTTCGACAAATAATGTGTACAAATTGTTGCCCTAGACCTAACCTCATGTTATACTTTATGGAAAATGCATAAGAAAACAAAGGCTTCAACTAATCTGGGGTTGTAAGCTACCTCTCAAACGTCTATTTTTATGCAGATGCCTTGTGGGAATACTTCCAATCTCCATTTTTCTGAAAAAACAACTTATCTTCAATGATAGATGTTGTCAATGTGGATGACATGCAAAGTCCTTTCCCAATCTTCTTTGGCATTGCATGGAGTCCAAGACTTTCTTGCAAGCATTGGCTCACAATCTCCAAAGACGTTTTCCATCCTTGGGTTTTTAGTGTTTTGCCATCTTGCATGGCTGGATTTGACACTTCCATGATCTGGATAAGAGTCGGCTTGCTCTATGGCCAGAGCAATTGTGGTCTTGCCTGCATATCTTTATGGGAAAGCTGGACGCCATTTTGAGAGCTTGACTCTAAGCGCAACGTGCGGAGGCGGAGGCGGAGCCGTTGGAGGAGGCTCGTGTGGATGTCGAGTGTATGCAGAGTAGAGATGCATGTCTGAAAAGGGAAAAAACGCAAGTTGGGAACGTGTAGCCGAAACGAGCGAATTATAGAGAATCGCGAGGGCGGAGATTTGCGAGCGAGAGCAAGCTGCATTAAATTTCAATATTTAAAAATGGTTTTCAGAGAGAGAGAGAGAGAGAGAGAGACTGATATACAGATCTGAATATCAAGTATCTCTATAAATATAAATATATGGATGTATATAGCACATCTTTGATGATTGTGTTGTTTTTTTTTTTTTAAAAGAAACTTTAAATAGTTGTATTATAAAAACAAAGTCTATGAAAGACTTATTGCAAAGTCTATGTGTTGTTTGTTGTTTTTTTTTTGTGTGTGTGTGTGTCGGGGGCAGGGGCGGAGGCGGAGGCGGAGGCGGGGGGAGGAGGGGGGGGGGGGGTATTATAAATATTTATGCGTATATAAATACATGAATATATATATATATAGCCAAGAGAGAAGATTATAATTCAAAAAATAAAGAACATTTTAATCGCTTTGATGTGCCTGGTCGGACACTATTAAGGCCTAAATTGAAGTGGTCAGCATTTTTGTTTCATGCAGACCCTTTTGGATGTTGGGGCCACGTATTTTGCCATAGCACTAGTGCCTCATAACAACCACATTTGAATCTTCTTCCTTTCTTTGGCACGTGTAGATGTTAACATGAAATTTTTTCTTAGTAGCCAAATTGAATCAGTTATTATAAGCTAAATCATGGCACATGCTCATAACGTTCTTATTAATGAACATTATCTAAAAGCCTTCTATAAATTAAGTTATTACTTGCACAAGCATTTCCCTTGATGTTAGCCTGACTGCAAGCTTCACACTCCCAAGCTCTTCAACCACATTTGAAGTACCACCACCTACATGACTCGTCCTGGCCAAGATCTTTCATCTTGCTTCTCAAGGTCCGGAAATGTCAATAGTACCTGTATAAAGTCATCAAAACAACATTAAATACAAGTACAACTGCTTGGTTGACTACATTCCTACTTCCCCCCCCCCCCCCCCCCCCCCCCCCCAAAAAAAAAAAAAGAGATTCTTCTATTAGTTAGAGAGAGACATGCCTAGAAGGCAAAGTACAAACACTGCTACAGCAGTAAAAGAAACACAACATAGAGGGGCGCTTCCTCCATAGCTGGCCACTCTCGGAGTAAGGTAGAAAGCCACACTAGGGGCCTACCTCCCAATCTTCAAAGAGTGGGGCTAGCATCCATCTAAAGAAAGGACCCTCTGGCTCTGAGGATCCACAAGGGTCATCACATGCCTGTAAAGAATGTCATCTGAAGGGCAGAGTGCCTCTACTAGATTGTGCGACAAAACAAAATGATACCGAACCTTTGGCAGGGAAGGGATGCTGGAACCTCCGTTTGCTCCCTAGGTGCTGAACCAACTGTGACTGAGGTTGGGTTGTTGGGGGCACTACACAGGCCCCAAGCCCACTCAGATAGTGATGCCTGTGGCGACAGCCCTCAGCTAGTGCAGGTACCTGTGGAGGGGGGTGGGGTGCGGTGGGGGAGGATGTCAATGGCAAGGTAAAGGTGGTGAGCCTGCGTCAAGGTCAATGGCAAGGTAAGGATGGTGAGGCTGCATCAAGGGGTGCAGGGGGGTGTGAACGCTGGTCGGGGCAAGAACAGGCCAAATGCCCCATCTGGCCGCAGATAAAGCAGGGGGGGGGGGGGGGGGGGGGGCCTGGGGGGTGTCTGTTGGTGTGCCTGATCATCGGGAGTAGCTCCAGATACTTTCGGGGAGTCCAGGAAGGCAGACGGTGACAAGAAAATGTACTACTCCAGCCAGAAGGGTCGGACCCCGGAGAGAAACCATGGTGCCAGCGGGCAAAAAAGACCTGAGCCTCTCAAACTACAATCGGGGTCCACTCCAAGGGTGTCGGTCACTAGGGCTACCAAATCGGGTGTAAGGAAAGCGAGGGCGACCTGCTATATCACAAAAGAAAAAGCTTTTGAACAAACCTGTGTGCTGAATGTGAGGTCAAAAGCCTTCTGCTGCTGCTTTTTTTTCTGGCTAATAGATCCTTCTATTAGTTACCAAAAAACAGTGACACGGGCCAAGAACAACCTCAACTCCGTAAAGGAGGCGATAATCAACCTGACAAAAGCGAGGTAGTGCTCTCCTCCCCAGGCTGGCTGCTCTAGGGGGAGCAATCCTAAAGGCAATGACGTTGGGACTCATGTGGATGGCCACAGCTGGGGGCCTCCTCTTGGGCAAAGGGATCCTACCATGTCCACTCTCTTGGATCCCACTGAAGGCACATAAGCAGGCGGCCCTCCCCATAACCATAGCCGCCAAAAGCCCTCTCTGGCCATCTTGGCCAGTGGAGAGTCGATGTGCCAGCCACGCGCGTGGAACCCATCCTCTCTGTAGAGTACATCTGCTGGGATCCTCGGAAGGGAGCTCTGCTCTGACAAGTCTACCATGTTGGAAATAAGTGCACACTAGGTGTACTATTTCTAGTCTAGTTTCACTTAAGTCTTTGTGTCTTGAGTCTAGTGCCATGTGGCATCTCTACATTTATCCCATAAGTCAGTCTACTCAATCTTGTACTTCTCACCTATATATTGTAGGTGTCACATCAATGAAAGTATCAATCTTGTGTCTTGTCTACACTCATCTCAAGGTAACTCTTTGTCTTTCATTTGTTTTGTTTCATTTCTAGTTTTGCTCTTGCTTTCATATTTCCTACATGGTATCAGAGCCAGCCTTTCCTAGTTCATTTCCAGCTTGATGCTGCCCCAGATCTGCGCCATTCCACTCAGGAATCTGCCCACCATTTTCTGCGCCAGTTTTTGCTGCCTGCGTTGGCCTGTTTACAGTTGCTGCTGCCTGCGCTTCACCCTCTACAGGCTGCGCATCACTCCATACCTGCAGCTACTGTCGGCCTCCCTCTCTGGATGAGCAGCACTTGTGTTGCCCCGACATCTGCTCCTGCTCCTGGCCCCCGTGCTGCTCCTGAATTCTGCGCCATCTTCTTCAACAGGCTGCACTTCTCCAGGAGCTGCCCGAGGTTCTGCAACAAATTCTCCACCTCTGCTCACTCTCCGGTCTCTCTAGGTATCGTGGCCCTGTACTACATCTTTCTCTATTTGCAAAAATCTCTGTTCGCAGCTCTCTCTCTTTCTCTCTCTCTCGGGTTACCCCTGAAAGGGTGGAAGACCTGAGGAAAAAAACCAAAGTGGTATGCTTCAATATTTTCAGTTCTATTTTTCTTCAAAAATAATTCAAAACTGAACTCTCTCTTGTAAGGGAATAGACACTGCCCTTGCATCATTAGCAAGAGGTAAGACCTTCCCACATGGCATCTTCTACCCATTCTCTCATGTCTATCGACAAATTCAATGGGTCCAACTTTCATACTTGGCAAATCAAAATTAAGTGCCATCTTATGAAAGAAGGCCTGTGGGATGTTGTTCATCATGCTACTCCCGAAGATTCCGACATTGAGCAAGTTATCACTTATGCTCCCACTGCCAAGAATGACAAAGCCTATGCTATCATCTTGCTCGGTCTTGGAGATGATTACATTCATCACATCTCCGACATACAGTCTGCTTCTCGAGCATGGATCACTTTGGATACCCTGTTTGGACCCCGCTCTAAAAACTCTAAGATTGCACTTATGATCTCATTCTTTGATCTATATATGCAGGAGGGAGCTACTATAGCCTCTCATGTCAATTATTTTCGCAGTCTTATGGTTCAGCTTGCATCAGTGAAGTCCCCCATCTCCGAAGATATTGCTATTGCTGTGCTTCTCAAAAGCTTACCTGACGCCTATGCTACTCTTGTCACTACCTTCAAGTATCACAATAATCCTACTCTTGAAGGTATCATCAATGCTCTCCAAGAAGAGGAAAGAACAAAACAACAAAAGGTAACTGACACTGCATTTTTAGCAAAGAAAGGAGGTTCTAAGGTAAGAAAGCCTTGCCCCCATTGTGGAAAAACTAATCATATGGAGAAGGACTGCTTCAAGGCTCATCCATGCACCATTTGTGGCCGTGATAATCACTGAGAGAAGGACTGCTACTCTAAAACCTCTACATCAGCCCCTGCATCTGCCTCAGCACATGTTACTACAACATCTACAACAACAGATCTTGCTGTTCATTCCTCACATGATGAGGAATGGGCTTTCTGATTACTTCACCTTTCTTGTCTCCCACTTTGACCACCGATGATGTAGGTCAAGGGGTTCTAGTGTCTTACTCATTATGTTTTTTTGACCTCTCTCTTGTCCCTACCCAAGAGGCAGCGATTGCCCTTGAGGAGGGGTTGTCTTCAAGGTCCATCTGTTTGTCTACAGTCAGTCTTCTGTCTATCTAGTCTTGTCTGTCTATCTATCTGTTGTCTGTCTATCTGTCTATCAATCTGACTGTGTCTTGTTTTAGATCCATCTTGTCCCTACCCTTGTGGACCCATATGAGAATATCACTTGAGGAGGGGTGTCTCAGGATCTTTTTGTCTCTCATGTCTAGTCTCTCAGTCTATCAGTCTTTATGTCTATCTTCTAGTCTTGTCTTTTTTTTTGTCTTCCTCCTAGTGTCCACTTAAGGAGGGTGTTGGAAATAAGTGCACACTAGGTGTACTATTTCTAGTCTAGCTTCACTTAAGTCTTTGTGTCTTGAGTCTAGTGCCATGTGGCATCTCTACATTTATCCCATAAGTCAGTCTACTCAATCTTGTACTTCTCACCTATATATTGTAGGTGTCACATCAATGAAAGTATCAATCTTGTGTCTTGTCTACACTCATCTCAAGGTAACTCTTTGTCTTTCATTTGTTTTGTTTCATTTCTAGTTTTGCTCTTGCTTTCATATTTCCTACATACCATTAGGTCCGATAGGATAAGTGAGGAGGCCGGAGCTCTCATCCGTACCATGAACTGCTAAAGGTATGTCATGGTTGGCAAACACTCCCAACCACTGCAGGGGAGGGGCTCCGGAATCGAGGTAAGCCACTCTGGGGGGATGGAAGAATCAATGTCAAGGCTAAGTCTGTCCTTGCCTCGCATCCCAACGAGGCTTCTCAACTGCGCCTCTAGGGGAAGCTGTCTAAAACGTAACCAATCTCCAAGGAATTGTGCTTGGCCCATGCTCACAGCTCCTCAAGATACGTGCAGACGGGCACCCTCCAGCATGTGGCCACTGGGTAGCCAAACCAGAGGGTTCTATACCAAGGGTTGTTGAAGGTACTCGACTGAAGGTGGGGAGGATTACTATAGGGTGACCTGAGGTGGTCCCAAGCTCTAAGGAGGCTGGCTGCAAATCTGTCCTCCAACGTTGGGCTAAAGCCACAGGCCCGCATCTCTGTGAAGATCCATCTCGGACTTTGTGGCCAAAGACCACCCAAAATAGGGGTGCGGGCTGAGATCTAGGCTAAAAGAAAGTCTTTCCAAGGTTCACCACCCCGGAAGGAGACAACAAACAATCAACTTGCCCAGCACGGCTCGACTCTAAACAAAGGGATCAATGATGCTGCCCAACCCACCCACCCACCCCCACCACCCCCACCCCCCCCCCCCCCCCCCCCGCAGTAGATGGCGAGCATGAATGATCACTCTCCAAGCCACCTTGGCCCGCACGGGTCTCCCATCACTACCAACCCAAAGGAAGTTGCAGATCAAATGCTTAACCTGGCCAATGCATGCTCAGGACAGTAGGAAGTGATGTACCACAAGTTGGCAAGAGGAACTTGGTTCGCCACCACAACTCTACCAACTAAGGAAAGCCTGGCTGAACTCCAAGTATAACAACTTCCTCCAAATGCTGAGAAGAAGAGGGGCTAGCTGTTGCTCCGGGGAAATGTCCATGCCAACTTGGCATCCAAGATAACAAACAAGAGTGCCTCACGGGATCCATTGGAAAGCCTCAATTGGCCTCCAAGTCAAGGCAAGCGATGAGCCAACCCAAAAACCACATGACCTATGCCAATCGACCTGTGCGCCAGATGCACAATTGCATCAGCGAATCTCTAGCAATTCACCACATCTCCTAACAGGTATGCTACTGTGTCATTGGCAAACTCTGAGTCAAGCAACTCCTCTTGAGGATGGATAGGTAAGCTCAGCCCCTGTAGACCGGTCACTTGGGCGGAGAGGACACTGATCATGGCCTCAGCTACACACAAGAACACGAAGGGCAGCCTTGTCAGACTAAGTGGGTAAGGGGGAATCTATCTCCACGGGCCCCCTGGATGAGCACCTGACTGTGAGATGTAGAGTAGAGTCCGGATACACCTTGGACCCACAGTCACCCACTCCACTAGAAAGCTCACCCACTCCACTAGAAAGCCCATCCAGCACATAGTCCCCTCCAGAAAGCCCCAATCCATTCTGTCGTACGCCTTCTTAAAATCAAGAAGGAGAACTATCAAGTCCTGATGCCTCAGACAGGCCGAGGGTGTCGCCTCCCAAAAAGTCAAGATGTTGTTCAGGATACTCTGATCCTGAACAAAACCTGTCTATTTGCCATGAATCAAATCAAGGAGAGAAAGGCTGCAAGCACCGGCTGATGGACTTGGCTAGAATTTTGTAGGCTGTCCCTAGGAGGGCGATGGGTCTCCACTACCAAATTTCCAATCTATCTCCACCCTCCTTGGGAATCAAATGGATCAAACCCTCAATCAGCCTCTTTGGCATCGAGCCCGTGGCCATAATCTCCTTGAAAGCAGCTTTGAAGCCGCTTTCCATGAGATCCCAGTGCCGGAGAAACATAGACTGTAAACCCATCCTCCCCATGGCATTTTCCCCAAGGGAGTGCTGGCAAAGCCTCCGCCAGCTCCTCAAAGGTAAAGGGTGTCATCAAGGTCTGGAAAACGAGGGGGGACCACCTCTCTCATGTGGCACCATATCCAATCCCTCGCGTCCATCACCTGCACGGAGAGAGGGGCTCTAGAGAGAAGGGAACTAAAATCTATGGCAATGGCTCGAACATGAGGGGGATCAGAGACAATAAATCCATCCAGGCGACACAATCTGCGGATGCCATCCCTCCGCCTGTGTGGACCTGAGATCTCAAAGAAATCTCCAGTGACCCTGTATGTCCAGAAGGCAGCTCTAGCATGATATATGTACTCCACCCTCATCTCCTTAATGAAACTTAGCTCTGCATGGGATGTTGCCTGTTGGGCCTCAATCCACGGGCTATTTGGGGCACTCTCCTGGAGAGGCTATAGGTGATCTCTCTAAGTCCTACATCGAGGGCCCCTGCAGCTGAGCCAACATGAAAATCAAGACTCTCCGAAATCCCTGAAATCCTGCTACAATTTTCAGAGTCTTGGATGAGGCACTCAGGGGTGCGAGTGTTGGAGTGTCTGTCTTGCTCCATGGCTCCTCCAAGGAAAGAATGACGAGCATGGTTGAGAAAGAAGTGCCTGCCAAAATGCCAACCATGCCGCCTCATCCCCAGAAGCCCACTCATCAATGTGAAAACAATCCAGTTTGGAGAGGTTGGGGCACCTTGCTTGTTTGATCTCAAGAAGCTCAGACTCCTTGGGCTATGCCCGAACTCTACTAAGTGCCATGGAACCCGTCCCCAAAGAGCCAAAATCAGCTCCTCCCAAGCCAAATACTCCGAGCATTCAATGGTGTCTGTGCCTCCTCCAACTTTGTCCTCAACTGCCTCTAGCATGTTAAAATCACCACCCGTTTACCAAAAATCAGCCTGTGAGAGGAATTGACGGACCGAGCACCAAAAAGTGGCTCTGCCTGCAGGTGTTTAGAGCGTAGAGGTTAAGGAAACCCACTAATCACCCACTGCGCTCTCCTTGTGACTGTGGTGCTTGAGTCAATCACTGCTGCTGGTAAGAGCTGCTCACAAACGGAGATGCATACCTTGCCCTGGATCCCAAAGGAGCCAAAGGCATGGGACCAGAAGGTGTGGCTTCAGCCCTAGAGAATCTTCCCTGGTCTGTGGGTGCGATCCTCAGAGAGATGGTGCTCTTGAAGAAAGAATAGCAATAGGTCCTCTGACTATGGCTTTGTGAAGCTCGTCTTTGAGGATCCCAAGCCGCCTCAAGCATTGCCGTCTACCCAAACCCTCAATGTTCCAATCTGCATATCTAAGAGTGGTGGGAGGCAGAACTGTCGGATTGCCCTCGACTCTGAGAGATTTGGGCGTGGGTTTGGATGGTGCATAATCACAATCCATCCTAGGGCAGAGGCTCACCGACAGGTCAGGAATCTTGCCCTCCATGTGAAACCACTCTTGTCGGGCCCTAGAGTAGGCATACTCTGAACTCCACCTGGCACAGTGAAGGTATCTGTAGGAGGGGGGGAGGGATACTACCATCGAGATATGAAGAAAAACGAAGAGGAGCACCTCCAATGTTGCTTGCGTGGAAGCCTCGTTGTACTTATCCACAGCCCTAAGCTTGATTATGAACAAGATGTTGATTTGAACATGATTTAAGAGAGAGGAGAGAGAAGAAGAGAGAGATTTGGTGTTGCAAGACATGTTCATGCTCATTCCCAAGGCTGATCCTTGAAGGGCAACACATAAAGAACAAGTTTTGGAACCAGATTCAAGAGCTTGTGCTGCTAGTATGGGCAAGGAAGACTCGTGGATGGACCAGGCGGCTATCAGCCAGCTTGTTTCTGCAAGCTGCAGCAAGGGGACCATTTTTTATCCAATACCTGGCCGACAGCAGACAGCAGGTCGGCCAGTCCATAGGGGATTTCAAGGTCCATGCTCATTGTTCCCACGTTCACTCCTTTAGGGAGTAGAGTCATTAGACTAGGCATAGAGTAGGTGTTTACCACCTTTTGAGGAGCAGCCAAAGGCTTGCCAAGACATGTACACCTTTTTATACTACATGAATATATTGAAACTCAGTTATCTTTCTCTTCCCTCCATCTCTCTTGCTTGCGTTTTGCATCAGGTTGTTCCAGGATGGTGTTTAGGGCTAAAAGAAGACTCCTAGAGCTTCCACATGTGACATTAGTATCATAGCATCAAGCTCAGCAAGGCTAAACACTAATTCAATCCCACATGAAGGTGCACAGTCTAGGGAGAGTAACAAAAGCCATGGAAGCAGTTCCCAAGAGGTTGGTTGGTGGCGTTCCACAAGGCCCAAGGGAAATGGCAGTCCTGTGAGTCGGATGCCACTTCGGGCATAGCAGGAAAGGCTTTCAGGGAACGGTTCCATGGGTAGATGATCCTCCAAGGGGTGGAGTGAGGGTGCCAAACTCAATACTCGGGAAAAGAAGACCAAAGAAAGTGTTCAAGGACGGGGCATGAAGGGCTAGGGGACAAGATGGAACAAATGCATAGATCTTCATCAAATTTGGAGTAGATTTGGAGACCGGTTAGGGTTTTCAATGAAACGGTTGCCAGGAAGGGAAGGATGACAGTCATCCAAGAACACAAGTTGGAATCTCGTCATCAAGTTTAGCAAAGGGGGATGTCATGTGCAAGACATGTGCATGCTCGAGCATTCCCAGGGCTGATCCTTGAAGGGCAACAGATAAAGAATAAATTTTGGAACTAGATTCAAAAGCTTGTGCTACTAGTATGGGCAGGGAAGACTTGTGGATGGACAAGTGGCTGTCGAGCACATGAGAGGATCTTGCTTCTGTCAGCTGCAGCAGCAAGGGGACATTTATTTGTCCAAGACCTGGCTGACAACAGGTCCGCCAATCCATAGGGGATTTCAAGGCCCATATAAGGCACACTTCTCATTGTTCCGGCATTCACTCATTTAGGGAGTAGAATCATTAAACTAGGCATAGACTAGGTGTTTACCGCCTTTTGAGGGGCAGCCAAAGGCTTGCCAAGACATATACACCTTTTTGTACTATATGAATATATTGAAACTCAGCTCTCTCTCTCTTTTCCCTCCATCTCTCTTGCTTGCGTTCTGCATCAGATTGTTCTAGGATGGTGTTTAGGGCTGAAAGAAGACTCCAAGAGCTTCTGCACGTGACATAATTGATGTCCTAATCAGGGATTATGCTGTTCATGCTAAGGATTTAACCATGGCACGAGCGTGCATGTGACACCCAGGCTAGAGAAGACCAACTCCCCATCCTAATCCTTGTGGCCAGAGCCACCCAACTACATCCCTAGCAGCCAAAAATGAGTGAGCATGTCAGTAAATCCGCAAGTCTTGCAAATGGTGGGAAACCTCTACCGCCTGCCCGTGAATGGCGGCAAACATTGACTCAGGGCTCCATATCGTCCCTGGAGCCGCGCTCAGAAGGAAAGAGAAGATCATCGCTCCACTCTTTGGGGTGGACAGTGTGGAGTGATATAGCACAATGCAGATGCAGATGGGAGCCACCGTCTCCTCGAACATACTTGCCTCTGCAACGGGAAAACATTGAAAGAAGTTGTAATCCATGGGCTGCCCGGAGAGGCAGCGATGGTCATCTCAACCAGCTCAATGAAATGGTGTATCAATTAGCGCACCGAGCTCATCTGCTCTCTCCTCTCCAGATTGGGCGCAACCCCGGTGGGTGTGCTCAAGAGAGGCACGGGGGGGGAGGGGGGGTGCGGTGGGGGGGGGGGGAGGGGGGAGGGGGGGGAGGGGGAGGGACGGAGGGACGAGGCGAGGGCGGAGGGAAATGGTGGGAGGGAGAGGAGGGTGAGGGGACATCGACTAAGGAGATAGGTCCACCGGGGGTGTGACAGGACCAAAAGAGAGTTGAGGTGCCTGGGCATTGATCAAAGGATCACGATGAGGTAACGGTCGCGAAAAAGGGAGGACTGGTGTAGGGCCTCGAGATGTGGGGGCATCACCATCTAGGGGCTAATGCAAAAAGTGCTCAAAACAGTTCTGACAAAATCGGATCCTCTTGGGGCCCACTAGGCTGGCATGCCCGTCGTCGACGCCACTCTGCCCTAGAGGCTTGGCTGTGGTTCAGTCTCGAATCGATAGCCTGACACTCTCCTACCCTAGGATACTCGAGGGCCGGGGCCTAGTGCTCGAAATCCTGAGGGCTAGGTGCCCTCCTCTGCCCTCGTGAGGAGCTGCACGAGGACCGAAGGGAGGGACCCTAGGTGGCATTCGCCAAGACTGGCGGCAGGTGCATGCTCTAGCAAGATGCCCCATCTGACAGCCAAATGAAGCACTATCCAAGGAGGGTCAAACACTCAACTCTCTGCAAAATAGAATCTCCCCGGAGGCACGGAAGAGAGATGGCATGAGGAATAGACTCTAGAGAGGCGATGCAGATGTGGAGAGGGAATCCATGCTATCCGAGCCAAAATAGAAGCGGCTGTGGGGGGGATTCCATCACTCTCCCAATAACTCTACCAATCACTAGGAGTAGTGGAAGGTACTCCTTCCTGAGGCCCCAAAAAAGCAAACTGTGATGACTGGGGAGCCCGAGACACCTGCCAGGGGGTCGGATGCTGGGTTGAAGCCGTGTTGCCACCTCGCAAAGAAGGCCTGGGCATTCGCAATGCGATAAGGCTCAGCTACATGACTCTATCCAATGCTGCAGGTGAATCAAACTCCACCTAGTAGTATCCATGCCCAAGAGGATGACTATCAATGATCTTGCCTGGCTCGCCGATGAGGTCAACGTGCAAAAGATCTCTGAGCTGTCCAGTGTCTACGTACCAGGTGGCTACCCGAAGTCTTGCAAACCAAGGTTTAGGACGGAGCGGCTACCATGGAGTCCTCCTGAAGGAGGAAGACTAGAGAAGCCAAAAGTTTTCCGAAAGAACAAAAAACGCCAAAAGAGCAAAAAACCCAATGCAAGAACCCAAAGGGAAGAAGAAGCTGACAGGCGGACAAGGGAAGAAGGGAAGGAACAGGAGAGGGAGGAATGGCGGTGCACAGCTGGGGGTTTCAATGGCAGAGGAGGATTTGGGGAGAAGGGCGACGAGGAAAGGCAGATGGGGGGAGGCTGGCAACTCGAGGCTAATGGTGGCAGCAGGCAAGAGCACAAGGGCAGGCAGGTGGGAGTGCGATGGAGGGCGGCAAGTGCACGAATGCAGAAGCTGGCGATGGGGCAAGCGGAAGGCGGAGAGTGCAGGGAGGGGGGGCAGCAAGGCAAGGGCGGCGCTGGGGGGGAGGCCGACGGGTTCGCGCACCGGGGGAAGCTCTAGCTCTTGCTCGCAACTTCGTGAAAAGCAGTCCTTTCATCCATGCTTCATATTCTCATGTACTCCATGATGAAAGTCTCTTGTACTAGTGCTTATAAAGCCTTCTGGTTCTTGATTTGACTACATTCCTAGTTTGATATCACAATACTCAAAACAGTAGGCCTTTAGGCCTAGTACAAACGTTATGAAATCTGACTAGGTTGACTACATTCCTAGTTTGATATCATAGCCCATATTTTTAAATCTAAATTTGAGAGATCTCAATCCTTTTGGTCAAGCTCGGGCCCCATTATGAATTCTGAAAACAGGACTGGAAACATTTTCTCTCCAATGTGCAAGGGAACCATATCCCTTACTAGGCCGAGCCACCTCAACGTAAAACGTGAGCCAGATAAAACTACAGCCAGATATGTTTAGGCATCTTTGTGAACAAAATCATGCTTGTTCATTCCAACCCTACAAATCACCTTGGTCTTGTTGAGATAGATGTATGCCGCATGGCTGCCAACCATAGTAATATATGTCACCAGGTTTCTGTTTTAGATGGTTCAATTGTCTTGGTCAATAGCTTTGTCTCAAAACTCTATCAAACTCTTCAAGTTTTAAGCACAGAGATATCAAAGAACATGCAACTGCATTTACCTCAGGTGTGAAAGAGAACTGCGAAACGAACTAGTAGTGCATGTGCAAGGAGAAAGACACATTGCTTAAGACATTTTTCATCCAACATGTTATAACACAAACATTCAGCAGGATTGAGCAGAAAGATTTGTCAAAGATTGACCTGGAAAAGGTAAAGAGATGCAAAAGCATCTGTTGCAGCATATTGGAGCTGTGCTGCGGATAATTTGTCCACTTCCCAGTCACCCGTGCGAATGCTTCCAGTCTTGTCCACCTGCCAGTAATTAACATCATAACATGGTCTCCCGGGATACAAGAACCTTGCCTCAGTAGCTCTTACAAGACTTCAAGCTTTGTCTGCATCCTCCTACCATGCACATCCATGCATGCATGTCCAAGATCGATGTTAAACAGCTCAAAGAGTTGTAATCATCGCCTTCCAAAACGTGTTTCAAAAAATGTAGAGCATTTAAATTGTTCATGAATTACACTAAAAACATGAATAGACTCTAAATTATGGCTCAATGGGGATCAAAGACTAGGCCCTGGGTCACAGCAGGTGCACAATGCAAAGTCCAGCATGCATGCTCACTTCAATAACCAATTGCATGAATGATCATCTAGATTCTAGATCTCATTCGTGAATAATGATCAAACTTTCAACTACAAATTTCAAAACAGGACAAGTCACTTTTTAAAAAAATGCTGTCAATTTGGCATTTCCTACGTAGGAAACATTTCATACATGGAGAGAGGTATGAAATGTGTTTCCCACCACCTATGCCTGTAATATGCGGAGATAAAATACTTATTTTGGCTACTCTTCTTTCTATCTCTGGAAAACCCTAGCACATAGGCACGAGTGTTCTACGGTTGGATGAAAATTTTGAAGGCCTGAACATTGAGCTTGGAGCCCCCTCCCGCTAGCATGCACCCCTCCCCCCCCCTTCCGCATGTTCCTCGCCAGTATCTTCTTCATTTCGCCCCCCTCCTGTTAGCCCTGCCTGCCAGCGCCTTTTCATCTCGCCCCCTCCTATTAGCCCTGCCCATCAGCACCCAGCCTCTTCACCTTCCTTGTTTCCTTCTCACCCCCTCCCTACTCGTTCCTCCTGCCTGCCTGACCTCCACCCAGCGCAGCCTCCCCTATACACCCAGCCATATCGCCTTCGCCTCACATCTTCTTCGCCAACCCTGGCTTCCTTGCCTCTTTGCCTGTCTTCCCACGTTTCCAGCTCCCCTGTCACCCTTTCCTATTCAACCTCTCCTTCGTCAGGGTGCGCAGCTTTAGGACAGTTCTTGTGGCACATTACGGGGTCGTCTGGCCTTCTCTCTTCCAGGAAGACTCCATGGCAGCCACTCCGTCATCCCTGATCGAGGCTTCTGTCCCTTGCCTTTCCTTCTCCAAAGCGGACCTCTAGCTCCTCACTTCAATAGTCGCCTCCCTTGGAGACCTCCACCTTGGTCTACAAGATAACATGTTGGCAGCCGCCCGGCGTGTGGACAGCTCAGGGATCTTTTGCAAGAAAGCCTTATCGGCGAGCGTGGAAAGATCACTAATATTCATCCTTTGGGGCGTGGATACTACTAGGTCGAGTTAGATTCACTTGCATCGGACAAAGTCATGCAGCTGAGCCCTGTCGCACTATGCAACGGCCCACACCTTCTTTGCGAGGTGGCATCGTGGCTTCGACCCAGCGTCCGACCCTCTGGCTAGCATCTCAATGTCACCATTGAAGAAAGGAGAGCAAAAGAGACATAAAAGAAGGGAAGTGAAAGGCTTAAAAATATAGAGAGAGGCTAAACCATAGAAAAAATCACAACTTTTTGTTCCACATGAAACGAAATGGTTTCAGTGATGCGCATGAAACGTTTCAACACCGAGGCCACCGAAACGAGTTTCATGGTGACCATGAGCTGGCCCAACAATTGGTATCAGAGCAGCTCTTGCAGCATCATCCATCTCACCATCACCATCGCCCTCTCACCGTCTGACATCACACTATCACTATCTCGCCATCTGACAACCACCTGCGTGCATTCATGACCTCTAAGGCAGTTGTCGTTCACATTGGTTGACGGCCACCCACAATACTAGATGCTGCCAAGACCCGAGAACGGCGTGGAGCTACAAGTCGCTGTCACCGTCCCGATCACAAGGCTTCGCCTGGTGCATCCCATCACAACAGGCCCAGCACTGTACATTGCCCGAGATCCATCACCGTCCGTCGAGGCGCCGCCATTCTGTTCGCCCACAACCCTCCCGCGGTTGCACACAGGTGCTCGATCCCCCCCCCCGGCCCGCGTGCGCCCCGACTCTCTCTGTGCCCCCTCTCCCTCGAGCTTCTCCCGCAGCCCACTACTCCCACGCCCGTCATTGTTGAAGCTTCTCTTGCAGCCCGCTGCTCCCGATCGCACAACCTGTGTGTCCGCCCCGACTGTTGCTCTTTCTGAGGTACTCCTGCACAAATCCCAAGCTCCGTATCACTTCTCTGTTGCTCTGCTGCAGTCAGCTGGCTGCAACGCTACTGCTGCTTCTCATTCTGTAGCCTTTTCGTTGGTCTATAGAGATAGTGCTGGTGTCAGCGGGCAGCTGCGATCAGACCAACCTATTTTGAGGCGCTTCTAACTGGTCCGGACCTAAAGGCTACAAAGAGATTCTCACACACACAGTCTCGACTCTTTAGCCTTTCAGAGGTATTTGTTAGAATTTGTGCATCTCTGTGTTTTGGGGCTTCTACCATTTATCTGGTATTTTACTCGATTTTCTCCTGTCCAAGGCCAATCACCCAGCCCTAGAGGCAGTCGGCCAGGTCCCTATTGCACTATATAAGGAGTTCCCCATTATTCACTCATTCATCCACTTCCCTTGCACATTGTTCAACACTCAATTGCTGGCCATTGCCATTGTAAAGCTATACTGCTGTTATAAAAGGTGATCTTGTCCAACTCCCTCAATCTCCTTTGCACTCTCTCATATGTTTACTGTTGATGCTTCCGCCTATGCTATCTCCTTCATGGTATCATACGCTTACGTCCAAGCTGCTCCAAACTCTGCAAATCTGCCCACCTTTCCCTCCTTTGTTGTGCGTTTTTCTTCATATCTCTCCCGGCTGCAGATCCGTGACAACAAGTGGCTGCATTTCCCAACTGTGCTGCGTTTTCAGGTCCAGCCAGCCTGCTGTTTGCTGCCGGCCAGTTTTGGTGGCTGCGTTTTCTCTACAGAGGTAAGCCAGCCAGTTTACTTGGCTGCATTTTCTACAGAGGCAAGCCAGCCAATGGATCTTGGACTGTTTTGCTGCTGTCCAGCCTCTTTCTCTCTCTGGTGTGAGAAGGGGCTGATTGTTCCTGGTTCCTCGCTTTGTTATAAAGCACTTGAGAGAAGTGTTTGAGAGCTGAGATTTGTTCTTTGTTGCTGTGGATATGGCTCCCCCCTTACGAACAAGGATGACAAGTTGAAAGGACCCAACTATGCTCATTGGAAGCTTCAGATGCAGATCTGGTTCATCCACAAGGGTTTGTGGGACATTGTTCAGGGCACTAAAAGGAAGCCCGAGCGTCCTCAAAACTATAGGCAGTGGACTCAAGATCAGGAGGATGAATTTGCTGTGGAATTACAAGACTGGGAGAATCGAGACTCGAAGGCGCATTCTGTGCTTGTGCGGACCATCACCGAGGAGGTCTCACCGGCAGTGCAAACTCTCACCAGTGCTCATTAGGTATGGTCAAAATTGGAGGATCTCTTTGCTCAAGATTCATCGATGAGGACAGTTACCTTGCAAGGGCAACTCTACGGCGGCTTGTTATTTCCTAAAGGCAATTCAATGTAGTCTTTTCTCATGAAGGCCAAGGTTATCCATGACCAGTGTTACATTCCCGTAACGCCGCTACGGGCATTACCACAAGAGGGGACGGCCTCTGGCTCACCACCCAGCCATAGAGGAAGAATGAGGATTGCCCCTCATCCCCCAGGCTATATAGTGTGTGGCCTGCCGTCCACACTAGCCTGGCCGCCCATGACTCCGCATGGGCGTCCTCTCCCACTGAACCCCGGATATAGCCATCCGGTCTGCCGTCGGTCACAGGCGTTACAGCCTACGTGACATTACCCCCCCCTTAAGAAGTGTTTTCGTCCTCGAAAACAAACTGGGGAAACCTTTTGGAAATTGCACTACGGCGTTCCCAGGTTGCTACTCCTCATCCCTATCTGTCCATTTAACAAGTACCTCCTGGTACACTTTACGTCGGGTTTGTCTGTCACGATACTATAGAATCTTTTCAGATTCATGTGGTATCTTTGGTGGCTCTATCAAGTCCACCAAAATCTCTGGAGAAACTGCGTTCTCTAAGTCGTGAACTGATTTCTTCAGTTTACTGACATGGAAGACAGGATGAACTTGAGAACTCTCCGGTAACTCAAGTTTGTAGGCTATGTCCCCAATCTTCTTAAGGACCTTGAAAGGACCGCAATATCTAGGAGAAAATTTATCACACTTTCCCGTTTTCATGGTTGCTGAATGCGCAGGAACCTTTAAAAATACAAAGTCACCTTCTGCAAAGGTCACTTGTATGCGTCCTTTATCGGCAAATGTATTAGCGCGATCCTGTGCGCTACTATGGATGCTCTCGCGTGCAGCTTTGAGCATATCATTCATTTATCAAGGAACTCCTTGACAGATTGAATCTTCTCCTTTTCCAGGCCTACAGCCATCGGAGATCTCGGCTGGAATCCATACATTAACATGAATGGTGTAAATCCAGTCTCGCTGAGTGTTTGGAGCTGTTATAGGCAAACTCCAATAAGGGCAAGTACTCTTCCCAATTAGATTGCTTCTTACTAATATAAGAACGCAACATATCCTCGAGTATTTGGTTAACTTTTCAGTTTGACCATCAGACTCCGGATGATCTACCATACTTATACTCAGAGTAGTATCCAACTTTCGAAGACTTTCCTCCAAAAATGACTGTTGAACTTTCTATCTCTATCCGACACTATATCTGCGAGCAGGCCATATAGCTTGTAGAGATGTTCAATAAAGAGTTTTGCTAACTCTGGCATTTTCTCGTGGTAATAAACTTTGCCAGTTTAATTCACCTGCTGTCCACTACCACCCACACCAAGTCATTCCCTCGACTCGTCTTGGGTAAACCGGTAATGAAATCCATGGAAATGCTTTTCCATTTCCCTTGAGGAATCTCCAACGGATGGAGTAGTCCTCCAACTTTAAGACGTTCATGTTTATTGACCTGGCACTTACTGCATTTCAGCACATAAGTCTGGACGTTCTTAAACAAACTAGGCCAATAAAACTGTCTTTTTACTAGTGCATAGGTCTTCTGAATCTCCTAGGATGACCCGCACATGGACTATCAAAACTATACCCCGAAGGCTCGGCTAGCCTCTCTGGACTAACTCTCGCCTCGCTACCCGCCGCACCTACGGCCAGTCTCTCCAGACTAGCATTACGTGCCGGCGAGGAAGGTGGGCGAGGCTGTGACAAAGTGCGTATGCGTACAGCGCGCCAGACCTCTGTAAAGTTAGGATCATGCTCACACAAGCCATGATTTGGTATTTCAACCAAAACCTTAAGGCAAATTTCATGCCTTGATTTTGCATCATGTCATTAGCACAGAAGCTAATGTACTGGAGAGCACTCTAGTAGCGCAAGTTCTTAGACTATGCTACTAGATATTTGTAGACTATGCTACCATGTTGCTTCACCAACTTGTTAAAACTTCTCGTTGGAAAGCTCTACGGCCAATCTAATCATGCATCACAAGGATTAGTTCCAAAGCTGAGAGATACTTTTCTCTTAGAGTAACATCTTTGCACAAGCATATGCTCTAGAATCTTGTTGAGTTTCTAACTACCATCAATCTACGGATGGTTAACTCCATTCTAACTCAGAGTAAATGTAAGTTTTGAAGATTTCCCTTCAAATATAACAATCAAACTTCCTATCTCTTATGCCATACTATATCTGCGGGGGCAGACCATATAGTATGTGGAGATGTTTGATAAAGATTATTGCACCACTATACGGGTGTCTGGAGTTACATCCAATCACTTACAACTCTTTGTTGCTATTACCAGACACATCCCTTTCAGTATTGTCTGGACTCACACAACTATTCTAGTTTATGTGATATTTGAGGATATCCCTCCTTTCCCTCAAGAAAGGTTTTTGTCCTCAAAAACTCTACTCTCAAGAGAGCGGACTACGCGCTAGTGTCATAGGTCCAAGAACAAATCTAGACCGTGTTTAATATCATATGTTATATTCTTGAGTCCTTCCAAGAAACTTTTAAACATCTTGCAACGAAGATGTGGTATAGTGTCTACGCACATATGGTGGTACTATTGATAAACTGCTTTGCAACAGATCAGTGGTTTCACACTTGTAACAAAGTGCTTCATTGTTGCATATTATTACCCTTCATAAGCGGTTATACACTTATGAATTATTTGGGTGGGTTGTACCATCTATCAAGAAAAATTTTAAACTACTAATAACCACATTATCAATCCACAGATAATGACTGAGCTTGCTGCGAAGCCATAGGTTGCTAGATAATTGATGGTAATTACACAAGCCCAATGTCTCATTACATCATACATTCAATATAAATGCAAACATCACAGTTCTTCGTGATGATGAACTTAGGAATTTCATCCTATCCCTGTTTGGTGTTGGTATGAAGTATAACTATGAGAATATTATTTGCTGCCTCCTCATCATAGCGGCAAAGCTACCTACCCATCACAGGTGGCAATCTCTACCAAGCTATAACCAATGACAAGCAAATAAACGAGTACTCCTGTAAGAACTTCATAACCATATCTCACACCAGACTCATAATCACTACGGATTAAATGCCAAGGCTTGCAAAATTGAATGTTATCTGATAGTAGGTAGAGGGGATCATCAAACTACGGATGACTTCGATAACTCACTAGGACTAGTGATGTGTAACTTTTAAGTTACTCCACTCTCCTTGCTTATTCCATACCATCGAACAAATCGGTCCCTTGATTTGAGCAACGTCAACATATTAATGAGTACCTCGATACTCATGGATTGTGGTTCAGTAATTTAAAATGTTGATCTAGAGTATCTTTCACTCGAGGATCTTAATGTTATTAGCAGTTATGTATTAGTAGTGAGTAACTACGTACCCACTATCATCACACTAGTGAGTAACTACGTATTCAATGGCGTACCTCCCCCGAGTGGGAGTACCATATACAGCCATCTATAACAAGATGCTTAAGTCACTTGCTGCTAAGAAGTGACTACACAAATTGACCCCTCCATTGCACATTGCACTACAATCTCTGGTATTACAACTCGAATTTTTGGACGTCCTTATCATAGAGGTCAGCTTAAAAACTAGTGCATAGGTTTTGTGGAGTCTCGGCTGACCTAACCACACCACTGGTGACTTCCTACAAAAAATGTGGCGCCGAAGTCACCACCTATGTACTTTAACTCCGTAAAGTACATGGTCTCATCTATCATCTATGGAAAGTTGTAAAACATTCCTGTGAGATGGATTTTATCACCCTAAAATTATTGTGCACTATTTTAGTGTGAAGAGCTTTTTTCCTGGGTACCATGGTTCACCCCAAGCTCATCTTTTGCTAAATTCTCCGATTTAACAAAGATATGTCTGCCTCCGAACACTCCGGTTCAGCCCCAGACTTTGAGTTTACTTCTTAACACTCCGGTTAAGTCAAAACTCACCAGATACAGTAGGATTTACCACTAAGCTCTCCGGCTTAGCCTTCTATCCTAACTCAGCCCGAGTTTATGTACACTACATATGTCGGATCCGATTAACAACAACCAGGCTCATCTGGAGTGAGATACTACTCACTATTGCCATGTAAAACCTTATTAAATCCTAGAAATGCTCCACTCATTTCCCAGGGGTCATACGACTTATAGGGTTTACACGCACATGAAATTTGTAAGCAACATAGCCTGTCATGCAATATTACAATTGCTTATGTAGGAAAGTAATATATTTTCCAAATTCATATGGTAGCAACTAAAATGTGCTCACAATCGCACACTTATGTTGAACATAGGCAAGACTACACTTGCAAAATGCTATAGGGCGTCCCCCATGCATGAAACTGTCCAACCAAACTAGTCTTACTGCTAACCTTTAGATTTAGATCACTCCGGAACTAAATCACTCTGTTAGCACTAGTACACCATCATGGTCTTGCTACCTAGAGCTTCTCCGAACTCTGTAAAACTGGGTTTTATCCCAACTTATGGCTATATTTGGTAATTTGCAAAGTTCAAATTTTATTTTGCACACTTTATCACTATAGACAAGTGTACATACATACCTACCAAAGAGTCAAGTTACATGCACAAGCCTTGGCGTCCCATTCCACCAAGACTACAATTGATTCCGTGAGAATTTGATGTCCCATACCATCAAATTACACTCAACCAACTGATGTGACATATAAAAAGGCTCTTTCCCCCCTCGAAAGATCACCACAAACTCTCGAGCAGTGGGATGTCAACGCATGGCAATAAAAAGAAGAGAAAACCATGCTTGTAAGTTTAAGAACAGTTCTCTTCGATCAAATTGTATAAGGGTATTGAGCATTACATCTCAAGACTATACCACTTCAGATTTACCTTTGATTTCTACAAATCAATCTTAAATCTGCTATTATATCTAGGCGTGTACTAATCACTCAGATTAGTACTCGTAGATAAACCAAATTGAGTACTGCTAGCAGCACTACTAGCCCCTTTATCCCAAGTAATACACACCTTAGGGATTATTTTTACAAGGCAATCTACGTGACTTTTATGGTCAATACTTGCTCAGCTTAAATTTAGTCTCTTCGAACCAAATGTGTGATCACCACATGTGTTATTCTCGCGGCACTACGGCCATAGACGTGTTCACTAGGCACAACGGCCATAGAACGGCTCTCTCTCAAAGGACTCGGCACTACGGCCGTGGGATCTGTCTCTCTCTTAGCACGCGACGCTACGGCCGTATGCGGTGGGTCTCGTTCGTGGAAAACCGGCACTACGGCCACACGGCACGACGAGTTTCGATGAACTCCGAATTGAAAGATCACTACGGACCTCACTCTAAGATTACTACAAATCTTAGAATAATAGACCTCTAGGACCATGCACAAGTGCTTGCATCTCTACGGACCTAGCATAATACACTTTGGTTGTTAAGCACAACACAACACTGCGGTTGTTTAGTACGTCCTGATCCAAGAGATCATCTCATGATTCTAGGACCATACAAGTAGTGTCAGATTATATCACTAAGCCTCAAAACGGGCTACGCTACAACATAATTGCTACTGCGTGTGGCTACGCACCCGCGATCCAAAGATAACTCGATGTCGATGTTGTGTTGTGTAGCCACACACACACACGGTATCTATGGCAATAACGGTGTTGCGGGTGGCTATGCACTCACGACATGTATGTCAATGATCCTATCAACTGCCCTCCTTCGTGTGTGTAGCTCCGCACACATGAATAATCACCTATGGACTCGCTTGTATCCTTTTGGATGTCCACGGGCACGCCTACTACGGGCACACCAATGTACAATGTGGAGAGTGCAAATTTCACGCTGTTGCTGTGTTGCAAACCGCGTTCTCTTTGTGGGATCCTTGGCTTTGGAGGGCTGAAAAATGAACTCGCAGCCACAGAGAAGGCTTCCCGCAACCCCCCGTTTCCCAAGCTGCCCAATACACACATTTAAAGCGTGCGAGGAGGTTTCTTTCCGTGGGAACTTCCCCAACATTTTTTTTTTAAAAAAAAAAACAAAAATTTATTAAGGTTCAAACCTTATCATCATCCCGGTGCTCTCGCGAGGCAGCTGCTGGCGCTTGGCTTTTTTTTTCTGCAGCGTTTCTGGGCTGGTGGCTGGCCGGCGTTGTGGCTGCCTAGCCGCCGCTGGCTGGCCGGCGCCGCCGCCTAGCTGGCCGCCCAAGGCTGGCCTGGCTGGCTGGCCGCCGCCGCCTGGGTGGCCGCCCATAGGCCTGGCTGGCCTGGCCGGCTGGCGTGGCTGGCTACGCAGCACAGGCAAAACAGCTCTAACACCGTCGTAGCTGCTGGGCTGGCTATTGTCGCCTTCAAACGTGGTGAAACGCCTTCGACAGCCGCTCCACACGCCCCACCCACTAAGACGTTGGTCGTGAGTTAGTCCAGGCTCGCGCTGATTTGGCGTTTCAGCACTTTTCGTGGGTTTAGTCTTCGCCTATTGTACTCTTCGCCTTCAGCAGCAGCTCCACACAACGCAAGCTTCGATGAAGCTTCTTCACAGACAGTGGGGCTGCTCTTCGCCCTTCCACCTCCCCCGCACACAGTCTAGAGAAAGGGGACTTCTTTCTTTGAACAAATTCAACGATTCCTTCGCAGCAGCCATTCAACGCAGAGAAAAAAAACAAAACAAAATAAAACGAGATGCTTTGCTTACCTGCGATGCTCTGCTTGCTGTGTGTGACGGGGAGAGAGAGAGAGAGAGAGTTCTTCCCCTCCATTCTTCCATGGCTGCCTCCTTCCACACCCTCCATTCGAGATAAGGATAAGGAGACGAATGGTCGAAAACCATCGAGTGGGCTCCGGTCCCCCGGTCACGCGCGGGCTTTGACAATCCCATCGAACCACGCTCTGATACCAGTGTTACATTCCCATAACGCCGCTACGGGCATTACCACAAGAGGGGACGGCCTCTGGCTCACCACCCAGCCATAGAGGAAGAATGAGGATTGCCCCTCATCCCCCAGGCTATATAGTGTGTGGCCTGCCGTCCACACTAGCCTGGCCGCCCATGACTCCGCATGGGCGTCCTCTCCCACTGAACCCCGGATATAGCCATCCGGTCTGCCGTCGGTCACAGGCGTTACAGCCTACGTGACAACCAGTT